>NC_088844.1:0-1200000 GCF_904066995.2 Poecilia reticulata | reverse complement strand
TGAGCTTCTCAGTTACAGAGCTTTCATCTAGGTGTGTGGGGGAGCGAGGGAGGAGGGGACAGACTCAGCAGCCAAAAGCTTTAAACACATGAACAGAAAACTAGAGCTCTCTCACTCGTCCGTCATCCAAAATGCATCCTGACACCCAACATAGACCCAGGCTGTACAGGGAACCCTGTAAGACTGTCCACATACACACGCACACACAAAAGCTTTAGTTTTTCTTCTTCAGAAAGACCATAATAACCACCATAATAACCAGAGAGTTATTATGGTGGTATCCAGTGGTGGGCACTACTAACTAAGAAACTAGTTGGGCTAACTAAAGCACTAATGTAGAACATTAGTTCCACTAACACTGAAACTAATACTAATGCTCTAAATTCAAACATGTCTATACCCTGTGTCAATGACGCAACACGTGTCACAACATAATATATCGCCCCTAAACAGGGTCCAATTAGTTATTGGACACCTACCTGTTTGGTGTGCTATAGGAAGTGATCATTTGGAACAGACATCATGGTTTCAGTTTTATACTTGTTTAATTTTTCTAACTCTGTTCCTGATTTTACCTTGTTGACCATGCTTAGGCTTCAGTAAAAAAAAGCAACTGGTCACAGCAATGCTTTCTGGGTACAGAATAAACGCTGTTTGCTGCACCGCATCAAGTGTTGAGAACGTGAGGAGAGAAAGTGGAATTGCTGGAACATGAACATCTATGTACTAGAAAAGTTAACAGTCAATACCCAAATGACACAGATGTAGAACTTTATTCAACTGAAAGTTCACAGAATAGGCAAGTTAATTATTTAGAATTTGTCCAGAAGCTAAGTGTGTTAAATATTTTTATGGTTAGTAAAAGCGCTAAACAGAAAATTAGCTCCGCTATTAGCAGATTAGCTTAAGAGTACCCAAAATTGCTGGTAACGTCAAGAACTCCTGCACTACAGTGGCTAAGGTGCAACATCCAACATACCTGTCTGATTCCGTACAGTTATTGATGATAGCATAGTCGGGTTCTAAGGAAATAAGAATGCTGATGCTTTAATTTATAGCACAATAAAAACTATAAACACCAGAAATGTGGATAAATAAGTGCAGGCACTGTCAGATTTACTGAACTCCCTGAACAAGAGGGGTGGGTAGGAATAATAATGTAAGCCATATACATTGGGTTGCTGTTTATCAATTTACTACTTACTCTCTCAAAACAAAAACAAAAAACAAAAACAGAAGATCCCTGAGTAGGAACATATATTCTTATGTCAACCAGTGATTAAAAGGATTTTTTCCCTAAGTGATAGTTTTGTCTTCTTATAGTGGCACCATGACCATTATGTGCTACAGTTTGAGCTCACAGACCAGGACAGTCATTCACAGCAGTGCTAGAGAACAAACAACCTGTTACCATCAAACTTTATACTTTCAGTTCAGGAAATACATGTTGGAAAATATTATATAGCAGGAAATAATCAGATTACTGCAGCTTTTTTTAAAGGCAAATAGCATTTTCAGACTGACAATAAACCTTCCACTTTCTGTCATTTGCCCTGTGAGTTCAGAACTACCGTATAAAAAAACAGTGAGGCATATTTTGTGATTCAAACTTTGACAGAAAACTTTTCAAACTAAAACTGCAATCTTGATGAAAACTGGAAACACATCTAATGTTCCAATTAAAGATGGAAAAAAAATTCCCACAGCTGGTATGAAGCTTACAGAAACTTTAGGAATAAATGTACCTAGTTGTAACTTGATTTATCTATGAAGTACCATCAGTGGCGCAACTACACATTATTCAGGTGGATGCAAAAACATAGATCGGCGCCCCGCCCCCCCCCGACCGAGGGACGGAACGTCAGGGTGAAGGAGCGACGCTCACTCAGCACACCCCCCCCAATCTTTCTGAAACAATCAGAAAGATCTTACTTGTTTTAGAAGGAGACTTTAGCCAAGGAGATACAGTGGGTTCCAGAGTTGGGTCTCTTTGTGGGCGTCCTTGAAGTGATCCAGGTTCCAGTGAGTTCTTGATGGAATGGGTTCTTTGTTGGAGATAAGGAGGCTGCGGTGGAGGGCGGACAGTTAAGTTCAGGCGAGGAGCTAGCCGACTGCCAGCTGAGAATCCAGGAACAGGTTATTGTAGTTCTGCGGAGACGATGGAGGAACTCGGCAACCAGTGGATCCACGGTGTCACGAAGGGGAAATAATCCTGAAGACCAGGTTCCAGGGCATTACAAGAGAACACCTGAGAAAGAGGCGACAAGAACAAAATATTAGGAGATTCTTCAGAGGGAAAACACAGAGAACTAGCTCAGAATGGCTCAGGGTACCAAAAACTGGCAAACATTCAGGTCATATATTCTGTTGAACAGTCAACAGAACCCAGCTAGCATTGAATGTTTGGAGCACGTCTGCTGAACGTTGTCTTGAACATCCGGTGATTACGTTTGATCGACGTCCAAATGAAACTCCAAAGGACGTTCGGGAGGACGTTTCCGGACTCAAAACTGACCACCATTAGACTTTCGGCGGACTTTCATTTGAATGTCCACCGACTACTTTCAGCGGACTTTCGCATTTTATTAAAACATAAAAAGCTATATAATGGTTATGCTAGGTCAGTGGAAATGCTAACATAGCAGCAATTTTATTGGAATGCAAGGTTTTTATGAGGAACAGTTGTCTTCCATTACCATGGGATATTAAACCAATGTTTTAACAAATTGTAGAAGGAAAGCTAGCCCCACACTTGTTTTCACATGGAACAGTTGTCTTCTGTTTCCAAGACATTAATCTAATCTAATACATTGTAAAATCGATGACAACCACTTAAAAACACTTGGCAAAGAATATAGTATTAACAATAAAGACTACCCACAACAATATATGATTCTCACATTTATTTATACATATGTATCAAAAAGACATGAAACCTTCTTAGAACAAAGTAAAACAGCACAATATACATTTTAATACAATGGGTTTTTAGAAAAGACATTCACAATAATAAAAAATCAAAGCAAAGTCAGCAAAGTAACCCATAACAATAAAAAAACAAAACAAAACAAAAAAACAAACCAGACAACCTTGAGCCTTCTTAAAACTGTTTTGGTGTACTGAATCAGACGCTTGTTTCTTTGGTATAGCCCCTGAAAAACAGACAAAATATACATTTTAAATTGAGACGAGTATTATTCTTGGTTTTATGAAACAAAACGTTTCATTGGCTACAGAGAAACATGCATAAAGTCCAGCTATAGAATAATGTTCAACAATTCACATCATTTTAGACTGAAAGGCACATGAGATTCTGCGACAGACTGGCGACCTGTCCAGGGTGACCCCGCCTCTCGCCCAGAACGTTAACTGGAGAGGCACCAGGAACCCTCCTGACCCCACTAGGGACAAGAGTGTATAGAAAATGGATGGATGGATGAGATTATACTTACTAAATATTTCAGTCATCAAGAGCTGGTGACCAGAAAGACTTCTCTCTCCACCCAGTCTGAATAGATTTCTGCTGCTCTGCTTGGTGGTTTGAGAGGATTTTGGATAAAATGTTGCAGACAGCAGATCAGGTCCCTCTGAGATCAAGCTAAAAAAGTAACACAGAGAAGTTAAAAGTTAATATTTAACAGTACTGCACCTGATAGAAGGAAAGAATTATGTGAAGAGAAAGGCTAATTATGTTTTCAAAAAATTATACATACTATTTATTTCTGAACAGCTCCTGATTCCAGTTTTTGGTTCAGGACTTCTAATTTCTCTGCAGTGGAGGCTGGAAGACCGAGCTCATCCAGAACCAGTGACTGTCAGACGGGTCAGCATCCCGGGGTTTCCCAGGCCGTCTCCTTCACCTCATTAAGGCTTTGAAGACGTTACACAGAATGCTTCAGTCTGCAAAGAATGATTAAAAAAAACGCTGTAATGTAAAATAATTTATTACATTAGAATATGACAGAAATAAGTATGGAAACTAATAACTTACCGAACAAGGTAGATCCCATCATTTGCGTTGCTTTTTAACTGCAGAAATCCGAGTTTGGAAGTGACGTCACTCTGCAGAAAATTCATATTTTCCAAATGGAAGTACTTCTTGGTCTTTTATTTAAGTATTACTCTCCTTTGAGATACGTTTACATTACATTTGAATAAATGCAACGTAGATTAAAAAGGGAAGGAAATGAGAAGAATCTGACTTATGACCATTATTTGAATTGCGAGAATAATGTTTGGCCGGGCGTGGAGCCCCCTACTGGCTAAATAAGGTATTGAAGCTAGTAACCCAATTTTTAAACGACACACACTGAGGAACAGATGACTTTCAAACATTCAGACTCTCTAAAATGACAAAAAAAGATTTTGTCAAAAATATTAACCACCATAAAGGTTTTAAATATATTAAAATTCGGCGAACGTCAAGTCAGAACATTTATTTATTTATTTATTAAGACATAGAAGATACGTTTGCATTAGAATAACAGCAAAAGTAACAAAAAAATCTTAAAAATGTATTTTGTAGGGAGAAATGAAGCTCTTTGTAATGCCTCCGTTCTTTGGAAGTTTTTAAAGCAGCATTTATAAAACCATCCGGAAGACGTTCGAGAACGTTCAAACAACATTCTGAAGTATGCACTTTGTATAAGAAGTGAAAAATAAAAATTTGATAAAAAATAGCAGCCATAAAAGTTTTAAAGATATAAAAACTAAATCAAGTGAAATGACAGCAAAAAAATAAAATTAATTGGTTGTTCAGAGTGAATGTTCACTCTGAACAACCATGTTAAACCATTAACATATGGTTGTTTGCTGAACGTCAGGTCCGAACATTCGATGTTCGACTTTCAGACTACGTTCACGGACGCCGTGCGAACATTTGCTTGCTAACTGGGAATATATGACTGTTCCCCATATATTCCAGAATGATTGTCTTGATAGATCACAGGTGGGCTGACTGAGTCAGCGGGCACACCCTCCACAGAGTGCAGCCTTCAGTCACCATCTACTGGATGAAGGGGGAAGCAGCAGGCAAACAGAGAAAACCCCCCCCCACAAAGAAACAAAAACCCCGCTTCCCAACAAAAATACAAAATCTTCACTCTGTGCAACTTGTTTTTCAGTGAAAATAAACGGTTAATTAGTCATGAGAGCGAGTACCCTACTGTTCATCTCAGAAGCAATGCAACAGATTAGAGGTGAGGCAACTGAGTCATTTGACATTTAAGGGATTTTGCCCTGGGCTGTGCTCATTCTCTCATTCTGCTGTGACGTTCCACCCCTTACTGTGCAAATATAACTGCAAGACATCATTTGCAAATGGATGTGTGAAATACAGGAAACTAACTGGTGAGAAGCTGCTTATCACTACTCAAAATGTGTAAAAGCAAAACAGGCTCAGCAGTGAAATCAGAACATACCCAGTTAGCTTATTGTTGGGTTTCAGATGATGTAGCATCGGTGTCACCCAATACAGATGGAGGACAAGAAGTCAGTTTACTTCTGTTAATCCAACATCAAAATGCCTAAAGTCTGAGTCTTGTACAGTTGTTCCAACCGATTTAATAGAGAGAAAAATAAACATTATTTTCGTGTTTCGAAGGTAGTTGGTCACAAGGGAGTACATAAAAAAAAACTTACTGAAAAAAGAGGATAAAAGTGAATCAACAATCTACAGCTAAAAACAGGAGGAGCTGAAACTAACAATGCCAGAGTTTGCAGTGCCCACTTTCCAACAGGTAACGATTGCATCGTTTAAATTGAATTTTCAGACGTTTTATTGGACACAGTTACTTAGAAGGACAATCAGGCATATGTAAGGTTAGATATATTATTTTTACGCCCCAGGTTGGTAGTCCTCAGAGAGCTAATGTTGTTAGTAGCTAGCTCAGTTCCGAGTCACGGACAGAAAATATGTTTATTCAGTGGGACTTTCATGCTAAAAAAAAATTAATTAATTAAAAAAAATAAATTAATTCAATATAACCTACCCAACCATACAGTCACAGTGAGCTGTGAATATTGCCCCATGTGGGGGAATGACCACAAACTATATTCGTTGCCAGACATGAACATGGGGGTTTTTGTAGGTCACTGATAATGGTTGACCTACATTGGATCTAAATCCAGTGTCCTACAACAACTCAACATTAACGTACAACTCCAGCATGAATTTGAGTTTACAGAAGCCTAAATCAATTATTTACCAGGAGATCCAAGCACATAGAAATAACATGGGTTATTTTGTTGTTTGCATAGCATCGTTATCATAGACAAATTACTTAAAATAGCACAACTCACTACTCACCCGGTAGAAACAAGTCGACAGCCATTTAATGCTTCTTTTGATCCTAAGTGCTTGACCCAACCTGAAACTAAATTATTGTATACTCCAGGCTTTTGAAAACGTTCTTCTGGCTTGTATAATATGAGGTCTGCACCTCCAGATGGCTAGTTATGTGGATCGCCTCGACACCAAGTAAATCCTCAAGATTATAAGCGGATCATATCCTAAACAGGCACATACTTTTTGGAGATACCTCGTCTGTTCCAGCCAATTTAAGGCGTTATCTCAACTCTTTGTGATCCATTTTGCTCTGTTTTGAACCAGAGAAATCCACTTCCGGACCACCATTTGAATTTTGCGCGTCATCTCGGTCACGTGTCTGGAGCCTAGCAATAGCAAGGTGATAGCTGGCTAGGTTGTAAACTTTATTAAAATTTCAGGCCCAAAGAAAGAGAACAGAGGGTTGGAGGATGGAAGTTAATGTCAGTGAATGTAATTAGAATTTTTGAAAGACAGAACGAAGCTAAGTGTAACATATGAATTAATGTGTAGATCTTTATCCTGCTAGCCAAGAAACTGTGCAAAGGTAAGCTAGAGGCAAAAGAACATCTCAAGCAAATCAACCAAACACGGGAACCAAACACTGCACATCACCACAAACACACCATACTCACTGTAAAAACAGAATAATGAAGCATATGTAGGTGTGGGCAAGTAAATTCAACCAAGGTCACATCAGTCAATCAAGTCAATATACTGAAAATATTAATAGATGGATGTAACACTTTGGGGCAATGGTAGTGATGGTGTTAGTCCTGATCGAACTGGGTTGCCAGTTCGATCGCCACTCCGCCATCATGTCCTTGGGCCAGACACTTCACCCACGTTGGATGTTGGTGTTGAATAGGTGTTGATAAGGGACAGTGGTTATAAATAGAAACTGGTGTCTAAGAGGGAGGTGGCTATAAAAGACAAAGAATTAGTCTGCCCTTAGAAGACAGACTCCCAGGTCTTCTGGTCTGATGTGAATCGTGGTATGATCTGAATCATCGCTCCTGATGAATCAAATGGCTGAATTACCACTTCAGTCAACTTTTCTAGAGTCTTCCAAATGAACTTTTCTTTTCTTTTGACTCAGGTGTATTGAAGCAGACACGGCTAAATGTTGCCAATGCTAACCACAGTACTCATTAACATATGGTTGTCAGTTTCTGCTAAATAACCTTTTCTTTGCTTTATAATTAAGGAGCGCTCCTGGCACAAAGACTTTGAAAATATTTGAATATCATTCTTAAAATAAAATCAGTATAGGCAGATAATTGTTCAGCAAACCCTGATGGGTGCATCACTTTCCAGTCATTGCTTCTGAAAACAGGAAGAGTGGATCACGACAGGTGGAGAATATGACCACCTGTCGTGAGAACTCGGTAAGAACCGTTTACCGTAAGAACTCGGTAAACCAGCGAGGAAACAGGTGGTCAGGGAAGAACTGCATCATCCTTACTCACATTTTTGCATCTTATAAATATTGATAAATTAATAGCTTCTTCCATCTGGTGTGTGTGTTCTAGGCTGTTGCTCTGGTTCAAGGATGTCCGTTTCATTCCTGGAGGTGTTGAACAATCTCCTCACTGCTGCTTCCCCCTTTCTTCCTCCCATCCAACAAACTGGGTGACTGAGCAACGCTGCTAACTTGCAACATTCACTCAGTGATCCTTTCAACAAAAAAAAAAGAATTTATCAAGTGTCCCTCTCTGTGATCCTGAACTAACTTGTGTAAACCCAACCAAAAAGAAAGAGGATAGGAGAGGGAACTTCAGTCGACTATTTTCACAGGATGTTGACATCCCAGGAGCAGACGCTTCTGTCACTGTAATAGCTTGTTAATTAGAGTATGGGGCGCGGTGAGACAGAGAGAAGAAAGGCTCTTTTCGGGTGCCTCCTGCTGTGCTTCAAATGTGTAATGCGGCGCAGCTGGAGTCATCACGGCCACTTTCAACAGCCCTGTCTCTCTCCTTCTGCTTTGATTTTCCTCTCCCTAGAAAAGGCTTCTTTCAGCTGACAAGATCGGCTTGTTGTGTCTCTACAAGCTCAAAGTTGAATATCCGCACTAAGCTCTGACTTCCGAGGGCATTTTGCACATTAATCTACCAAAATCTCCTACAAGAGAGTGCCTCCATGCCTTTGAAACGATCTGCAACCGACACTGCCTGTGTGTTAAGAAAATAAATCAGCCTTGTGATAAAAGCAAAGAAGTAATTAAATGGGCTAATAGACCTTATTAGCTATTCATCAGCTGCAACTGCATTCAAACTTCTCCCTGAGGTGCAGTGTTCCTCTCCAACAGGAAAAGTCTTTGAAGCAGGTAGCACAGCATCTTTCTGAATACCAAACAGCTCAGACTGTGTGTTTTTTTCCTTCTCCCCCCCACAACACTCCTGCTCATCCATGTGAATCATTTGACAACAGAGCAGCCATTTTTCACGGTCGGCTAATTCAGCACAATGACTGCTAGAGAGGTAGACAAGGAGAGCTGCAGGGAGAATGTCAAAGGTATTTGAGAAAGGTTAGACAGAAAGGAGAGTGTTGCGATCACATGCGCCATTTATCATCACTTTTATGCCGCCCAGTACTTCTGTGGAGGTCTGTTTGCCTCCAAGTGGAGGTGTGTGTAGTCATATTTTCAAGGTGGATCTGCTTTTTGTTGTTTCTCTTGCTTAAAATGCCTCATGATGTTTTCCATGTTTCATACCATCTTAAACAGTTTAAAGTATCCTGTTCTAAGATCTGCTGTCTACAGAAAGGAAATGTGGTTATAGCTAATGATATCTTATTATCTAATTTCTGCCATATCATCTATCACTTAGGAGGTTATTTTTAGTTATGTTGCTTTGATCAAAGGGTTGTATTTCATAGGGGTCAGTTTGCCAAAATGAGGATTAGAATTACAAGTAAAGGCAATAAGGTATGGCAATTAGTAGCTCCTCTGCTGTTATTAGCACAGACTGGTTGGTGTTAGCATTGAATAGGCAAACAACTAGAATGCTTAGGCTGGATTATCTTCTTACTTTTCTGGCTGGTAAACTGTGACTCATACTTTTTTTATTGGAAGAAAACTTTATCAAGACGAATGGTTAGCATGTTGTTTTGATAGTTTACTATAACCCAATATGGCACCATGCGTCAATATTCTGTGTAATATGGAGCTAAAGTATCCGACTGCAGCATGGCTAAAGATTGATTCCACCTAAATGTTCAATACTTTGACAAATCTCTAATTAGCTCTAATTTTAATACTCCAACTTTTCAAACATGGACTAGATTCTTCACTAAAAGCTGAATATTTAAAACCTAGTTTGTGATTTGTAAGATCTTTATTTGATTCATCTTCATATCTCCAAACTTTACAACTTTCATACATATGATGAGAGGGAAGACCAGAGAAAGGCTACATAGTTGATATGATCAATAGTCTTCAAAGGTTATGCTTGCTACATGAGCAGTACATGACAAAATAATTTTTTGTGGGGCGGATTTGTTTTTAATTTGAACTTTCTGCTATATTAGGTTAGTTTTTACAGGCATGTGGACAACTGAACAAAATGAATGCTTATATCAGGTACTACAAAGTCCACATAAGTGGCACCAGGTTGACAGCCACCACTAGGTGAAGCTTCCAGCAATTATTTTTGGTATAGTTCTGTTTTCAAGTATTATCCCTTATACAAGTCAGAAAAAAATCTATCCTGTCTTGGATGGATTTTGGACTGATGTCAGTTCCAGATTGCTGGATTCTGAGAACTGACATCTGTCAAATGCTTTTATCAGCCTTGGTGCTTCCCATCTTCCTGCAACAGACAGAACACCCACACTAAGAGCTGAATAACATTGAAAACTACATGTGGACTTCATTTTGAGTCAAGTGCTTTAGCCAGAACAACTAAGGTATAACCTTAATGCTACCATACATCGTAATGATGTAAGGTAGCATTCAGCAACCTCAGCTAACTGATGCTTAGTACACAGCACACAAATAGGCAAACCCCCCTCAGGCAAATGTGATTGTAACCAGCATGCAACTGGGATAGAAGTGGAGTTTATATTACCAGAATCCAAGTTTCTAAAGCCTACAGTGCCCTCTTTGGGACATGGTTCAGAAAACCCTTCAAACAGAATATTCAGAGTGTGAAGTTATGGATGGGGATATATTTGCATTAGGAAGGCAAACACTTGTAGAGTGCTAAATGTGAACTTTACTCCTTCTTTTGTGTAAATTAGAGGCTTTGACACAGACTATCTTTGGAAAATCTACCTACAAAAGCAGCATCTTCATTTATTCACCTTTTTAAAAAGCTTCTACAAAAGCAAAAGTTTACAAGATGGCAAAGGAAAGCCTTGAGAGAATCAAGACATGAAGATGATAATTACAGCTCTCCAAGTCCATTTCAAGGACTAATCTTTGTTCCTCAAATCAAACATAAAAGGCAATTCTCTATGTTAATGAGCTCAATCACGCCTCCACCAGGCCTCAATTATACATTTGTGCCGAGATTGTCAGACATCCATAATGAATAACATCCAGAGTGAATTATTTACAGTCATCCTTTGTGGCGCAGCGAATGACACTGACTCAGGCGGCGCGTTTCATGGCCTGTTGTACCCACGTGTGCGTGACAGGGTTGGGGTGTCCGTCACACGGAATGTTTCAAATGAAATGAAGTGTTGGGACTCCAAACAAAGAAGCTAGGATAGACATAAAGTCACTCAGTGACATCGGAGAATGTTCACTACTGGTTTCCCCATCGGCGTGAGGTGGATACGTGCACACTGAAAAATGAAGGGCGCGTGGGGGCCAGCGTCCCGTTAAAAAGAGGTTGCAGACCACGACGCGGTACCATATCAGATTTCCGCGTTCAGTGAATTTGCTGCATATCTACACCTCCTCCCTTTCCTGTCTGATTACTATGAAAAAAGGCCACTAGTGCTGAAAAAATGCTTTAAAAAAATGAACCGTGTGAAATCACAGGCGCTGGAAATTCTCTCTGGCCTGCTGAGAACTGGCATGGAGGAAATACCTCCATATCGACTAGGGGTTGGGGTTTTGCAACGGACTTTTAATAAATGTCTGGCAGTCCAGTGACTTCCCACTTTGGCAGAAGGTCTACATTTGGTGAGTAATGTAAATTGTGTTCCTACAGACTGAGTGGATGCATTTGTCAAACAAACAAACCCAAATTCAGAGGTCATGGCATGAAGGAAAACACTCACTTTGTATTTGAGACAACAAAGAGGAACAATTTTATTATACACTGCATCTGGAAGGTATTCACTTTTTCCACATTTTTTGTTACAGCCTTATTCCAAATTGTATTGAATTAGACTCTTTCCACAAATTTCTACACACAAACACCCCACTAAGACAATTTCAGTGTCATGCCAATTTATTAAAAATAGAAACCCAAAATTTCAGATTTACATATCACATTGGACTTTTTGAATACTTTCTGATTGCATACTTACATTTTATTTTATTAAAGTTGTTTGCTTCTCTGGAAATTATTAAAGTACAAT
Organism: Poecilia reticulata; assembly: GCF_904066995.2. Lineage (NCBI taxonomy): Eukaryota > Metazoa > Chordata > Actinopteri > Cyprinodontiformes > Poeciliidae > Poecilia > Poecilia reticulata. The sequence continues at coordinate 1,188,143 of NC_088844.1, read as the reverse complement.
GTTAAATTAGACTTAAGAATGTCATTGTCTGACAGAAGATGCAATGGTGAACTATTTGGGTTTGACCAGTCAGAGTAGTGTATAAAAATTTTACTTTTGGTTGGTGTTTAAAAAAAGACTCCAAAAGAAAATAGTTAAGTTTTGTGCTTCTCTATCTGAAAACCTTAATATTGTGCATACTAAATGCAGCATTTCATTTTATCCAAAAGATGGCAGCAGAGTGTGTTGACGAGTCCTTTTAGTACAGCTGGCAACTGGAGTTCTGTTTGGCATGAGGAATCTGAGTGAAAGGTTGCTCAAACACCAGGTGTGAGGTAGGAGGAAGAAACCTGTGGGATTGTGTTTGCTATGTAGAGACCAAATAGGTCTTAATCTGTAAATTCAAATTGTTATACACAAACTGATGAGTGTATTTGCATCTCAAAGATAGCATTTTGTTGAAATCTTTAGTGATGGACAATGATCACTAAAGATGAGTGAAAATCTAAGATTTTGTTGAAATTTTAGTGCTGGACAATTATCTCTCTTTTGTTTGATTGCAGGTGTATATGAGAGACCATCACTCTAATATTAACAAGAGAGTATTGGTCTCTTGTGTATATTAAAGTCATGAACACAACCCAATGACATTAAAAGTTTTAAATGAACCTCATTTTACCATCCTGTAGATGAGGCTCAGTGAAATTTGATCAGGCTGTTTAGTTCAAAATGGCAGCCTGTGAACAAAGATTATTTCTTTCTGGTCGCCAACAAACTGGGTCATAATTATGTTCAAACTAATCAACTTTTGTCCCTAAACATAGCATGGTGGTTAACTATGTCATAGTCTTGCTCCTGCAAACCCATCTGCATAATACTGCATCCACTCCCCAATATTTCAGAAAAGTTGGCTTCCCCTGCACCCTCTTCAGTCTAATCATAACTGTTCTTCACCAGGTAATGATTTTTTGTTTCCAAAGGAGGAGTTGCTAGTTTGATGAATGTGGCGAACCACAAATGACAAAGAAAACAGCCAGTATGTGGGAGGGGAAGACTGGCTGTGTGCAATGGTGAGTCTGTTCAATTTTTTTTTCTTCACATTGCCTCAGGAAATGAGCTTAAAGCAACAAAATCAAAAACTTCACTTCAACATTTTCATGCAACACTAAAAGAACTCCATCAACATCAAATTTAAAATTTCTTCTTAATTTCATAGAGAATGTAACATTTAAATTCAACCAGAACCCAATACACAGCAAAGATAAGTGATAGATTACCACACATTTTATTAGAAATAATGAGATGGTGTTGAAGGGGTTCCACATGGTGTGGTCACACTGGCGGGTGAGGAATGGGGAATCCATAGGGGTCAAGATTCCTGCCTTGGGGGGTTGGGTGAGTGGACAATAGGGGGGCTTGAGGTCTCAGGGGATTCACAGATGACAGAGATAATTATCCACCAACCAGAGGCTCAGTAGTCAAAACGGTCCAGGGACAGGAACAGGAGGGTCTCAGGCAAGGAAAATCCAATATGACTGGAGCCAGGGTCAGAGGCAGGCAAGGTTCAGCAACAGGTCAGAAACTCTTCTCAAAGCAGTAAGGACTAGGCAAAAGCAGTGATCAAAAACAGGCAGGATCAAAAAACCAGAAATTCCTTGAACATGAATCAGGGTTTGAAAGCTGTGACAGGGCAACAGACGATCTCGCACTGAGCAGGTGATGAGCAGCTGTTTAAATAAGGAGCAGCACAGTGAAGGTGAGGATAATGAGTAGTCAGCCTGAGGGAGGGACAGTAAGAAGCACAATCCAGGTAGGGTTGAAATCATGACAGAGAAAATAGTCTGAATTGATTTTTTTTTGTTTTGATAAACTTCTTTTACCTTGACTAGGACATGTTCTAGGTGTTAAAGGCTCATTCCTGTCTTGACTCACTCATTAGACGAAAAGAACATTTTTAATCTGTGGGGTTCCTCAAGGGTCAATCACAGGCCCACTGCAACATCTGGACATGTTGCCTTACAGGTACTTTTTAAAGTATAACATCTCCTTCCATTGTTTTGCAGATGACGTCTGAATTTATTTACTACACTTAATCAATGAAACCACTTCTAAACTGCACAGAACATCTCAAAAATATACATAGCATTATCAAATTGCAAAATAAAGTAATAGATTTAGATTTTTTAAATAAACTTCTCTCACATGTTTTGTGACATTTGTCTTACGCAATTCATAAAGTCTAATCATATTACCTCACAGGGGGAAATGAGACTAAAAAACTACAATAATTTTTTTGTCACTAGACATAGAGCAGGGTGTCAAACTCAATTTCACCGAGGGCCTCTTCAGCATATTGGCCACCCTCAACGGACCACATTGACGGTACAAATCAGGAGTTCCCAGATGCAGTCCTCCCGACTGCAACTTTTAGATGCATCCCTGCTAAAACATACCCCAGACAAAAGGTTGACTTCCCTCATCAGCAGCAATTCAGTTCTGAACAGGCTTATAATGATCCAGGTGTGTTAGAGAAGGAACACATCTAAAGTTGCAGATGGTAGCTCTGGAAAACTAGACTTGGGCAGCCCTAGCATAAATGTATGAAAATACAATGTTAAAAATAGATTAAACAACACCTCGTATTGTTAAATAATGCTTTGGAGCGTCTGGTTAGGAAGCACATTCAAAACCTTTGGTTGAAATGGCGTGTTAAATTCAAGTCTCCATTACAGACCAGAGAAAACTAAAGAGAATGCAACGTTGTGTTAATCCGTTTGAGGAGCCGGGAGTTTATCTTGAGGAAATAAATGACGACGCAGAAGTTAAGACTGTAACATGCGCAGTCCGCTGCTCAACCACTGCAGACGCGGCTCCTCCGCTGCAAAGAATTAAAAACCGCTAGAAGTAACTCATCCAGCGGATTTAACAAATATAGCCTTCTTGGTGCACGTTACCCAGGAGAGCGGCGTCCTGGAGGAGCGCTGCAGATGTAACATCTGTCCTTTTCGGAGAAGCGAAACCACGCAAAAAAATAAATTAAAATAAAATTAAAAATCCTGGTAAAAGCGCACACCGGACCGCGCAGGGTTAAACACTCACAGAGTTCAGTTGATCTGTTTGGACCAGACAGATCCAACTGACTGATGAATTAGCACAGATTTTTCTGCAGATGGGAACCAGGAGGAAGTGCGTTCAGACCCCAGCGGATGAAGTGCTGGTAATTTAAGTGAAGTCGCTTAATTTAATTTATTAAAAGTTATTGGGGCCACAGTCAGTGGTTTTTGTCACTTGTGACCAGCAGGTGGCGATCTTTCTAAAAGATGACAAGATGCACCCGAACACAGATTTAGCAGTGCACAATATTTTATTTTAACAATTTTTAAAAACATTTCTTTTTAAAAACGAGGCTTCACAAGCCGACATGTAGCCGCCGACCGTAGCAACAGTGGGAGAAACAAAGACGCACGCACCTAGCAGCGGCCCGCCCAACTATAAAGCCATTCGCCCCGCCAACCAATCAACGGTGCACGGAGTGGGGGAGGGTGGAACACCATCCCACCACATTCTACCCACCGGTATTGCATCGTCGCCCCGACGATGAACCTGCACATTTCAATACCAAGGACTAAAAACGTCAAACTGTCACTGAAGGCAAGTCAAAGAACGAGTCACCATGTGCGCCAAAAAGTCCTTGGTATATTCGTCAAATTATAGTCATTCCCAAAATGCCAGGAACAGAAGAACCCGCATTACTGGGATCCTTCACCCACCAGGATCCCACAATGTGGAAGCACTTTATCACAAAGATTGACATCTCTAGCCAACATATGGGAGGGAAAGACCATTGGCTGCCCGGAGCCGCAACCAATGACATAACTGAAGGCGATCACGGCCCAGTGATGCAAAATATCCCTAAAAACAGCTCTTGAGTGATTGTCGACACCATGGACCTGTGTCTACCAAACAAATCACAGAGATACCTCCCATAATAACCTCAGACTTTACAAGATGCCAACAATTTTGACACGGCTGCTAGTTGCGAGCCTGCTATTCCCCCACCTGAGTTGTGACTCAACAGCTTCCCTTGATCAACATTAGCTGGGTCATTCCTCCCTTCACTGGTGCGGTACTTTATTTCCTCCCTGGCTTCCCCTTCTAAATGACGAAAGAGAAAGAAAGCCTCATCTGCCGCTGACAAATGGCGGGCCCGAATACACGATTGGGCCCCATCGATCCACTCACCAATCCCAATGCCAGTCCTACCACTGAACATGGGACACGACGGTCCCTGGGCACAACCACCAACCGCTCAGCAACTACAGCACCAGCAGGCATGACACCACCAGCCACAGCTGGGGAAGCAGAGGCGCCCGGCAAACCCCCAGCCGTCACATTCTACTGACCCACTCCATCCACCAGCCGCTGCGTCACCTCCTCCATGCCTGCAGGGGAAGACTACCAAAAAATAAATAAATAAATCCTGATCCCACCAGTAGGTTTTTCTTTGGATAGCTACTGCTGTCTTGTCTTACTACACCATAAATAAAAAAACACAGAAAAGGCTAAGACCCGCAACACACACATACACAAAAAAAGCCAAATGTGACCAGCAGGTGAAGATCTTTTTAAAAGATGACAAGATGCACCCGAACACAGATTTAGCAGTGCACAATATTTTATTTAACAATTCTTTAAAACATTTCTTTTTAAAAACGAGGCTTCAGGCCTACTACTCCGGTCCCTGGAACAAAAGGAAAAAAAGGACAGACAAGTTCAATTATTGCAAACATGCAAAAGAAATTAGTAAAACAAAACAAAACATGCAATGCAAAAGAAATTAGTAAAAACAAAAAAGAACAAATTAGTAACTTCAATCACAAAACAAAACTAAAAGAAAACAATGGAACAAATTGTTGTTATCTGTTTCCAAATGCCCTTCTATGGGGCCAGAGGAGTAACGCCCCGCCCACACAGCCGGCCCAATCCGCAACAGGTTTAGTTGAGAGCGGCCAAAACAACGGCAAGACAAGACAGCAGAGCGTCCAAAGCGCTGCAGCTCCAAACACAATCAGTTGCCCAGGGGTGGAAACACAGCCTAACCCGGGAGGAAGCGGGTCAGCAGGTGAGGACCAGATGAAGCCCCACGCCACAGCAACCCCCATCTGCAGCCGGCAACGCCATCAGACCAACAGATTGCAGACGAGTCGACCAAACCCACAAGCCGACATGTAGCGGCCGACCGTAGCAACAGTGGGAGAAACAAAGACGTACGCACCTAGCAGCGGCCCGCCCAACTATAAACCCATTCGCCCCGCCAACCAATCAATGGTGCCCGGTGCACGGAGTGGGGGAGGGTGGAACACCATCCCACCACACACTACGGAGAAAAGTGTAGATGCATTTACCTGCTTAATTTGTGATGGATCTGGATTCACGGCTAATATTAACTAAGCCGCATAAAATGAGGCCAAATAGCCGATGTTAATATGATTGTAATTTCACGGATAAAAATAGTACATGACCGATTTTTTTTTATGTTGTCGGTCAAAATAACGGATAACAAAAAACGTCTAGCGCGACCTGCCGCTCTGACACCAACACACACACATCTTCATTCACAGTCTTACTTGTAAATCGATTTTTCTTTTCTTGGACATTTTGATGTTAGCTTGTCGATGTCTCAGTTTTATTCACTGGAAAAATCAATAAGCAGCTTGAGGTGACTCTGCTGCTCTCTAGTGGCGAGAGAGCAGCAGGTTGGCTGGTAACAATTGGAATGCATTATGGGAGATGTAGTTTGTAGTCAATTCGTGCTCAAAACCTATTTTAAGTCAATCATGGGCCTATAGAACGCTGGGCAGGGGGGGCACATAAAATGACATGTGGCCCGCGGGCCTTGAGTTTGACACATGTGACATAGAGGTTAAACAAACAAAGCATTATCAAATGTACCTGTAACCAGCTTTGTTTCCTAATACCATTTGCTTGTGATTGGTCAGAAATCAAACAGCATTAATGGAGACATTAAGATTCAAGCACGAACAAATGAATGGTAACATTTCTCATTTGCATTAACTGATGAGTAGATCTATAAAGTGTCTGCCTGATGTTTCCACGACTTCCCATCCACCTTCATCTTCCTAACAGTCTCTCTCTGTTTATAAATGCAGAATATTAAATGAGGTTAACCACTCTACCAAATGAACCGGTGAAGTCACCTGCTTCTGCTTTTTCTTTAGGCAAACAAGTTCAGATACGGCTCGCCCAGGGTCAAGGTTAAAAAGCCAAAATGAGATTGTGGGGTCTCATTAGGCAGCTATTGACATCACGTCATTCTATTAGGAGTCACTTTAATCAGCAGGAAAATGACCCACAGGATGACCCTGGGATGTAAGCTGGCAGAGCAACTAATCATCAATTACAGGAAGAACAATCTGCAAACTGAGGAATTAATGCTTTGAAATTGCAATGTCACAAATGTTCCATTAGGGGGCAACAGGCAAAGGAGTTTGTTTTTTAGGAAAGGGGGATGAAAAAAATTTGTTTTTTACAACTGACATCATCGCATATATCTTTTTATGTGAACGAACACAGTGACACAGACTCAGACGTTTACATTCAGGCCTGCCACCATAACAAATTTATCTGGACAATAACAAATTGACCCAGAAGTTATTGTGATAAACAGTAATATTGTTATTTTGAAACCATTTTCAAGTAATATAATGGTAGTGGCATGATAATGCAAGATCACATTGTGAAATATCAATAAACTTTAAATTCTAATGAACATTTAACACTGGAACTGGAAGACATTTTAAATATCCAAAATAAATAAAACAGAAGCAACAAATAAAATGAATTATGAAGTCTTTGTAAATAAACTTGTCCTTCAAAAAAAGGTTAGAAGAGACAAAAGCAACAGACTGAAGATTTCATCATCATCCAGTTTTTGGTAGAAAGAGAAACATGACAAATCATGCAAATCAAAATTATTGAGTATGTTTTAAATTTTCATGCAATTATTTGATTTATTGCTTATTGTGACAGGCCTGTTTACATACCAGCATCTTTTATGGCATGAATGTTACATTATTCTAGGGGTTATGAAGAGGTCAATCACTTGATGCAATCTGTAGGGTTTCCATAGATACTTTTTAAGCTACCTTGATAGGTAATTGATCATACAGTACTTTGATAAATAATGTCAGTTAGAATGTTTGTATTATTGAATTGAACTGACTTTTTTTGTAAGGTTCCCTCAAGACAAGATTTGTCGTGAATTGGCGCTATCTAAATAAAATTGAGTTAAACTGAAGTTGAAGTCTGGGGTTAACTGATACAACAACATACTCAGAACTTAAAATAATTTCTCTGATTCAAGTATATGCATGGTATACAGATCCTTCTCAAAAAATTTGCATATTGTGATAAAGTTAATTATTTTCCATAATGTAATAATAAAAATTAAACTGTCATATATTTTAGATTCATTGCACACCAACTAAAATATTTCAGATCTTTTATTGTTTTAATACTGATGATTTTGGCATACAGCTCATGAAAACCCAAAATCCCTATCTCAAAAAATTAGCATATCATGAAAAGGTTCTCTGAATGAGCAATGAACCTCATCATCTGAATCAACAAAGTAACTCTAAACACCTGCAAAAGATTCCTGAGGCTTTTAAAAACTCCCAGCCTGGTTCATTACTCAAAACTGCAATCATGGGTAAGACTGCTGACCTGACTGCTGTCCAGAAGGCCATCACTGACACCCTCAAGAAAGAGGACAAGACACAGAAAGAAATTTCTGAACGAATACAGAGTGCTGTATCAAGGCACCTCAGAGGGAAGGAAAAAGTGTGGCAGAAAACGCTGCACAACGAGAAGAGGTGACCGGACCCTGAGGAAGATTGTGGAGAAGGACCAATTCCAGACCTTGGGGGACCTGTGGAGGCAGTGGACTGAGTCTGGAGTAGAAACATCCAGAGCCACCGTGCACAGGCGTGTGCAGGAAATGGGCTACAGGTGCCGCATTCACCAGGTCAAGCCACTTTTGAACCTGAAACAGCGGCAGAAGCGCCTGACCTAGGCTACAGAGAAGCAGCACTGGACTGTTGCTCAGTGGTCCAAAGTACTTTTTTCGGATGAAAGCAAATTTTGCATGTCATTTGGAAATCAAGGTGCCAGAGTCTGGAGGAAGACTGGGGAGAAGGAAATGCCAAAATGCCATAAGTCCAGTGACCCACAGTCAGTGATGGTCTGGGGTGCCATGTCAGCAGCTGGTGTTGGTCCACTGTGTTTTATCAAGGGCAGGTCAATGCAGCAGCTATCAGGAGATTTTGGAGCACTTCATGCGTCCATCTGCTGAAAAGCTTTATGGAGATGAAGATAAAATTTTTCAGCACGACCTGGCACCTGCTCACAATGCCAAAACCACTGGTAAATGGTTTACCTACCATGGTATTACTGTGCTCAATTGGCCTGCCAACTCTCCTGACCTGAACCCCATAGAGAATCTGTGGGATGTTGTGAAGAGAAAGTTCAGACACACAAAACCCAAAACTCTGGATGAGCTTAAGGCTGCTATGGAAGCATCCTGGGCCTCCATAACACCTCAGCAGTGCCACTGGCTGATTGCCTCCATGCCAGGCCGCATTGAAGCTGTCATTTCTGCAGAAGGATTCCCGACCAAGTACCGAGTGAATAACTGAACATAATTATTTGAAGGTTGACTTTTTTGGTATAAAAACACTTTTCTTTTATTGGTCGGATCAAATATGCACATTTTTTTGAGATAGGAATTTTGGGTTTTCATGAGCTGTATGCCAAAATCATCAGTATTAAAATAATAAAAGACCTGAAATATTTCAGTTGGTGTGCAATGAATCTAAAATATGAGTTGAATTTTTATCATTACATTATGGAAAATAATGAACTTTATCACAATATGTAAATTTTTTGAGAAGGACCTGTATACATGGACATCCACTGGTATTTGGATAAATGTTCCTTTAAAAAGTTAAATAGAAGCTCTCAAAGATCTATTTTAACTTTTGTCGGTGGCAGACAAGCTTCCAGGCTCAGATTCTGACTGGGTGTTTGATCACTAATTCTAGCTGAAATGATAAAGTTCATGTAAATAATCTGGTTTTCTGGCACAGCCCCAGCTTTCAAATATGGTTTATTACGGTACCCAAACTTCAACATCCAATGAATGAAAATTATTCAAGAAGTTAAAGGACAACCCAGGAAGCACCAAAAACTCAACTCTCTCATCAACTAGATAGGAACAGAGTTCAAATGTTCAGACAGAAAAATTACAGAAATTACATTTAACCAACTATTAGTGAGGGTGTATGTTCTTATCTGAGCCTACAGGATAGGTACGCATGCGACTGAAATTCTGCACTAAAAGTAAACTTGAACATCTAAAAGCTAGTCTGAGCTTAAATACCAACATTATTACAATAACTTCATTAATACATTTTTTTGTAGTAAAAATACCATACACGTTTGAATGTCCTTAACTTTATCATTCAACAACTCCATTACTGAGTGACTTTCCTATTTTTAAGTCACAGTTGAACCAAAATGTTGTGTACAGAACTCATCCCAGACTCATTTGTGGCTATGGTTTTAAAAATAAATACAAAAAGTCCAATGTGATAAAAACACAGGAGTCCAGGTAATAAAAAAACCTTACAGGGACATGGCAGCAGCTCTCCAGTGTTTGACTCGACACATATTACTACAGTACCACTCTTTGTACATGTGAGGGCAGTGTAAACTAATTGTTTTTCTTATCCTCCTTACTACAGTTTGCCATTTTGAAATTGTGACGTTTACCTGAAAATGTTAATTTTTAGGACATTTTTTACAACTCTGCACCTGAAAATGCTTTAGACATAAAACATACAAAAAATAAACAGAAATATATTAAAATTATCATTATATTGTCATTTGTAATTTTCTTCTCAACAGTCAGCAACTTATTAAAAACAAACTTCATGTACAGAATTATGTTGATAAATGTTAACAAATAACGACTGACAATGCTGTCAAAAACTAGGAATTATAGGAGAGTTAGATAATATATCATTAAATAAAGTATAACTAAGTATTATTGCAACATAACCAGTAATGCTGATGGTAAATGTAAACATCCTGAATCGGTGGGCCAATCCTAATGCTGCTCTCTTTCCTGGCTGCTCTTCAGTTTCTGTAAATAAAAAAAAAGCAAAAATGAATATGTACTTGGACTCTATATGGCTCTCCCAGAATGATGCTTCATTGTTCTGAACCTTTTTCTGTAATACTCAATATAAATACCAAAGGATCTTCTACCTCCCTGACCTGCCATTTGGATACCTGACTCATGATGTTTCATCCTTCGTACATGGATGATTGTTGTACCAAACCACTCTTATTGGTCTAAGTAAAACCCTGGTCATGACAGGTCTACTAACTTCCTGGAGGAGCTGCACCTCGGAGGTCAGGGACCGCCGCAGTTGTTCAAGGTCTTCATCTTTCTGCAGCTCCAGCTCCTTCCTCAGGCTGATTAAAAAACAAAAAGAGAAGACCCTTAAATGGAGCTTCTGTATCTGCATGTCGAGTTTAAAACCATTCATGTTTTTTATACATTAATTTGTTTGTTGCTTCACTTTGTATAGGTTCCAGTGCTAGTTATCACTTTTTTCGGTCTCTTACCAACAGAGGCATCCCGATAAAACTTTTTCCACTTCGGATATGATACCGATATTGCAGCCTTCAGTATCAACCGATACCAATATTGATCCCATACAATATCAGGATGAATCAAACATGCTTTTATTACTTATTTTGTAGTGTTGAATGGTAGCAAAGGCTTAATCAAGTGATGCTATTTAGAGAATGGTCAACAACAATAGCTATGAAAACAGCTGAGCCATATATTATTATTTAATAGGTCTGCATGCAGAGTGCTAGTGCTGGTGGATAGACATGACGGGTAGAACTAAATGCCGGGGCAGACTAAATGCTCGGATGGAGTGCTTTAATTTGCATACTTATCTCAGATATTTTAGATGTAGGCCAATATAATGCGATACTCATTTTTGGCTGATATTGGACTATTTCTGATATCAATATTGGATTGGGATGCTGTATACAGTTTCCACTGCTGGCCACAGCACAAAAAGTCTCAACTCAATATTTTCTCTAAAAATTTAGCTTAGGTTACACATCAGGTGTGTTATTTGAGCTCTTTTAGATGTATTGATCTGGCTTTTGAAAGGTTGTGAGTTCAGGTGCAGCTTCTTTCCCCTCCTATATGTTCATGTGCTCTCGAGCAAGGCATCTAACCACTAGCGGAACAAGTCAGTGTCGGGCGGGGGGGCGGTGTATCACCTGCGCTGCTGGAAACTGTTGGGGGGGGCGGTGTGGCGCGGTTTGAGCTGCGTTTCTTGTTTAATTTTTACCCAGGAAGTACATTGGCTAAACCATGAGTCAAACTGTCACTGGGACTGACTACTATACATTCCATTGAGGGACAGTAACTTTAACATTACATACACCTTTCTGGACAGGCGAGGGCACACTTTCTCCGGCTATAATCAGACATTAAAGCAACTTGAAACAATTCCTCCCTCCCTGGCACCCCCAGACCCAGGCCCCCATGGGCACCCATCCGGGCCCGGGAGGGGATTGCCCAGGATTGCCTGGTCCTTGAGGGCTGGTGTCCTGCAACTATTAGATGTCTCCCTGGTCACTGACACTTAAATCAAATAACTGAATCACCTCCTAAGTGCAGTCAAGCTCTCCAGACTCCTGCCAATGACCTCATTATTTGACTCAGGTTTGTTGAAGAAGAGACACATGAAAAAGTTGCAGGACCCCAGCCCTCCAGGCACGAAAAATGTGAAAAACTACAATAGGCTTTCGGTCAACTATAAATCGTTAGCTTTGTAGCATAATTACCTGAGTCATATTTTAACAAGAAATGTACATGAATGAAATATGGGCAAAAATATGGATTATGTAATGTGTAAGGTGATTGAGGCAATTATGCTACGAGGCTAAATAAATCTAAAAATATTTTAACCTAGTTTTAGTTACACAGTTGACACTCTTAAAAATAAGAGCTTAAGTAATTAGATGCCCCAAAATGAAGACAATGTTCAGGTTCATGAACACTGAACGAACTGTGAAAGTCTTCAGTGATTCTATTTGTTTCTCTGGAGTCTGGAGGTTTTAAACCACAAAGTTTTCCTCTCTCTGGTCTCTTTGGGTTTATCATCAGCCTGCTGGTGGCGCTGCAGTAAAGCCTGCATCTGTGTAGCATGTCCTCTCCATCCATCAGCCTCATTAAACGCATCATTGTCCCCCCTTGGACAAGGAAGTCCTCAGGAAGTCTCGAGGACGTTCCTTTGGGAAGGGGGTGGAGCTTCCTCGCACTCATCCTAGCGATCATGCTTCCTGAAGCAAGACCATCAATCCTGCCTTCAGTCAAAGCCCCATCTCTTTAAAACACATATATAACCCTTTGCTCATCAACTGGAGGAAATTGAACGCATCAATCTGAGTGAGTGCTACAGTCCTTTAAAAAGTGTTTGGCGTGCAGAACGGGATGGAATCAGTTTGACCACCTGAGCTTCAGAGTTTCATTACTCAAATATTACTGTTAAAGAGCAAGAAGGCTCCACTAGAAGTACTAACGTGATTAAACCAGCATCAAAAACACTCCTGTGTGTTTTGATGAAACATTACAGAGGAGCCACTCTCGCGTTGAAAAAGAATTGGATTTCTAACTTCCAGTGAGACGTATAAAGTTTTAAACGGCGTTGTAGGTTCTCACAAGGCGAGAAACGCAATCTAAGCGTGGCTGCTTTATTGTTTTATTAACTTCCAATAAAAGCAGAAAGAGGTGGCCGGTGTTCGTCTCGCGAGTGTGGATCCCTCTCATACCGGCGAGAAGCATCCAGGAGTCCAATGTTTCTCTAGAGACCAACTGATCTGAGGAAAAACACACTTTTATCTCCGCTTAGGAGTTATTGTGTGCAGCCGTAAAAACTGAACCTGAACCTTTGTGTGGAGAATCGTTTCTATCATTCTTTCTCACAAAGAATGATATTGGTTCATGATCAGGTTCATCACAGATATTTCTAGATTGGGATGTAGAAAACTAGAAACTACAAGGAAGAACACAAGGAACAAGGAGAGGATAGATGCGACAAGGGAGGGAAGAAGGAAGGACACAAGGAAGGGAAAACAAACAAAGAAAAGAATAGGACAGAAGGGAGAGTGAAAGTGTAGAAACGGAAAAGGATACAAGGAAGAAAAGAAGCAAGCAAGAAACAAAGAATGAAAAGAAGCAAGGCACAGAGAAAGAAAAGGGTGAATGAAAGGTATGGAAGTCTCAAAGTGGAAATGAAATAAAGGACAAATAAAAGGTCACAAAAAGGGAAAGAAGAGGGGAAATCAACAGGAAAAGAAAGAAAGGACACAAGGGAATAAAAAAGGAAGGAAAGACAGAAAAATGAGATGGTACGGAAGGAAGAGAGGAAGAAAATTAAAATTAAATGGGGAAGGAATAAAAGAAGTGACAAAATAAGGTACAGAGGATGGAAGAAAGGAAGATGAGAAAGAGGAATAAAATGAGGCAGAGGAAGCAAAAGTCAAGATGTGAGAAAAAACATCAAGGAAAGACAAAACAAATAAAAATAATAAAGCAAATGGAACAGCTGGAAGAAAGAGGACAACATTTAGACACAAGGGATTTTCCAGTCTTACTACAGATCCTCAAATGGAGTTAGGATAGTACTTTGACTAGACCACACTGCTTTGAACTAAATCCTTCCACTGCTGCCCTGGCTGAATGTTTAGGCTTTCTGACCATTCTAGAGCTTCTTGTACCCTACAGCCACAGCTGGGACCATGCATGTGTGAGCTAAGCAGTTGCTTAGGGCCCAACTCCTCCAGGAGACCCCCGAGAGATTTGTTTGATTTTAATTTGTAGTGATTTTTAGACAATTTGGTACACTTTACACTCCTGTTCCAATTAAAAAAGTATACAAGTTAAAACAAAAACTGGAAATTCAGTATTTAAGTGTAGCAACGGAAAAGGATACATGGAAGCCTCATTAACCTTTAAATTAATGAGTCACACTTAAATACTGCTCTGCATTTCAAAATGCAAATAAATTCTTGAAATGTAAATATGCATGTAGTTGTGTTTCTTGGAGGAATGGTGCCCTGGATAAGCCCCTCCTCCTGCTGCACTCTAACCAATGAAAAGACAACCATTTTCTTTTTTTTTCTTTTTTTAGCAGAAAGCTATGGAACCCTGTTTTCGCCACTCTGGTAAAAAAAATAAATAAATAAATCTCAAAATAATGAGATGGTATCTCAAAATTTCAGGGCATCCCCTCTCAATCCGCATTGCCCCATCAGACACGGTTCCTCTTGCGTCTCCTCGCGGCTCCGCACCGTCCAGTGCATTCTAACTGTCCAAAGAAAAATTAATTGGTAGAAAAGTTTATATATACATACATACACACATAAAAATAATCTGCAATGGACTGGCGACCTGTACAAGGTGTACCTCGCCTCTCGTCTGAAATGTCTCGTTGGAAATAGGCAAAAGCACCCTCCCGACACCACTCTAGGGACAATGGTGTAAGAAAATGGACAGATGGATGGATGGATATAAACCGGGTGTTTGATGGAGGTTTATTGCTTTGGGCAAATGTCTGGTGTGATGATGGGAGATTTTTGTAAAATGATTTTTTTGGCCACTTTTTGAACTTGAAATGTCAGATTAAGTTAACTTTAGTTTTCAATTAAGTTGTGAGAGATTTTTAGTAATTATTTTGTCGATATTTTAACAAGAAATAAAGCATTTTTCTTTTTTTCAAAAAATCAAGTTGGAAGTGTGTGCAAGAATCAAACCATCTGTTACCACCCTCAGTCTTTGTTGGAAGTGTTTGGTTTTGGAACCTAGAAGGTGGCTACAGTGTGTGTGTCTGATGAGAGGGCATTTGCAAAAACGTGAAAAAAGTGTGACAACTTCACCAAAACACATGTGCACTGGGTGGTGCAGAGTCACAAGGAGACGCAGGAGGAACCGAATCAGATGATGGGGAAACACAGATCGAGGGGAGGTCCTCTTTATCCTGGGTCTTGATAGTATCTCAATATTTCGAGATACTATCTCGAAATGAGATAATTAATTTTTTTATACCATAGTGGTGGAAACAGGCTTCCATAAAAAGCAGATACTGTAGTCTAAAGAAAATTTATTCCACTACACATACATACAAGTAGGAGCAAACAGATGAGATACAATTTATTTTCTAGTTCTTGGGTGCCCCGCCCTTTTCTGATGCCAAAAACCACCATTGTATGCACATTTTCAAAACAATGTTTTATTGCCTCAATCCAAATATTTCTAAAGATTCTCAGCTTTCCATGTTTTTATATTCAGGAAGATTTAAAGGAAGTTATTTTGTTCCAAAGGTTCATTTAGAAATGTCCGTCTTCGTTCATTACTTATGGAAATTGTGCGACAATCACTCCTCATCCTCACCTTGCCAACGTAATTTGTACATGTGAAACTTCGATCTCATACAT
This sequence comes from Poecilia reticulata, assembly GCF_904066995.2. NCBI lineage: Eukaryota > Metazoa > Chordata > Actinopteri > Cyprinodontiformes > Poeciliidae > Poecilia > Poecilia reticulata. The sequence continues at coordinate 1,172,552 of NC_088844.1, read as the reverse complement.
ATGGACGTGCACAACGCAGGCTAGCAACGCAATGCAAGAAAATTGAAAATATTCAACTTTTGTTGCCGTCTGCTATTGCAGAAAGTCTTTACCTTTCATTATTGTTTGTTGCTCCTGTAACAAACCGCTGTGAAATAGGCAACCCTATTTTAGCTCAAAATAGTAGTTTGATTCATCTGTGTTATGTAATATTTATGCATCAAACTTTTCAGATCAATCTCATGTGTTGTCACGTTAACGCTTACAGACCTAGTTGTAAAACGATGTAAAAAAAACACAGTTACAAGGAAAGAACAAGAACATTTTACTTTAGTGCAACAAAACTTCACTGATTCTTTAGTAGTGCATAAAATATAAGAACTTTTGGAAAGAAGCTGACAGCCTGGAGTTAGATTTTCGTCCAGCCAACAGATGACGTGCTATTCCACTAAAACCAAGCCGTATTTCTTTGCCACTCCCTTTTCCTTTAATAACCTCCCGGCATCAATCACATGGAATTCCCATCTGTCTTCCCTCCGCTTGTCGACTGATTGAAACACACGCCGACGCGGATCAAAGCCTTAATTAAGCCAAATACCTCTAATGCTGTTATTTACACTTCCAGAGCGGAACATCGGCCAGGAAAGTCACAAATACAGGACTGCTTCATTCAGCACCTTCTGATTCAAATCTTCTGTTTTTTTAATAACAGCTTTTCTGTCTGAGGCATGGTTCCTTTTGTTTGGATTATTGCAGCCTTCAAGCCACATTGAATGGGGTACTGTGGTGGAGCAGGGGCAAAGCACGACCCACGTATTGAGGCCTTAGTCCTCGTGGCGGTAGTTGCATGTTCAATTCCCGGCCTGCTGACATTTGCAGCATGTATCCCGCCTCTGATTTCCCTCTTTCCTGATGAACTACTTTCAAATAAAGGCCACTATAACCAACAAAACCTAAAAAAAATAAAAAAAAACATTGAATCTTTAGCTAACTAGCCTTCCTAAGCTGCTAAAGGGAAAGAGGAGTTTTCCTTCCTTTTCTTGGATCAAGCGCTCACCTCAGACAGGTGCTGTCGGTGAGGTGCTTCTGACTGACGAACTCGACCTCTGACCCCAGAGAGTCAGTCTGTGCTCGGGCCTCCTTCGTCTGCCGATCCAGGTCTGCTGTCGGAAGAAATGCATCAAGTTTTGAATCTTTTTCCTCACAGAATAAATACAAAAGGTGTAGAGTTGGCTAAAGACACTGTAAGGCAGGGGTGTCCAAAGTCGGTCCTCGAGGGCCAGCGTCCTGCACGTTTTAGTTCTCTCCCTGGTGGTAGTAACAACCTTTTCATCATGTCAATGTTCCTCTTAGGCCTTCTAACGAGCCATCATTTTATCCAGGTGTGTCAAACCAGGGAGAGAACTAAAACATGCAGGACGCCGGGCCTCGAGGACCGACTTTGGACACCCCTGCTGTAAGGCCTTTTGAGTGATTAGTGCTTACACTACAAAAACACAAGATCTTACCAAGTATTTTTAGTTGTCTTTTAATATGGAAATAAGACAAAACTAACTTACAAGTAACTTTCAGGAAGAAAAAGGAGCCTGTATTAAGCAAATGATTTCTTAAAATTTATGTGGAAAAATACTGGTTCCACTGGCAGAATATTTTCACTTATAATATATTTTTCCATTTTTTCTATGTTAGAAGTGAAATAATCCACCAAAGGAGCTCAAGCTTTTCATTAAAATTAAGAAATTATTGACTTATATTATCTGTGTGCCAAGATATTTTCTCAAAAAACTATTTTGTGTTTTTAAAGTATACAAAAATATTCTAATGTTAATAAATGTCAACCTATAAAGAATTAACTGAGTATTTTTGCCCATTGAACTTTGTAACATATTGCTACAAAAACAAACTTTCAGGCATGATATTGGAATCAAATACAAAATCTGGAAAGTGTGGTCTGCTTTTAAATTCAACTTCTGAGTTAACTATCCCTGTGGCTTCACTTTCTTCTAGTTTTAACCATCTAAGTAGGCCTGTCACGATAATCAACTTTTCTAGATGATGAATCACAATATTGTTGTTGTTGCTTAATGTTTCATGTAATTATAATGGCATAATAATGGCGCTTACAGTTCTCACATGAAGACTCCACTATTCAGTGTAGCTAAGTGACCTGAACATTTAGCTGCTAGCTAAAATGTTAGCTAGCAGCTAACTGGGGTTGAGTTGACCTCTCTGGATGTTCTCCAGCTCCTGCAGTTCTAGCAGCAGCCGCCTCCGTTCCTCCAGTGTGGAGCTCATGTGGCTGTTCCTGCTTTTCATCTCATTCATCTCTGATACCAGAGAGAGACAGAAAACATAATGAAAAGCACTGGAAGTTATAACGAAATTACTTATAAAATAAATGCCTTGAATAGGAACAAAGCAGTTTTTATTACCTTTGAGTAAAGCTTCCACCTCCATGTGAAGGGCCAGGATCTCAGCGCGAGTCTGGCTCTCCAGCACGGCTGCGATGTTCCCTGCCAGGCTGAAGTCAGTATTGAATTTGGTGATCTCCTGGAGGAACTGCTGCTCTTCTTCTTTAGATTCCTTCTTGATCCTGGCCTAGCAGAAAAACAACCATGTGACGTTCTCCCAACAAACACAAAGACAAACAAGCAAAACTCGTCTTTGACCCCATTTCCATTCAGAGCTCATCATACCACAGAAATTATATTCTAATCTAATCTTCTCAATATAAATACATATATGTATTTGGAAAAAAACTATTACTTCTCATTTGTTGACCGGGTTTCTACATTCATATGCATTTTGTAGAAAATTGCAGCATGAAAATACAGCTACTTTAACTCAAAAGCAGACCATGCTAGTTCAGCATGGTGAGCTAGCATGCTGTTATCTAAGGCTCTTAGATAAAATTTTCCCAAATGACACTAAACAAATGAACATATTTTATCTATATTGTACTATAGGTTTTTTATGTCCTCTGTGCGCTCCGGTGGCCAGCAATGACATTTTGTTACCAATTTCACTGTTGAGTCTTTGTGCAGCAACAATAAAACAGTGCAAGTTTGTATGAAATGGCATGAACTGTGACAAGAAGACTGATTGGAGATGTATGTAATCATAGTTGGTTGTTTAATTTTGTACGCCAAAAACGACTGATAATTTTGCCATTTGACGTTTAAAAAATGTACACGCTTTTGAACTAGCAACATTTACTGCTGCCTGGAAACACACTACACACGCTACATGATCACATGATATGAAACCAAAGAGATGGGCAATGTTTATTCAGGCTTCAACCCACCAGACGATCCATGAGGTGACTCTGCTGACAAAGCTGCTCCTCAATTTTCTTCAATGCCTGGTCTTTGCATTTCCTCATCATATCACACTGCAGAGTCATGGTGGACAACTGCTCAGCCTGGAGAGCAAATAGATAATTGAAAAGTCAGGGTACAGAATCTGAGACATGTTGAAAGGAATTAAAGATATGACAGATATGTTCATCATCTCACAGGGAGATGGCGTGGACAGCTGCCACGACCTTATATTACATACAGCTGAAACCAGAACCTTACACAGGGAATAAAAAGACACACACATTGTTTGGCTTTCTGTCTGAAGTTAAGCCATACCAAACTTTTATCCTTTAAGGTCAAGTAGAATTACCAAAATTATTTGTATTTGCTAAAAACGAGGAATGCACTGATCGCCTTTTTCCATTTCCGATACCAATATCTAAGGTTGTGTTGGTCTATACCGATCCGATACAGGAAAACAACTTAATCCACCTACATTTTTTTAAAACACATACATGCCCTGAATTAGAAATTTATTTGACAACTGCATCAGTTCAGCACACTTAAAAACACTAACAGAGTCACAATGTTGGTCAAACATATAAAAACAACTTTAATTTGTTCAGTCAGCGCAATTAGAAGTAGAATAGCCAATGGAAAATAAATAATAAAGAAACTAAACCCGACAAAAACAATAAGTTGACTACCTTGGCCAAACATGCAACAATAAACTGCAATAAACCTTCTTTCAGATGGTTCAGAAAGTACAACTAGGAATTCTGAAAGCAATGTAAAATAAATTATACAACATGACGTCACTCGGAGAACAAAACCGAATTGAAAATAAGAGTATAAAATGCCAATAAAATATAACTAAGTGAGAAAATGTGGAAAAGTTCAAGAGCTACAAGCACTTTTAGAAAGCATCAAGCACATTGTTGCATCCCTAAACGAAAAAAACAAAAGCTGACTTATAAAAGAAGTTAATATTCAGTTTATTTGGCTCCTATGTGATAATAGAAAAGCACACAGATCATTTTCAGGGAGCAAAGTCGGCACCAAAGTTTTCTAAACAGTATAATTACAGCTTTCAAAACCTGTCAGGCGTCGCACCGCGAGAGCTGTAAACACACTAGGGTAAACACAGCATGTATATTTGAAAGATGTAAACACTTTCCATATTCCATCTCCAGGAGAAAGTAAATGCATCCCTGTTGGGTTTTCTTTTTCAAAACGATGCTGTATGCTGATGATGCTATGTCTGTGCATTCAGCCTCATGGACTAATTCAACCCACAAACACAGATAATATCTTCTTTAAACTTTACAGGTTAGACATATTTCTGCAGGGTCAAAGTGTCTCCCTATAGCATCATACCTCACACGTGCTGAGAGGTTTTACTAATGTTATCCAGTGGAAATTAGCCATTGATTTGAGAGCAGCACATGCAATCGATTGCTGATTAAACAAATGGCGGATATTGACGGTTTTAAATCAAAAGGCAAATCAGCTCATCAGAATGCCAATATGCAGCTCTTTATCTCCTGTGTAAATACCATTGCTGAGACAGATTTAAACAGATCCAACAGATGCTGTGTATGTTTAAACATCGTTTCATTTTCTCTTTGTATTTTACCAAAAAATCTAAGAAAAAATTAGTTATGTTAAAAAAATATTACTTAATATTATATCGTACCTTCGTGATGCAAAATCCAAAAAATAAAACCTATTTACGAGAAGAATTCAAACTAAATCAGAAAAGGCTATTCTAAAAAAAAAAAAAAAACAGTATCACATAATAATAATAAAAAAACACATTCCAACATAATTTTTAACACTGACATATATAAATTAAATATAATCCAACAAATTAAATCCCTAAAATGCTGTATGGAGAAGGTGGAAAAAAGCAACAGTTAATTAGCCCAATAAAATGTTAGCCCCTTACCTTTTTATCAAGTTCCTCTGTGATCTGCTTATATTTGTCAGTTTCACTCTTAATCTTCTCATTGCATCGGATAATTTCCACTTTTACTGGGGTGAAAAAGTTATAATTAGCAGCTAACAAAAATAACTTGCAAATAAAAGTTCGTGTGTAGCTGCCAGCTTAAACCAAACAAGCTAGTTAGCTAGGATGTCATACCATCTTTGAGTTTTTGTGTCTGTTCCGACAGCTGATATTCAGTCTGGAGAATTTGTTGAAAGAGTGAGTCTAAACTCATATTGACAATTATCTTACAATTTTTTTTTCAACTGTATAAAATCTTTTGTGTTAAGATAGTCAGAGCACAAAAAGACAGACTTTTCCTCTGCGTGTATCTAGCCTAAGCTAGCAGGTCATGCACTGGTTGCTGGCAAATTATCAGAAATTTATATTGCTGATAAATTGCTAATTATTTTTTGACCACTTTTGATAGACCTACTTTTGATAAATCTATTCTGTACGTAGTAGAATTAATTAAAATGAAAAAACATAACACAGTTCTGTAAACTGAAAAACTGATCAAACTTGTAGCAATTGTAGCCGAGTGGTGAGGTGTTGTTTCGCAGTGGCCACCAGAGGGAGCTGTGTGTGCCAGCTCGTTAGAGAATGGGGTGAAAACCGTTAGACCGGTAGAAGCAGCTTTGTTGTGCTCGCTACGGTGTGCTAACGTTCATAACGGTTTTCTGCGGTCCTAAACAGAAGATTTTTGTGAAAAACTGTGGAGCTTGTTCGGGCTCTGTGAGGAACTGTGGAGCTTGGTATGTCCTGGGATATTGTGAGTTTCTGTTGAATAATCTCTGGTTTTAGTTAAACAATGATCTGTTATTTCCCTGAATATATGTTTATCTGACCTTACTATACAGTGCCAGTTAGGGTGAATGGCCCGTTGCCTTCCACAATTTCGAGTTGTAAGCCAAGTTTACTATGTGAGTATTTTGAAATGTTACACTAGGTTTATCATATTGTAAGAAGTCTGTGTGATTTTATTTATTTTTCTTTTGTAGAAGCGTGCCTGCTTCGGTTGTTTATGCACTCAATAAAAAAAAGAGATTTATTTGATTTCTGCTATTAAAGTAGCTGTCACTATAAGATCTTTAACCAAAATTTATCATTCTGTATAACTCCAAATAAATTTAACAATACTCTTATTCTATTAGAGTATTCGGGAAATAAAGAAAACCCCATTGATAACTTTGTGTCTGGGTTCCTCATTTTACCAGGCTACATATTTTGGTACCAGGAGTGGGGTTCTCTAATTTGGAGTTTAATACATTAGCAGGTTCTTAGTTTTAGGAGTGCATAAACAACTGTGGTAGGTTGAAGCCACCAGTGTGGGGAAGGAGCCAGTGTGTTGATGACAGCCTGGAAGCCTGTTGGAGGACCAGTGAAGTGTCTGCGTAGATCCTTACCACATTGAGGTGTGGAGAGTAACACCCCTGGAGGGAAACACAGTGGACATCTTGATATCAGACTGTACTTTTTCTTCAGTGACTGTTCCTGAACGAGGTCAGTTTTAGACCATTCAAGATGTCAGAAAACGATGATGCCCAAGCTGGTAGCCATGGAGATGAGACTGATGTCATGGAAACTTTGCAAGCACGGTTTATTGAACTGACTGAAAAACATGACCAAGCAATGGAAACCATTGCCAGTCTAAGTAACAGGTCATATGTATATGTACCTAGAGAACGACAAATCCAGTCTTTTAGTGGTGACCCAGTAAAAGATGGCCGCTCCGTCGAGGAGTTTATTGAGGAGGTTGACCGTGTCATAAGAACCAGGTGTCAAACTACCGAAGACAAACTTGATTTTATTCTGTCTCTTCTGAAAGGCCCTGCACTGGAGGAGGTGAGATTATGCATGGATGAAGAACCAAAAGATCCTAGTGAGGTGTTCCAATTGCTTCGTGAAGCCTATTCTGAAAGACGTAGTGTAACTCAGCTTTTACAGGCATTCTATGGTCGTGAACAGAGAGAATGTGAGGACTTTCAGGAGTATTCCCATGCTCTCTCTCAAATTCTACGTCTAGCCCTTAAACAACAACCAGATGCTGTATCCAATGCTAAGATGGCAGTCAGAGACCAGTTTGTAGAGGGTGTACGAGATTCATCTCTTAGAAGAGAGCTGCGCAAGATGGTTCGGGACAAACCCCAGGCCAGTCTACTAGATGTTCGCGAAGAAGCCATTGGCTGGTCTATTGAAAAAAGTAGCAGCCATACTAGAATCGCTAAAACCAGAAAGGTTATGTGTGACAATGTCAGTCAAGTAAATCAGGGAACTGATGGTTCTAAAGACCAACCTGCTACTACGCTAGAGGATATTGTTAGAGTGGTTTCTGAACAGAGTAAAGCCATTGGTGAATTAACCCTTGCACTAAAAGAGAGCTTTGCTTGCAAGGAGAAGTCTAGCCAAGAAAAAAATGGAAGGATTAGGCTGAAACCTCAGTTTACAGATGACGGGAAGCCAATTTGTTTCAAATGCAGTGGGGTTGGGCATATTGCTAAAGAATGCATGCAACGTAACCCAGGTAGACCACAGGGTACTCCTTCCACATCTTTTCAGGAAAACTAACTCCCTCGGTTGCTGGGAGCCAGGCTATCCGAGGGGGACAAAAGGCTCTAAGACGTTAAACCGTGAAATATTTTTGGAGCGTGCAGTGGGGGAGTGTAGGGAGGTTACAGTTTGCATCAATGGGGTCCCAGTTTCTTGCCTTTTAGACACTGGGAGCCAGGTTAGTACCCTCTCTGAGTCTTTTTTAAAAAGTATCTGCTAGGAAAAGAGGAGAATGTTGTCCCTACTGCCAACTGGCTCAAACTGACAGCAGCAAATGCTTTGCCGATTCCATATATTGGCTATGTTGAGCTGGATGTGGAGGCTATGGGGTTAAGCATACCAGAGTGTGGGTTTTTAGTCGTTAAAGATTCAAACCCTGGTGGACAGTTGAAGGAGGAGACAGACTCAAGCCATCTCTTGCCAACAATGTCTAAAAAATCAGTCCCTGGTCTCTTGGGGATGAACATTATAAAGAGATGTGAACAGCTGGTTACGGCTGAGTTTGATAATGCACTCAAAGGAGAACTTGACCCAGATTGGAGGGAAGCCTTTCAGAGGCTACAAAAAGCAAGGTCCTCCAGAAAGCTTCCACAGCCAAAATTTCCAGCAGGGAAACAGTTCATGTGCCTGCCCTTTCAATAGCCACAGTCTATGCTAAGGGAATTACGTCAACAAAAGATGAAGCTGGTTATCTGGTCCTGGAACCAGCAGTGACAAATCTGCCCAAGGATTTCTTTGTAGTGCCCACATTGGTAGAGCCTACTAAGTCCTCCTTCCCTGTGCAAGTCATGAATTTCTCCCAGGATGATGTGTTTTTGTGCCACAAAACTAGACTGGGCACATTATCCAAAGTGGAATGTGTGGATGGCAACCAGACAGAAGTGTGGTTCCGTCGTATCTCTGCTTCACAAGAAGAAGTAGTGATAGAACATAAGGAGGAACAAGCTGAAAACGATGATCTCCAATCATTGTTAGCCCAACTGGACATGGGGGTACAGATGCGGAGCGGGCCAGACTAACAGAGCTGCTGGCTAAATATGCAGATGTATTTGCTTCTTATGATGAGGATTTAGGTTACACCGACCAGGTCAAGCATGAGATCCATCTTGTGGATGATGAACCAGTGGCACAGCCGTACCGTCGTATACCACCTACACAGTATAATGAGGTTAGGGAGCACATCAGCAAGTTAGTGAAAAAGGGCGTCATTAGGGAAAGCACTAGTGCTTATGCTTCCCCGGTGGTCTTGGTCAGGAAGGCAGATGGCAGTTTACGCCTGTGCGTTGACTATCGGAAACTAAACACAAAGACCCGAAGGGATGCTTTTCCTTTACCTCGCATTGATGAATGTTTTGATGCCCTCCATGGTGCAAGGTTTTTTTCTACCATAGACCTTGCCAGTGGATACCATCAGGTGGCTGTCCGTGAGAATGACCAACACAAGACAGCTTTTACCACCCCTTTTGGGCTGTATGAGTACTTGCGTTTGCCTTTTGGGGTATGTAATGGGCCAGCCACCTTTCAGAGACTAATGCAGGGGGCTATGAGTGATCTAATAATGCAAATCATGCTGGTGTACCTAGATGATATTTTAGTGTACTCGCAGTCTTTTGAGGACCATTTAAAGCGACTTGAGCTGATTCTGGGCAGGCTGAGAGATACTGGGCTTAAAGTGAAGGTGGAGAAATGCCATTTCCTTCAGTCAAAAGTGCGTTTCCTTGGTCATGAGGTATCTGCGGAGGGCATTGGGACAGACCCTGAGAAAACAACAGCAGTGGAACAGTGGAAGATCCCCAACACAGTAAAAGAGTTGAGGTCATTCTTGGGATTCTGCAGTTACTACAGAAGGTTCATAGATGGGTTTTCACAAATAGCGGGTCCACTCCACGATGTGGTAAATGCATGTCTCAAAAATAATAGTTTATCTAGCTCAAGGAGACAGTTTGAAGTATTGTGGTCCCATGAGTGCCAAAAGGCATTTGACCTACTAAAAGAGAAGCTGACCAGTGCTCCTCTGTTGGGTTATGCTGACTTTTCCCTGCCTTTCATTGTTGAAACAGATGCCAGCAATGCTGGATTAGGAGCAGTCCTTTATCAACAGCAAGGCAGGGAGAAGAGAGTTATAGCATATGCTAGTAGAAGGCTTCGCAATGCAGAAAGAAATGACAGGAACTACAGCAGTATGAAACTTGAACTCCTAGCCCTTAAATGGGCAGTCTCGGAAAAGTTTAGGGGCTACCTTCTGGGTTCAAAGTTCACTGTGCTGACAGATAACAATCCACTGTGCCACCTAAACACAGCTAAGTTAGGAGCTATTGAGCAACGCTGGGTAGCCCAACTTGCAGTTTTTGACTTTGAGGTAAAGTATCGACCGGGTCGGTGTAACACTGCTGCAGATGCTCTCTCCAGGCATCCATTAGCAGGGGAGCCTCATCCAAATCCAGATGATAGGGAAATGGATGGCTGTATAGCCATTTGCAACATGAGGAAGGGGACCCCTCTTGGCCCAGACCTCTGCTATGCTGGGATCAGATGCTGTCATGTTCGGGAAGTCCGAGTTTCAGGGACTGGGTCAGATACGGGCAGAAGTGATTTGGAGGGTAACACGCCCACCTTGCCGGGATACAGCCCAGAAGAGTTGTGCCACTTTCAGAGTACAGATCCCACAATAAGCTCCTTTAGGAGATTTTGGGACAGAAAAAAACAGCCTACTCACAGAGACAGAACACAGCTGGCTAAGCCTGTAGTTTCTCTACTCCGTCAATGGCATCGGATCAAGGAGGTGAAGGGGTTGCTTTACCGAGTAATAGATGATTCTCGTCTTGGGGAATGCCACCAGCTCCTTTTACCTACCTGCCTGAAAGAAACTGTTCTTTCTAGTGCGCATGATAGCATGGGGCATCAAGGGATTGAACGGACACAAAGTCTCCTCAGACAGAGATGCTTTTGGGTGGGTATGTATGATGATATTGAACAGTGGGTTAAAAGATGTCAGAGATGTGTTCTCACTAAAATGCCCCAGCCAAAGATTCATGCCCCCATGAAGTCATTTCTAGCTACACGGCCACTGGAAGTAATTGCGATAGATTTTACCATCTTGGAACCCGCCTCTGATGGCCGTGAGAATGTTTTAGTAGTAACAGATGTGTTCACTAAGTTTACCCAGGCATACCCCACCCGTGATCAAAAGGCAGGCACCACAGCCAAGATTCTCCTTCGTGAGTGGTTTATGAAATATGGGGTGCCTGAGAGATTACATTCAGACCAGGGCAGAAACTTTGAGAGTGAAGTCATTGCAGAGTTATGCAAGTTGTACGGAGTGAAGAAAACCCGTACTACCCCTCACCATCCCCAGGGGAATGCACAATGTGAAAGATTTAATAGGACTCTCCATGACCTCTTGCGAACCCTGCCACCTGAAAAGAAACGACACTGGACTGAACATGTAGCAGAGTTGGTGTACGCATATAATGTGACACCACATGCGACCACAGGCTACTCACCCCATTTCTTGCTCTTTGGGGTCCATCCACATCTACCTCTTGATGCTCTGCTAGGTCAGCGGCACCAATCAGAAAAAAGAACTGATTGGCTAGCTGTGCACCAGGAACGTCTTAGGGAAGCCCATGCAAGGGCAAGAGAGTACACAGAACAGAAATCTGCTGAACGGCTGGAGCATGATGAACCGAATGTCTACTGTCCCTCAATAAGTGTGGGCCAGTTAGTGTATCTCCGGCACAGGGCAGAAATAAAATACAGGATGCTTGGGGACCTGTTCTTCATAGGGTAGTAGAGATCCAGGGCACCACCCACACTGTGGAACCAGTGGAGGGAGGCCCTTTTAAGAGAGTCCATCGGGCTGACCTTAGGCCATGTGTAAGCCCTGTTCACATCTCTTCTCCTCAAAGCCGAAGCAACCCAGCAGTACTAACTGACTGTCCGTCTGTTGAGGATATCCCTAGCTACGGGGATCCTGAGTATATTGTTTTGGAGGAACACCCTTTCTTAAATGTGAGGCAACCACTTCAAAAGACCAGGGGCACAGAGGTTCGGGGTGCAGAGTTAGTACATAATTTAAAACCAGAAACTGAACCATTTAGTTGGAAAGCAACTAATGATTGTGTTGGACCTGAAGTCACTTACGGTCATCCAGATGACAACACGAATGCTTTACCAGCCCCTGAAACTCGTAGGACTTTGAGAGAAAATGCAGGGTTTCATTCAAACCCCCATCATGACCCTAGATCAGCATGCAATGTAGCTTCCGGCAGGCCAGAAGTGTTATGAAATAAAATGTATTAAGTCATCGAGGACGTTGACTTTTTAGCAGGGGAGTGTGTAGCCGAGTGGTGAGGTGTTGTTTCGCAGTGGCCACCAGAGGGAGCTGTGTGTGCCAGCTCGTTAGAGAATGGGGTGAAAACCGTTAGACCGGTAGAAGCAGCTTTGTTGTGCTCGCTACGGTGTGCTAACGTTCATAACGGTTTTCTGCGGTCCTAAACAGAAGATTTTTGTGAAAAACTGTGGAGCTTGTTCGGGCTCTGTGAGGAACTGTGGAGCTTGGTATGTCCTGGGATATTGTGAGTTTCTGTTGAATAATCTCTGGTTTTAGTTAAACAATGATCTGTTATTTCCCTGAATATATGTTTATCTGACCTTACTATACAGTGCCAGTTAGGGTGAATGGCCCGTTGCCTTCCACAATTTCGAGTTGTAAGCCAAGTTTACTATGTGAGTATTTTGAAATGTTACACTAGGTTTATCATATTGTAAGAAGTCTGTGTGATTTTATTTATTTTTCTTTTGTAGAAGCGTGCCTGCTTCGGTTGTTTATGCACTCAATAAAAAAAAGAGATTTATTTGATTTCTGCTATTAAAGTAGCTGTCACTATAAGATCTTTAACCAAAATTTATCATTCTGTATAACTCCAAATAAATTTAACAATACTCTTATTCTATTAGAGTATTCGGGAAATAAAGAAAACCCCATTGATAACTTTGTGTCTGGGTTCCTCATTTTACCAGGCTACACAATGTTAGCTTTCTGGTTTTCTAGGTGGACTTCATGAGATATTCCACATTGTGATGTTATAACCACAAAGTTAAATGAATTCAATTGGGATTTTACATGACAGGCCAACACAAAGTAATGTGTACATGTGAAATAAAATAGATTTCAAGGTTGAAATCTGAAAAGTGTGGTGTGCACTTTTATTCAGCCCCCTAAGATAAATTCAGTGAAGTTGCAGCTGCAAATGGTCTCCACCAGCTGTTCACAACTAGAGAATTTGTTGGAGAATTATTTGGACAATTTTGTAAGTCTTTATGTGGAATCTGTTAGATTTGGTTGTGGACTTTGAATTATGCAATTCCTTATGTTGGACACTCACATGAAATGATGTACACTTTATTTTTTGACTGTAATGAGTAGTGTAGGAATTTGGTTTTTCTGAGTGTTTATTTAGGTTCCTGTCTTCTGTTGAGTCTGTGTTGTCCGTCTACCCCTTGATTGAGTACACCTGTTCCTTGTTTCCCGATTGTCTCCCTGTGTATTTAAACCCACCTGTGTTCATTGTTGGGTCCTTGTCTTGTCTGCTGTCCTACACCTGTTCATGTGATTGTTTTGCCAGTTGCTACCAGAGACTAGTTCCTAGCTTTGCTCACTCTGTGCTGCCTGGACTTCTTGTTTTATCATCATTAAAACCATCATACTCTCCATAACCTGAGTCCATGGCATCTGCCTCACCGTTTCACCACCACATACCATGACAAGTAGAGGTGCACCAATTGCAGTTTTCTGGCCAGTCACGATCACCAATCCTTCAAAAGCTGGACGTGCAGATTGTGAATTTGGCCAATGCCAATGGTTACCTGGTGGTATTCCAGTCCTCTCTCACTGTAGACCAAGAGGGGGCAGTTGGCTGATTGTCAGACCTTTGCGAAGGAAGATAAGATTAGTTTCACATAAGCATCAGCCAATCATCAATCACCAAAAATTAAGGAAATTGGGGCAGATTTATCCATCGATTTATTGGTGCATGCCTAATAATGAGACAAAATTTGAAAACAGTTTAAAGGGTGTGAATATTATTGCATAGCACTTTATATGCTGTTTTAATTGCTAGGATTAATAAAACATATTTGTCAGTTTAACAGATTAGAAATTGGTTTCACACCATGCTGATCAATTCTCATCAAGTTTGTCTGTTTAACTTTATGAAATGCTTTAATAGCACAGTCAGCTTTCTGAAAAGCAATCCATTGTGTCTCTCAGCATTCATAACTCAGGCAGCGCCGGACTTTGACCAATTTTCTCCCTTTAAGACGGAGCCCAGCTTCTGATTCGGTGCCATGAAGCACATTACAGCGTGAGATGTCAACTGACCCCGGGACTACATCATTCTGACATTCATTTGCAAAATTAATATCACATATTGATTGAGGCTTTTCATATATCACCAAAGCAAGCCTCGCGCCGACTGGCAGGGTTCCCTTTTGAGATTCCGGAACAGCCGAGTCATCGAATTGTAAGCAGACAATTATCCCACACACACAGCAGCTGGAGCCTGTCGTTCATTTGTTCCTGCTTTCTCTTTTTTCTGTCGTGTTCCAAATCATTTTCCGCCGGCCCGAGCCATACCCATCTAACAAAAACCGAAAGTCATTTTATAAATTGACTTCACTCTGGGGGATTGATTTGTCTATATCTGATCACACTAAAATTTTTTCTTATAATTTTTTAAATATGGGATTTTTGCCCGATGTTAGTAGCTGCTTCCCAGCCTGAGTGCAGCGCGCGCTGCTCACTGACCGCTCCGCATGGGCGAGAGCTGATTTACCGCGCCGGCCTCCGCCATACTTGATTGATTCAGCCCACCCTTTAATGCGGAGAGCCTCATTGACAGCTTCCATGAATTTAAGAGAGTGTATTAGCTTTTGAATATACAATATTGGCAATCAATGGGGTGAAGATAGTCACGTGATCAGGGGCGCCGGCAGGAATCAATGGGCCCCCTGACAAAAAATGTGTCTGCCCCCCTCCACCCGCACCATTTTTTGAGTCTATTTGACCCATTAAATGCGTCACAATTTTAAAGGCTTGCATCTGCCTTGCTTTCTTTGGTTCAATACTGATAATTAGCACAATATTTACTGCTCATGAATTTAGCATCCAACTGTCCACATTCAGTATGCAAGTATGTTGCTTAAATTTTTTCTTTTAGATCACTGAAATGTCTCTCCCTATGAAGAGCAACAGTCAAAAGCAACGTGCAACTACACATAAAGCAATCCAGACATCTCAAAAATGCTATGTAGTTGCATTTTATTCAGACTGCAGTACATCCATCCATTTTCTGTTTTCGCTTCCACCTGAATAATATGTAGTTGCGACCCTATCTCCAGCTAACGTTCCGGGCGGGAGGCGGGGTACACTCTGGGCAGGTTGCCAGTCTGTCGCAGGGCAACACAGAGACACACAGGACAAACAACCATGCACGCACACACACAACTAGGGACAATTTAGAGAGACCAATTAACTGACAGTCATGTTTTTGAACTGTGGGAGGAAGCTGGAGTACCTGGAGAGAACCCACACATGCACAGGGAGAACATGCAGAAAAATCCCAGGCCTGAATTGAACCCAGAACCTTCTTGCTGCAAGGCAACAGCTCTACCAATTGTGCCACTGTGCAGCCCCGGCTGCAGTACATAACTTTAATAAAAAATATGTTTTCTCCATATTTGTTAAAGCTGTCACCATGTCGTAGCAGTTTGAGACAGATAATCAGTGAAAACAATCAATCTCCTCAATTTCCGTCCTGAATTACTATTACTGATTAAAGTAATGCAGCATTCTGACCAAAACAACCAATCAGAACTAGTAAGGCACTCTGAGCACTGTCAATTAGCCTCATTTACTCACTGCTCAATATGCTAATGGTGGAGAAACAACTTGTCATTACAAGAAACCGTTTATCTGCCGTCATTGGTAGTTATGCTAACTAAACTGAGCATTCACAGTTTGAATCTGCACAGCTCTGTGCTATGCTAGCTGCAGCATGGCACAAATCGAGGGGGAGGAAGGATGAGCAGCACCACATGAGATTGTGATTGACAGCACTAAAACTGTCAAACTGTAAACTGTAAAACAGAGGAAATATACTTTTCACAGATTACCTCTCATACCATACTGTCACAACATAATGACAGTTTTTAAAAATATGTGAAAAAAATATTTATATTAAAGTGACATAATGCAGCTTCAATTTCACCCAGGAGAGGACGGGTCAGGAGGGACGTGGGTTAGAGCTGCTGCTAACTGACTCATCTGTTGTTAAGTGGTAAAAAGTACAAGGGACAAGTTAAATATATGAATATGTTGGTAATTTATTTCCTTAATTTATTAAATGCTAGTGAAAAGGAGGTAAACAGTAGTTTGTAGCTAAATGGTTGATAATCTCAGTCTACCCACTTCTTTTGGAGGAAAACTGGGTTATAAATTAACACACTTGTATTTTCTTTTCTCTCTCTCTCTCTCTTTTTTTTTTTGAAAACCTGATTTTATAACTTTTCTTAACTGCCACAATCGTTTGAGATTTCCACTGGCTGCTGCTAACAGCGTCACTCTCAAGCGCTCCAAGCAGGAATGAACCTTTTAACGCAGATGGAGGGGGCTCAGGGCAAATAAGGATGTGTGTATTTTGGTCTGGGAGTGGGAACATTAAATTTTTACTGCTAACAACAATCTTTGAAAATACAATATGATTAATTTTGTAAATGACATTGCTCCGATTTTTTATTTTTATTTCTATGAACAAAACTAAATAAATTGTGGAAGGGCCCCTGTTGGTCAGGGCCCCTAGAATTGTCATCACTTTTCCCACCTATACCATGCCCCTGTCCATGACAAAGTGAACCTGAGACATGAAACCAACATCCTGTCTAACACACTGTTGCTGTTCAAGCTTTGCCAAAAGCTGTGTTTCCATTACAAATGTGCTCAAATCTGCTAATGTTGAAAAAATAAAATTTTGCAACTGCAGTATTTCCATTAATAAGAAATTAAATTAAAATAATATGTGAATATGTTTCTTCACATGACAAGTCACTAAAATAATGGCAGGGACAGATGTAAACAATTATTGAGATATATTCATAATTCAGCCATGGCACTGGCGCTCATCATTCACCAGCAGAGGAGACGTCAGCGTCTTATTCATTCGTTGGAGGGACAAGCCTCACAAATAAAAAAAGTTATTTGCAGATATTTTTACATAAATGTAGCGCCATCTTGTGGTCTGGTGAACAGTCTGTATAGGAGAAGCGCATTAAATCATTAGACCAGCTAACTTTTATTTAAAAATAAGGTTTAATATAAGTAAAATATAATATGCTATGATAAGGTGACCATATTTTGATTTTTCTAAAATAAGATACTCTGCACATTATGCACATTAAGATATATTGGGTGTTTCAACTATCAGTTCTTGATATCCCACAAGTATTCTTGGATGGGGTGTCCAGTGTTTAGCAATTTGTGGACAGTTATGGTTCACTTTATTCAGTTCAAACAAATGTTTACTTTAAATTACATATTTGTACTCATAAGTAAGATTTACAAGCTCCCAAAAAGAAATATAAGAATGTTCCCTGAACAGCAACAATAGCAACTTTATTTATCCATCTTTGATTCTAATGAAGGCTCTTTGAGTCCTTCATTGAAAACATCTCTAAGCATTCAATGATCCAAGTGTGTGTCATTGAGTCATAGACTTTCTTGTAATCACTCCAAGTTGTGCACAGGGTGGTGTGTCGGGTTTTGCAGTCTCGGGCGACTGTGTGGTCTACAAGGAGTTGGTGTTTGGTTCCTCTGCTATTAATGCTGATGCCCCTCTGTACCCTTCTGTGTACATAGGCGTAAATCCCGGGAGGGTTGGGGGAATCCTGACCCCCCCAATCTTGGAAAAGTCTTGAATTGTCCCCCCATCCCCCCAAAGAAATCATGAAAGAAACCTTTGTATTTAAACAATATCAATATAAGAAAGGCAATAGAAATAAAGAACAAAGTAAATTTGGCATTTATCTAAGAAAAAAAATAGGAATACATTTTTAGGTTCCCCCCGTCCCCCTCACTATTGCTAGAACAATGGTTCAGTCCAAAGTGTAGGACGAGCAACAGCTGCGCTGCTGAACGACACAGAGTCGCTGAAGTGAGGAGCTAGCTGTTAGCTGTTAGCTGTTAGCTGTGGCTCTGCAGCACAAATAACAAACCCTCCAGTAAGTAAATACTTAAAGCAAAAGACATGTAACACGTTTTATTTACTTTCACTGCTCAATAGGAAGAAACACATTGACAATAAACAGTTATTTTATTACGTTGGCTGACTCATGCTAAACTGCTATGTTATGCCTTGGAAATCAAAACTAGTTAATCTGCTACATTGCTTTCATAGACTTAGCTCCTTTTTCTGTCGAAGGTAGCCAATATTTAAATTATATTTAGCTCTCTGACTCTTACTTTAATAAGAAGAGTGTGAAACGGAAGCGGCTGAGCGTTAGCACTAGCCGATAGCTCTATGGGAGCAGAGAGCAGAGGGGCTACTGCAGCTGGCAGGAAAAAAAAAAAGTATGCCTTTATTTCTTACCATCTTCAACATAGAGCCTTTAAAACCACAAAATAAAATCGGAATATTTTTCTACAAAACTCTGGTGCTGACCGTTAAGTTTAAGTTATGATACTTCCCAAATATTCAATTCCTACATATTTATCGGTTCTCAACCATCCAGGACATGAAAAAACTCCATCAAAAATAAAAGTTTAAAGCAACTTAAATAACACGTGATTTGTATTGAGAACCACTGCAATAAATCAATATTTATGAAGAATTTTATTAAGTGGGGTTACTCATTAAAACTTGTTTTTATTTAGAGCCTTAAGGTTTTGTAAAGGTGTAGCAGAGATTAGATCTATGATTCTGAACTAAACTCGTATCTAAACATTTGAATCTTAGTTTGACTTCTATGGGTCTCAACAGGTTGTTCACTGAGAAAAACACTTTGGTTATTCATTGCTACTTAGTAGTCATTTTGATGGTGCAGCTCGAACACACACAAAAAATTTTTAACCACATTTTACTACAGCCCTACTGACCCCTCCAAATTTGCTCTTAAAAAATGTCCCTGTTTATGGTCCCCCCAATGATGAGATGGGATTTACGTCCTTGTGTGTGTGTGCGTGTACATATATAAACTCATTTCTAAGTTTATATATAAATATATATATATATATATATATATATATATATATATATATATATATATATATATATATATATATATATTTTTTTGTAATTTTGGCACTTAGACCACTTGAATTTCTTACATTTCTTGTATTTTTCTTAAACATTTTAATAGCCTTATCTACTTTGTTTCTCAGACTTTTTGCACCTCTACTGCCCTTTAAGGTCTTCTGGCCGTTCCAAACATGAGTCCAAAGCTCAGATGTGATTGGGCCTTTGCTCTTGCTTGCCCCTAGTCTTTTTTACCTGGCTCCTTTACTGTATTCTTTAAAATCAATTTTGAAAACTTTTTTTTGTCTCTGCCATTGAACACCCAGCATGAGTTGTATTTAATGCTTATTCTTTTAACGTACTGCCCTTTGCTCAACCATGGATTGTTTCTAAAAGTGCTTTATAACCTAATTGGACTGGATTTGAGGCTGTTACTAAGAAGAGGCTTGTCCAAGGCGCCACAGACTCCTTATGTTTCTATATTCATCATGTAATAAAGCAGCCCTGGGGTCGTGCACTTTGCCCTCTTGCAGCCCACACACGCACACCAAAGGTTGCTTCATTTCAAAATTACAGAAGCAACAGCTACTTCTCATGAGGATCTGAGTAAAACACGTGTTTCTGAACTCATCAACGCCAGAAAAACGGGACAAAAAAAATTGTTGATTATAAAGGTTTTACATGTGAGTGAGTTCAGTCGTGATGGGAAGCTGCATTCTTATAAATTTGCAATATGATTGATGTAGTTTCAGAGTGGGATGAGAGGGGTGAGGGTAGGGAGGGGGTAGAAGCCGGCGCCCCTCTGCTGCTGCTGTAGACGGGCGGCGGGACTCCAGTTGGCTGTGCGCTCAGACGCAGCAGCAGCGCGGCAGCAGCAGCAGCATCCTACTGGCTGGACTCGGGGAGGACGCACGCTGTCAGACCGGATCTCCTGATCCTGTTAGTCTCTTGTGTCCTGCTGCATTTGAGCGGACCAGTCCGAACGGGAAAGCGGGAGAAAACAAAACGAAAAAAGAAAACACTCAAAAAGCGTTTGAGCTGCGAATACTAAAAAAGTGATAGAAGCTGGACACTTTTTCCCTGTTCGTTTGGTTTCCTTTTTGGGTGGATTTATTGTTCGTATGAGTCGAACTGGGATCTGTTCTCCACAGCGGAGCGCACGCCGCGTCTGGTCCATGGATTTCTATACTTCTCTGGGAATTAAACTGCGTCGCTTTTGAGTTTCTTTCATTTTCTTTCGACGCGGGTTGTTGTTCGGCACCATGATCTTCGCACTATTGTATTTTCTGCCTCTTTTAGGTAAGTTTAACTATAGGGGATACAAACTTTGGACTCGTTTTTAAATAATAAGAGGTGAAATTTTGTTAGAGAAGGTCTCCAAACTGTTCCAAAACAACAAACCTCTCTTAAGTCAGTTAAGCTGATTTTAAAGCAAACAAATGATGCATTGCGACATAGTTTCATGTTTTAATCCCTAAAAAGCTGCTTTTAAAGTCAAAGCTGTTGGTGTTTGCCACATAAACGATCAAAGCTTTATAGATTTTTGTTTTTAATTTTTTTTACATCTGATTTGTTTTCACTACATTCCTTCTCCAGATGTGCTGAGCTGCGCGGAGGAGAACCTGCGCGCCGGTGCCTCTCGACTGGACTGCGTGCGGGCCAGCGAGCAGTGTCTGCGGGAGCAGGCGTGCAGCACCAAATATCGCACGATGAGGCAGTGCGTGGCCGGTGCCAAGGAGAGCAACTTCAGCCTGGTGGCCGGCGTGGAGGCCAGGGACGAGTGTCGCAGCGCCATGGAGGCGCTCAAGCAGAGCCCGCTGTACAACTGCCGGTGCAAAAGGGGCATGAAGAAGGAGAAGAACTGCCTGCGGATTTACTGGGGGATCTATCAGACGTTACAAGGTTTGTGCTGTTCACAAAAATAAAAGAGAAAGTATTCCCCCCTGTTAGGTATATTTAGAATTGTTGAGTCCTGGGGCATCTCCAAGAAGTTTGCTATAAACCAGCCACTAACAATCCTCGGATGGCACACCAGAACCGAACCCCTTTCCAGATTTTTTACACCTAAGTTTTAATTTTAAATTTAGGTTTCATTGAAACAAAAAAACAATTCTAAAAAATCTTTTTAAACATTCGTTGTGTTTTTTAGAATCCACATACCAAAATTCTGATAAGTTGATATGCTAGGTCCTTAAATTAAAATGAATTTGGAAATGTATATATTTAGTGACATAAAATCGGTATGCATTATAGGCGTATGGGGGCGCTGTGCCAAGAGCGCCAAATGATGGCAGAAAAATGATATATGATGACAGGAAGCTAAAGATGAAAGAAAACACAAAGATAAAGGCAAAAAAAGTTTTTCAAAGTGATTGACAGACATTATTATCTCAGTCTGTAAGAGGAAGCTTGTAAATACTCATGTTAGCTTAAGTTGCTGATAAGTTAACAGACCACTGTGTGCTGTAGCTACAGGTGTATAGCGGTGCTATAATGTGTCGACATACTTCTCAGAAGTTATGTTGCTGACCCCTCTCCCCTCCCCCTTTGGTAGGGCAACTGAGTGGAGACATGTTGGTAAAATCTGATGCAGGTCATGGGTGTTTTCTCTGAGAGGTGTCCCACTGAGGCTTTGGTTTGGTACACTCCCTGCTGCTACAAAAATGGACCTACTCTACAGTTTGCCTGACACGTCCTGTAGGTTGGAGGGATGATTTGTGGCATCTTGGCTAACTCAAAGTTGGATGAGGCCCTGAGCAGAATTTCAATTGGGAACCAACTTACAGCTAATTTGATTGTAGTTTAACGTGTATTTGGGTTGAGTTGGAGAGGTTTGTTCTCTATAAAGTAAAAAGACTATACTTTTTAGGCTACTAACAGATATTATGGCAGATTGGCAGCAGAAATATTAAAATCCCTGTTAAAATATAAAGATACAGTGATCAGATTGGAATCAGCTGATTTTTGAAAAGCAAACCTCTCCCCTATTCTTAAATGCATCAAAGATAACTGTTGCAAGAATACAATATCCAAAAACATGCATATTTTTAAACACTTTGGTTTTGAAGGTTACAGGAATATGGATTTATGGTTAAGGGATTGTAATCTTGTAATTTCTTCCTTTTCTATTAACTTTATAAGAGAGGTGCAGCGATAAATCGGTCCATGTTTCCTTAATTTTGGGAGATCAGCCCATATTCACATAAACCAATCTTCAAAGGTCTGAAAATAATCAGAAATACCCTCTAATTTTAATAATTTATATATATATATATATATATATATATATATATATATATATATATATATATAAACATTATTAAGGGAATGTGCTTTATAAATCTTTTTTGGGTAGATTCAATTACTTTAAACGCCAGCAGGGGGCCCTAAGGAGTCGCAAAGTTACTGCTTAGAGCCACATCATCTCTCTAGCAATGATGAACGAAGGAGAGACAAACTTCCACCCTTATCCACCTGCTTCTATGATCCAAAATCTGACCTCCAAATGGACACTGAATACACTCTGGAATGGCCCACACCCCAAACACTCACATAAACACAACAAAGAACTAATACACTCATTCAGAGTCAGGACCACCTTTGATTCGTTTGAGAGAGCTGAGTTACTTCTTGACCTCCTGAATTGCATCCCTTACAGCTAATGAAGCATACTGCACCCCCACCCCTCCCTGCCTGGTGCTGTCTGTGGCATCCTGAAGTGTTGCTCTTAGCGTCCAGCTCCTCCCCTGCTTCCAGTTGTGCAATGCAGCTGACCAATCTGCCTAATCAAGCGTGTGGCTGTGTGCCAGCGTGGAAATCGACTGACCCAAATTACCCGTGTCACATGCAGGCCAACACAAACCCCCACTCCCCGTCCACCCCCATGAGAAATGATAAACACACCAGGAAGTTGGGTATTGGTATGCAGCTGTGTCTCATGTGTTTGTTTTGGTTGCAGGTAACGACTTCTTGGAGGAGTCTCCGTACGAACCGGTGAACAAACGTCTGTCAGACATCTTCCGACTGGCTCCCATCCTGGGTAAGACCACCGAGGCGTTCTCTCTGTCCTGACGGCGACACACACACATGCCCACATGCGTACACGCATGCAGGCACACCGTCCTCTCAAGAGTTTTATCTGTGTGAAGAAGTGTTTATCCTTGCTCTCTCCTCTTGTTCTCATCCTGCATGTGGGCTGGAAGCGATCTTGCATGGGGAGCTATAGTTCAGAGTCTCATCAAGCAGCAGATAAAAAGGCCTTACACACCGTGTGGGTGTGTGCGCATGAATGTGTGTGTTGTCGTCATTCCAGCGCTGGTTTCTCTGATTGTTCTCTGTCATCCTGCCTGCTTGGAGCCACATGTTGGAAAGAGCGTGAGCAAGGGGAAACTCAAAAGAGCATGACCAGCATTTTTTCAGCTTGGAGCAAAGTGTGGAAGCCGGTCGGGCCTCTAGATGGCGATGTTATTCCCTTGTTTGGATCCAGCGCCCTCTGTTGTGCCAGCTAAGGTTTTGAGCACTGTGCAGCAGGTAATAAACTTTTTATCACATCAAGTAGGTCTGCTTGGGTTTAGATCATCAGAACATCTTAATCAAAATGTCCTGACCCATTTTGATGAAGATGGAACCTTTTCCTTTGTGACTTTTGAGTAGTTTTGGCAGATTTTTTCTCTTTGGACCCACAAGAGCAAATCTTTGACTAAATTTTGACTTTGTTTTTTAATTTGCTTCCAGAAACGTCTCTGAATGAGCTGGCTCTTCACAGTTTCACCTTTCTACTAATGTGTGTATTTTAATGCTCAAATAGCAGGAAAAGGCAAATTTCACCTCAAAGTTCATCTCATAATATAAACTGATTGAGTACTTGGTGTTCTTTAGGAATGTCTATTAAAACCAAGCCACTGAGGACAACAACAATCTGGTTTAGACTTCCATTTGGTCGAAAATGCAGTAAAATGTAAGACTTGGTGTGCTTTGCTGGTGCTGGTATACAAGCTCTGGAAAAAATGAAGAGACCACTGCACTGAACCCTCATGGTTATTCCACCAGATATTGATTTCTGAACTCTTCCTGAGCTAAAACATTAGTATTGTTGTTTCTAAATGAATGTGAGCTTCATTTCTTTGCATTATTTGAGGTCTCAAAGCACTGCATCTTTTTCATTATTTTGACCATTTCTTATTTTCCTAAAATAAATAAAAAAAATTTGCTTGGAATTTCAAAGACATAAAAGAACAATGTTCACTTTACTCAAACATATACTACAAAGAGTAAAATCAGAGATCTGATCATTTTAAGTGGTTTCTTATATTTTTCCACCATTGTATATTACTTATCAGACAGATTACTAACAAATACATAACATATGTGTGAAATCTGATCGCAGATCACACACAGGGAGCACAAATGAATGGATTAGGATTAAAATGTAGAGAGTCACTCACCAATTTTCATTCAGTTGGATATGGACACTGATCTGCTTGTGAGTCACAAAATGTATCAAAACTAACAATTTCTGCTTATTTATCGTCCATAAATAATAAATAAAAAAAACAAACAGCAGCAGGTGCTTTCATTCATTTAAGTTTACAAAACAGCAATGTGTTTCATGTATAAAAATAATGATCAAGTAATTTTTCCTTTTCCTATGGGATACAAACCATCATGTCTATTAGAAAAGGTGTAGACATAAAAAAAATCTGTTTTGTTGTCATTGAAATTTGCAAGAATCATAATCAGAAAGTAATGAAACTAGGAACCAGGAAAAAACAGATCAGTGTATCTATCATAGGAGTCAGCCAAGTCAGTTATTATAACTATAAAAATGAGCTTTCTTTTGTACATGTACACCAGTTATCCGCACATGCTTTAAGTGTCTAAAATTCATATAAAAGTAAGATTTTAGAATGCATTAAATTCATGAAAATAATGCGTTAAAAGCAGTTCTGAAGTTTTCTAATGGCAGGACTATTTAAAGTTATACAAGTAGTTTTTTTCTTGTGGGACTTTTCTGTCACACAGAAGTTTGAGTTGCAGACAAACATCGTCATTCCATTCTGTGACTTGAGGTTTTTCTCACTGCCAATAACTAGCTGCTAATATACCCTTACTAGCTACCTCAGCTAGGTAGCTGGCTAGGTTTTTTTCATCTATCATGGGTAAGGAAAACTTTAATGCCAGTTGGCTGGACATAGGGTTGCCACCTTTCAGAAATCAAAATAAGGGACGCCAACCACGGCGCTCTGTCTTACTCTCATGGGGTGGGATGTCTGCTGCAGTGATAGACATTATTTTACGGCAGTGTTTTTTGTCTTTAAAATGTGATCCATAGAGCAATCATTTATGCATAGTTGGTTAGAGTACCCCAAAATTGTACTCCAATCAGAGTAGTATATGATAGGTATTTCCCGAACCTACATGAAAGAACCACAGACAACGTATATGAATTTTATGGCCAAACTTTTGCAAAAGGAGAAGACTCAGCAAACTGTTCCTCCGAACCTTTCACAGAGCGTTTCTCCCTCTATCAGCTAGAGCAGGCCTTTTATTTGGGAAAAGGAAGAACGTAAAAAGATAAACAGAAAGAAACAGATGGCAAGCTCTATCTACACACACAGGTCATCTAGCTCTTTCCCTCGGGAGAAATTTCTCCCAAGGGTGGAGGGAACAATCAGTTCTTGATGCAAAAAATTTTAACACAGACAAGACTAAATGAAAATCACGTCAATATAAGACTGATTAATGATCCAAAGTAATAATAAATGTATGATATATAAATGTAAAAATAACAACACAAAAATCCCTAACAGTATACTTAAAATACGTTTAATGAAGCAGGTATAAAAAGTATTTGGTAAGTACTGAGTAACTTATCGTAACACCTGATTTTATATTCAAAATGGGTCCTCAGACAGTATAAAAGTTATGTGAACATTATGGTATTTTACTGCATATTATGAATATTACCAAAATATTTGTATAAATAAGGAGTTAGGTTTGGAGGCTGGTTCTAGACCAAAATTTACCACTGGGGCCTGGATAGTTTGTGTTTTTCCATTGCAACACTTGAAAAAGAATGAAACAATAAAAAAAACAGAGCAATATTTCATTATTGATATAATAAGTGAGCCAAACATCCACTTGTGTCTCCAGAGATCTAGGTTGCAGATCCCTGGCAGATGGAAAGCGTGATCCTATACAGCCCCCATCTAGATCCGCTCCTGAGCTGCAGGTCTGGGTCTGGTGTATTAATGACCACTGAACAATTAATTCATAAAATTCATTAACATTTCAATATAAAACATTCAGAAACCACTAACAAACCTTTAAAGTAGAAAGTATTTATGTATTTACTGTTATTTACTGTTTGTTCTTTAAACAATCATTTGTGTTATTTTGGCTGATATTATTATACATTAAATAAGCAAATAATCAAACCAATATAGTCTACTAAAAGCACAATAAGAAACTTAATCATAGCAAAATGTTACCATATCAGGGTCTGCTGTGTTCCTCTCCTGATCTGTTCTGTCTGGTATCACACTGCGCCACGACGAACACATTTTTTTAAAAATTGCCTGTGTTCATCCTCACTAACATTATTCAGCCTGGGATTTGCGTCTTCCTTCTCACGTCCATATCTTTACGAGAGGTTTTGCTTCTAAGGACGGTGGAGAATCGGGTAGAGGATGTTTTAGGCAACCGTGACAACAGCGTCGGTCCGAAGCGTTCTGGGGTTCTTCCTGTGTAGCTCCCACAACAAGAATTTAGCTGACTTTAATATTTTCTGTGTTTTATTTTGGTCATTATTGTTACACTTAGTGTTGATATGTGTGTGATAGGCATGTTTATCGGACATTTATAGAAATACGGAACAAATCACGTCCCTTATCGGTTCAATTTGGGATGCAACATTGAACAGCCATATTTTACGGGACGGTTGGCAACCCTAGCTGGACAACATTCATTTTTGCCACTGGCTCACTTCTGTTGCTAATCCAATCAAGGCTAGGGAAACTCTGGGGGGTGGGCAAAAAGTGCAGTCTTTAATTTTATTCATGTTGGTATTAAAAAGGTTTTAAAAAGTCATACATTTGACCTGCTGAAACCTGCAGATACTTTAGTAGGCTACAAGTAAATATACAACTGAAACAAGAATGTAAAATTTGATTACCTTTTGTAACTGAGATGCTGCCTTTGATGATTTAGAGGTGATTTACTTGTACAGTTAACCATTGGAAGTTTTATTATGCTACCGATTAGAAGCTGGTATATTTTCTCCTTGGGTATCACTGATGGAGTCATATAGCAGGATCAGAGGGTGGAGGGTTGAGGTACGGAGGCTGCAGAAGTTAAGGTTTAATCAGTTAAGGAAAATCTGACCGATCAGGTAGAATCAGTGAGCTTGAGATCACTCAGCTTCATTTCTTCTTTTCATCGTTGTGAAACTGGATGACAAGCGAGGATCACAGCTGACGAGATTTTGATCTTGTTTTTGATTAACTAGTTGTTTTTACTGTTTCTGGAAGAGTCTTCACAGCATGTTTGAATTAAGCATAGATCACTCGAAATAGAAATATCCATACTGTAAATAAGGGCTAATGTAAATAATATTCTCTGGGGATTCATGTTTTTTTTAATTATGCATTGTTATTCTGTGCTTGCCTTTATATTAGAAAATGTGAACCCCTGTTGTTAGAATAACTTCTGTGTCTGACTCGGTTTGTTTTACTGCTTACATCCTTATACTTTGTTTGGCAAACTGCTTTGTTGTTCTGTTGCGTAAAGCTTTAAGTTATTTTTGCTTTAAGTTTTCTCTTAAGGAACTAAACTATAAAAAAAAAAATCAAGGTCGTTTGTATCTCAAAGTGTGACAAAAAAATTTTGTACAGTTTAGAGATCAAGGAATCCAAAAAGAAATACATTATGGCCTATAATACTCTAATGCTTTGTGTCCACTCAGTGGTATGACACGGATCAATGCAGTTTGGTTGTTGCATGATACTAGTGAGATGGTAAACATGACACAGTACGATGTCTCGTGCATGTTGCATCACAGATCCTCCAACTTACCCAGGAATGGACCTGAGTGAGCCTTACAATTTCTTTCAATATTGCTCAAACGTTTAACATAGACTGATAGTAACGCAAGTGCTAGTGAAATGGTGAAATGGCCCACATGGGGAATGTTGTTGGAGAGCAGGAGATGGGAGCAGGAACATAGGATTGATAAATGGATAGATAGTTGTGGAGGCTGAGGAGATTAAGGGTTAGTCGGTGAGTAACTGGGGGAAGTACAGATGATTAAGGTGGTTGCAGTCTTGTAAAGCCTGGGATCAGTCAACCCCTTCCCTCTTTTCAAGGAAATTAAAGGGCAAGGAGATAGGGAAAGGATCAAGAGATTGTTTTTTGATCCTTTAGCTTGTCATAATTTGTTTGTTTCTCCACACAGCACACTGATACAAACTGAGAGCAATAGAAAGGCAGACAAAACATGCAGGCACGCACGCACGCACGCGCACACACACACACACACACACACACACACATATATATATATATATATATATATAAATAAAACATCCTCACTAACCAGAGATGAACGAAAGAAACGAAACATCACGCACATTTAGAAAAAAACCTTTGTGGTCACAAAAATGCTATGGATAGTCAGAGGAGTGTCACAAATTAAGATAACTCTATATTAAAGCTGCAAGTCTGATGAGCAAGCAACCACAACTTTTTTTTCTTTTTTTGCCAGTCGTAGTCTATAAAAATGAAGTAGCAACTACTTCTGATTTAAATCATGAGTATTGAGTATTGACAGCATGATTAAATACTTGCTGTCATCATTATTATTATTATTGCCTATATGTTGAATTATCTCTACTGTGGAGTAATGCTGTTTTTGTGTTATTTAAAAAAAGCAATAATATTTTCTTATACATATAGTGAATCTGGTATTATTAGCATAAAGGGTAGGACACTCACAAGAAGATGTAGAATGCTTTGCATGTTATCGTTTTTTTTGGATAACATGGTGATAGCATGCACCATGTTAACAGGACAAGCCATGATGATCCTGTTGTAATGAAGCACTCGTCTCAGAACGACGCCACTTGGTGACACTAAGATATACAGCACATAGATGCTGAGACACTCAGATAGCACTCTGCCGTGCACCCAACACCTGCTTCCAGAGACACGCCCACAGATGTCCTCCCGTTACCATCAGACAGCCTTGCTGTGGACTCGGCTGGCCTTAATTGAGTTACAAAAACAGATAAAATAAATCTGACAGCTGATTAATAAGAATTAAAATGAAAACAGAAGGCCTTTTTTAATGTGTTCATCTCAGTTCTATTCTATGTGCTGCTTAAACAGTAATTACTGAGGATTTTTTAAAATCTCTCAGTGAATCTCATTCATCCCATAATTGCCATTTCCTTCTTGCCACTAATCATTCACCACAGATCTGTGGAAGTAAATTTAACAAAGTATAGCAAAAAAAAAAAGCCACTTTTACCATAATTGGTTCTGATTGAAGATCAGCAGGTCAAATACTGAAAAATTTGAATTTTAATTTTATTCATTAAATCCACCAAACTACGAAGCAGCATTCAGGTTTTTTGCTCCACAAATTCAGAAAAAATTTCCATAAAACGGCAAAATGGCCAAAACATGAAGTTCCTCTAAATCCAGGCCATAAACCCATTTCAGTCTGGAGAGACTCAGACGGAGAAAGAAAGCGATTAAAAGAGTTTAATGACAAAATGAACATAAAAATAAACAAAGTCCTTTGGAGTTCAGGCCCCAGCCAGGGAACATCGAGCTGGACTTCGATAAGCTCGATGAACATTCCTGATGCAGCATAGGAATGTAGACCCCCCGGGGCCTGTACTGGTGGCAGTGGTTGGAGGAAGATGAGGCCTGAGAGCCGAGAGCAGAAGGTGGAGATGGGGCGGAGGTGGGTCGATCGCAGCTGGTGAGCAGAGGATGAAGGTCCTTTTGCACTGGAGCCCAAACGATGATTGGCTGGAGCGAGGCTTGGACCGACGCTGATAGGTCCAGGTAGCAGAGAGGGAGGCGCTGATTGATGAGGCAGGCGCGACTAGAGTCTTCCAGACTGAACTTTTGTCAAGACTACATTTGTTAGAGTTGCTTTTAGTTAATATTACTTCAAACACTGTTATGCCCTGTGATGGACTGACATGTCCAGGTCATGATTAAATACAGGTGAGAGACTCCGCCTCTCACCTGTTCACAGCTGGATTTAGACACCAGGACCCCTCATGACCCCATTAGGGATGAGCATGTTAGAGAATGGATGGATGGATGGATGGATGGATGGATGGATGGATGGATGGATGGATGGATGGATGGATGGATGGATGGATGGATGGATGGATGGATGGATGGATGGATGGATGGATGGATTAATTTCATTTAATGCAGCATTAGAAAGGTTTCAAAAAGTCTTCAGTTTCACCTGCTGAAACCTGCAGCTTAGTTGTGTGTGAACTCAGATTTCTTGCATGTGTGTCCAATGTGCCGCCGTACTGCTGGGTTTGTTTAGCTAATTATTTTCAGATCTTCACCAGGGGCAGAGTGCCTTTTCCCCCTCTGGAGAGTCCAGTGAGTCACTCACTTCTCTGCTGTGAAACACAAGCAATTACCACAGCAGTAGCTTTCACTGGTGACTTCTTAGAAAACACACTGTCACCATCTTAGCTAAATGGAGCCATGCTGGCGTACACACTGTCTGCACTTAAATTCTTCAAGGGCTTGACAGAACTCTCAGTGGACTTCAAAAACAGTAGAGATTGAATTTCTCTTTGTTTACTGTTTGCAGCCAGTCAAACACACACACACACACACACACACACACACACACACACATACATATATATATATATATAATTTGTTTGCAGCCAGTCACACGCACGCACGCACACACACACACGCACACACACACACACACACATACACATATATATATATATATATATATAACAGCATAGCTGATCCATACACAGCTTGACATAAAGCTTACATTCACCTAGGGGTGTGCATTTATCATATCATTTATCGTGATACATTTCTTACCATTATAAGCATTTTGATTCATCATTGTCACAATAAATTCCAATGAAATATGTTTAAAACACCTCAAAACTGTCATTGTTAGGATCAATAGCTTTACTATTTTCTCCAGTGTTTGTTCAATGAAAGCCTCAAAAAAATGCCTACAAATTTCAAAATACACTTACCGTCTGTAGCTTAGTGAAATAAATCCCACTTCTTTATGTGACTGGGAATGTTATTCAAGAGCAGTATTTGTGTTTGTAGGACTATAATTGCAGTGACACACACAGTCATGAGGTTACCTAAAAAAGTTATAGTAAATACTTATTGTTACTTTTATCATTATCAGGATAATACCACAAAATACCCTGATAAAACCTTTAAGTTTATCCACCTGTACATTCAACTCAACAGGAAAAGCAATTTCCCCCCCTTATTTTAGGGAAATTTATGTGAAGTGAGCTGGGTGAAACTTGTGATTTCCATGTTAATTAGTTTAGTGTCATAATCTGTAAACTTAGAAAAAATAAATAATTTAAAGATTCAACAATTTGTAGAACAACTAATAGCAAGTCATCCTTTACATCTGTGAGCCAGTTTTACAAATCTTTAATCAATATATAATGCAGGGAGAAAAGAAATAGTCAGCTTGGGTTATTTTCTGATGCAACCGGATTTTTACGTAATTTTTGTTTCAGTTTTTGTTTTGAACCTTTTGAATATTTATTTTTAGCTTTCCATCAGTCTGTATCTGAATATTCTCAACTCACTGCTTAAGACGCATCTCATATTTTTTTTCAGTTTCCATATTCAGTACTTCTTATCTCTTTATGCTATCTTGTTTGGCTAATTGCTTTGCTACTTCATTAAACTGTAAGGCACTTTGATCAACTTTTTTTTTTTACTTTGCAAGTTTACTCACCTTTCCTCAAGTTATAATAGAAGAGGTGATTATGTTTGTTTAAAAACCAGGAAATGTTTAATAATCTAACCCAGGTTCCCAAAGATTTTAGACTAGAAAGCGGCCCACATCATCATAGATCTACTACCGTACTTACCATACTTTTTTCACAGACTCTTAGTGTTTGTTGCTGACAGACATCATGTAGATTAATTACACCCATGGATGTTTGACAGCCTTTATTTCTGTTAATTATGAGGATTTTCTGCTTACAGTTGATGAAAACATGACATGTAAAATTAGAATATTACATCAAATAAATAAAGAAAATGGGGTGTTAATGACAATGTGTTTAATACTTGCTTAAATGTTTTCATTTTTTTAAATTTATTTTTAATCTGATAAACTATTCTCATGAGAACTCTGATGTATTTATTCAATTTCTTTAGACAAGATCCATCCATCCATTTTCTTTACACCCTTGTAAAGAGTGGGGTCAGGAGGGTTGCTGGTGCCCATCTCCAGCTAACGTTCCGGGCGAGAGGCAGGGTCACCCTGGACCGGTCGCCAGTCTGTCGCAGGGCAACACAAAGACACACAGGACAAACAACCATGCACACACACACACACACTCACACCTAGGGACAATTTGGAGAGGCCAATTAACCTGACAGTCATGTTTTTGGACTGTGGGAGGAAACCGGAGAACCCGGAGAAAACCCACGCATGCACAGGGAGAACATGCAAACTCCATGCAGAAAGACCGGGGCTGGGAATCGAACCCAGAACCTTCTTGCTGCAAAGCAACAACTCTACCAACTGCGCCACTGTGCAGCCCAGTGTCAAGATCATTATAGTTTAAACCTTTTAAATGGTCTGATTGGAGACACCAACAATTTTTGAGGCAAGCAACTATTTTACTTGCCTAAGTTATGTGTATGCATGTTCCCTTGTTATCTCATTTTAATTCGGTGAAAAAAAATAATCTAAACCTTTATGATTTTTCTCAAAAATTTCCATTGATAGATTCGGGTACTGTGAGAATAAATGAAG
Organism: Poecilia reticulata; assembly: GCF_904066995.2. Taxonomy (NCBI): domain Eukaryota; kingdom Metazoa; phylum Chordata; class Actinopteri; order Cyprinodontiformes; family Poeciliidae; genus Poecilia; species Poecilia reticulata. The sequence goes on along the minus strand of NC_088844.1, from coordinate 1,139,411 downwards.
TTCATTTATTTTCAGTAGATCTGGAGGACACTAAAAAAACAAGACATTCATAAGGTGCAACATTTCCTTCAACCTAAGCAAAGTGGGTTTTCTAAATACGTTATCAGTGAGATTGGCCTCACATGGAGAGGAAAAAAAAAACAGTCATTTGTCATCGGGCCGTATGACTTCCTGTAACCTTAGAGAGAGGAGAAGGCCGAGTTTAGACAAAACGGTGGAGTTTCTTTCGCCGGTTGGCCGTGTTTATGAGTCAGTGATCTGTGGCGACAGAAGTGACATAGAGACACGCAACATTAATATGAGATTCAAGTGGACTCAAATTACTTCCACATCAATTGGCTCAGGGTGCGGGAGATCAAAGTGGCCCAGGAAATAGATGAATGCCAAGCCTGGGTGGCTTTCTGCTACTACTACTACTAATAATACGTTTTATTTGTAGGCGCCTTTCTGGACACCCAAGGTCACCTTGACATAAAAACAAGCAAATTATAAAATACATACCGGTAATAAAAAACATAAAAACACAAACAAGATTTATAAGACAGTACAAAGATAATTAAAGGTTGTATGCTAGTTCAAACAAATGGGTTTTGAGTTTGGACTTAAAATATTGCAAAGACTCGATGTTCCGGAGATCAGGTGGGAGTGAGTTCCAGAGTTTGGGAGCAGAGTGGCTGAATGCTCTGCTCCCCATAGTGACAAGACGAGCAGGGGGGACGGTGAGATGGACAGAAGAAGAGGATCTGAGGGAATGGGTGGGTGTGACAATGTGAAGGAGGTCCGAGAGATATGAAGGTGTGAGGTTGTGAACTACTTTAAAAGTTAGAAGAAGTATTTTATAGTTGATGTGATATATGATTGGAAGCCAATGGAGCTGTTGTAAAATAGGTGTGATGTGATGAATTAAAGGGGTCTGTGTAATGATACGAGCAGCTGAATTTTGAACCAATTGTAATTTATGCAGAGTTTTCTGTGGCAGACCAAAAAGTAGAGAATTACAATAGTCTAAACGAGATGTGACCAAACTGTGGACCAGAACAGCAGTGGAGTGCGGAGTGAGAGAAGGACGGAGACTGCGAATATTTCGGAGATGAAAATAAGCTGACGAGTGATATTATTGACATGGGAGGCAAAAGAGAGGGTGCTATCGAGGACGACACCCAGACTCTTAACCTGAGAGGGAGGGAAAAATGGAGGAGTTATCAACTGAAATGGAGAAATTATCAAGTTTACTTAGTATTGAATTAGTACCAATTAAGAGAAGTTCAGTTTTACTGGAATTTAATTTGAGGAAGTTAAGAGTAAACCATTGTTTTATTTCAAGAAGACAGTCAGTGAGGGAGGAAAATGGAAGCATAGAATTAGGTTTGGTTGAAACATAGAGTTGGGTGTCATCCGCGTAGCAGTGAAACTGGATGTCATGTTTGCAAAAAATATTACCAAGGGGGAGAAGGTAAATGATAAACAACAAGGGTCCCAGGACAGAGCCCTGGGGAACACCTGAGGAGATGGGAACTGGGCGAGAGGAAAATGATTTTAACTGAACAAACTGAGAGCGGCCTGAGAGATATGAACAAAACCAGTTGAGAGGTGTATTTACAATGCCAAGAGAGGATAATCTGTCAATAAGGATGTTATGTGAAATTGTATCAAAAGCCGCAGTCGGATCAAGGAGAAGGAGTATCGATAATAAACCAGAGTCAGCAGCAAGGAGGAGATCATTTGTAATTTTAAGAAGCGCTGTTTCTGTACTGTGGAGTGGACGGAAGCCAGATTGGAATTGTTCATATAAATTATTGCTGGAAAGATGAGAATGGGGTTGAGCAGCAACTGTCTTTTCTAGAAATTTTTAAATAAATGGAAGATTTGAGATAGGACAAAAATTATTCAGTTCATTGAGATCTAAACCAGGTTTCTTAAGTATTGGGGTTATTGCTGCAGTTTTGAGAGCCAAGGGAACAAGAGCAGTAGTAAGGGAAGAATGTATAATTTTAGTGATGAGAGGGGACAGAGAGGGGAGGGTGGCCTTAACAAGAACAGTGGGAAGAGGATCTAAATGGCAGGTTGAAGATTTAGATTTTTGAAATAATTTGGTGACATCAACAGAGGGAAGGCTGAAGACCGAGAATGAATTGGTAGGAACAACTGAAACTGGGACAGGTGATGTTAAGGCGAGACTGGGTATAAGTTCCTGATGGATAATTTCTATCTTAGAAGTAAAAACTGATACTGTATTCATAAAGAACGGCTGCTCCATCTACAGTATGTTATGGGGTTTATGTTTTGGTGAGATGCACAAAAAGTAGGAAGTCAGTAAGTTGTGAATCTCCAAAAACAATAATTGATACTTGCTACAGTTGACCCCTGATATTCACGAGGCTTGAGGACCACAGCTGTAGGTGAATAGTTAAAGTCCGTAAATACTTTAGATCCTCTCTAAACGCTTATAGTGTTTAGAGAGAGTCCTTTTCCTGTAAGATAGAAAAAGGACTTTTATTATCACCAGCTGTAAAATGAATCCAGAGCAGGATTAAAGCTTCACTTGTTGTAAAGTTTGGTAACAAGATGCAATCTTGTTCTGTGGCTGTTAAAGACAATAAAACACAAAGATCTGAAGCATGTTTTGCTTATTTACCAATTAAAAAAATGCCAATGTGCATTTGTCCAGCAATGTCCAGCATTGTGGACATTGTGTAGCATGTCCACAATGCTGGACATGCTACACAATGTCCAGCATTGTGTAGCATTGTGCTCTGGTATTTAACCCTTATGCATCTTAAGAGATGGGGTTATTTGGAATCCAAGAGTTTTTGACTCTGTGTGGTCTGGCAGGGTCGGACTGACTCCGCATACGCTTTTACCAGTTTTGTGTGTGTGTGTGGGTGTGTGTGGGTGTGTGCGTGTGCGTGCATGTGTGTGTTTGCGTGTGCGTGTGTGTGGTTTCGGGACCTGACAGTTTGACGGGACAAACTCCCCACCCGCTTTTCTACTGTTCAGCCACAAAATATACATCAAATATGTAGGTCAGTGTTCTATTGATTAGTAATCAAAAGCAATTCTAAGCAGGCAGGTTTTAGTCTTGATTTGGAACTCAGTGTTTCATCATCTTTGCAGTTTTCTGGAAGTTTGTTCCAGAACTTTGGTGCATAAAAACCAAATACTAATCTTCCCAAGGTAGATTTTCTTTCAAATATTTTAGAAATGCTCTATGAAAAAATAAGCCCTGAACTGTAAATAGATGGGTGTCCACTGTCATGTATTACATGTTTTTTAATATTTAGATGCTTGTTTTTGGTGTTTTATGATTAAAAAATATGTTTATTAAAATTTTGAATCCCAACTTTTTTCATCCTGGCTTTTTTGAAATACATTATGAAAAAAACAAGTCATAGTTTACATTACATTTGAAAGCTGGTCTCAGTGAGTACATCTCATGTCTCTAGAATTTGAGTGAAGATCTGTATGTTTCAAACTAGTTTATAGGTTATGAATATAGATGAGCTTATATGACCTTTTGAAGCTCTTTAGCATTTCTCAAGTGATAATTTAGCATTGAGACTGGCAGTAGTTACCTTCAGCCAGCACATAAACAGTTTTTGGGAATTTGACAGTGTGGCAGTGGTCTGTGGTACTTCTTTTTTTTTTTTAAGGTTTTGTTGGCTCTAGTGGCCTTTATTTGAAAGTAGTTTGACAGGAAAGAGGGGGAAGACATGTGGCAAATGTTTCCAGGCCGGGAATCAAGCCTGCGACCACCGGCATGAGGACTAAGGCCTCAATACATGGGTTGTGCTTTGCCCCTGCGCCACCACAGCACCCCAGGTCTGTGGTACTTCTATGCACCACAAATTTGGAACAAACTTCCAGAAAAATGCAAAACTGCTGAAACATTGATTTTATTTAAATCAAGACTGAACGTCCACCTGTTTTAAGCCACTCACAATAAACGATAAATCAATTAATGTCATAATAAATTAAACCTATCGACCTCATTTTAATTATTGGCTTTATTGTCGCTTCCTGCGTTTTTTCTTTCTCTTGACACTGAATGAAAAAAGGCTCATCTCCGGTGCTCTCCACTGACCCTCCCTTCCTCATTTCCTTAGTGCAATGTCCAGCGCACACGACACAAGTTGTCGGCCCATTTTCAAAACCTGAGACTACACATTAGCCGACATAAATCCTACACAGTAAATTTTGCAGTGTTAAATCAACACTTAAAGAGTTCAATTTAACACTGTGTCCGAGTCTATTTGGTCCTTATCGGAATTGGTGTTAATTTAACTCTTTCCATTGTGTTACATTTTCAGAGTAAAATTGAAGTCAAAATAGAGTTAAAAATTAACACTGCCTAACACTGTACAGTGTTAATAAACTTAACACTATGAGTCAAATAACTCTGATGAGAGTAAATATGATTCTAAGCAGAGTTAATAATTTACTCCACACTGGTGACAAATCAACTCTGTCTCTCATGCTTTTTAACACGGCATTGAGTTATTGAGAATTAACACTGGAGCTTTATATAATTCCTAAGAGTGTTAATTTAACACAATATGCGTTGATTATTTACACTTTTGCAGTGAAAAACCAATTCTGTAAAAATGTAACACTGCACATTGTTGTGGTGCTATTTCTACTCTTTTGTAGAGTTCAATTGCATCAATCCATTGTAATTCAATGATTTTAAAATGTACAACTAAGTAAAATAAAGATACCACAGAAATACATTTAACTTCACTTTATTGAACAAAAGCACAGTTTAAATATCCATTATAAACTTTTAGTGTTACAGTAATATCATATGGTGTATGCCCCATTACATTAGAGCTTTGAGTTGACAGTAAAAATGGTTTTAGGTGTGCCTGGCATGCCAAGCAACCGATCTCAAGTCCACAAACAGTTAACTTAAGCACTACCAAAAACACCACTACCAAAATGACCATAGATCTGTATAAAATGGCAGATATCAAGGCAGTATCAGTCATAACATATTTCATTTGAACATTAAATGGTTTGAAGTAGAAAAGATTAGTTATATGCAAAACATTTAGAACATTGTCTAGATGCAGCTTGACCATAAAGTGACCCTTTGACTTAAGAGGGTGCAGCAATTGCTGCAAAATTTGGGATTTGTAGTGGTCATCAAAACTCAAGATTTCCATCAATTTTCCAGCACATAATTCTACATTTGACAGCAGTTGTTTCAATATTGCAAAATACGGGTATCTCACATGCTATCTCAGTACATATGATAAAGTCAGGACACAACTCTGTACCACAATATTTTATCTACTTGGCAGAAAGCACACTAGTTGTCAAAACAATCCCAAATTTTGCAGCAATTACTGTCCCCTCTAAAATCAAAGTGGCAACTAGGCCTGTCACGATACAGCCACATGGGCACAAAATAATGGCTACAAGTCCAGTTAACTAATTTTAAAATTAGGCATTAATTAATGCTTTACTAGAATCTACCTGTGATGCATGTGACTAGAGTCAGCGTAAAGTCCTGACTGAATGAAAATTATTATAACCTATTTATGTCACGTTAACGAAGAACAGCTGAAAACTTACCGGGTTTATCAACTGAGGTAGCAATTTGGCTCCAACACCTCCCCTTGTCATTTCTATATTCTTTGCACGAAATGCTGGATAAATATTAATGATACCACAAATCATCTCCAATGTCCGCTGGACTTCGGGTTGCGCCGTTTCAGCTGTTTGGGATTCCCCTCCGTAATTTCCCCTCAGAAAGCACGGAGGAGAATCCGCGCTTTATGATTGCCTACCTGTCACATTCAACGGGCAGCGTTAAGCTCCCAGACGGGAAAAACCCTGATTTAGATCGGAGCAGCCACGACGATCTACCGTAACACACCACACACTGCAGGATGATCGGTTAGATCGGCCAACGACCTAAGATTGTCATAAGGGGAAAATAGGGGCAAAAAATGGTGTAGTGTGAACTACTGCATTAGGTAGTCGGATGTGCCCGTTTTCTCTATTTAAATCTAGTGATTACTGAAGGGCAATATAGTATATAGACTTCATAATCTGCACTCTTTTCTTTGAATGCAGTATTTATTTCCACTTTGGCTTTATGTTGTTTAGTTTTTATTCAAGTACGTGTTTTGTTAATGGAGACTGAGAATCCATTTTATTTTTGTTTTTGGTTGTTTTGTTTATTTAGTTTATCAGTTTCAGTGTTATGTGTTCTTTTGAAAATATCCATCCATCCATCCATCCATTTTCTGCCGCTTATCCGGGGTCGGGTCGCAGGGGCAGCAGCTTCAGAAGGGAGGCCCAGACTTCCCTCTCCCCAGCCACTTCTTCCAGCTCCTCCGGGGAAACCCCAAGGCATTCCCAGGCCAGCATAGAGACATAGTCCCTCCAGCGTGTCCTGGGTCTTCCCCGGGGCCTCCTCCCGGTGGGACGTGCCCGGAACACCTCACCTGGGAGGTGTCCAGGAGGCATCCTGACAAGATGCCCGAGCCACCTCAGCTGGCTCCTCTCAACATGGAGGAGCAGCGGCTCCACTCTGAGTCCCTCCCGGATGACCGAGCTTCTCACCCTATCTCTAAGGGAGAGCCCAGCCACCCTGTGGAGGAAACCCATTTCGGCCGCTTGTATCCATGATCTCGTTCTTTCGGTCATGATCCAAAGCTCATTACCATAGATGAGGGTGGGAATTAGATCGACCGGTAAATCAAGAGCTTCGCTTTTTGACTCAGCTCTCTCTTCACCACAACGGACCGGTACAGCGCCCGCTTCACTGCAGACGCTGCCCCAATCTGCCTGTCAATCTTTCTTCCCTCATTTGTGAACAAGATCTCGAGATACTTAAACTCCTCCACTTGAGGCAGGGCGACCCCCTGACCCGGAGAAGGCACTCTACCCTTTTCCGGCTCAAGACCATGGCCTCGGATTTGGAGGCACTGAGCCTCATCCCGGCCGCTTCACACTCTTCACACTTTTGAATATAAAGTGTATCTATCTATGGCAGGAAATAGCATGCATTATTACGTCATTTCCATTAAATCAGTGTCAACAGGTCTTGAAACAATATTACCGTTTATCGCAAAAAAATTTTAGACAATCGCTCAGCAAAATTTGTTATCGGGACAGGCCTATTGTAGTAAATAGAAAGTCAATATATTTGCTCAATGATTTTGATGACAGCATTTGACAAACGTAATGTTGTTACTGTATGATGTTTTTTATGGAATAAAGCGCTTTGATCTGCTTTGTTGCTGCACAAATAAACTTTACTTTTAAACTCTCAATCTACTTTTTAATCCAGTTTTATATAAGTCAGGGTTATCTGTTGCCTAAATTCAGCTGTGTTTACTGTAATGTAAACATAGCTAAAGTTTTGGATGTGTTCATCTCCAATCTACATGTAAGCCAAATCTTTGTAATTAATAATTCCCTCTTTGTATGTTGATGGCCTGAAACTCCGTCCTCCTCTTAGTTGGCTCTCTGTGAAGCCCCCACTCACCACTTCTAAGCCCCAACACACCGCAGCTCAATACTGAATCTCTTCCATGTGTCAAGACTTCAAATACATCTCGTCATCCTCCCTCCCACAGCTGAAGTGAACCTCGAAGCAGAGCTGCTGTGTGTGTGTGCAAGTGTGTGCTAGGAGTGTGAAAACATCTGTAAGCGCGTGGCCTTGGCTGTCGGTCTTCAAATTCCCCCACGTTAACACGGAGGGGCCGAGAGGCTGTCAGCTAGCGCTGCTCCACTGCTGGCTGCAGAGGAAGTCAGGCTCATTATAAGCTGCCAGTGTTTAGAGATAAGTCTTTCTGTCTGCTGCTATCTTTTTATGTCTCCATGTCACAGAATGTGCCGTGATTGAAACGGGATCTTTTTGTGATGGAACAGGAAAGTATCCTATAATTTCTCTCCAACAGGAAGTTTGGGGTTTTTTATGAGTTGTGTAGAATAGCTGCATTTTCATTACAAATGTGCACAAAACTGTGTCAGTTTTCCACTAATGATTTAAAACACAATTTCGCAATTAAACAAGAAATTAAATTAAAATCACACGTGAAGTGTGTCCACACCATAGGTTGATAAAAATATGTTGCGCCATCATCCTGCCACTAATTACTTTTGTCTTCTTCGTGGTTTGCACCAGCGGCAACGTCCGGTTGTTGAACATGCTACTCATCTGTGATGTTAAAAAGTGTTTCCATTGGAGTTCTGCAAAATAAGCCAATTTTGATATGACCGAAAAAAAATACCTCTCAATAGTGTCAAAACCTTTTAGCAAAAAGCAAGAATTCTTTTTCAAAATTATCGCATTTCCATTGAGCAAATTTATTTTTGAAATGTATAATTGCACAATTACATCGTCAATGTAAACACATCTACTGTCTTACCTGCGATAGACAATAACTATTCACACTAGGGTTTATCCAAGAGCATGCTTTCATCAGACAGTTGGTCATGCTGTACCTATCTTCTTACTGTACAATTATATGTGAAGACTTTTGGTCTAATTAGATCTCGAGCCACAAAGTCTGACGTTATTAAAACACAGTATTTCTAAATTAAGTAAAGTCAGGCTCATAAACTCCAAACAAGTTTCTATGTCAGAAACTCCACAGACATTTGCACAGGCTGTTAGGTCACAAAAATATTTTTAAAAATAACCTCAAACAGACAGGATCAGTTTCAGAAAAGTTTTCATCCATGTGAACCCGAACAAATACTCCCCTAAGTATTGTTCTAAACATGCCAAACCTTCAGGGGGCAGTGTAGCGCTAAAATAAAACCTATGTCAGCCGATCAGTTTCCCTCAAAATAACCACAATTTCCTGGCAGGATTTAAACAAGGCATCAGGAGGTTCATTTGTGTGGATAGATATAGAGGTTTAACTACTTCAACCTCTGTACATTAGAATATGATATTCTAATATGAAACACAACATGACATGGATTGGGAATCGTGTCAGTATGTGGATATATTGACGTATTATTTGTTGCACACCGTAATGTGTGGGATCCAAAGTCTCCATTTTCTTATATCCACACGCAAATACAAATACAGAGTTTTTGCAAAACGTCAGTTTGGTCTGAGATTTTGTGAACAATTGTGATGTTTAACATAATTTCTCTGTTATTTCTATTTTTTTTTTTTTTAAAGTTGCCTGAATTAGTTTTTTTTCTGCCATTACACCAATTTGATGAAAGACACTTGGAGTTTGTTTGGAAATTAGGAGTTTTTGAAAGATCCTCAATCTGTGTCAGACTATAGAAGACACACAAAGACAATGTAGTCATCTTATGATGACTCACCGAACACCAGGGTTTCGGTGAGTTGGTCTCATGGGTTCGGCGGAGCCTCTGCCGCGAAGGTAAAGACACGCTTGTGTAAAGTCGTGATGACGCGCCCCGCTTTGCCATCACTTGCTGCAGAGGATCACGTTACATTGCTTAGCTAATCAGTGCTGCGAAGGAGCCCTGATTGAAGGAGCTCCACTCTCAGCATGGATTTGAACTTGTGTCTTTATTTACTTCAGCAAAGCTCACAGTTTTTACCAAATTCTATAGTCTAAATCTGCTCCTTAGTCGCATCTTTTCGGGGTTGCTACTGCCTCTAGTGGTGTGGGGGTGGTAACACAGCTAATATAATTACATTACTCAATCAAAAATACCACAAAGTATTTTGTGTGTTTGGGGGATGGGGGGTTGGAATAAGAAGTGTTCGGTGAATGCGCATATGCAACTGGGGGGTTCGGTACCTCAAAAAAGGTTAGGAACCACTGGACTAGACTAACTTCAAACTATAAAACTGTAAAACATGAATGATTACTACATTGATTGGAATTATATTAAAATTAACCAGATTTACCTAATTAAATAGCTTATGTTTTTTAAGAATGAGTTTCTCGGTTTGTTTTTGGGGGGTTATAGTCATTCACATTTGAGCTCACCAGCATATTTATAAAAACTTTTGCATCGTTTCACCATCGTTTCACATAAAAACTACTCAGTTTGCTACCTAAATGACTCAACTGCCTGAAGCTCATCTCATTCCAGCTACCAAAATAGCTGCATGTCATCACTACAAACATTCAAAATATGTATAAAAATAGCCCACATTTAGCCATTTCACTTAGGTGCAATGAGTTTTGTATTTAACATCAGCTCTGACCTGATTGTAAAGGTCTTCTTTTTTTAGGAACTGAAGCAGATGTTTACACCTATTTATGAGAAATTATTTCTAAACTTTTTCCATATTTACAGGGATGTATGCCCTGCACAGGTTAATGGAAGACAATAAAGTCAAGATGGGAAAATGTAAAGCATAACAAATGTTTAATAATGTTGGAAGCAGGACCAAAATGCAGAGTGGAGTTCTAGAAGCACACGGTAGTGGATATTTAATAATGAACTGAAAAACAACTTACAATAATAACAGAACACAACAGAAGCCAGAACACAAGTAACAGAAAATGATCCAGCAAGTCAAAGAGAGAGAAGAGCTTAAATGTGAGGTGGAAATGAAAAATGAACCAGAAGAACTAATTATAGGTGAATGGATGCAGCTGAGGAAGGGAGCAAAAGCCTAATATAAACAGTAAACCGAAATAAACACAAGTCTAATGAAACTAATTCAAAACGCAAACAATGAGACTAAATCAGCTAACATGGTAAAAAATAAGAAAAACAAACAATAAAGAAATGATCAAGACAGAAAATAACTGAAGCTAAAGGTCCAAACACCAATGGATTATAACAGTTTGCTCTTTAGTCCACACCCTAAAAATAATAGTTCACAAATGCCAAAAGTTATATTAATATATTGAATCAGATGTGTAAAACTTGCAAAGATGTCACAATGTTAAAATCTTGGCTCAATAAAAGCAGAAAATATGCAATAATAGTGAATGCCAAAAGCCTAAAACTTAACTGGTTGATATTGGTGAAGACTCAACAGGAACTGGTTAGAAACTGAAGGGGCTCCAGGCATTTCTGATTAGAACTTCTTGTATTTCGTCGTGACAACAGTCCCTTTTACTCTAATATGTCGGAGCTACAAAGCAGTAATGAAGACAGAAGTCATGTCATTGAAGGACAATGACTGGGAAATGTTGACATTTAAATCCTAAAAACTTCATGTTTGACTTTTTTAATGCTTACCTTACATAAACATTAGGCCTTATCTAAATATAATTTTACCACCACAAGGAATCTTTAGTATGACTAGTTCAGATTTTAGTTCTGGTTTTTCATTTCGGTGTATTTTGTATGGGCTCACAGACTCAACTATGCAACCTCCTCCTCATTAGTTTGGTTAAAGACTCCCAGATCCAGTGCTGACATTACTGTCCCTGCGCCTTGAAGCCTAATCAATAAAGCACTGTGTTAGATTGGAAACTTGAGGATGTGCCTACAAGAATCTATTGATTGCTCAGTTTGCCCCGTCCTCTGCTGCTCCTCTGATTGTTTTCTGCTCAACCTCTTCCGTTCAGGCCAAGATCAAAGGTTCTACCCTTTGGGTGTACTGTTCCAGAGCAAGTTACGCTCTGAGAGAAGCACTTGTCCTGCTTGGGGTTTTTGTTTTCTCTGACCTTGTCTTATCTCTGTACAGATTTATTTTTCACAAAGAGACTACAGTCATATTTGAGTGCATTATTGTGTAAAATATAGGTAAGACCTAAAAGGAAAGGTTGTTAAAAAAAAAAAAAAGGTAAAACTCTGCATTGTGAAAGAAGGTTTTTATAGTACGTCAATAACTGTTAGCTTCAATGACCCAGGTAGAGATCCGTTTTACGGAAGGTCAAAAGAACACTTTTATATACAATGACTTATTCAAAAACTCCCAACTATCCTTTTAAAATTCGTGTTCCCAATGGGGGCTACATGTCGTCTGGCCACTTAATTGTCCATGCTGTTTCAAAAATGACACATCCAGCTGTGGGCCCGTTGGCACTTTGATTTTTACCAGCAGCCCGCACCAACAGGTTGTCAGTCCAAACGCCGGCTTGCCGCAACACAAGCCAAGAAAATCATTTAGTAAAAAAGGTGACCAGATTTGAGTCCCTCTGAGAGGCCTTAGATTGGATGTGAAGTCGAGGGGTGATTCATCATAGTTAATAAATGTGTCTGACAGCTGAAATCAGCAGGAGGGAGCTTGTGCCAGGTTTGCCTCCCGCCACTGCTTTTATACTGCATGCAGATATGGACTATTAACTTTTCACATACAGCTGCAGACACCTACACAGATGGTTATGTATGAATTAGATGCTAAGGCAGTGCAGAGAAACTCAGGTAAGGACTGTGTTTTGAAATTGTACAGCAATGCCTTCAAGGTATAAGAATGATATTATAGTTTTTAAGTTATTTTTTCCTGACATTTTGAATATAATCTAGCATAAAAACCAATCATTGCCTTTTTAAAGCTGATGTCTCACTGGTACTTATCTTGCCACATACGCTGACTGTTGTATCAGACGATATGTAAGTGGGTGGATTTTGTGGAAATCACTTGTTTGTATGTATCTGACCTAGGAACACCTGGGGTTCCCCGGAAGTGAGATGGGTATAATGTCTTTAGTGAGAGGAATGTATCCCCTCTGCACCTGTTATGGCTGGTACACAGCAAGATTGTAAAATTGTTGACTGATTTTCAAAACCTGAGAGACCTCATACATGGTGATAAAAAATTGCAAGTATGAGAGGTTTGGTTGTACAGTGTGTGATGTCGAGCCACACAGCAAATTTAACATACCACACCACGAACCAATTTCACTCACCAACATTCAGATGCCAGATGGGAAATCTCACAAAATCTAAAGTGAGTTCAGAGTAAATAAACATAGTCGACTGAGAAGAAGCAGTGGTGGAGAAAGTACTCAAAAAATTTACTTAAGTAAAAGTATAAATGCACAGACAAAAATGTACTCTAGTAAAAGTAAAACTACCACATTAACATTTTTACTTAAGTAAAAGTAAAAAAGTACTGGCTTTTAAAAATACTTAAGTATTAAAAGTAAAAGTACTTGCTGAATAATACCTAATCCCTAATACAATATCATTAAGTGAACCGATCGTAATTAATTTTAATACATTAGAAATGTGCCATTTTAATGACAGATAAAGCATGTTTTTATTATGTTTACTCTCTGTAACATAGTTTAGACTTAGATATGTGATTCTATGCATCATAATTTCAGGGATGGAAACATCTTGTCTCCTGTCCTAACATAGCATGAAATTCACTTTTTTTGCCACTAGTGGCATTTATTTTTAAAGAAATCCAACAGAAACGGGATGGAAAGAAGGTGGGTGGGGGAAGACATGCAACCGAGGAGCCACGTAGCAGAGTTGTAGTCAAGACCACCTACCCAAGACCAAGTCAAGACCAAGACCAGCACCCCGTGCTACGTGACACAAAAAAAAAAGTTTTACGTATCAAAATTGCTTCTCAAATTGATCTGAAAGATCCATATTCCCATTAACTTCTGGCTTGTTATATTCTCTTGTGCTCCCGGATTCAACGATTCCTTGCGTGGAAGCAAAAGCCACACAGAGATGACAGCGTCACAATAATCGGCATTTATTCAAGACAGATGCATACTATCACCAGAAAAGCACATCACACAACATCAGAAACCTCAGAGCACAAACAACACATGAATTTGCCTGAGAGAGGAAAAAAGACAAATGATAGAAACCCAAACAAAAAGAAAAGACGTCTTTGGAGAGTGCTGGATGCAGGAGAAAAATAAAACAGCAGTCTGAATTGGTACTCTTGGGCACAAACTTTTATGCTGTAGGCGTGTTTTTCTCTTTAATATATTCAAATAAGGCGTACCTCTGCTTGACCAATTGGAAGCTATTTTTGAGCATCTGAGAAAACCTAGAACTTCCTTCTTTTACTGCCAAGATCAAAAGCCATTCGCTCCTTCGTGTTAAACAAAAGGAGTGGAGATGCTATCCGGCCTCCTGCGGCTCTACAATCATCTGTGCAAAGAGAAACAGAGGAAGGTAATTTCACAGGTAGCTGTGAAATTCTGGCATCTCTTCCGCTTTCTCAGGAACAAACTTTTAATTCTATATCTCCACGAACCCAATTTGTTCTTCTGCACCCAGCACCTCAAAGATTTAGTCCGGCAATAAAACCAAAAAGCAATGCATACAATCAACATAATAGAATGGCGTAAAATTCCTTTTTCTAACCTAATATAATGTTCAATCCTAAGTATAAAAATGAACACAATCATTTTCCAAAATCCCATTCACCATAAACCTGGACAATTTTCTAATACTAAACAAAACATTTTCATATCACACAATTTCCATTTGATTCTGATATAGTCACAGATAATACAATTTCAAATACATTCCTCATCGACTAAATTAATGAATCTAAAACTAGATAATACAATTTTCAGTCAGAGCATGTTATTAATAACTAAGAAAAGTATCTTACAAATTAAATGTTAGTGGTTCAAAACATTTCATGTTCAGTTTTTTGCACCATCTCAGATGTTAGTTTTGGAAGACTTCTCATCCTGCTTGCGTGAACTTTGGGAAAGTTCTCTTTCCCAAAGTGATTCAAATGATAATGACCTCCCGCATATGTTAATTTATGACCTTCTGTCCTCTAATAACCCCACAGAAGTCCCAGCAGAAGTTCTCCTGCAGATATCTATTTTTTCCTACTGTTATTTCAATACTTACCCAGCAATAGTTTAGTTTCAAACCACTAAGAGAAACCTGTTCAAAATTAAGAAATTTGTTCAAAAAAGATTAAACTGTATTAAACACTAAAAATAATCATTATTCCTCAACAATATTGAATACTTAGAGCTGAAATAAATTTAATCAGTAAAGATCCGCCCAGAAGAATCGGATCATAATAATGCAGACTTTGGTCACAGAGTTGTCCCATATAACACCTCAGTCAATAACTCCGCACAATAATTCAGCGCATGAGTGACAACTTTTTTTCATCACAGATGCAACATGTCTCTGTAGCTTTGCTAGCATCACGTCCACATAGCTTACCTTTCTTTAAGCTTTCCTTCCAAGTGACGCTAAAAGTTGGACGAAGTCCCCACCGTCTGTGAAAGCGAAGCGCTGCTGATTTTACATGTCTCTATATCTTATGATTTATGCAGCGCTATTATATTACTGACGATTAGACAGACATCTTCTCCCGCTCATAGGAAACCACTGCGCATGTCTGGAGCTCAGCGTGCGAGTAGAGGGGGAGGCGATGGGTGACAACAGACACGTAAGTCACGTTATTGCTTGGATTTGACGGCGCCACCTTAAGTCCCTGAACTTCACATTTTAACGGAAAGGAAGCGCAATGCGACTTGGATGTAACAAGTAACGCGACAGTTTTGTAGAAATGTAGTGAAGTACATTTCTACAAAAATGTACTTCACTTTTTTGTAGAAACAGATACTTACTGAAAAATGTAGTGGAGTAAAAGTAGAAAGTATCCATTATTAAATCTACTTAAGTAAAGTGCAGATACACGAAAATTGTCCCACCACTGAGAAGAAGCAATGGCTATAGCTCGCGGATTACGTTTAACAGAGAAAAAATTATAGAATAAGACATCTCTGGTGCACTATGGCAGTTGTTGTGTTTTCTTAATTTGAATTCCCTTCGGTGCTTCCATCACATCGCTTTTCAATTGCCTACAGATCACATTTGACAGATTGCAATCATGGCAGGAATATTGTTTAAGATTATCTTAGGAGTCATCCTGATAATTGGGGCATCCTTAAGAATGTTGAAGGGATAAATGGGGACAAAAATCATGAAAGTCTTGCTGAGTGAACTAGGCTTTAGGTCTGTGGCCCAATCTTGGATAAAGAGAAGTCAGTGGTTGGTTCTAGGTGGATGGATATTTTGTTCCTGTTTAAACAAACCATTTATTTGAAGTGTGAGGTGACTATTAGGCTTTGCTTGAGCTTGACAAGCTGTTTAGGCTTTGCTTAGAGATGAGATGAAACAGGGACATGGAATACCACCATAACCAAGTATAGACATGTTATTGAAACCAAATTAATCAAAAGTATGTTCAAACTCCGGCCATGCATTATGGCCAAAGCACAACCCAGAAAGTAGAAAAACATTTTATATGTCAATGATGAGATTGAGACTGTGAAGTTTGTTTCTTAGGATCTTAGGGATCCTGAAGACAATAAAAAGAGAGGGGCAGGCAAATGTGCTTTGAGAGCGGTAGGAGATTTGTAACTGAAAGCACATCCCTGTCTGCTCTCCTCGCAAGTAATTCAGAATCTAACTTTCTCTTGTCTTTCCTGTGTTATTTAATTTGTGTTAATAGGTGTCAACTCTGACAGCTGCAGCTGATCCAGAACGCTGCTGCTCGTGTTCTCACTAAAACCAGGAAGATAGAGCACATAACACCAGTTTTAAAGTCCCTACACAAGCTCCTTGTAGCTCAAAGAATAGACTTTAAAATACACAGCAAATGCAAAAGTGTTAAATGTTTTGGTGTTAGTAGACTTTGTGCAAAAGCAGAGTAAATTTAATAGTCACATTCTGTTTATGTAAGTCTGCGGTGTATATTATTAGTAGTTAAAATCCAGTGTTAAAACAAAGTGTTTCCGTATCAAATCTAGAGGTGTTAAAATAGAATCAATAACTCTTTACGTCTTAACTCTGAACTCCACCAGCGGCTCTAACACTGAAGGAGTTAATTCACTGACTCCGCCCCCAGAATCACAGATTCCCTGCGAAGCGAAGCGACAGAAGCCAAGTTATTTCAGGACTATTTACTTTCCACATGTCTGAGGTGTTTACCACGCTTGGTAAGTCGTTTGTTTTCTGAGATGGTTTATAACTATTATTTTGAGTTGAGCTCAACCTGTATGATAGAAGTCACGTTCGCCACACGGCTCGGTGTTAGCATATTTAGCTTAGCATGCCGAATGTTAGCGGAGTATAAGTGTTGGAAAAATATCAAGCCGGTGAAAATTTAATCAAATTTTTGGCTAACTTGAACAGATCCGTAATAATCTGAAGTATGTCCTTTCATGATGTTTAACGTTTATATGCATATTGGTGAGATTTATCAACCTTTCTGATTGATTCTTTTTCCTTTGAAAAAATGTAAAAGGCTTTTTCACGTTGAGAGCATTATTCCCGCTGTTGTGTCTTCTTATATACATTTTGCAGCATGTTTTAATCCTTTTATTGCCTTTTTGTATATATTAGAACCAGTCTGGTTGAGGATGAATCGCCAGTCGTCAGCCTAACCTTCCCCTCCTGATCCCTCCATGGATTCTTTGAACATTCAAGCTCCAAAAATGATTATGTAAGTGTTAATATCTCTGAAACTCTACATTTCTGTAATGGAGGCTTGTTGTTAGAGTTGTAGTAAAAATGTAATCCTTCGCTCTATTCCTCATTGTTATGTTTTTGTTTGTTATGATCCAAAGACCGACACTGGCTGTTCTACTCAGAGACTGAAGACTGTCTGATGCAGTAGAGGAGCTTGTTGGTGTCTCCGGCCAAACATCATGAACAGCCCAACAACCTGAAGACAGTCCGTTAGTGAGTGGACATCTTTGGTGGAGTGCAGAGAGGAACTGTCTCTTATCAACAGAAACATAAACTGGATAAGAAATGATGGATCTGAATATCAGGTTGGTCAGTTATGTACCGTAATATCCAGTAATCTACCTGTTAAAAGAAAATGTACTTTATCATATTACATGAACTGCTTGCTTTACTTTCTCCACCTTGTACTTTGAGCAATTTCATGCATATGGTATTGAAGAAAAATGTATTAAGCATACTGCATTTTGTATTGCACAGCTGATATGTTAGACCTTTTAATTAATAAGCAATATGTGAATGAAAGCGACATGTGAAACATGCACATTGTAATGTTTTGTAATTATAGTGCACGTTTTGAAATAAATGCATTTGAGAAATGTATTGCCTCTATCTTAAATGTTTATTTTCCAAAGAATTTTTAAAAGTTCAAAACAATAAAGTACCTTTTTAATATTAATTACAAATAACTCTTAAGAAGTTAAAGAAGTACTCTGAGAGTTAATATTTAGATCTAGCACTGAATTAGTGTTAGTAAGTGTTAAATTATTAACTCCAACAGATTTGATATTTGACACTTTATAAGAGTTAAGGTACTAACTCTAAAAAGAGTTAAATTAACACTTTCTGGTGTGGACCCATATAGACACTTTAAAAGTGTTGAAATCAAATCTGACAGTGTTAATCTGGGCCTCCTGGATTTGCTGTGTACTGTTAGTTTATAAATCACTAAACGGTTTAGCACCACAATACCTTAAAGATCTGTTATTGCTGTACCAACCGTCTAGACCCCTCAGATCTTCTGGTTCTGGTCTGCTCTGCATCCTCAGAACCAGAACCAAATGAGGAGAAGCAGCATTCAGCTTCTGCGCACCACAAATTTGGAACAAACTTCCAGAAAACTAAAACATCTGAAACACTGGGTGCCTTTAAATCTCAACTTAAAACCCACCTGTTTAGAGTTGCTTATGGCTAAATTAGGGTTAGAGTGCAGGTTTTGATGTCTTTGATGTTTTTATGTTTTTACCTGTTTAATATATTTTTTTCTTTTTTAAAAATCCCTTTAATGTTTTTATCTTTACTTTTTAATTTCTTTTAATTTCTCTTTCTCACTGTTTACGTTTCAATGATGTAAAGTCCCCCGGAAAACGTCCCAGTTAAAGAACGTTTAACCAAAGTTCTACGGGGCTTAGAGTCCCAGTTGACAGCGTTCTAATAAAAACCTAGAGGTTGAAGTCCTTGTCAAACTGTGTTTTTGACTAAAGTCCCAGAGGGTTAGAGTCCCAGTTAAACAACGTTTAACTGAAGTCCTAAAAGGGGTGCAGGTTTTAATGTTTTTATCTTTTTTATCTTTCTCTTTCTCACTGTTTATTCAATGTCACATGCTGTTTTTATTTTAATTATGTAAAGCACTTTGAAATGCCTTGCTGCTGAAATGTGCTATACAAATAAAATTTGATTGATTGATTGATTGATTTCTCTTAGTGCCATCCCAAGATGACCTGAAACTACTTGTGTTGTGTAGCGGTTTTCCTACTTTGTAATGTCAGTTTGGACAAAAAAGGTTCAAACTGACAGCCTTGTTGACTTGTTTATAGTCAACAAAGCTTTATAGCCTTGTTGATTATAAGGCTACAAAAGCCTTCTAGTCACTTATCAGGGGATAAATGCAATAAGGCTTTATAGCCTTGTTGACTATAAAGTAAAACTTAGCAAAAATACAGGTACTGAACAAGTCAAAAGCAAAGCAAATCTCTAGTTATTTTCTGGTCTCCATGTGAGTTTGACTGTTGCCTTTCACATGCCTGCTAAATTGGCAGAGCAAAACACAATGTGGTGACCGACCACTGGCAGGTGCCATAAAGCCATGGGTTTGTGTTAATCTTCTGTTTTAAGATTTGGGCTGCACACAGCCAAATTACAAGATTAACCAGCCCTGGGTCGAGCCTTTAGGGAGTTTCATTTTTCCTTCTGTTTCTTAATAACATTCTTAACCAAAGCCAACTGTTCTGCGCTCAGATACTTTCATACATTTTCATTAATCTAAGTGGAATTTCCCTCGTTGCTTGTACGATTGCTTAAAATGCTTTTTATGCTCAGTGATAGAAAAGATCACTATTTACCCCGAAACTTTATCAATAGCACTATTAAATGCAACTGGTTTGACACTTTTTTATACAGTTTGAAGCAGATTTCCTGTAAAAACTGCATTGAAATGGTTCAGAAAGCTTAGACTCAATGACCTTTGAGGAACATTATAGAAATAAGAGCCCGCTCTAGCACTTTTGATCTTAAATACTTTACATTTCCCTCATCTGTACTTCAGCAACGAACAGTTGTTACAGAGGCTTCTTTTAGGCAAAAAAATGTTTACAATGTGCTCTCAATTTGTTGAGCTCTGGAATTTATTGTCCTATTTAGCCATAATTTCTGTCAGTTTTGATAGATTATAGATAAGATAACTGATTTCTAGTTTTTCCTTTGGCATAATTTCCTAATCTTTTTTCAAAGAAGCTCTTTTTCCAGCTGTCACATACTAAAGTAAAGATATTGCCATGTTGCAACCAGACATGTCATTGACCCGACGAGGGTCCCCGTTGTCAATCAGTGTTGCTTCCTAAGTGGACAGTTTGATTTCACAGAAGTTTGATTTACTAGGAGTTATATTGTGTTGTTTAAGTGTTCCCTTTATTTTTTTGAGCACTGTATATATATATATATATATATATATATATATATATATATATATATATATATATATATTGGTTCCATAAAATAGAGGCAGTGGGAATGTCCCCCTCTTTGCCAGCACTTTTTTGTGATCAAATTGATTAAAATTTTATTCAAAAGCTGTCCCTTGTGCTCATGTTGGGTCAACATCCTTAGGGCCCCTGATGAAAGCACCGTCTCTAACTAACCCATAGCTTTTCTCCCTCTTCTCTCCCATTCTGTCCCTTATCTTTTGATCATGGAGCAGTAACATGCCTGAAGAACAAATAAGGTCTCAACACACACTCTCACTAATACTCAAAAAGAGAAGAAGCTGAGATGAGCTTTTGTTCTGAGCCAGCCTTTTTGCTCTCAAAGATGTTAAATGAGGACATTGATATATAAATTTGCATTTGTTTCATCCATAACCATTGCTCTAGCTAAAAACCTATAACTATGCGCCCCCAATTTGCAGAGCAACTTCAAGAGCTTCTGTTCTCCTGCATGTTTCACGCCAGGCTAGCGTGACTGTTCAATCGATTTGCCTTTGTGTACTCTTCACACATAAGTGGTCTAAACAGTGATCTATCTTCACTCGGATTGTGCAGTTTGTCAATTGGCAATTTAAAAAAGCAGTGCTCAGATTGTTCTTTAGCTGCGGCTCCTAATTTGCCGTTGTGTCGGTTGTGGAAGACTGCGCTGAGCAGGTACAGAGCTGCTGTGATTGTGGTTGATTAAAGCACTGACATTTTCTCCTCATTATGTCTGCTGCGAGAAGGAACTATACTCCCTGGTGGTGTTATAGGCTAAAGTTTCTCTTTCTTCACCTCTGTGGCATGTCTTGGATTTCTTCCTGCTGTGTAACCTTAAACTGTAACATACCGTGCTCCTTTGTGCTCCTTTATTCACCTTCTGCCACCTCTTACTTACAAAAAAGAGGTGGCAGTAACCCAGAATGTTACTCTCTCCTCCTGACAAACTGCTTTCTGTTCCTGTTCTGCTGTCAGGTCTTCCCCCAAGCCCCTTTGACCTGTGGGTTTCCCCTTTTACTCTTTTGGTGTCTTGATCTCCCTGTGAGCCCTGGTGAATTTTAGTCGGCACGTCTTTTACAGAGGGTGGGGAACCATGGAGCAGCTCTGCCACTTCAGCTCCAGGCAGGGGGGCTGCCCAGGGCAGAGTGTCCCAGGCAAAAGAGACTATTCTGGGCAGAGGGAGCCCCTCCACGGAGCTTCAGGATCCCAGTAGAAACAGGAGGGCTCATCCCAACTGGGCCATATTGGGTAAAGAAATGTGTCTTTGTGTCTGATCATGTATGATTGTTTTCACAGAGATGAAAAAAGACAGAATGTATAGACACATTGGAATGTCACGTCTCACAGGCAACGTCTTGCCGACAATTACTACCATTGGTTTTAGCTCTCAAGTTAACAACATAATGGGCTAAAGTATAAATATATGTGTGATATATAAAACGTAGTGCTTTGCTACTAATTGTCAACACTATGACAACTAGACAACAAGATCTAAGGGTGTCCAGTTTCACAGGACAGGAAAATGTTTTAATTTAAAAAGAAATAGGAAAGGAGAGTTAAGTAGGACAGTTATGCTAGCTTGACTTTTACAATCTTAGCTTGTAGATGTGCTGCAGAATTTGGCAACCTACACACCAACACTCTGAGAGATCATCAGCAGAGCAGGTGTTTAATTAGCTAATCAACCTCCGCTGTGTTCAGATGATCAGTTACTAATAATCGCAAAAGAAACATCCAGCCTGAAAACATAAAACTGTAACAGAGTGAATGTTCTGTTCAATGTGTGGGAAATGTTTGAGTATTGAATACTGATACAATACTGGTATTGTTGTCAGTTGCTATGGCAGGGAGTGTGTGTGTTACATAACCAGCACACAGAGAGAAATAAAATAAGAATATGAGTGATTTTGAGTTATTCAATGGTTTTCTTTGTTATTTTTGCCTTTGCTGTGGCGCACCCCACTAAATGAGTAATACCTACATCTCCAGGTTTCATTTAGCTAACAGAATTGTTCTACCGCGGTAATGCAGCTATGGATGACAATTAAAAGAATTGACTTTTTTGCCCTCTAGCGTTGTGCCCATGTGCAAAATTGTGGACATAAACAATATCATGCAACATCTAATATTTACCCTATCACATATGTCTACCGAGAAAAACTTTATATACTATTGTTTTATCAACCAGGTCTTATGCTACATTATAAAAACTTTCTAGTTGATGGTTTCCTTTGATATGCCGTCAAGTGTTTTTGTCTATAAAAGCACTATTTTCAGTGGATTTGTACTCCTGGTTCATATTACATTTTCAGTAGCAGGCCATGCTAATCAAGTCAAATGCATGCTAGCCAAGCTAGTGTTTTGAACGTAAACATTTTTGAAGTCATTTGAGTCAAACTCTGTAAGTCAAACTGTGGTCGTATCACCTTCAAGTACAGTAGATTTTCCTGAGCTCATTATCCTCGCTAAAAGTTTCACTGACAGTTGGAGTCTGTCCAGTTTGCCAAAAGAAAGAACAACCGTTTTGTTCATCAGCTGAATCTCCAACGCATTTGTGTTTCTCTGTTCAGCTATCCAAGAAGAGACAGGGATGGATGACGTGAGGGGGGAAATAAGTGTAGGAGGGAGAAAGAACCAGAGGGAATGCCTGGTTTTGATGGTCCCCGTGCGCCATTTTGGCTTATGAATTTCCATATTAGAGGGCAGTCACTCTGCGTGACCGCTACATTAATTTTATGGCCAAAAAACAGCTTATTGAAGGCAGCAATGGCAGGAGGAAAATCATTCATTTCACATCACAACCTGCTGAAAAGCCAACCTGTTATGTGTTTGAATGAATTTTACGTTATGATTCACTGCATTCCAGGCTCATAAACGTGTGCTCAAACACAACTCCTTGTGAATTTATTCACAGCAAGGACCAAAAAGGTATTCATCAGTCGAGGAAGCAAGACCTCAAATGAGAGCGTCAAATGACGCTCTCATTTGAGGTCTTGCTTCCTCGACTGATGTGTGGATGCGCATTTGCATTCATGCACAGCCAATCAGAAACAGAAATGCTCTCAATTTGGCAAATACTTTTAGCTGCAGGTCTCGCCGAAGGGATCAATGAGGCTGTGAGCTGGAATCACGATCATGGACATGTACGGACTAAATGCTGAAGGGCAGAACACATTTTTTTTAGCTTGATTTCACTTCTCCACTCACCTGTTTTAACCCTTGTATGTAGAAACGGGGTCCAACCGACCCCACGCACGTAAAACTTGTATCATTTGCCATAGTCCTCTACATTTGCCTCAGTCCTCGCACGCATAAGGGTTAATACTCATTCTTTTATTTAGAAGATATTTTTAAAAAATTTAAGAAATCATTTGCTGAAAAATGCATTGTGTGCCTTTTTCTTTTCTAAGAGGCTGATCTGGAATATTCTCAAAGCTAAAATATCAACTTTTTACTGACATCTTTAAAAGCTGTTGCTGAAATGATCTGTTTTCTTTGCTTTGTCCAGTCTCCTAATCTGATTTCTTGTGCCTTTAAAGTTTTGAAATAAGCTGTGTGACAGCTGCAGATGATTCATCTGTGTCATAAAAAGTATTCATAAATATATCACAATAATTCACTTGCAGTGACTAAGTGAGGATTCCCAACAGTTAGAAAGAAGCAGTAAAAATATATCTACACTTTTAAGTCTAACTGGACACTTGCACTTTTGAAGATTTAATACCACATTATCAGTCATAAGCATTCATATTCATTAAATTAGAATGTTACTGACCAAGACAAACATTATATAGACTAATCACATCCAGGCTGATATTCTCATGTTTTCTTTACTTCTGTTAATTGATGTTTTATTGCTCAACCTAATCAAAACAGATATTTAGGATGAGAATATTACATTTAACAATGAAAAGCATTTTGTTGAAGAAACATGGACTTAATGAAAAGTATGTTTAACACAGCAGAATAAACTTTGCCTGAAAGTTTGAACAAGCACACACTCCACAGCGGAGCTGGCTGGGAACTGGTGAATTTGGCAGTTTTTCTGTAACTTTACATTGTCTCTCTGCTAGTCGTACAGCTGCAGTACAGCGGCAATATGGTATGCAGTGAAGGTGGGAAGAGTGTGAGCGATGTGTACACAAGCTTTATTGACAGCGTTAAGACCTTCCTTCAGTTGTTTCTGAGAGGGAGAGGTGCATTTCTACAGATGGCAGTGGGACCACTGAGGAGCTTTATGTTCTGTCTCGTATTCTACTGTTAGGACATAGAAACAATTTTAACAAAAATGTAACCACTGAAGCTGTAAAGGTTCTTTTTATCTGATAAATGAGCCGCATAGAATCAAACAGCTATAAATCTGTCACGCATTACATCAAATCTTCAGCCAGTTATAAATAAAGTCAAACTACTTTTCTTTTAGAGTGTAATGGGCTCAGTACAAATTGACCCCATTAAAAATAGAATTGACATATTTAAACTTTAAACATGAAATGGTGTTAACTTTTTAAGGACACTGAAGTCCTCTCATGTCTATCCCAGGAGGGATGGGATAAAACACACTGCAAATTATATGGGAAATAGCTTAACATAAGAAAGAGAATAACCATAAAAACAAAATAAAATAAACACTACCAGTAATCGGCTGCCCTGAATTTTAAATTTCAGCATTATCTACAGAAAATCCCTTGTTGGTTAACATCCAGTCTTTGAAAGATTCTGGAGATCTATGGAAACATTCAGCTTCCAGAGCTTGGAAATTAGTTCAGGATTTTAATGGGGTCAATTTGTACTGAACCCATTAAACTCTAAAAGCAAAGTAGTTTGACTTTATTTAAACACTTAATCATAATCAAGGACACCTTAAAAATGTAAATATTGTCTGTCTGTTTGAAAGGAAAATATAAATCAATAGAGGGTGACTTAAGATTTTTTATCAGTACCGCACTAGTAAGTAAACCTAAATGTGTGGAAGTATGAAATCTGTGACGTAGTGAATGACAAACCTTCTCAGAGATGAGTCTATGCGGAGTTTGAGATTTACACTCTTTGGCTCTCAGCCCTGAATGTTAACTCTGTATTCTGTGTGTGTGTGTGTGCGTGTGTGTGTTTTGTGGCGGTGTGTTTGAGTGTGTTTACCCGCAGGGATGTCTGTGTCAGGATTAATTAAAAACTTGAATCCCAGCTCTGCAGCAGGAATTTGGATGCCTCCTAGGATTCAACTGTAAATATTGTTCCTCCAAAATTATCTTTGAAAGAATCTATTGTCCCAGGTAATAACCAAGTGTTTTTTGATGCTGCTGTGTTTCAGAAATAGAAGTGGTATAAAAGTTCATAGGAAGGAACTGTGTATCAAAATAAAAAAAAACAGGCGTAGCTGTAAAGACAGATTAAATTTCTATCAATGGTTAGAGAAATCTGATTTAGAAGAAGAAAAAATAACCCTTTGGGAGGTTTGTATGACCATAATTGAACAAATGACAAAATACATATGGATGGAAAAGCAACTATCTTGGAAAAAACTTAAAAGCAAGCAGCACTAGAGTGGTTTGTTTACATAAAGAATACATTAAACATGACTGTAGCTTCAGGAAGCCCAGCTGGGCATGTTGCCTAAGAGAAAGCAGCCTTTCTGCTATCAAACATCAAGGATTATCACAAAATAAAGACGTCAAAGTGTCTCTCATATCAAAATGATACCTGTCATTGGTTAGGATCAGAGCAAGAAACACTCCGCAGAAGACACTCTACCAACCCAGACTAAAAGAAAAGGACATTTCTCATGGCAGCTTGTGTGGTTTTGACATATATATTTTCTGTTTGTAAAGAACAGAAAATATATATGTCAAAACCACACAAACTGCCATGAGAAATGTCATTTTCTTTTATTCCCTCTAAGCAGTCTTTTTTCTTTTTCTGAAATCTGTGTTGTGGACAAAAGCTTCATGTCAGATTGAAAGTGCACGTGTAGGAAAGCAGCTTCAATGTTTCTGGCAGGTCAAAAAGCCTTTTTTCCCCCTTTTTCTTCTTTCGCTCAGAAAAGTCGCACCTTTTCACTGAAACAATATGAAATGGGTTCTTTGTGCAAGAAGCCATGCTGGGCAAAGACGCTAAGTTCTGGAGTTGCCTGGCAGGTAATTGTTTTTGATAACAGCCAGGATGAAAGGTGAAGACCGGGAAAAACGTGTGTGTTTCGTTCATGACAGTCACGTAGGATCAGTCATGATGGCATTTTCTTCCTGCACACTCATAGTATGAACTATGGTTTTAAATTTAACTAGTCATTAGTTACCAAGTGGGGCTGCACAGTGGCGCTGTTGGTAGAGCTGTTGCCTTGCAGCAAGAAGGTTCTGGGTTCGATTCCTGGCCTCGGTCTTTCTGCATGGAGTTTGCATGTTCTCCCTGTGCATGCGTGGGTTTTCTCCGGGTACTCTGGTTTCCTCCCACAGTCCAAAAACATGACTGTCAGGTTAATTGGTCTGTCTAAATTGCCCCTAGGAGTGAGTGTGTGTGTGTGTGTGCATGGTTGTTTGTCCTGTGTGTCTCTGTGTTGCCCTGCGACAGACTGGCAACCTGTCCAGGGTGTACCCTGCCTCTCGCCCGGAACGTGAGCTGGAGATGGGCACCAGCAACCCTCCCGACCCCACCAAGGGACAAGGGTGTCAAGAAAATGGATGGATGGATGGATAGTTACCAAGTGATCTCTGGACACTTCAGGCAAGAGTCTTCCAGTACCTGTATATACTAATTACTGTAGTCCATCAGGTCCCTGTAATACTACTAAATATTAGAGGTGTGCCGATCGATCGGCCACCAATCATAATCTGCCGATTTCCGTGAAAAAGTGTATGATCGGTGATCGCCGATCACGGTCTCTTGTTGCCGATCACACAAACCGATCACCTGTATCTCATTTCTCAGCCTGCCTGTGCAGCTGGTCTCCTCTTTCCTTCACACTGCGCAAGCGCGCAGCAACAAATCCTAAGCAATGTGGAACTATAACGCACTGAGTGAATGGGGAAGTTTGCGTGTTGCGGCGGAAAATTGAAGCACGTCAAAATGCATCAACACGACGAATCTAATATGGCATAAGAATGACATACTTGACGGAGTTTGGCTACATCGAGGCTCACTGCAGTCAAAAAGACATATGGAGGATCAGATAGCAGGTAAAGCAGGCCACAGCTACAAACACTCACCCGGGCGGCCAGACAGCTAAACAAATAACCCGCAAAATTATTTAAGTCTTTGAGCTGCGGTGTAAAACGCTGGTTCTACTCTCGCTGTTGAACCGCTGCTACGCGCTCAACAGCGCGTAGCAGCTGGAGCAGAAGCGACGGAGCGCCGCTTCTGCTCCACCTGGTAGTGACTCTCACACCGAACCTCTGCTTAAAGCTGCAGCATCTAACTTAAAATACATTTTACATACGTATTAAAACTTTCGCTGTCCTAACATGAGACAGATAATCTCTGAAAAAATAATCGATCTCTTCCCTGTTCTGCATCATTACTCTGCTCAGTCAGAGACATCCACTCAGATCTAGCAGTAATCAGCTAGATCTAGCAGTAATCATGCTATCAGGAAGGTTTCATTCAGTAACTCAGGATTGTTTATTGTAATGGATCCTGCATTTGCCTTTGAATGTTAAGTTTTATACTTGAATTTCTTTAGCAATGTTGAGAGGTTTTATTTTGACTTTTTGCATTATTTAGCCGCTTCAGAGGCTTCATATGTTTTCAGACTGTTAAAAATAGTATTATCAATGGCAGAACAATTTGCACAATGCCTGTTTTGTTTTTTTCTTGGAAAAAAGCTATTTAAAAGCTTTTATCTAAATTAAGGTGAAATCATGGTTCCTTTTTCCACATAATGTAACCGTAGTGCTTATGATTAAAAACATAATACTTATGTGATTGGTATAGGTGATCGGTATTGGTGACCGGCCCAGAAACCTTGCTTTGATTTCATTAACTTTTGTAAAGTATAATTGTGAAAGGACAAGGCCTAATCTTTAATGGCCTGATGGGAACTAGCAAAGTAGAGAAGCTTTAATGACTTTCTCTTCCACGGGGGACAGACGGTCGTTTTCTTGTGGCGTCTTCAGTTTAAAGTTTGACCATTTGCCATTTATCTTTTGGATAAGCCATGATCGTAAACTGAGTGAGCATCAAATCTCCTGAGCCAAATGAGTCAGAACTGCAGGAAAGAAAAGCTTATTTTACATCAGCATTCCTGAAAAGAAAAAAAATTATGAAAGGCCACAAAAGGAATCTTTTGAGATTTTTTTGTATCAGAAACTTCTTATGAAATGTATATAAAAAATAAATGTCTGCTTTCTTAGAAAGGTCATTAAGCATAATAACAACATCACTGAAATGGTCAATTTCAATCTTAGTGGGAAGTGTGCAGCATTAGTCAAGAGCAATGAGTCATGATGTTCAGAAATCATGGGACCTTTTTTTGATGTGGCAAATGCATAATTCATGAAAGTGATGCATCTGTTTCTGCTGATAGAAGAGGGCACTTCAAACCATCTGAAAAGGTCCAAAGGAATTACTTTATTTTAATGAGGTATTGTCATGGATTTGGTAATTCCCTTTTTTCATGATCATGCGCACATCCATACACACAGAAGAAATTCAAAGTTCACATCAAAAATGTGTAATCTGTCCAGAAGATGACTCTTATTCCTCACATTGAAGTGATTCATTGGGAGTCCAGGATTTTCTTCGTTATACGGCCTGGTTTGTGGGTGTTTGACATAGAATGTGATTAAAAGCCTAAATTAAAAATAAATGCAAAAATGACTGAATCCAGATGCACCGATAACGAGTGTGTCATATTTTTTCTCGAGGGCTTGTAAACCTTTGTGCTGATAACAAAATTAGCCATTTCCAGTTATTCTGATTACGGAAGAAAAACTGGAATATAACAAAAAAGATTGTTAAAAAGCATTGAAGCTGTTTATTCCAAGCATTTTTGGACATACTTTACGAAGGACCAGGTGTTCTCGAGGCAGACGTAAAGCGGACTTTTGCTCAAAGGTTCATTTTTACAACAGCGTACACATTCTTGATGTTGCACAGTAAAGTGCTCAGTGGAAAACAAATTTGACATCAATGTGTTTTGTACATGACACCGAGCTGATAAGGTTAAGAGTTGGTTCTATCTTCTGGTCGAAATGGATTAAAACTTTGAACAGCGTGGCAATAAATGGCATTTTTGTGTGGATGAAAGGCCAAAACGCGTAAAAATGTATTAGTTTTCCCTGATATCTGGCTAGGCCTCAGTTTCAAAATGTATTTTCTATATACTAAAAATTATGTTTGGCTCCTCTCAACACTCACAACCGCCTTTATAATTTAGACAAGCACAACAGCACAGGTCAGTGAGTGTGTTCTGAGCCTTGAAGGAAACGCTGCTGGACAACTAACCAGAGAGGAGTCAGACACACGCAAATACCCCCACAGGTTACTGGCACCGAGCTGCAAAAACACCTCACAAAATGCCACGACTGCTTTCAGACTCAGTCAGTGAAGCTCACATGTGTACATCGCACTCATGCGTGGTCAAAAAAAACATAAACTATGAAGAACATTATAGGAATTGGGGTTGGCATGATTGTACCACCCACGGGGAGAGCAATGTGTGTTTGCGTTTAGGTGACAGCCTCATTTATTCACTGTGTGAGGCCGACATGGTGCGAGTGGTTTTAAGGTCAAATAACGCACTAAACAGTGAATCCAGCCGACTGAGTGCGAGAACACTCCGGGCTGTTAGAGAGAATAACTTTCCGAGCGGAATAAGTTTGTCCAGCGACTGAATTTTATTTTTGGAAAAAAATTACTGATTTCTCTTGACAGCATGGCATGACATGAAAAATGGAATTGAAGAAGACAGGTGGAAGACGGCTAACTGAGACTCCTGCTGCTCCTGCCACGTCTCTTCTTGTGTCCGTGTCCATCATGCAGTGCCTCTGCTGTGGTCCCGCACAACTTGTACTTCATCCATTATTCACATCTTTGCATTGACTGAGAACGCGGCACTTATCACTGTCCAGCCAGAGGCAGGACGAGGTGAAAGGGATACAATATGCGGTTCGACCATAGGAAGAGGACGGCACAGCCCGAACGCACATCCTGCATGTGTGTACATTGACATTGATGCATGTAGCCAGCCTCTTTTTTTTTTTTTTTGGTTAGTTTTTTTGCAAGCTGCAGAGTGCCAGGTGTCCTGATGGGTGATTCACAATGCGCTGCTGTTGGGCATGTGGAGCTTATCCGTTAAAATCACTGATGACACACACATGAACACATTCCCACCAGAGGGCTGCCTCCGTGCCTTTTTCTGGGGCTGAGAAATGAGCGGGGGCATTTCCTTCCTGCTGACATCTGCATACAGGATCAGCAGAAAGCCGGTTGGAGATGGGATTCTGGTGGCTGCTCTGACGTGGCACCGCAGAGCTTTTCAGATTCCACATGCTACACACAAAGGACAAGCTGAAGGACTTGGCATGTGAAATTGACAAATACATGATTGATTTTGGTAGAAAGAGAAAGCGAAATCCTGAGTAGAATCATTTTAAAGTGTTTTTTTTATAAATTTTAAGTGTATGTAGTATCTTATTTTGACTTCATATTTTTTGTTTTTATGATGTTAAGAACATTGAACTGCCTTGTGGCTGAAATGTTATTACAATTGGATGGAAACATAGCTACTTTTGTCAATTTGAAAATTTTCACAGACAAAATACTGTCATTTGTGTGCTGATGCCAAAATTATTTGACCCTGCTCTATAAAACATTTTTATTTTGGGTCTTATGATGGTCTTATGGGACAACCCCCCGCTGTCCTACCGTGACATTTTCTGCAGTTCTCCTGAGTGTTGCGCTAAGACTGCAGGAGGGTGAATTACTTAGTTTGTGGAAAAACACACTAATAGCTTTTTTGCTTTGTGGAAGCATTGGTCGTTAACTTTTTTGCGATATTTTTAAGTTTTGGTCAAAATTCGCATGACAGTGGGATGGAAACACAGATACTATTGGGAATTTTAATGTCATCCCAGACAAAATAATGGCATTTGTATGCTGATGCCAGAATTACTGAATTAATTCGTTTGTGGAAAACATACTTATAGCTTCTTTGCTCGCTTCTGCAGCAGCCTACAGATTCAATTATCAGAATTCATGTTCCTGAATGTATGCCAGGAAATTCTGTTTCTATGGCCCAACTGCTGT
Organism: Poecilia reticulata; assembly: GCF_904066995.2. Taxonomy (NCBI): domain Eukaryota; kingdom Metazoa; phylum Chordata; class Actinopteri; order Cyprinodontiformes; family Poeciliidae; genus Poecilia; species Poecilia reticulata. The sequence goes on along the minus strand of NC_088844.1, from coordinate 1,107,876 downwards.
ACCTAATTGTCTGTCTCGGCACAAAATGAATCAATAAACTTTGTTTGGTTTTTTGCATGAATGTATAGCATGTAGAGTTGAGGTTAAGTAACAGGCATAACTAGTGAAAAAAGGGCAAAGGTGACAGGTAATACCAGTAGAAAATGAGAGTTTGTTGTATTAAATGACTCTATAGCTAACTATGATCTTTAGACCTTCTGCTTTGCTTTTTTTTACTATAACATTTAAATTCAGAGTGCTGTTCACTTTTAGCAGGATGTTGGGTGTTTATGTGAAAAAGGCAGTTTTTATAGTTCTTTAGCATGCTGATTTGAGTGTGTAGGTGTCTGCATGTCTTATTTGAGACGTTTTGCTGTCTGCAGAGCAGACTGTGTGGGTTTCTTCTTGAATTTGCACCTCTGCCAGCAATTCGCTTCAGAATCGCCCTACGGTGCATTTATGGGAAATCAAGTTATAGACTTCTAGTAAATTTAAGTTGGTTTTGCTGTGCGGCTTTGTGTTTTTGTGGAGGGCAGAGAGAGAGCAAGAGAGAGACACATTGTGTGTGTATTGGTGTATTAAAAAAAGGGGGGGGACAGACAGAGCGCAAGCCAGTGAGCGTAGGCTGTGTGCTTAAACTTTAGGAGATTTACATGCAAAGCACTGCTGCTCCGGCATCTTAACTTGGGGAAGTGAAGGTTGAAATGTACTCAGTGCAAATGCGCTTATGACTTTAAAAGAAACCAATTTCATTTACAAGTAGGGGAACTCGAAGTAATGTACACTGAAGCACACTCCATCTGAAGATGTTTGACTTGTTTTCTCTGACTAGAGATTTACTCAGTGGGAAAGCCGCACGATTTACGATAACTTAATTCATCTCCTGCCATTTAGCTGCTGACGGAATTACTTCCCAATGTGAATATAGGAAAAAAATAAAGCGTGAAGTCAATCTGAGATGACTATGCCTGTTTTTTTATTATTTTATATTTTGTTGGCTTGCATTGTAGCTATTTGGCTAGTCTGACTTCATTCCTTTGTTGTTTTGGTGTAATGAATGGAGGGATTCAGGGCTTCACAGTGAGCAAATGAATGTGAAAATATACATTAGTGCAAGGATTCTTTGGCTGGAGAATAATTTGCATTTGCATGACTTATCATTTTTCACTTTTCTCTCTTTCTAAAAACTGGATGACAGAAGTCTTTGGTCCGATGCTTTGGTCTCAGCTAGCCCTTTTTTTAATGACAGTTCTTTTTAAAGAGACTTCATAATTCACTTTATTTGTTGTTTCTGTGGTTTCGTTTGTTTTTTTTTTGTCCATTATTAACTTGGTGTCATAAGAGAACATGAAATATTGAACACCTCTACTGACTGTAATAACATAAATGTTTGTACTTTATACATTTAGAAATTGTGTTTTAAAAATATGTAGTTTTGAATTGAACATTTCATGGATACAGGATTGTTTCATTCCTTTTATTATTGATGTTTCCTGGAAATCTTAACACGTTCACATGGTAACACCACTCACCCCATCTCTTCTTCAGCTCCTTTCTTCTCTCCATCTCAAACCTGGTCTTTTTGGTTATTCCCTCTTTCCCTCCTCTAATCCCACTCTCCTTTGTGCCGTGTTATTATTGGGATTATGTGCTCAACATGCCGGTTATGCCAGGCTGGGTTGTGTTCTGCTCAGAGGCCTGAACTGTGTTTATACAAGTTAGGCAAGGTCTGAATTAATTTATATAACCATTAGGCTAAACACACGAATATGGTGAGGTCTTTTTAAATGACTAAACTGCTTAAGGAGAAATATGTTGCCTTGTGAATTCCATATGGGAAGGTTTCATTTCTGTTGAAATTTTCAGCTCAGTGAGACTTTGGGAAAATAAAAGCAGTTCATAAAGTTGACCAGAACACTTTCCGGGTGTATCTTTTGAGGTTTTTTTGTTGTTTTTTTTTGTGGTGTGTAAATCAGGAAGAGGAGAACAGATGTTGCTCGGTCAGACCCGTCTCGGCCTGGCTGCCGCTGTAGCTAATCTTATTGTCTCTGCAGAAGGTCGTGTAGCAGCGAGACATGGGCGAAGTTAATCACAATAAGCCAGCATGAACTCTCTCTGCAGCAATTATCGTTTGTGTCCTTATTTTACTCCTCATTTTTTTACTTGCCTGTTACACCCAAAACCATACTTTTAATCACAAGGACACCTCCGCTTTCTCCCTGCAGAAGCTTTGTGGTGTTGCTGGAGAAATCCAATTTGGACAGAAATGTTCGGTTTGTGCGTAATAGCTGGAGAAAAAGAAAACAGTTCCTCCATAACATATGTGTTAAGCCAGTGTGGTGAAATTGCACCAGCTGCTTGGTGAAAGGATTTAAGACACTGTTGCCTCATATGTGGATTTAGCAATGTTGATTAACTGAAATTTGTCCCCAGTAGAAGAACATATAAAATCATATTCAGTAAGTTAAAATATACATCCCACTGAGTCTAGTTTGTCTGATTAAAAGTACATTTTGTATGAAAAGTATTAGACATGCTTTTCATTAAGCCCACATTTCTGTTTTCATAAATATTTTTTTTATTGGTTTGATGTAATATTCTAATTGTAAATGTTGTGTTTTTATTAGTTGACATCAGAAAATTATCATGAAAATATCAGTCTTTGTCCATTTAATCTATACAACGGGTTTCCCTTGGTGATAGACTTACTGAAATAAATATGCTTTAATAATCTGATCTATTGAATAGGTCTGTACATTATTGGCCCATAGTATGGGTGTACATTATTAAAGGGGCAGTATGATATAAAAACAACTTTTTGAGCTTTACATCATGTTAAAATGTTATTGCCTCATCAAAAATATGCCTTGTTATAGAAAATGTCTGACGATCTCAAAATCTTTGAGTTTCTTCTAGAACATTTTTGACTTCAAACTTTCTATCAACAATTTCTGAGATTAATCTCAAAATGAATCTCAGAAATTAATTTTGAGATTAATTTCTGGAGGTGGAAATTTTTCTGCCTAAATTTCTTCCTTTTTAGAAAAAAAATGTCTACAATTTCCCTAATACTCCATTGTATTAGTATCATGCAAAAAATATATGTACATTTTACCTCATCAGTCAAATTGACAGACAACAAAAAAGTATATTTGGGTGCTCAGATATCAATTAAATTAACACAAGAGTGCAAGCGGAAATACAGATGCATCATTTCCCCGAGACGGGCTTCAGACAGGATGAGAACGTCACTGAGACTCCTTCACATGGGAGACAAAAGTAGACATGGCATATGGATGTTGCAGCAGCCAAATGAAGGATGTAATTTCACCCCGAGAAAGCAGAAAAAGACCCAGAGAGAGCAGCGGGCAGAAGAACAATCTGTCTGTCTGAGTGTGTCCTGTGTGACCTCTTGTCCAGCCGCCTGCTGCTCCAATTATCTGCCCTTTTTGATTGGTCTCACAGAGACGCGGCCAATTAGAGGAGCGCACTGCGGGGAAGCTTTGACAACATAAGTCACGGCCGTTTTACGAACACTTTTGTTAACATGCGCAACAGACAGCCTGAAGGGGTGAAATCAGAAATGTCATTGTTACAGATTTGCCCAGCATGCTTTGGGAACACATGAGGAAGAATGACAAAAAGTTATTAAGCATAAAAAAATTAAACATATGCAAAGTTATTTAAACACATTTCCTTTGTCTTTCGCAGGTTCCTGTGCTAAAAAACCTAATTGTTAAAAAAAAAGTGTACATGGTGCTTTAAATGAGGGAAGAAAATGAATAAAACGTGTAAGTGATGCAGATTGGCTTTATTGCTTTATAAGTGGAAGTAAAATGCTCGCTGAAGGCTATTTTCTGTTTAAACATTTCTTGGAAGTGTATTATTCCTAGATAAATGGCATTACATCAATGACTTTTTTCTGTTTAAATTTTTTTTCCCCTGAAACTAAAAGCATTTTTATTTTTATATTTGATTTCCATTAGTTGCCAGAAGGGATTATACTGAAGTGCTGGCTTACTTTGAGGAACCTTTTGAGGTTATTGATTGGATTCTTGGTTTCTCTTTGCCACACTATAAAATAATTAGTTGCTATATAGAGATGATTGAAAGAATATACAATTATTGTATTTTTATAGTACATGCAGCATCTATAAAAACCTCTTCATTTGTTTTATAAATCAATTGTGTTCAACAAAATGTGGCTTTTTTTTACCAAAAAATTTCCCCCCAAAAAATCACTAGTTTGATTTCTACAAAGTAATGACAACTATATGAACATGTTGAACAATAAATGATTGCTTATATGTCCCTCCGTTAGGTGACTGACTTAATTAAACAATGGTCCAGCCAAGTGGTGTCTATAGTCTCTCAGTGCTCATTTTAGATCTAAATGTCATTATTTTGTAGAAATTAGTACTCACGTTAACATTAAACATTATTTTTGTGTGTGTGTGCGTGTGTAAAGTTTTAATGCCAGAAAAAGGCAAATTTTGGTGATTATTATTGATTTGTAAAGGCAAGAAATGGGTAAAACATCTAAAAAGGTGACTCCTTTTTAAAAGCATTCTATAAAATGCCTATTTAGTTACTGATTTTTCTGAAGGTATGCGGTTGAGAGAAGAAGACTGATTTGACAATTGATCCCATAAAACAGGGCCGGTAATTACTTTTATGTGAATGCTTGTGGAGATATTGATAGTGAGAGGAGTCTGTTTGGGGAAATAAAGTTAAAAGCAACATTTTTTGCTTTCTTGCCTGCTTCTCACCGGCGGAATCTGTTTAGGCTCTGACACTTCGATCTAATCAACCGTTTGATTGACGGATGGAGGGAATCTGGTTTACGTCTGCGCGCAGAAAATTATGCGAATCTAGCGAAAACACCTTAAAGATAAATGGAAACATCATCCACTCTAATGTGGATGTGCAGACATATAAATGAGCGTATATTATTTCTCTATTTCAGAATTGTGTGCACACTCTTGATGTGTGCCCATTGGATAGCACTTATGTCTTTATGAATAAACCCCGCCCCAATCATTAATATTTTTAATGCTGTATTTCAAAAAATCTATTAAAAAAATAAATGCTGTATTAAAATACATTCATTTGCTATTGCTTATATGCAATGTGTTCTTATATGAGGAACATAAGAGGCACAGAAATTTTTTTTTTCTTTATTTCATTTTATTTTTTTTACTGTTTGCACACAAAATAAGACATAAATGCTTGTCCATTTCTGGACCGTCTGGCTGTGTTTTTTTGTACAAACATGATCCAACAGTATGTTGCATTCAGGACAGGCCCAACGTCTCTCCTGTAGCGTAGACCTGATGTTTCTCCTGTCGTGTAGACCTGACGTCTCTTCCTGTAATGTAGTCCTGATGTCACTGAGCTCCTGGATGGGGGAACATGGGGTCTTCCCTCATAGCTGCCATCCTCCCAGAATGCCACCTTCTCTGCTGCCAGTACTCTCTGCCTTCCTCCATCAGCTGTTAACACAGAACAGACAATCATTATGAGCTACAGGCATCTTTTAGTCATTATGAAGCTACAGTGAAATTGTTTGGCAACTTCCAGCTTAGTATGCACACATAAGACATTAAAACAAACAAAAACAAAAAAACACATTATATTAATGCATTCTTACAGAAAATAAAAACTTTCATGAAAAAGAGAAAACACTTGGAAACAATTGGAAAAAAAATTATTAAAAGCAGTTGGTAATAAATAGTAAAACATAATTCAACAAACTTTGAGGCAAATAATTTGCTTTGATGGATTTTAATAAATCACAGTACTTTAATCATTCAAGGAATTGTGACATCTCTAGATTAGTAATAAATCTTACCTGCTTTTTTCTTGAGCTGCATCTGGATGACTGGCAGTAGGTCCTGGATGCAGTTAGAAAACATTTTTTGTGCATTGTCAATACATAGCATCACTACATTATGTACATAAACAATATTGAAGCATAAAATATCAACATTCTAAAATAGTAGATACTCACACACAGTTGCATCTCTGTCCTCATCACGGACATCAGAACGTTCCTGAAGAGTCTGATTGACACAAATGTGACTCCCATTCTGTGGAGTGTCTGTGGAAAAAAATGTAAAATTAAAAAAATATTGTAGCAAATATATCGCTTTCTCAAAAATACATAAGTAAATAAGTTAAAATTATTCTCAACCAGCCATTGTACAGTCCGGAATCAATGCAGTGACTGTACATAATGCATGCCGGCTTCATGGCTCCGTCCTTATGTTCGTCCTCCGTCCACCATGTTGTCAATCTCTACTGCTTACCACACTCTGCCTTACTGCACTGCATTATAACAAAATAAAATAACCGGAAGATCAGTTTTTCTTACAAATTTGCGAGTGTTCACTATTCACTAAATGTGAAATCATAACTTACTGAATTTCACTTCGTCCTGGTGGAAAAAAATACATTCTAAAAAGTTTTTTTTTTTCAAAATTTACATGACAGTATGTTAGTTTTTATTATAATTGATTGCTAAAATTTTTTAAATGTATAGATGTTTATTTACTCAATTCTACTGTCTGTCTTTGAGCTTCTATAACTGAACAGTATCTACAGACGTCTCAAAATGTCTTAAACTGTTTGGCCCATTGCACTGCAACACCAACATGTATTTACATCCCCATTTGAAGGAGTACATGTTGGAATACACGCTTTTTTGAGCCAGTATTCCAGTATTTGTGATTAAATACTGAGAATGTTTAATCACAAAGTCCAGATTAGGAGACAATTTCAGAAGAGTCAACAAAAACTTAGTATGCCATGAACATCTGCCTGTAATACTGTAATGACCAACATTTTACATGTGCAAATGATTGGAACTTTGTCATGATGACACAACTGATGCTTTATGTAAAGCTCAGTGTTTTCACATTGGCAAAAACACTTCTCTTGGAAATGTGTACAGCGGTCTGCATTCCACCACACAATCTTGGATGAGCTTGACAGACATGCAATGTTGACAATATATCATCAGATTTACCCTGAAAATTGTACTTTGATATGCACACTTAAGTGTTAAGGTTACATCCCTAAGTTGAGCTAAGTGTGTTCAGTGCTGGATGGTGAATGTCACACTAAATTTGTTCCATTTGTGTGACTTTGTAACATTAGAACATTTTCAGCATTAATGCCTGTTTTATACTTAAATCTCATTATTTCTCAATAACACTGAGGGGTTTTGGCCAGGTCCTGGGTCTAGTAAACAGGTGAACAGAAAGTAAAATGGGTTCTACAACAGGAATGAGAGTCAAAAGGCCTGTGCTCAACAGCTCATTTGCATTTGCATGGCTCTCAGCAACTTCATTTAAATACGAAAACCTCTGCTAGGCACGGGGGGGGGGGTGACAGGGGAACACGAACACAGCGTTTTTGACCATTCTTGGCAGTACTCTACAATTTTCCACTCTGACAAAAACCTCTTGCCGATAGCCCTCAATCTCCACGCGCACGACAGAACTAGGTTTCAATAACTGTCGAAAATCCCACTTTTCATCCAGTGAAACTTTTGACCCTTAGGTGTTTTTGTGGTCTTTCCTTTAAGTTACTTTGTTAAAACCCAGGTCACAATTTAGACAAGTTTATAGGCGTCTACAATATGTTAGTAACATATTAACATAATAAATGAAAACAATAGGAAAACATAGAAAATGTTCTCCTAAATGTGCAAAATAATTATAATTTGAGAGCATTTCTTTAAGGAAGAAATGAGAAATACAAAATATGAAACTGAAGTATCGATCTTAATATGTTCGTATCAATCCAATACTGATATCAACTTGGTATTGATACTGTTGATATTGTAGATTGAGCTGGCCACTTCTATGCTGTGTGTGTGAGAGAGCAGCCAGCGTTTTGTTATCTTCACACAGACAAATGGTTGTAGAGTTTATTTTAAACTGTTTTTAGCATCATGTGTTAGCAGTTAGCACAATTAGCATAAACGGACAATCTCCCTATTATATACTTACCTTGATATGTACTAAATATATCCAAACTGCTCTCAACATTTCCAAAGTCATTCTGTTCCATGACAAACTTTGTTTGAAGAATTGCAAAGAATTAAGATAGCTAATTTATTGAAACTCTTATTAACATTCCTTTTTAAGGTTTTCCTCTTTCACGAAGCCTGAACCTGAACTCCAGGTATCAGGCTTTGTATTCTAGGTATCTTCTGATTTAGCCGTGCTTCATTTCAAACACTTGACTTTTGCTAAAATTAGCTAACGTTAAAAATTAGCTAACATTAAAACGTCTTCCAAACATCCATACACAATATTATTTACTAATACCACTTGAGTATTACTTGTATTCCAGAATGAAAAGCAAGCATTTTTCAGTTTCCAGTCATTCCATCGTTGGACGAATTTTGTCAGATTTTTAGTATGTTGATGCAAGATGGATGAACAAATTCCAATATTAAAGTTTAAAAAAGTGTTTATTTCCTTGTAGCTTGATCGTCAGTACTTGAAACTTCAACCTGTTTGTGCTTTTTTTCTGACGCTAATGCAGGCATATTTATAAACTAATGCTTTAGGCAGGCAGACGAGGCCTCTGGCAGTGTTAAAACAGCAGTTTTCGTAGGGTTATTAGGCATTGATTTTCCTCCGGATTAAGAGGCTTCATGATGCTAAGCAGTAGAAACTGGAAATGTGTCCCAATATGCTGCATCAGCTGGTTACAGAAAACTAAACAGGCTGGATAAATGGGAGAGCACACATGCTGCACAAACACATATTATATAGAGAAAAAATGTATATTTTTTGTTGCAGTTTATCTGCTTTCTTTTTTTTTTTCTTTTACAAATTTTCAAAAACCTAAGAAACTACACACTTTAACCTGAAGCTGAGACTAACGCTGAGGAGAGTGGGAGGGTGATGCTTCTTTTTAAAAAATTACATCTAATCAGCATACGAGCAGCCTCTCCAATTAGCTCCCCTTATTATTCCAATCTGTCAGATGGAAGAGAGTACAGCAGAGAGAAATCTAACATCCCCAGGCCCAGCACATTTAACATATCCTCTGAGGACGGCATGCAGGCAGGCGGGCAGCTTGGGAAATTAAACAGAGATTTCCAGAGAGCCATGTTCCCCACCTGCAGCTATCATCATCCAGCACGTTTGGAATTTTGACAGAAAGGGTTTGGTGTGGGCTTGTTTTATCTCCCCTCGCTAAACGCTGAAACATATCCACATTCTGGACGACAGCCAGGAAAATAATAGAGTCTGAGAGGCTTTTTTTTTTTTTACCATTACTTTTGCTACCAGCCACTTGGACTGCACTTGGGTGGAATGACTTGCATTTGTCTGCAGGAATGATAAGGATTGCACTTTAGCTCTTGTCAGTGCCACGGTCACAGGGCAACACAGACACACAGAACAGACAAACATACATGCATGGATAAGGACAATTTAGAGACCAGTTAACCCAACAGTCATGTTTTAGGATTGTGAAGGAAGTCAGAGTACATGGTGAGGACCTTCTCAGTCAATAAAAAGGTCAAAGTTGTATTCTCTAAGGAACACAAAAATGTATAGTTAATGAATTCAAAATGAACAAAAAAGGCCACATATTTAAATAAATGATTCAAATATTCATGTATTTATTTTGAGCTCATTTAGGTCAATTCAAATACTTGATGCAATACTTGTGTAACGTTAAAGCAAACTCAGCCAGAACCCAAAACAAGTATTTGGTTCACCAAAAGTTTATTACAAAAAATGAGGGTGTTGAAGGAGCTCCACAGGGTGTGGTCACACAGGTAAGTCAGGAATGGGGAATCCACAGGGGCCAGAAATCCAGCCTGGGGAGGGTAGGGTGAATGGGCAGTGGTAGGCTTTGGGGGGCTCAGGGGATAAACAGATGACAGGGACAAAATCTAGTGATGGGCAAATGAAGCCTCATGAAGCAATGAACCTTTCCAGCCCTTTGCTTTGCAAAAATGTTCATTACTCGATGCTTCATTCATTGCTCACTAATGACATCTGCTGGTGAAACTAACAGCTTTGTCACTCAGTTGGATCATACTTTAAAAAATTACTAAATGCAATATTGTCACAAAGTTTTTATCAAACTCATGTTTAGTAACAGGAGAATCAATGAAACCATATTTAATCATATGTTTTAATTATTACAATTATTTGCAGCCAATCTAATCCTGGTTTATGTTGATTGTCAGTGGATGTGTTGGGTTTTCTTTTATGTCAGACTGATTTGACAATAAAGACATTTGATGTTTTAGTGTCTTGGGAATGCAGTGCCTGTTGGGACATTCGCTTTTTCTTGGATTTATAATTGGCTCTCATCCCTTATATTTGGCTACATGTTGAATTTTAGTTCTGCAACAGGATCAGTCTTTCTGCTGTGAAAGACCGATATATCTTTGTCATTCAGACTACAAATAATACTGGAACTTTGCAGAAGGTAAGAAATTGGGAGGTGGAGGGGTTAATTATTATCTAAGAATTTTATTGTGAGCGATGATCTCAACATATTCCCAGATGTCAGAGATTTTCCTCTTGCTGGCTCCATTTCAGACAATTAATCAAGTTTACTTGTGTAGTACATGTCAGCAACAATGCAGTTCAGAGATTTACATCATAAAATCACAAAAATATAATTATAAAAAAAACAATCTACAATTGAGAAAAGCAGTAACAAACATTACATTTTGATGAGTGCCATCATCAATACACATCAAATATGTTGGTCAATGTTCATTTTATTTTGGGTACTGAAGACAAATATCCTCCTCTGATGCGAGACCAAAAGGACAACAACCCATGATGCAGCACGGCTCAGAGCTTTTATTTTGAAACCCGACACGCAAAATGAAGCAGTCACGTGACCCATGCAATGCGAGGCCTCGTTTGTTGCCAGTCACGTGGTTTTCAGCAAGACGACACAAGCCTCGAAGCGGGGCTTCATCGGACACGCCCCCTTTTTACTCTGTACTAGCCTCGAAGCCTGGATTCAGATAGTCCATCACTAACGAAATCCACCAACCAGAGGCTCAGTCGGTGAAACAATCCAGGGTCATGCACGGAGGGCTGGAGGGGGGAGGGGGGGTCTCAGGCAATGAAAATCCAATAATCAGAAGACTGGAGGCAAGATCAGAGGCCGGCAGGGTTCAGCAACAGGAGATCAGAACTTTTCCTACAGCAGAAGGACTACGGAAAATCTGTGGTCAAAAAACAGGCAGGATCAGAAAACTCTTCAACATGAAACAAGGCTTGAAAGCTGTAACTGGGGCAACAGACGAACTTGCACTGAGCTGGTGACGAGCAGCTGTTTAAATAGGGAGCAGTAAAGTGCAGGTGAGGGTAATGAGTAATCAGCACAGTCAAGGTGGAGCTGCAGGGCTGAAATCATGACAACTTGTTGGTATTTCATTCATTTCCACTTTCTAAAGTAGAAATGAATGAAATATCTTTCTGTTGTTTTTATTGATTTTTGACACTTAATTATTCACTTCGAGTCTTTAACTTGTGATGGGTATAAAATGGGGGTAGAAATAGGTGGAGATGTGAATTGACCGGGAGGTGTCCTCATTCACTCATAGTTGGCATCCATTTGTCAGCATAGAGCATGAAGAGAGCAGAAAAACCCATCGTATAGGAAAAATAATTAAGAATTAATTTGATGTAAGGGTTTTTTTTTTTTATTGTTTTTTCTTGCCCATATTTCTCGTTTGGAGTGCCACTGTTTGGTCCACTCTCAGCCCCGGCTGGAAGCCATTACAGCCTCTACCTCTGTAAACACCAAACTACCTGCTGCTGCTGCTGTTGAGTCTTAAAGTTGTTGTTTGACTTACAAAGCCATCATTTACTTTCAGTGGCCCACTGATTATTTTTTCCCCACAGTCACTTGGTCTTTTCTCCATATAAACAGTGGCAGAGGTGACTCCAAGAACTCAAGAAGAAATGAAAAGCCTCTACCGTGCTGCTGTTGGTGTTGTTACCGTAGATTTAATTCCAGTTTAGATCAATTTAGTGTAATTTCCCTCTAAATGCCTTGTTTTTATATGTATATATCACATTGGAGAGGGCAGGGGAGGAAAGAATTTGTTCAAACCGTAGCTTCAGTAAATAGATATCTTTATCACGCGTGTGTATGCTGTGTTTCTACTCGCGTGTGGAGCTGTGTAACCCAGATCTGGAAGTGTGTGTCAAGGTCAACCAAATTAGACGGTCGATACATGTGAAACTGCGCTGGTGAGTTTCCGCCTCAGGGCCAAAAATCACATTATTGTCAGAAATGTTTACGAGCTTACCGAGCAAAAAAAAAGCACTAGTTGGTCGATAACTCATCCATTGTTTTATTGTGGAGTTTTTCTGCCAACGCAATCTGATGTTACAATCACGGGAAAAAGAAAAAACAAAACAATTTACCATCTTTCAATTGTCTGACATATAAGGATGTATTTGTGATCTCATTTTTACCAGGTTGTAACATTATTTAAGTCTAGCAAGAGTGCAAAATCACACAAATTATTTCACACATTTATTAAACTAACATGAGGCCAACATTGAAATCATTTGTAACCATTACTCAGTAACTAGTCAACCTTCAGTAGGAATAACTTGAATTTTTGTGGGGTTTTTTGGCTCATTCGTCTTCACATAACCTCTGATGAGGTTTGGTTCAGGACAGCTGTCTGAACGTCCAAGAATAAAAAAAACAATTGAGATCTGAATTGTGTGGAGTGTGGGGTAGAACTTGTAAAATATAGATTTGATTTTTCTTTTACAGAAGAGAGCTGTTAGTCATTAGTGGAATACACATGAGTGCCAATATCTATATATTGAAACTTAATGAATTGATAGAGTAGGCTACAATAATTTAAAATTCATGTACGAAGCGCAAAAACATTTGTTACCAAGCAATATTCAGAACAGATTAGTAAAACAAAAAAGCAATTATAACTTAAAAATAAAAATTTAATTCAGAACGGCAACGATTGATGCGTTTAAATTAAAGGTTCACAATAGCTGTGTCTCCAGTACAAATGTGCACTAAACTTAGTCAGTATTCTGCAAGACTCCAAATAAACAAATGTTGCTATTGTGGTGTTTTCATTAAAACAGAAACACACAATTAAAATCACATGCGAGTAAGTTTGTTCACATAAGTCATTAAAAAAACAGGCACTTGCTGTCATCTTCTTGGTTCTTTCTGTCAGTAGCTCCATGGGGTTGTTGATCATGTGACTTCTGATGCAAAAAAAACAACTTTGCAGTTCTTGCAAAATACAACCAAAAAAATTACCTCGCACAAAAAGTTTTTATTGAAAAACAAAGTTTTTTCAAAATTGCAGTGTTTTCATTGAGTAAATTTATTTTCATAATTCCAATTTGCGCAATTATTTAGTAAATGGAAATGCAGCTACTGACAGAAAGCAATTAACTGTTGTTTTGCATTTAAAATATATTTGAAAATGATGAAACAATATGGCATTGAAATTGTGCAATTTTTTTAAAGATTCTTATCAAAACTGTAGTCCATAGGTGTCCCTAGCAAAGATTTTTTTGAAAGTGGCAAAGTTTAAATATTAACATCACAATTGAACAGAAAAGAAAAAAAAAGAGAATAGAAATAGCCTTTATAGTTTTTGGTGGTGAAATTTAGGTGTAATGAAATTAAAATCCTTTGAGGTTAATTGACGTTCAAAAAATAAATTACACAGAAGAAAACCCAACACCTACTTATGTAACCAGATATGCACTATTTAATGGTTATTTTAGGCCAAATGAATAATTTCTTTTGTGTGCTGGAATTGCAGTTGAGTGCACTGGTTGCCTCACATTTTAATGAATGCACTTGGGTCTTTAATATGGATGTCGGTTGAGCCATATTGCGCTGGCAGCGGTTAAAAGAGAATTAATTCTCCACTCCAACATTGTCTGTTTTAATTGAATAAATAAAGCAGTTTCTTCCTCAAATTGTTTTTTTTTCTAGGAGGGATTATTAGAGCTAACCTTGATAATAAAAGTTAACTTTGATTCACACTCGTGCCTAAACAGTTGGAAGCAAAATGGGTGTGATTAGGCTTCTGAGGTGCACTGAATCTAGAGCTAGAAAACAAGCATTTCATTTCATGACTTATTGAAATTTTAGCTTTTTTTCCTTTTCTCTTCATGCTTTTCTCAGAAAAAGAACCTTAGCTGTACCTTAGCAGTACCCTGTCGTCACTGTCCTTTCAGCTCCAGGCTTTCCCGCAGACGGCTGCTTTTGTTCCCAGCAGCCATCGTGTTCATCAGGCCACCCAAACACATCAGACACTCAGCAGGTGATCATGTATTTGTCACTGACTACACTTTATGCTGCTTCCACCTTCGGTCCCTCCCTAACAACTCCCACGAGGTTATTGAGATCAATCCCAGTGAGTAGGCACAGGTTCACCATTCAGATAAGCCAAAATCATATTTTACTGCTGGAAAGCATGTCAGGTAAGAAGCAAGAGCTGTTCTTACTTAAAGAATAGTCCTGGGAAACATTGTTTAATGGGAAGCTTGTAGGGAAGCAATTAGTTAAGTGTTTTAACAGCTTTTCTAATTTTGTTAGACCATCAGGTGAAACGTATTAATATCCTCCAGATGGTTATGTTCTTTGTTACTGTTATCAAGATAAACCAAGCCTCACTGCAAACATTTCTGACAAGCCCTTCAATTGAAAGTAACTTTAGGAAAATGCCAGACAAAAGGTTTTTTGTGTCTGCACTTTGTTCAGCTATGCGGCCACACAACAGTGTAGAACCAGCATTCCCTCTCTTGTCCACTATCGGTCAGCTGGTTGAGAAAAGGCTACAACCTTTTCTCTTGACTTCCAAAAAAGACTAATTTATCTGGTTCTTAATAGTAGCTGTCTTGAGAAATTTGCTAAACTAGCGCTGCTTCACAGTTAAAATCAAGTTACCAAGGTATACTGCGAAGCAGATAGCACTGCTAAATAACCAGCTAGATCTGCTTATGTTCCCAGTCATGTGCTATCTCTGCTCTTGGGCGTACAGCTAATCAGCTTCATGGAAATTAAAGGGTGACCTTGTATGGGTTGCTTTGCAAATGCTAGCTAATAGCACATAGCATTCAACATCCCCAGCTGCATTTTCCTTCAGGCAGTTTAGATATGAATTGTTCACCAGTGGAACAGGTAAATTTTACGTTCCACAATAAAACTTATGAATTCTGAATTCTAAATGCTATTCTTCTATATTGTTCTATTGTAAGTCTTAAAGAAAAATTTAAAGTCTTCAAGAGATTGGAATTTAGGGACAAAGTTCCAACTGGTTCATTTTTTACATTGTAAGCATTTCAGAATATCACAGTTTAGTCAATAAAACTCTTATATTATTTTAGCCTCTACAAACATAAGAGAAAAAGATGCAATAAAAGTCCTGAGGATAAGGTTCAATCTCTCTTTCAACCTCATCAGACGTATAAAAATGAACCTCAGCTTCTGTTGGTACTGATGCAGCAGGGGTTGAAAGGTCATCACCAGGAGCTCTCAAAGTCATGCTGGTAATTTGCTGATTTAAAGTTTTTTTTCCACTTGGAGACTTTTATTTTACCCAATCTTACTGAACTTTCTGAGTCGGATTCAAATATTGATTCAAATGTAGAATCAATATTTAGAATTATTTGTTTCCAGCCTTGTTTGGTTGGATCTGCTCTGAGCCTGACGGTGAAGGACATAAATCCCTCTCTCTGGAGGAAGTAGACAGACAGCCCATTTCCTTTTGTCTACAGGTTTGCCTGGCCATATCTCAACGACATGGTTAAAAGAATCGAGAAATGAATTACCCAACGACTCCAACACCTGATGAATGGCCGCTCAAGCAAAACAACCAGGGACTCTGCCCTCTCCCGCTGGCTCTCTCTCTCTCTCTGCTTCCCCTATGTTATTTATCTTCTCCATCATCTGTACAACCTGGGAATACCCCCACTTTTTCACCACTTTTTCACAGGAGAGGGCTCTGACATCTGGACTGTGTCCAGAAGATGGAATGTTAGGGTTGAAATGCTGACAGAGGGAATGAGTTGCTCCTCTGGTAATTCGGATTACGGCTAAAAAGTAAACATCTAGAGGAGCGGTGGTTTCCCACAGAGGGAGGGGAACATGTGTGCGAGGCAGATTATTACTTCTCTGAGGCCCATAAAGTACAAAACAAGATGTAATTTTATGAAACTCCTTTTTCATTTCGCGTTCGGGGACTAAACCGGAGGAGCAAGATTTAAATCACGTCATTGACGCCATGCTAGATGTCCACATTTAATATTCCTAAACTAGATTTGCTCAGTATATATATTTTTTTTAATTACAGAAAATAATGTCTGTATCAATCAGGAGTTAAAAACATTTTATGAAACTGTCAGTGTTCACAAAAGTATTGACACCTCTTGAATGTTTTTTCACATTTTCTGAAACCACAAACCTCACTGCTTTAATTTGATTGCAGGTGATGGACCAACCCAAAGTAGTACGTTCTAGTGAAGTGAAAGAAAAGTAATACAAGTCTTTTTATGTAGTGTGGAATGTTTTCAGCCCCCATGAGTCAGCATTTTTCCGCGTTTCTGTGTGTCTCTTCCACATTTCACATCTAAAGACCAAATATTTCACACATTCCTTGTGAAATAGCTTGAGCTGGGTCTGATTATCCACATCCATCACGACAATAACGAGACAATGATAAAAATGACATCTGCTGAAATGGCCTAGTCAAAGTCCAGATGTAGAGCTGTCTTTCCACAGATTTTCCACTTGCTCCTCATCTGGACTTTGACTAGGCAATTTTAGCAGATGTTATTTTTGTCATTGTCCCTTTATTGTGAAAAAAAGGTCGTCAATTAAATAATTTTGATATTGTCAATGAAATTAAGTAAAGTGCTATGTAAAGTTAAAAATTTACAGCAAGAATGTTAGTGCCTTAGGCTGTAGTACAAAAAAATGGGGGTTCATTTTTCAATGCCATCATTTTACCATGCTGTTTATTTAGATTAAAATGTCAGTTTTATTCTAAAATAAGAAAACATTTAGCCTGCTAAATGTGTTGGCAGTCTAAATATCTCCATACCAGATATTTTGCTCTAGGCTAGCTAAATGTTTAGTTTCAAACTACGTATTCAGTTGGGGGACTAAAGATTAAGTCTGAAGCTAAATAATTAACTTGTAAACAAAACATTTAGTTAGCATGCTAAATATTTAGTTTACAGGCTAATTATTTAGCTCCAAGCCAAATATTTAGTTCTAATATAGCTAAATGTTTTTAAAAGTACATATTTAGCTTAGTAACTAAATATTAAGTTTGATGCCAAATATTTTTGTCATGATATGTTGTAGGATTGGACCCAAAGGCAGAATGGAAGAGGCAGTTTGCAGATGAAGGATTTTAAATAAAAATAATGAATAAATAAAACCTTACAAAAATCACAGGGAGAGAGGGGGGAAAGCAGGAAGGAAGGAAAGGAGGAAGGAAGGGAGAGATAGAGAGAGATGGCACATGGAGCACACTGGGGTCTAGGAAATGAATCTAATAAAATAACTCGACAAACATAACCAGAGCAACTAAGAAAGGATTAGACACATGAAGTAAACCTATAAAATAGCATCACTAAGAAAGAACTGGACCAAAGTAAAACAGAAACATGGCTGACCTAATCAAAGAAAAGGAACTGGGGAACACAGAACTTAACAAAACCCAAAATCAACTAAAACAACCCAAGATCCTTACAATTAATTAGCTTGCTAACTAAATATCTAGTTTGCATCCTAAATATTTTAAATATTTTGTTTCCAAGCTAGCTAGCTACAATGTTTAGTTTCAAGCTACATAGCTACCATTTTTTACTAGTGGATAAATAACCTAATTATTGCCATTAATTACAAATTAATATTATTGAGTTTAAGTTGATAACCAGTTTTCTGTTTTCATACGATTCATTGAACTTTGCTCTGTGAAACGTTGAAAGCTAACAGCCTAACCTAATGATCATCTATGTGGTTTGTGAGTGCGTTTTAAAGCAGGGGAATTGTAACAAAGGTAGAAGAGGAATAAAAATTGCACTAATAAGTTTCACAATGTGTGGCTATTTCATTGTGGAACTTATGAAATAGCCGCATATTTCATAACCCTAACTCTAATCCCTAACCCAGTATGCATTTCTCCTATCCACAGACGAGATGCATAGTGCAGGGTTAGTGGTGTGTTATCTGGAGTGTGTCTGGCAGGTCAGGGGTCACAGCACCATCACTGCTCCCGTCGTCACCCAGTTGATCAGGGTTTGTTATACAAACACCGTCAGAGGTCGACGCTGTGTTACCGCCGCTGATGGATGAGAGAAAGCCTTAAAAGTAAGGCCACTTGTGTGTCTGTGTGTGGATTGTTTGCTTTTAAACATATTTCTTAGTGTGATACTGAGAACTTGCATCTGTAGGATCACCTGCTGATCTTAACCAACTGCTACTTTATAACAGAGGATTTCAGTAACAACGAAGGGTTCCAGTTTAAAGGTCAGTGTATGTTTTTATACAAAAGTGAATTTGTTTAAAATATTCACTTTAACTCAGATAGATGATGGTTAAAATAGTTTATCTGCATTTATTGTTGATTTATTATTGGGGATATAATAAATGTTTTGGCAATCTAAGAAAAGACCTATTACACACATAAACAGACTATGTGTACCATTACACACAACAATATTTAGTATTGTTCCTTACTTCCACACACTGAATACATGTTTTATGTTTTCTTCCAGTGTAGACTGTTTAACAGTCTTGAAAAAGGTTGTAGCAAAGTAGTTTAGATCTTATTGAACGTTGTAACATTTTAAACCAGTTCAGGTGCTTTCTGTGTGTAAACATTTGAAGAGCAGAAACCTTCCAGCTGTGGGCAGTCTGATCCCCAATCTTTTTGAGACTGGGAGCTACTTCACGGGTACAGAGTAACACAAAGGGCTACTTGTTTGATACAGACATACATTTTCTTGGCTCAGCCTTTATAACAATAATATGATTACATGCTGCCTGATCATATTAATGTTTGGGAATACTCACAATAGTTATCAGTAATGATTTACCATGGCAGCTATGGCTAATTGTTATTATGGGATCCGAAGTTCTTAGTTGACAGAATTTTAAGTTTGATTCCCTTTTGGAGCTCTTCTGTGTGATTCTAAATAGCCCACAAGTGACTGGCAGTATGGATTGTTGCAGTAACACCTGCAGCTGTACGACTGTATGCACTGTGAGTGCCTTGACATTTTCCTTAAAATAAAAAAATAAAAGAATAGTTATTGTATTTTTTATTATCCAAACCTTTTTACTATTGACAAAATTGTGGAGAAAATAAGATCTTTTGTGACAAAACATCTTGTACGTAGCGCACATCAGTGTGAGTTTGTGGGAGTGGGCACGCCAAATCTTAAATCTTATTGGTTAGTTTGCTTTTGTTTATTTTTTTCCGTAAGCTAAAAATGAATGAGTGGAGTTTGATCCTCCAATAGTTCTAATCAGCAGATGTTGAAATAAAAAAGGTCCAACAGATCAATTTTTTTTTCTTTTTTTGCACAGCATTCAAATTAATAGACATAAAAGCGAAGCCAACTTGTGTGATCCACCGAAAGAGGAGGACGTTGATCGCAGGTTCAGGTGGTGTCAAACGTCAAGACAAGGAGAAGGTGAAACAGCAATGTTTTCTTAATTTCTACTCTTTTGGGAAACGTTTCAACTAGATTAAATTGTTTAACTCACAGACTTAGCGCTACACTCAGATGTCAGCCAACGGGTGACCGTCAGCTCTCCAGTTCGGGAAACATCCAAGAAGCTCAGAAACCAATGACCAGAACCTCGCATAGTAAAAAGCTCTGGTGTGATCCAAACGACCGCTCTTAGAACTATGGGAGGATCAAACTCCACTCATTCATTTTTAGCTAAATGTCGCTATGTTTTTTAGCATTTAACAAAAACAAATAATTTTGGTAATTCTAACTGATCTAAAACAACAGATGTTACATTTGAATTAACTTCAGACAGTAAGAAAAAAAAACATTCCCATATGTCTTTTATTTGGTGTATGTAAACTCCTGTTCTATTTCGTATATGCTTCATCTCTTAAGGCTATCGCTAGTGGGTTTATCCCTTGCGCGCAGCGCAACCCTGAAAAATGCTGGGGTGGTCTGTATAAATGGTCAGACTGGACAAACAGCTCCCTCTTTTTCTTCAGCGTAAGAAAAAGAGGGAGCCTCTGCTCTGCTGTTCGCTGTGTTAAGAGTGAACGTCCGTTTGCGCCCGTCTTGTCAGACGGGGTACACCATGTCCTTGACAGGCACTGGATCTGTGAGGGATGCCTCGGCCCCCAGCACGCCGACCTCGAGGAGGCGGAGGCTAGAGTTTTTCAAGGCTAGTGCTAGACGGGGCGCCGGACCCACCCAGTCCGGTCGCTGCTCGTGGGGAGATGCTAGCTACGGAGTCGGATGATTCCGCTGGCAGAGACGATGACAACGACGAGGACAACAGCAGAAGCAGCAGCGGTTCGGATGTTGCTTCCCAGTTGGGAAGCACCGCGGTGGAAGAGAGGCAGCTGAGCGGATGCTCAGTCAACCCCGGGTTCCGTATGTTCAACTCAACCTCGCTCCTAGCTGTGGGCTCGCTCCTCCTCGAGCTACCTAGCTTGATCGGGGAGGCGGCTAGCGCTAAGGGGCTTCCCATTCCCCAACCTCCCCCGCCATATTTGATTGATCTTGCGGGACGGTTTGGGTCTGCCCCGAGTCGCCGTCCAGACCCCATCTGGCCTCAGTTATGTACTGGAGGGGTTTGCGGAGCGGAGTTTTCCCTCTGTTCCTCCTCTGGATCCGGGCCTCACTGGCATGTTTGGGGCCAGGACATCAGGATTAGTCCAGCGGCCTGTGCCCCCTTCTAAGCACAATCAGCTGATTACCAGGTTCTCTGACCGGGCCCACCAGTGTGCCTATCAGATAACGGCTGCCACCAATAGTGCCACTTTGTTGGCATACGTCATCTCCAAGAGGGTGGAGGAAGCTGGTAAGGACCAGTGGAGCTGAAGGGCTCGCTCTGTAAGGCGGCTGATGCTATGCTCAATCTGTGCGCCACCTCAGCGGTTTGTTCCTCACGGATAGCTGCCTGGGCCACCTTGATCTAGGGGACCACCTGACTCCACCTCTTGCCATCTATGTCCAAGAAGGTCCACAAGGACTTGCTAATTATTGCCCCATCACCCCTGATGCGCAGTTAGGTGCCAATTTCCAGTCTCTCCTATCGGAGTCCAAGAAGACCCAGGAGATTTCGGAGTCCGTCCTCCGCCTGGTAGGACCGCAACTGTCCCCTGCCCCTCCGGCCGCTGGAGGGACCGACGTGGCCGCCGCTAACACCAGAGACTGCAGCCTCTTCCTGTTCCGCCACCCTCCTCCACCTCTCGGCAGTTCTTCCCAGTGCGACAGCCAGCGACCCAGCATCTCCCCAGAGGACGTCAGCCCAAACTATCCGTTACCGGCCAGCTGCAGGGACCAGGAGAAGGCAAACTAGGAAAGGACTAGCTAGGGCGAATGTGTGTAATAATGTGAAATGTTTTGAAATAAAACACAAATATATCGCTGAGAGCAAAATCCCTGCATGTTCCAGCTGTCAGATCAGCTGATCTCACAGCAGTTTCCTCACACACATTCCCCAAACACAGCGAGCCGGCGACCTCTAGACAGCTGTTTAGGAGGCACAGCAGCTCCGTAGTTTCTACGCAGGATTTTCTGTCTCAGTGGATAAGTCTGTCTCTTCTGGGCAGTCTGAATCCAAGAGCGAGTTCTGTGAACAGTCAAAGCCTACCATGATTCCAGCTGCAGCTTCCCACGCATCTCATCCTGTGAGTGGCAACTGTTTGTCATCTGTCCAGCAGCGGTCCGCGCCGAAACAGCATCTTAATCCCCTTCAGGAAGCGCGGGTTCGCCCTCGGCCTGACATGAACGTGGTCGCATCATGCGGCATGGAGGCTAACAACCAGCCCTTTCTGGTCCCTCATGGGTTCCCCCATGGAGAATGTCCAAGGCAGGGGACGGCGGTAGGCGCTCTGACTTTTTTGGAGTTCATGCGAACCGCAGCAGAGTGGCGGCACTTATGCTCCATGGACAGGTGGATGGATTGGTTAATCAGCAGGGGTTACACACTGCAGTTTGGAGGCAGGCCTCTGCCTTGGAGATGCTTCTACCATCTCTGGAGCAGAATGCCACTCTCATGTCAGAGATGCAGGAAATTGTGGCGAAAGGTGTAATTTCCACGGTTCCCCAAGCGAGGAAAATGCTGGGTTTTATTCCAGCTATTTTCTGGTCCCCAAAAACAGGAGGAGTGAGATTCTTTCTTGATATGTTCCTGTTCAACAGCTTGATTGTGGAGAGGCCATTCCACATGCTTACGAACAGAGAAGTGCTGGAAAACGTTCACCAGGACGTCTGGTTCACATCCATAGATTTAAAAGACGCATACTTCCACGTCCCCATCATCCTGACACACTGGAACTATCTGCGTTTCTCCTTCCAGGGGACCCAGTATCAGTACAACCATCTGCCGTTCGGTTATTCTCTCGCCCCGCACACGTTTCCAAATGTGTGGAAACAGAGTTACAGCCACTGCACATGGCAGGGATGAGAGTCCTCTTCTATCTGGACGACCTACTTTTACTGTCCAAAGAGGGAAGCCGCCATTCAGACCCAGAAGCAACTAGGAAAAGAGTTTGGTTTTTCCAACTCAGATGATCTTATCTGGGAGTGGAGCTGAACTCAGTTATGATGAGAACCCGATTGGCATATCTGAGAATCGAGGCTCTGTCAGCGCAGCTCCGCCGTGTCAGGCCTTGCAGCTTAGTGACCGCTCTGTCAGTCATGCGGCTGCTGGGAATGTCAGCGGCTCACGTTGTGATTCCACTGGGTTTGTTGCACATGAGACAACAAAGATGTCTCATGTGAGATCTCTTCAGAGATGGTTCACTCGCCTGCGCATAGATCCTGTGCGCCAGAAGAGGCGCATGATCTCTGTTCCTCCTTCAGTGGGAGCCGATCTGACCCACTGGGGAAGCCCCAGCATTCTGACTGAGGAGGTTCACAGACGCATCCCTGTCAGGATAGGGAGGAACGTGTCTGTCTCAGGTGTTTGGAGCACAGTGGCTAGATCACATGTCTCTTCACATAAACATGCTGGAGCTCCTCGGTGCTGAAGGTGACTCAGCACTTTGCTCCTCTGCTGCAGGGTCAGCATGTTCTGATCCACACGGACAACAGAGTGGCAGCAGCCTACATAAATCGCCAGTAGGCGTGTGCTCCACTCAGCTGTTAAACATCGCCAGACAGCTGCTGTTCTGGGCGTGCGTAAACCTGCTCTCAATCAGAGCGGTGTACATCCCCTGCGTCTTGAACAGAGGAGTGGACATCATGTCCAGGGGCTGTCCTCACCACGGGGACTGGAGTCTCCATCTCGAGCTGGTCGCTCAAATATGGAGCAGATTTGGCAGAGCAGCAGTGGACCTGTTCGCCACGCGGGAGAACGCGCTGTGCCAGTGTGGTTCTCACTGAGCCCACAGGAGCACCCACCATTAGGGGTGGACGCCTTCGCTCACACCCCGTGGCTAAAAATGCTCCTTTATGCATTTCCCCCAGTTCCATTAATTCCACGGCTCCTGGACCGAGTTTGGGAAGAACAGCGGTCAGTAAATAGTAATGCACCCGAGTGCAAGAACGCAGCGTGGTTTCCCAGTCTGCAGCAGCTGGTGTCAGGTCGAAGTTGCCATGGAGAGAGGATGCGCTCTCCCAGGCCGGGGGAGCGATCAGGAGCCACCCAGAAATAGGCAGTGGTGGGAAGATTGTACTTAAAATTGTACTTAAGTACAAATTTTTGTGTATTTGCACTTTACTTAAGTAGATTTAATAATGGATACTTTCTACTTTTACTCCACTACATTTTACAGTAAGTATCTGTACTTCACTACATTTCTACAAAACTATCGCGTTACTCGTTACATCCAAGTCGCATTGCGCTTTTTGTCCGTTAAAATGTGAAGTTCAGGGACTTAAGGTGGCGCCTTAAAATCCGAGCAATAACAGTGACTTACGTGTCTGTTGTCACCCATCGCCTCCATCTTTACTCGCACGCGAACCACCAAGACATGCGCAGTGGTTTCCTCTGAGCGGGAGGAGACGCCTGTCTAATCGTCAGTAATATAATGGTGCGCTACATAAATTGATATGGCGACATGTGAAATCAGCACAGTCGGAACTTTGTCCAACTTTTAGTGTCCCTTGGAAGGAAAGCTTAAAGAAAGGTAAGCTCAGTGGACGTGTTGCTAGCAAAGCTAGCTGTACAGAGACACATGTTGCATCTGCAATGAAAAAAAGTTGTCACTCATGCACTGAATTATTGTGTGGAGGTGTTGACTGAGGTGTCTCATATATGGGACAACACTGTTATCAAAGTACAATAAAGTGATATGACATTCAGGAACGATCCAATTCTTCTGGACGGATCTTTACTGATTAAATTTATTTCAACTCTAAGTATTTAATATCTAGTCCAGCGCGGGAACTAGATATGGGATCCACATTCCCACATTTATGGGAATGTGGATCTTTCAGATCAATTTGAGAAGCAATTTTGATAGGTAAAAGTTATTTTTTGTGTCACGTAGCGCGGGGTGCTGGTCTTGACTTGGTCTTGGGTTAGGTGCTCTTGACTACAACTCTGCTCTATGGGTCCTTGGTTGCCTGTCCTCTCCCACCCACCTTCTTCCCATCCCCTTTCTGTTGGATTTCTTTCAAAATAAAAGCCACTAGTGACAAAAAAAGTGAAGTTCATGTTATGTTAGGACAGGAGACAAGATGTTTCCATCCCTGAAATTATGATGCATAGAATCACATATCTAAGTCTAAACTATGTTACAGAGTAAACACAATAAAACATGCTTTATCTGTGGCATTGTTCATTAAAATGGCACATTTCTAATGTATTAAAATTAAATACGATCGGTACACTTAATGATATTAGCGATCAGGTAATACATTCAGCAAGTACTTTTACTTGTAATACTTAAGTATTTTTAAAGGCCAGTACTTTATTTCTTTTACTTAATTACAAATGTTAATGTGGTAGTTTTACTTTTACTTGAGTACATTTTTGTCTGTGAATTTGTACTTTTACTTAAGTAAATTTTTTGAGTACTTTCTCCACCACTGGAAATAAGCCAGCGTCTCTGGGTCTGGCGGCTGAATGGGAGAACCGAGAGAGGCTCGGTCTCCCTCAGGATGCGGTGCGCACCATTCACAGCGCACAAGCCGCTTCTACCACAGCGTTATATGCTTCGAAATGGTCAGCCTTTCAATGCTGATGTGCAGGGGAGGGCGTGAAGCCCATTTCATGTCCTTTAGGCTGTGTGCTGTCATTTCTCCATCAGCTGATGGACAGAAATTTAGCTTTCAGCACCATTAAAACGTATGATGCAGCTATTTCCTCCTGCCATGAGGGTTTTGGTGACAGAACCGTCTTCAACCACCTGCTGATGAAGCAGTTTCTGAGAGGTGCTCCTCTGTGGGATATGACACTGTTACTGCGCGCTCTGGTTGAAGCTCCATTCGAGCCTTTAGATCAGGCTCTTCTTTAGTTCCTGTCTTTTAAAACTGCAAAGAGAGTGAGCGATTTGTCTGCTCTCTGTTGCTCCCTCTTGTCTCGGACTACGAGCCGATGGCAGCTCAGCTGTGCTGCGTCCCAATCCTGCTTTTAGTCATAAAAGGATCACAAGCTCGTTCAGATCAAGGGAGATATCTTTGGAGGGTTTTTACCTTCCTCCACATAACTCTGAGGAAAAGCTGCATCTCATCTTCTCTGTTCCGCGCACGCACTCTCTTGTTATGTGGCGCGAACATCTGCACTGCGTCGCTCTCAGCGTCTGTTCGTGCATTACAGAGATAACTCTGTGGGGCATCCTCTGTCTGCTCAGCGTCTTTCTCACTGGTTGTGTGAGGCCATCTTGCAGGCTTATACACTTCTTCTGGTTTGGATCCTCCAGAGAATCTTAGAGCTCACTCCACCAGAGGAATTTCATCTGTGAAGGTTTGCGCACATTTGTAACAAAATGCAGATAGTGAGCGTCGGAGTTCTGCGTGGAGGAATGTCTGTGGAGGACATTTGCATGGCAGCTTCCTTGTCATCTCCGTGCTCATTTATTCAGTTTTACCTGTGTGATGTTTCCACATTCTCTATGACCTATTCTGTCCTCAGAGTTCTGACAGAATAATTATTTTTGTCACGTTTATTTACAAAGCATTTGAGAACAACATTGTTGTCCAAAGTGCTGTATAAGTTACCTGTTCTGTTCATCGTTACACTGTTACAGTTCGTAACGTTCGTTGTTTGTGTTCACAGCAGCAGATCTGTTTGTCTCACCCTTTCTGACCAGATGTTATTCTCCTCTCTGGTGTTCTGCTGTATGGGAGGTAATTACGCACTCTAGGCTGAGACAATTTTTTGTTATATGCGAGCAGATGCTTCATGGTGGTGGTCTGGATGAACCCAGTGAGGCATAGACTACATCCTGCTTTGCCGTTAACCCACTAGCAATAGCCTTAAAGGGCGAAGCCTATAAGAAATAGAACGTTGGTTACGTATTGTAACCCCAGATTCTATGAGTATAGGCGCAGCCCTTTAAGCTGTGGGCCTCACTCGTTCCTGAATAGCTGAAGAAAAAGGCTTTTAGGGAGCCGTATGTCCAGTCTGACCGTTATTTATACAGACGGGTGGGGCTCACCCAGTAGGTGGGCATGAACTAAGCTTTTCTTAGTGCTGCGCTGCGCGGAGGGGATAGCAATAGCCTTAAAGGGCTGCGCCTATACTCATAGAATCTGGGGTTACAATACGTAACCAACGGTTTCATCTGTAAATTAGCTTGTGTTTTTTTTTTTTCTTCACTTTTAAAATCCTCTGCAGAGCAGCAAAGCACATTAATGTCCTAAACCAAGTAGTCTTATGACTAATCCTGTAGACAGTCTGATATTTTAAACTGGAACTGACATCTCACTCTTTAGAATTGCTTTTCTTTCCCAAAAAGTAAAACTGAATGACACTGAAAGCTTTCTGGTGTTGCACATTGGAATGTTCTTGTGATGGAAAAAAGTGACAGTTTTCTGTGACTTTCTTGACTGTCGCTTTTGTTGCCATTTATGTCGGCGCTACACCTGACTGCTGCTGGGTTAAAAGGCAGCACTGCGGCGCTGACAAAGCTCCATACACCCCGTTTGTCTATAGCTACACCATCTTGTGTCTGTGGGTCGGGGTAACTTGATCAATTATTAATTGCTTCAGTAATGGGCCCAGAGCTTCTGGAGCGGCTCCATGTGTCCCTGATTAATACAGCCACCAACTCTGAGCAGAGAGGGAGAGCAATCCAGATTAAATATCATCAAACGACTTGACTCGGGGAAAGTTCAAGAGAATCGAGGAGCAAACCGCTGAGAAGTTAGCAAGAGAAAGACAGGAAGACAAACCGAAACAAAGACTTGGAGGAAGACAAGTAGCGGCAGCGTGAAAGGGAGTGAATTAACAGCCGGCAGAGGTGATGGCTCCATCGGTGCCTCACCATGCGTGCTCTAGGAAATGGAGCAGCTCTGCTGCACTGAGTCTTTGCTTAATAGTCTCCAGCGCTGTTTTGAAGATCCTGATTAGCGCAGACTGGGGAGATTGACTCTGGGAGGGGGAAAAAAGTGTGTTGATGAATACAAATCTGTAAAGTGTCCTCGGCCCAAAGAGGGATTTGTTGTGGGCAGGTAATCAGGCAGTTGCAGGTTTATCAGAGCTCTCCGGGCTCACCTCCGTGATGCATGTGGAGATGTTCAGATGCTCTCCTTCCGGGGGAAGTATTGCCAGTCGCAGCTTGTGCATTTATGGTCACTGCAGCACTCACAAAAAAAAAAAACCTTGCATACATTGCAGTTTGTTCCTACGTTAGGATATTACAGCTGTGCTTTTATGTTCGTCACTGTCATTTTTTAAGTATTCCTGCTGCTCTCAGATTAAATTGCTACTTGACACAGTATTGGCTGGTGTTTGCAGCCAAGCCAAGAGCTCCATCCATTTTCCTTAACCCTGTTTGGAACCCCCAATAGATACAGACTGTGTTAGCTTCTGCTCTAGCGCTAAGATGACTTCCACTGTGTGTATTAAAGTATAAAGGTGTTTCATCTATTAAAATAGACAATTTTATAAGCATTTTTAGAAAGGATTTCAAGTATTTTAAAGTTTTATCTGTTTCATGGGTGGTTACAAAATATCTTTGGTTCACTGTCTCCGTTTTCTTCCAGTCCTCAGATATGATCCTCTTTGTCTTGGTTTGCCACAGAAATTCCAGATAAAATCCACTCAAGTACAATATTTCAAAAGCGATGAATACGTCAGGAAGGCTTTATGTTGTACTTAATTTTCCCAAATCAGATTATGTAAAGAATCATTTCTAATTCTTGCACTTATGTTTCCTAAGTCAAAAGGAAGGAACCTGACTTACAACAAGATAAAGTTTCTCCCCTGATAAAAACTTCACAACAGATCTCTTAGTTTTCTAGTCAAGGTCCAGTTATTTAAGTGTAACCAGAGGACTGCACTGATGTGCAATCCTTGCCATAAGGGTTACTGTTTCACCACCTCCTTCCTAAAACTCTCTGGTAAACTCAAAACGAGCATCACAGTTTGGCTGAATGAAAGAGGAAGTGACCGCCGCTGGATGCCCCGGCCGTAATGAGTGAATGGGCACGGTCTATTACAGCGGATTAGTTCATGTTGCCCCGGGGGCCCATCTAGCCTAAAGCTAATGTCCTGTGTTTATCTCCTGAACATGACTCCAGGCACACTGCAGCTCTCTGCTCCTCCCCAGCCTGACAGACGCACTGAAACAACCCTCAGCCTCATTTGTAGCAAGTGTCTCAGAACAAAGAAAACACAGTGTACAGAACAACACCCGGAGCTCAGCAAGAACGAGAAAACACAAATTATATTTTATTTGTAAGACCTACTTTTCAAGAAACTGTGTCTGTGTACCCATAATTAATGTCCTGTGCTTGTTTGTGTTTTAACTAACATGCATTTTATTCTTTTTTTATTATTATTCCCCCAATTGGAGAAGAACTGCATACATACAGGCCTTCTTTATTGGGATTTAAACCACATATTTTTACATAATTTATACCCTGACACAGATAAAAATGATTAGTTTCAGTTGCGCATTGTCCCTGCTGCAAATATTTAATCTAATTTCCTCTTTTAAAATGCAGATAGTCCAAAAATGGCTGATGGTATACAGTGCCTAAAACTATTAAATTCAATTTAGTTCAATTAAAAAATGCTTTATTTATGCCAAAGGGAAATAAAATGTCGCAAATCATCCAACTAAAGTATCTTCAGATGGTGATTTTGTTGGCAGGGGTAATATCTGGTAGCAGTCAGTCTTGCAACAAATTTGAAGGACCCTCTGACTGAAGACTGTTGACAGTCTAATGACTGTCTTTTAGCAGAGACAGTATTCCACAGTAACATGTCCTGGATGACACCATCAAGCACTGGTTTTCAACCTCATTTCCTAAAAAGTATTAAATTCATGTTTATGAAATTTAAAGTGTCTTAAATTCATGAAATAAAATGTAAGCTGGCCTGAAATATATTAATCTCAGGTCCTAAATGTTGCTGTGGCAGGACTGTTTAATCTCATATATTCTGTGTAGTTATCTTTTTCCTGTGGGACTTTTCTATCAGGCAAATGTTTGAGGCTTCTTCATGGTGTTTTGTCACTCGAAGCGGTTGATTAGTTTCTATTGCACATTAGTTTCAGTAGCCTTCACTGCCGTGAACACAGTGGAGGCTACAGGTAGCTATCAGTTAATGCTTGCATTAGTTGCTAACTTTTGATGGTATTATGTGGATTCTATGTGGAAAAAACTTGACACTATGGGGTTAAAAGTTGAAAACCACAAATCTGTCACAGTTTTGATCAAGTGTGGCTAAAAAAGCTTCCCTGAAAATGGCTGCCACTGCTACCATGGTTCTAAGAGCAGCGTTTGGTGCAACACAAACGCCATTAATTGGAGAAAGTGTCATTAATTGTATCTGGTGGTGGTGAGAAAGAATGCTGCAGGCCCAGATTAGAGATGAAGACAATGATTTAATGATAAAGAAACAGCCCAAAAGTCCAATGAGCAGGCAGCACAGTGAGCGGAGGCTAACGCTGGTAGTTGCTACACTGGTAGCAACTACCACTGGTAGCAACTACCAGTGGTAGTTGCTACCAGTGGTAGCAACTCAGTTGCTACCAGTGGCAGCAACTGCCACTGGTAGCAACTGAGTTGCTACCAGTGGCAACTGGTAACTCAAGCGCTAAAGCCAACACAGGACTTTACAGTTCAACTGTGACGACATACAACTAAACGACAGACTTCGACAAAGATGTACGACAAGGATCTGACAAGAGACAGAGACAATGGGTGACATTAAATACACAGTGGGTAATCACAGGACAAGAGACACCTGGGAACAATCAAGACAAGACAGCACAGAGACTCACAGAAACAGAACCAAAGATAAACACAGAGAAACTGAAATCACTACAGAAAGTTGACAGCCTGCAGTGCCTCAGGAGAGCCAGTTACAGTTCCATTATGGATTCATCTATGATGATCAATCTGTATTGATCACTCAAGGTCTATTAGCAATGCTCTGCTGGATGTAATCAGTTTGTCCCGTGGTCACATTCTACCTGCATCCAACACCCTGCCGTTTTAATCAAGCTCAATTACAACCAGTTCATCTTTACTATAGCGATATGACCGTCAGGCAGTGATCTGCTGCAGAGACCTTACAGACACCCGAACTGTGCAGGACGGATCTGATGGAGATGTGTTTGAGTGATCTGTTTCTCGTTGCTTCAGCTGGGAGGATTTCAGGCACGCACTTCTTCGTCTCTGCACACAGTGATGGACACTTTCATTCCTTAGTTGTGCATGCGTGTATGCCTGTGTGCCCTTACAAAAAAATCCCATGAAAATCACATGTGATCACATGTGATTTTCATGTGATCACATATGGTCCCATTTTCCACATGTGGTTCACATAATCCACGAAAGAAATCACATAAAAATCACGTTTTCACATGTGATTCCCATTTCCCACATGTGGTTGTGATTTTACACATGTGGTTCACATAATCCACGAAAAACAATCCCATGAAAATCATGTGTTTTCACATGTAATTCCCATTTCCCACATGTGGTTGTGATTTTTCACATGTGGGTCACATTTCCACGTTAAGTATTTTGTTCATGTGTTCAAAGTTCCTTACATCTTGTGATCTCAGAATTCTCACATGTGCACCATATAATTTTTTTCACATGTCAATTTCATTAGATTGCCTGTCATACCCATATTACATTTATCAATATTTTTTAATTACTTGATTGTGTTATTATTGTTATACATTTAAGTTATATTTTATGAATGTGCATCATATATATTCACATATCATATTTTTGAAATTTTATTTGTGAAAAATAGAATAAATCTGACAAGTAAACACTAACACCAATCTGTAATGTAATTCCATTTGTATTTTTTATAACATTGAAATAATTTTTAATTTGTTTATCAGAAATTGGACAATGCATATTAAGCAACATGTCAGAAATAAAAATCAATGTAAATATGACAGAGTTGGCACAAAAGATAATTTTCGTCAGTTGTCCTAAAGCAGATAACAATACAAACATGACCTATTTTAAGCAAAACACAAATAAAGATAGAATAAAAACAGGATGACCCAGCAAAATATACAAACTAACTTGACTAGACAAATTAAAAGTATACTAAAGTTTATTTATTAGTTAGAATTATTTATAATAATCCTAACTGACCAAAAGGCTTCACAATAATTACATCATAGATATTTAAATGACAGAATAAATACAATTAATTTTGATGACAAAAAATATATAATAAAATTTTCAGTGAAATACCAAGGAAATAATAGTACAAAACAAAATCCAAGACACACGCGCACACACACGCACACACACCCCCACACACACACACATATATATATCAGTGAAGTGCGGTGAGGTTCAATGCTGGTGGGGCACTGACTTACGATTATAGACACCAGGCATGTTATTGGACGTACGGAAATTTCGCGCAGGCATACAACGCTGGGACATCTTTTACATGTCATCCATAGCCACGTTAACTCAGTGAAACTTAGAAATGTAGGTATTAATTTCGTAATATCATCCACAGCAAAGACGTATCCGCCAAGCTACAAGCAGACTCGTTGCCATTGCAACTGACAACAATGCCACTTCATGTTTTAGGATTTAACACCAAAAAAACTAGATTAGCTGCCGCTTCTACTTTACTGAATTACTTAGACATACAAACTGCAGCCCACAAAACTCACATTACATTAAAAAACTAAACAAAAACATCTTATTGCTGTTTTACCTTTACTTATCAATGAAATCCATGCACCGCTAATTCTGCACAAAAATATCCGTTCATCCAAAGCCAAGTCTATCCTCGGCATGTCTTCTACTCCGTTTAAATATCATCAAACTGTCTCGAAGCAAAACTTTCAGCTCCGGTGTTGGTCGTCCTTTAGGTATTATCTCCTGCTTCAATTGAAAATCCACTTTAGAAAACTGTTTAATTGTAGAAATGTAGTCTTTTATGTTGACGTCGGAAGAGAGGAGAAAACAAATATATCGCTGTACTTTACTTATTTACTGTATGGCTAGCTCCATGGCTAGCTCACTGTGTCTTACTCTGCAGTTGTGGAGTCACAATGTCTGGGATCATGAGCGCCCCCTGCCATGAGGCAAGAGAACTGCCTGCCTCACCTCGAATATGTTCTCTGCCGTTTCTTATCACTCCTCCGCACACAAAACACAATACACACACAGTTGGAGACAAAAAAAACACTGTACATTATAGACATAAACTAGATTATGGAAAATCAGTCCATATATTAAATATTTTTTAGCCATTTTATTGCCGGTGTACAGACAGGACGAACATGCTCTCAGAACGGCAGCCAGTGCAGTTAGCGAGAGGTTGCACAATCCCAGGTGAGGCTCAGCTCGCTGCTGCCTCACCGGCTTCACTTCTGAGCATTTGAATGGGAAAATGCAAAAATAGTACAAACCACAGGGTGAAAATAGCAATACCGCACGTTACTGACATATATATATATATATATCTTTATGAGGTGCACTCACACATATGCATGTGTGCATTTTCTTTATGAGGTCATTTATATATTTTGTTCACTTTTACGTATGTCAGTATTGGTCTTCCATATGTCCTCCATTTTTTAACAAAATACATTAAAGGAGGAGGAGAAGGTCCATTTACACTTTAATACAAAGGCAAGCATACAGAAAATGCTAATAAATATCTACATTCCCTTACATAAAATTCCATGAAATTCACATATTCACATGTGAAAATGTGTGTAACAAATGGGAACACATGTGTGTTTCCCGGGTGTGAATTCTAACTTCCATTCCCTCATTCTCTGGTTTTTCCACTCTATCTCCTTTATATATCAAATCTCGTGATAGTTCTAATATGAAATCAGCGATTCTCGCGAAACTACTGAACAGCCAATCGCTGTTCAGTATCAGGGTCACATGTGCTGCCGCAGCCTATCTGTTAGGTATATTAGCTCTAGCACGAAAGTATGAAAGATTTGGACGCATCTGGAGGAGCAGAGCTACAGGAGCCAACTACTATGAGCCGAGATGAAATGAAAAAACCCGTTTTTGTGAGATATAAACTGCAGATCTTGCCAGGTTTTGATGGTGAGCTGAAAGTCCAGGCCTAGAGCCCAAGAAAGATGGCACTTTTTGGTGTGCGAAGACTTCTGCTTCTCCTGCAAGGCTGGTAGGAGGTTCTTTGCACCCAATGAACAATTTTGTCCCCACTCTGATCTGATTTTGTCAGCCCGTGACCTACACCAAGCACTTTATAATTAACTGGCCTGGGACTCTAACCTAGTCTGTCTGCTCCTTCATGAGTTTGTATCCATCTTCTGAGAAAACTAGCGCATAGGCCTTATTGGTCACAATCCATTTACATTGATATATATTGCAGCATATTATTTTTACAAATATGTTACATGTGTATCGCATGGAAATTACATTACATGGGAATACACAAGGGAATCACATGTCATACACATGTGAAAACGTGTATCCCATGGGAATCACTTGATCACATGTGAGTCACATGTGATTCACACATTTCCACATGTGATTCACACATTTCCACATGTGATTCTCATGTGGAAATGTGTGAATCACATGTGAATGTGATTCATACATGTGGAAATGTGTGATTCACACATTTCCACATGTGATCACATGTGAATCAATCACATGTGAATGTGATTCACACATTGTGATTCTTGTAGAAATGTCGTTCACACATTGTGATTCACACATTTCCACATCTGATTCACATGTGAATCACATATGATTCACACATTTCCACATGTGATTCACATGTGATGCACATGTGATTCATGTGTGATTCACACATTTCCACATGTGATCACATGTGAATCACATGTGGAAATGTGTGAATCACATGTGATTTTACCATGAAACGTTCCAAAATCACACGTATATGTGTGCTTTGACATGTGAATTACATCATTCACACATCATTTACATGTCAAACTTTATGTGATTTCCATGGGATTTTTTTGTAAGGGTCATTGCTTTTTTTGGCATTAGCCCATAATACATACTGCTGTCATATGTGAACTCTGCTACTAATGAATCTCCATAAACAACAACCCTGCATATAAACATGATTATATGAGGTGAGCTAACACAGGTTTGAGAGGACACACACACACCTTCAGAAAAGAAACACACATAAGTGTCCAAATTTCCATTCACTTGTAAGCTTCTTACACGCTTCACTATCCTTTCTCAATCATAAAGAAAACACTGAGTGGATTTAGATAACAAGCTGGATTTAGCAAAGAGGATGAACAAACTTTCGCTGTCTTCCAACTGAAATCGAAGTGTCAGTCAAAACAGACGACTTCCAGTTACCCAGAGGCTATAACCAGAGATAAGGTCTAAGCCAGACAAGCGTCAACAGGGACTTTATTGCTAAGCCAATCATTTAAACGGAAAACATCACAGGTAAACATTCAAGTCAAATCAATTTTTTATGAGCCTGTCTGATTTTTGAATGAGGAAGCTCTTTTTATTTATTCAATAGATGTTTTTTCATTACCAGTTAACAGAAACACTATGCAAACGTTATCACAAGAACAAAAACTGTAATATTTGTTTAAAACAACCATATCATTTGAATGAAGCAGCAGACGTTTATGTGTTTGAAGATAAGGTATGTGAGTCTCACCAAATGTTCTGTCACAACTTCCAGCGTTTTCTTGCCAGCTAAGCCCAGAATAATTCATACTCCTGGTTGGTTTCAATTAAACATGGTCTTCTTTTGGATGTTTGTTTTTACCAGTAAATGAGACTGGTGTCTCTCCAAATATACAGTGCTTTAGCATGATTAAAAAAAGTGTTTATATCGTTAAAAGTAATTTTTACCTTTCAAAAAACTTACTGGCTTAACACCAATCAAATCCTTCATATAACCACTGATCAAAACCGTTCATGTTTCCACAGGGATTTTGTTTCTTCAGGACGTCTTAAAGGCTGGCAGACCTCCTCACTGTCATTCCAGTATTCACATTCCTACAGATATTCTGTTGGATTCAGGTTTTAGCTCTGACTGGACCACTCCTAAACATAAATATTACTTCCTGTCAGAATAAATATAGAGGTAAAACTAAGAGATTATGTTAAACCTTTGTGGAACTGTCTTCATTCATTAAGTGAACAGGCAGTCAATGGGGTTTATCCTTCATAAATTGAAGCAGGAGACTTGACTTTGACTTGTATGATCCAGTTCTATCAGGTTCTTTTAGCTCATTATATTGTAGAGTTAAAGTTCAAGGGTCATCATGCTTTGTCAGAGGCCATGATACCTTACAGCTTAAGGTTCCCAGTATTTTCTGTTGCCTCTAAGCTCAGTCTTTGTCATTTAGCCAACAGTGCTTTATGTCTATACAAGATGAAGTTATGGTTCAAAACTGAAAGCTAAAGAAATGTCAATATAAAAACACATAAATGAAAAGAGCTCAAATCTGCTTACCAAGCATGAGTTTTAATTCTTTTTGCCTTCAAGGTTCTATGGATTTAGTAATGGTGCAGAAGGTATGGTGGCCCAGAACGGTCAACAAAATGCAAAACAAAAACAGCCCAGGACATTAAGTCACAACACAGCAGCAAAAGCCACAGTGGAAGTTATGGTAAGAGAGAAATACACCAAACAGAAGTTAGCATGTTGCATCAATTCCGCTTCAGCATTACTTTTGGTTTAGTTTAGCAGTTGTATTTTTATACTAAAACATAATCCATAACTTGTGTTTTGGTTTAAATTTGACTTTGGTGTACCTTACAATTTAGAATTAATTCTATTTTAGCATAACTCACATTTTAGCATAACTTGTGACTTAGCAAGTTTGTTTTAGCATAGTTTATATTTTAGCATACATTCCACTTCAGCATAACTTTGGTTTAGTTATTTCCATTTTATCATAAGTTCCATTTTAGCATAAATCCTTTATGGTTTTAGTTTTCTGTTGAAGATTTTGCATTTTGTTGGGCGCCATTAGTAAATCATATAAAGGAATACACAGGCAGCTTTAATGAAGGACACTTTATTTTTATTTGCAACTCCAGAAACTTGAGAAAGAAACTGACAAAGTTTTATCTGAAAAGTTTGGTATTTGAGGTCAAGGCTGATACACCACCAACAAATTTACAAGCCAATTAGCTAAAAGGCAGCAAAATGGGTTTGAAGATGAAGTAAAAATCACAGCTGCAGACACCTAGACATTTTGCAGCATTTTAAGTTAAAAAAGGTCAAATAAATATACGGGTGTGGGTAAAGAGCACCGCACACACAGTAAATCTCCACCGACGCTTTTCTAGCTTCACCACCTGCCAATTTCATCCTCATCTTGTCGTGATGGATAGAAAATCATTCACAGATCCTAATTCAGCCAGGCTGATTTCTAAAATACCTGGTGGTACCGTGTTGCGGTGAGGCCAAATGAACGACTGAGCTCCGGAGGTCGCTGTTTATTTCCTCTGAGTGCTTTCTGTTTTGTCCTAATTTGCTGAAATGTGCAGAACAGAGGCGAAGAATGGAGCTTTGACTGTGAGCCATGCAGAGGCTGATAGCAAACTAACAATCAATGTGAAGAAACAAACTGTTGAATGTAACAGAAAGCAGAAATGCTTCCGATGAGAAGCAGCTTTGATGAAAAGCCCACTGATGGGATCGTCTTTGAAATGAGACAGAGTCCCCAGTGAATATAATTAAATCCCATCCGAGCACACTGACCCGTTGTTCTCATCCTCCCAAATAACGAGCATGCAGAGGAAGTCATTGGTCACTAAATGAGCCCGGGGTCGCCTGTCAAGTCATTTATCCATTATCTAATCTGGTTTAATCGTGATCTCCTCTGCTGCCCTGTCGCGTCCGTGTAAGGCGTGCTCAAATCCAGAGCTTCACTGATCACAGATAATCAGAGTTAAATCTCTGAAGAAAACGTAAGAAATCAATATGCTGTTTGTTATAACAGCGGGCATATCAGAATTAGTTTATTGAGTTTTTCTACTGGAAGAGGAAATGCAGCATGATATGCTGCATTTGTAGTTTGTATCTCTGCTCTGTGAGGGAAAAATGAGCTGCATAAGGAGTCAATAAGACCTGCTGAGAGCAGCATTATCAGCAAACCGCTTTCAGCAACCAATTAGATGGCATTGTCAGGAAAGTATTGATGTACTTTTGGGCTTGACATGATTAAACTAAGACGGTTGGTGTTTGGGTGAGACTATGGATTAGAGGTTACTGCTCTACAGTCATTTCTGGGTCTGAATCATCAGGGATAATTTTTTCTGCAAGTTCCTGTACCGAAATGTTCTTACAAATAGTTTTATGAACGCATTGAATGTCAAGTAAATGAAGAGTAACGATTACAGTGCTGTGTGGATTTTACACTTTTATCCTTGCTTGGCTTTTAATTTTTCTTGTTTAGGCAGAATAGGTCACAAATTAATGTTGGCTTCAGTAAAGCTGTTTGTTTTTTTTACCGTTTAATGAAGCTTTGGAATGACTGGAGCCGTTCTACAGCATACGTTTTGCTTAACTGAGCAAAAAGTACAAAAATTGGTTTAAACGTTGCGATGGACTGGCGATCTGTCCAGGCTGACCCTGCCTCTCACCTGAAACGTCCGCTGGACGGATGGATGGACGGACGGACGGACGGATGGTTTAAACGTATCGAGTGCCTTTATTCCACACAGGGTCAAAATTATTAATACAGCTTCAACTGTTTCCCATAGAATTGGAATAAAATAATTCTGATGTTGGAATATATGCTTGAAATTAGGGGTGAAAAATCAATATTGGTAAAAAAAACTTTTTCATATTTTTGCAATATAAAAAATAGAACAATTTTGAAGAAATGCCATGTTTTTCTTTTTTTGTGAATGTTACGAGTATAGTTTTTGTATGCATTTGAGTGTTATTCTTATTTTTAGGACTTCAGAAAGTCTTGCACTGCTGAGAATACTGATAAATATTATGATGGCAGCATCTGCTCCCATATGCGCCTATTTCATCTGTGCTTCCATATCTGTGAACTTCAGCATTTTGGGAATCGTCAGAGTGTCCAGTTTAGCTTCTGCTTCTGTCAGACTCTGGGTATCTGGCGGGACATTACATTAGTATAAAACACAGGTTCATAAATCTCAGGATATATTAGTCAACAATTATTTCACTTTGTGATGTGAATAATGCACACAATATCAATATATTGTGACGCTGATATATTCTCAATATCTTGTTCTGCCCATCTAGAAATTATATTGAAAAGGGAATCTTGATGATGATGATGATTATTATTATTACTCTCGCTATTTTATTATCATCTTTTATTATTCTCTCTCTCCTTTATTTTATCCTCTCTCTTTATTATTGTTCTCTCTCTCTCTGTGGTGACCAGATCTCCATAATGTTTCATGGAGATCATAAGAAAATCTGACCAAATGTGATGTAACTCTCAACGGCTTTGTGCCTAATGTGATTGTTTTTAAGGGAGAAATGAATTCCTGAAATGATTGCTGTATAATTCAGTCTTCCCAAAATCCTAAGAAACCAGTAAAAATAACATTATCTGTGAAGAACCTGAAACATACAAATCTTTGCTTAGTTTAATCAGAAAACTCTTCAGAAATTGTTGAAAAGAGTGAGATTAGCTAAGGAGTGT
Organism: Poecilia reticulata; assembly: GCF_904066995.2. Classification (NCBI taxonomy): domain Eukaryota; kingdom Metazoa; phylum Chordata; class Actinopteri; order Cyprinodontiformes; family Poeciliidae; genus Poecilia; species Poecilia reticulata. Next base: position 1,068,416 of record NC_088844.1, on the reverse strand, counting down.
TCCGATTTTAAGTGCATGTTTGTGTGAAAACACTGATTGAATTGATTGAGTAAATGATACAAGTGAAACAGATGATTATCTGGAACACAAAGTAATAAAATAACAGTAAAAACCACATTAATATTTCTTTAGATGTGAATTTAACAGCTCAGTTCTCATTAGACCAGCTAAAATTCTTTAAATGTTTTTCCTCTAACTTGTCTATGCTTCTTTCCTTCTTTCTTTGTTCTTTTCCCATCACATTTTGTCTTAAACTCAGTTCCAGTCGCTCTCTCTTTCTCTTACTGCTGTCATCAGCCTCTGTCAGCAGTCTGAATGGTGTCTGCAGCACTCAGCTCCCTCCTCTTCCCTTATAAGGCTGCTTTTACAGACTCTTTAATTCCCCATCCTGCCCTCCCTCCACTGCGCTTCGACCCTCCTGCTCTGTTTTCCACGTTTGACCTGCCAGTAGAGGTAGAGCACTTCTCATCCATCTTTGAGCCAAGCTTTGGCATGCCAGCATATTCATTTAAAAACATATTGCTCTGGAAAAAAGTGTGATGTCTGCACCAATCCAAGACACAGAAAGTGAAAATGAACATCATCCATCAAAAGGCTTCCAAACTTCTGAAAAAACTTGTGCTGCAGGTTTACACAGCTAATTATAACAGAGGAGCCAATCACTTGGTCAATATCACCCGCTCAACCCCTCCCCATATATATATATATATATATATATATATATATATATATATATATATATATATATATATATATATATATATATATATATATATATATATATATATTAGAGATGTGCCGATCAGGTTTTTTCCTGCCGATACCGATACCGATCACCCATGAGGGCTGATCACCAATACCGATCACATAATTATTTATTTTTTTTATCATAAACACTACTGGTTACATTATGTGGAAAAAGGAACCATGAATTCACCTTAATTTAGACAAAAACCTGTTTTTAATAACTTTTTTCAAGAAGAAAACTAAACAAAACAGGCATTGTGCAAATTGTCCTGCTATCAATAATACTATCTTTAACAGACTGATAACATATGAAGGATCTGAAGAGGCTAAATAATTTAAAGAGTCAAAATAAAACCTCTCAACGTTGCCAAAATATTCAAGTATAAAACTTAACATTCAAAGGCAAATACAGGATCCATTACAATAAACAATCCAGAGTTACTGAATAAAAACTTCCTGATAGCATGGCGGCTAGCTGATTACTGCTAGTTCCAGGTGGCTGTTTCTGACTGAGCGGAGTAATTATGCAGAGTAGGGAGGAGATCAATTATTTTTTCAGAGATTATCTGTCTCATGTTAGGTCAGCGAAAGTTTTAATATGTATGTAAAATGTATTTTTTTAAGTAAGATGCTGCAGCTTTAAGTAGAGATTCGGTGTGAGAGTCACTACCAGGTGGAGTCTGTCAAATATTACTACCTGTAGTGTGTAGCAGCGGTTCAACAGCGAGAGCAGAACCAGCGTCTTACATCGCAGCTCGAAGACTTAAATAATTTTGCGGGTTATTTGTTTATCTTTCTGAACGTCATGCTAATCCGGGTGAGTGTTTGTAGCTGTGCGCTGCTTTACCTTCTATCTGATCGCTTCATATGTCTTTTTTTCTGCAGTGAGCCTCGATGTAGCCAAACTCCGTCAAGTATGGCATTGTTTTTATGTTGTATTAGCTTCGTTGTGTTGATGCATTTTGACATGCTTCAATTTTCCGCCTCAACACGCGAACTTCCCCATTCATTCAGTGCGTTATAGTTCCATATCGTTTAGGATTTGTTGCTGCGCATTTGCGCAGAGTGAAGGAAAGAGGAGACCAGCTGCACAGGCAGGCTGCGAAATGAGAAGCAGGTGATCGGTTTGTGTGATCGGCAACAAGAGACCGTGATCGGCGATCACTGATCATACACTTTTTCACGGAACTCGGCCGATTATGATTGGTGGCCGATTGATCGGCACACCTCTAATATATATATATCAACACACAGAACAAAAACAGCCAACATGATAAGACTGGTTTGACAACATATAGGTTATTGATTGTGTAACTCAGTATCAGACATAATAAAACTATACAATGTTTTCTGGCTGTGGATCGTAAGAGTGCTCCGTTCAACTTCATTCATACAAATATGGATTTTGCTTTTGTCTGGTAATAATTGCAAAATTTTACTTCTTGCTAAAAGTATTCATACCTTTCATACATTTATTATGATTTAATGTGAGATTTTAAAAATTCATTTTACTTTGATGCCCCTAAATAAAATTCAGTGCATTCCATGGAGACAATCTCTTTACTTAATCTAGTTAAACACAATTTACTCAGAGTGATAATCATGGCCTTTTGAAAAAACATAACTTATATTTATGATAAATATCTATTATTTGAAATTAATTGTGGCCATTAAAGAACTAACATTTTCTATTTTTAGGTTGTGAAGTTGTCTAAAATGATTGTAAAGAGAAGGGATATGTTTTCTCTTATGGGATGTTGATATTTGTGGAAAAAGACGTGAAAAAACTCAAAATTTCCATCCTAATTAAAACAAAAGCGGAGCTTAAGAAATATTACAGGTAATTCTGTGTCATTCTGTTGTGCAAATTTGATGCAACTGCTAAAACCAACAATTGTATTCTATGTAAAAAAAAAAAGAAAATTAGCTTTTTCTATGGTGGCTTAAAAACAATAAAGTTTAAAGTCATGGTGAACAAATCAAAGAGCTACTTTTAGTTGGTCTGTTATATTAAATTCCTGACAAAATACATCAAAGTTTGTGACAATAAAAGTTCAAGAAGTGTGAATACTTCTTATAGAAAGAGCTGCATATTATGGACTTTCCATTTTAATAATGTATGTCTGGCTTTCTGAGTTTTCTATGACTATGAATGAACCCAGATTTAAAAATGGAAGGATTTTATGTTGCAAATATTTAATGCATACTTACTGTCACTGCATAAACGTTTTCAACCACTTTATTTTTTGTACTCTAAGAAATAGTCCAATTTCACCAGAAAACTTTTATTTTCAAATCTCTGTTTCCTTCCTTCCACTTAACAAATATGTCACTTTATACTGACCTACCACATAAAAAGGTTTTAAAGCACATGGTATGTCTAAATGTGCATATGTTGGTGTGAACGAGACTCTGTCCCTTCAGAATTTGTTAAGTCGACTTAATTTTGTCTTTTTGTGTCTCCTTGGTAGTTTCTGCTTGATTTAGCTCATAACAACATTAATTTCTTGCTCTAAATAACGAATGTTGGATCAATTCATCCTAAACACTCAGATTAAAAGAACTTTACCTGCTAACAAGACTCTACTGATCATTGCAAAATGTTATACACTGTTACACGTCTGTCATTACGCTTCTTTTATCTTCATCTATAATCATTTTGTGTCTGCAGAAGAAGATCAAAAGATACAAAGGACAATGAACTTAAAGGGGCAGCATTATGGGTGTCCCAGGCACATTGGCCTATAAAATGACTGTTACCTTCAGTCGTTGTTGTATGCATCAAATATGACTTAAAAGAAATTTGACTTTGCAATTTAATGTCTTGAAATTGGGCCTCTGTTTCTTTAGAAATTCATGCTGTTTCTGAAACTCCACCTTCAGGAAGTCATCCCAACATGGCTCCTCTATTAATGCATTAGTAGAGCAGATGTTTGCTAATTGCTGTTGGCTAGTCTGAAAGAGCTAATTGAAGGCTGCTCTGAGAGGCAGAAGGTCACCGCAGCTCAGAGGCAGAGCTACGTTTACCTAGGTGTATTGCACAGCTGAATGGTTGCCATGGAGATTAAAGGATTTTTCAAACATGAAAGAATCAAGGTAACTCTCCAGGTGTGTTTTTGATGAGGAAATAACATTAAAACATGATGTAAAGCTCAAAAGAGTACATTTAACATAAAACTGCCCCTTTAAATAAATGTCATTGATAACGTTCCATTCGTTTGAGTCTGAAACGTTTGTCTCGATGCAGAGATTCGCTTATAAATCATTACCTGCTGCTCATTCAGGTTCAGACGGTTCTGTCAAGGTGGGAAGATTAAAAAAGCGTGGGCGGTTAGTAGTCAGATGTGACTGCGAGTAATCCCAGTGATGTATTCATTCAGTCTCAGCAGTGACAGTCTCTCTCTCTCTCTCTTTCTCCGCTGGCGGAGATCGCCACCATCCCCTCCCCAGCTATCGATCTGAAAGTCCTGGGCCCGTCAGATTGCTTTCAGCAGCCATCACCTTCTGCTGTCATAAAGAAAAAGCAGCAAAGGCTTCAACTTGTCTAACTGGTGGGAAATGAGAAAAGATAGCTGATGGAGGCAAGGTTGTAATGTTAATTTCAGCCATGATCTGGATTTATGGAGCATTTGCCGGTGTTTGTTATTGATGAGTTCTTTAGTACAGAACCATCTTCATTTTTTTCTCTCCTTTTGTCTCCTCTCTCCGTCGCTTCTTTCTTGTTTCTCTTCTCGATTATATACACCTTTAGAGAGCACCGGCAGGACTAATTATGGACAACAGTAATTCCCCCCCGAGCACAGCTCCTCTCCCAGCTGCATAACAAATTCATTGGCACAAGGCTGCCACTGTTGTAAATCAGTCCAACCACAGCCGGCTGGGCGGGGTTCAGGTGCTGAATGCATTCATGGGGGCTGTGTGCTTGTTGCTGCAGTTTTGTTCTGGAGAAAACAGGCTCTCCAGTTGTTAGATGCCCACATCCATCTCCAGCGTGGACTGCTTGATGTTCAGAGAGGGACGGCGCATTGGGTACAGGAGCCGCAGAAGGGCCAGGAGATATTGGAGGCTGGGGATGGAGAGCAGACCATCTGAGCTGTAGGAGGTGGTTTCATATATTAAACTGAAGAAAATGACTACTTGGGGTACAATTGATGGCAGATGGGAAATGGTGGAACGATGATGGCATTTGCTTCAATATGTTGTCAGGTACAACAGCTAGTACAACAGTCAGGATCACTGCTGTGCTTAATGTTTTTGTTCAGAGCAGAGGTTCTTAAGAGTTGGGCCTGGTACCTGGTGTACCGTATTTTCCGCACTATAAGGCACACCATATTATAAGGCACACCTTCAATGAATGGCTTATTTTAAAACATTTTTCATATATAAGGCACACCGCATTATAAGGTGCAGAGAATAGACGCTTCAATTTGGAAATTTGTTACGTACTCTATTATTACACATTTGTAAAGAAGTGGTCCCTGAGTACTTTATATATATGGAGTGAAAATAGTCTCAAAATATCTGTGCGTGTGTAAAATGTTTTGTGCGTGCATAACAGGATTTGTGCGTGCGTAAGATTTGTGCGTGCGTAAAAAGATTTGTGTGAGTGTAAAAATATCAATGTGTGTGTAACACTTGATTTGTAAGACTTAAAAATAAAATAAACCTTCTCCTATGCCTATACATGTTGGCATAGGAGAGAAGTGTGATTTGTGTGTACCAGGTGATACACACAAATCACCTGGTACACACACACACAAAACTGCATTAACTCACAAATCCGGTTACGAGTGCACAACTATTTTTGAGACTCATTTCACGCTTTGGGGAAGCTCCCAGATTTGTGTGTAGATGGTGCGTTTACATGCTAGTAAAAACTGGGACATCTGAGTTTTGCTCGGAGTCCTCTGAACGTTTCTCACTGTGCTTGTGCCGAAGTGGCAAATACGTTAGTTCGCTGGAAAACGGTATATCTCAGCACTTCCTTATAATATCCTAAAATTATTTCTAGACATATTGTGCGTTTTTGAACGGTACAGGAGACTAAGTGGTCTGAAAAACGACCACTGGGTGGCGGAATGGTTCGCTGGCCGGAAAAATAGCCAGGCAAACCCAGAAGCAAGACGGAGCGTCCCGGTGGTCTGTCCTCTGAAGTAAGTAGGAGCTAAACCTGCAGGCTTTACTCTCTGATTATAATGAGACATGGAGTAATTATAAATGATTTCAGATTGCGTTTTATATGTCTGGTATTTTGATACTCTGTCCTCATATATTTCTGCCGCCACAGTCTCTGGCTCTCTTCCCCCGCCCTCCCTGGCTTTAAATGTATTATCAAACTTTATTAACAAACCAGCGTTCTGACAACTATCCCAGCATGCACCGCGCACTTCTTCTACGGGGGAAAATGAAGTCGGCGGCTGCTTACCGTAGTTGCTAGATCTGTTGTGGCTCAATATTGGTCCATATATAAGGTGCACTTATATATGGACCATATATAAGTGCGCCATATAAAAACGGTCGGCTTTTGAGGAAATTTAAGGTTTTTAGGTGCGCCTTATAGTGCTGAAAATACGGTAATCAAACTTTGATCCAGACCACAAAAACTAACTCTGGTCCACTTAAAACCTTGGTGTCGGTTTGGTTGAAGTGAAATTGAATACATATGTCAATGGTTAGCAGAACAGGGATGGTGGATTATAGTGCAAGGCATTCTGGGTAAATTCAACCAAAACAAACATGCAAGTCCAGAACTAGCAGGAAAAATGGCTTATGGTCTTTGGCCAAAGACAAAAGAAAAATCCTACAACCACTAAAATCTGAAGCTGCTCCATTGTTATTCACATTTGGTGATGAAGGAAGTTGTGCTCAGTGTCTTCTTCTGAGGTTTTTCCTTTCAGTGCCACTACAGGCAATGAGAGCAACAGGTTTTTCAAAGTGTTTTGATCATTTGACACAGTGACGTGTGAAAGAGAACCACACCTGCTGAAAATGTAATAAATTTAGCAGCTGTGGGCCCAAACTGAACCGAATCTACCGACTATCAGGCTGTTAATAGTCTGGTACTGGCTACAGTGACTTAGTAATAGATATGCACTGATGAAGCCAATACCAATTTCCAACTTTTTTTTTAGGTCTTTCCTGTTGATACTATTTCTTTGGACCATTATTTTTTTAAAATGGACTAATGAAGAAGCAGAGAGTCACGATATTTCCTGTTAAGGCCAGGATCGGACTGTGGATGATTGTGGTCTTGGAACTGTTCTGTATGACTTAATTTCACCTCATAACAGGTTTAAAAAAACACACACACACACAAAAACCATCTCATCAACTTTAAGACCAAAAGCATAACATTACTGTCTTTTCATGCCTGGTTCTGTATGCTCTCTCTGTTTTCCATCCAGGTAATGTGAAATGAAGATGAATGCGTTTGCAGCTGTCTCAACATCACATCATGATCCTCATCTGTTTTCTGAATCCATTTGTTCTTACCTTGCATTAATGCAAATGCTAGCTACATCAACCGCTGCCTTACTTTAAGCAGATGAATGTGTAAGCAGAAGGCCAGGACAGTTTATTTTTTCTTAAACCAGATAATGGATGCTAACGGTGGAACATTACCATGTATGGAAAGGAAAAAAAAAATTTTTGTCAGTGTGAATATGAATCTAATACTTTTATATACAAAAGTAAAAGTTTTGAGTTTGAATCTCCTCCATACTACTGGTCTTAGCATCTTTATGCAGAAACTCTACTACTACATTTTACCTAGTTTAGGAGCTGCAAAAAAAAAAAGTTTTTGATGTGAAAACAGATTTATGCTGGATAACTTTTTCTAAACTTATGCTTGCTCTAGTTGACTCAGGGTCGCAGATGTTAAGGCAAAGGATGTAGGAGTGTAAATAGTGGGCCCAGACCCTGGACTGGCCCGGGAGCGATGTGGGGGTGGTGTACAGTACAATACTGCACTGACTCTGTTTGTGGACATTATTAAAAAGCCATATATTCTGCTGCGGCCCCACAGGGCCTGCCTCTACAGACTGATCTCCACACTGGCAGATGGGTTTATGAAAGCAGCTTTGCTGAGGATTCATCTCTGTGAAGGGCCAAGGCTATTCTCTCCTTCCACTCTTTCCTCTGCTCTCCCCAACTTTTCCTTTCTTGACTTTTATTACTTTTCAGTTTTGGCCTGTTGAATGCACTCCAGTAACTCTGATTCTAAAGCTCAAGTCAGCACTCATTGTGCTTCTGTCCGCACTACATTGCAAAGCTTTTTGAATGTCTGTCAGTTTGATTTTTCTTAAGTAATATTTTAATCATAGTTTGACATCCCATTGTTTCCTTCCTCACTGTTTTTCAGAGATCAGAGTATTTCAGAGTTGCTGAGCAAAAAAACCAAATGCGGGTCACATTGTTTATCTGTGGCACTGCATGTTAATGTTGGTTATCCTTTAAGGATGCATCCACCCCCCCCAGCCCTGTTAAAAAATACTTTTTCAGAAATTTATTTTTTCTCCATTTTTTTATCTGATTATTTAAGCAACCAGAATATTTCATCAATTAGGCAACTGATTAAAAAATACCAGAGAGTTCTGGTTCAGGCAGTAAATCCAGCAACAAAGATGGCTCCATTTTAACTCACCGAATTCCATCGCAGGCAATCTGTTCGCTTCATATTGCATTGAATTAACGTTCTGAATCAGAAGAAATCCTGGCTGAGTGATCAGTCAAATTTGGTCAAATCAGAGCTTTATCTTCATAAAATCCAATCTCTGTTAGTCATGACTCAAACTATATCATTTGAAAACACAGGGATGGCTAATCCTAATCCTATTCTATAGGATCGTGTTGATGCTACAAAGCAAACCAGAGGGCTTCACAAAGAGAAACGTTAGGATGAGTCAGCATAAAGTTCAGAGTAAGAAAACTTTTTAGCCAGGATACAGCATTTACCCTCAGGTTGTATTTATACAACATCATAAATGTAAATGTACTGTACTCCTCATGCAACACGAGTCAGGGAGTCAGGATATCAGTGGAGGTTTTAGTAAAAAAAAAAAAAAAACAGTGAAAGAGGTCAACAGTCGTTGATGTCTTACGGCTCCAGTCGTGCCTGCACACTGAGAGGTTCTGGCCAGTATGTGCCATAAGAGTGTTAGTTTGCTACCTCTTTTCCACGATTTGCATTCCAGTGAAAAACTCTGCCCCGTCAGTCCCCTCAGTTCCAGAACCCATAATCCCATGTTTGAGGATGAGCAATTTGTAGAAGAAGTTACATTTCAGGCAAGCAAATGAGTGTTGAGTATGAAATTGGAGAAGCTCATGAGGCACATGGGAGATGTTATATATTCAGGTAAGAACCTGCACAGACCCAATGTGTAATGTTAGCAAAGCAGCATGAATGAAATGAGGTGCTGGGCTTTGAGGGCTTTTTTTAGCAGTGGAAATACTGTGGTGCAGTGTCAGAAAAATGAAAGTAAAGCAACGGAAAACACAGAAATAATTGTCTTTGGCAGATTTTATTGGAGTGCGAGCCAATAAGGTCCAGTAAATTTAAGGAAGTTGAAGGGGAAAATTTGTTAGAGTTGAAGAGCCTTTCCACAGGAGGCAGAGACAGCGACAGACGAGAGGGGAAGAGGGAGAAAGAAAGTCTCTGCACTACAGGGATCAATTACTAGCAACTGTGAGTTATGTTATTTACTGCAGCAAGTGCCATGTGGCTTTATTGCACTGGGACAGTTGGAGGAAGAGGCAGATTATTAAGTACAGAGAAAATGGCGGAAAGTGAGGTGGAGGAGACCAATGGAGATCCAGAGAAGCACTGAAAAAAGGAAACAGGTTCATAGTTTAGAGAGAAAAGAGGGAAGGCTAAGAAGGATGACTAAACCTTGAGGCTCTTATTTGACCAATCCACTCTCCGTTTTTGCTTGTCTTGCATTTCAAGTGTAGAGGCCATTAAAACAGATGGCGGTGTAACTCACCAATGATGATCAGCGAAGTGATGGAGAGAGCCGTTTGGCAGAGAAAGGAACTCAAGCCGCCTCTGTAATGTTCTGGTTTTCCTTTCAGTCTGCTAAATCATAATGAGGTGTTACACAGTTAATTTAGGTGTTGATGTTTGAAACCGTGCATGGCTGTGAAGAGTGCAGGTAAAGGTTCTTTTTGGAGAAAGTAATCCGCTGGAAACCTGGATGAGTCCGTTTTCATCATGACCCAGCTGCTCAGAAACTAAATCCGATCTGTACGCCATTAGTGACTGCACCTTTGTTAAGTTGTTAGAAAACTGAAAGAGTTAGACATTTTCAGGATTGGTGAGGTGTTTAAAAATGTTTGGAGGAAGCAAGATTTGAGCTATAATCAAAAAGAAATCTTACTTTTATCAAAGCCATGTTAGAAACTTTAATTTACTTTATTTATGTTACAGTAATAAATATTAAGACATTTATTGCTGATCAAATCCCAAACTAATACTGAACAGACATATTTAGTAGTTTCACAAGCTTTATGGTTTAAAAATTGAATATAACAAATGTTCAGAAATTGTCTCAAACACAAAACAGGATCAGATCACAGTAGAATCATTTCACATGAACGTTTTAAGTAAAGAAAAAACATGTTAAACCAGATTCTGACTCTCTTTGCGTCATTTTCACATCTTTGTTAAATCTTGCATTCCAGTGACAAACTCTGCCCCCTCACTCCCCTAATCCCCCTCCATCAATTAGAGGCTAATGATGATCAAAGGACTGAGGCTAAATTAGCCCATTTGGCTTTGTAATGTATTAGTCATGTCTGTTTTGAAAGCTTAATGAGTGAAATGACCAGGAAGAGCTGATCAAACTCTAAATGTCAAGAAAGGAAGCGTCAGACACTCACTACATTATTCCCTCACTATGCTTCATTTGAAAACCTTGCAATAATTTCCAAACCAGGAAGGAATTTAGAAACAAAACACTGGACCTTTAAACAAGTTGTTACCCAATCAGAACTGCGGCCCAGTAGTGAGCCTGTCTGCGTTGCTTTATTTTGCTGAGTTGTTGAAAGTTCTGCTCCTCTTTTATCTTTGACCTTGTGATATTTTCCAGAAAGAAAATGTATATAGCAGAAGACATGGGAGGTTATTGACATTATTCATGTCTGGTTGTGACTTTTTTATGCTGTCTGAACCACTTGTTGCTTCTTCCAGTGTCTCCATGTTTGTGCCAGGTTCTCAGATTTGTCATTTTCCATTTTACTGTAAATATACTGTAATATAAAAATATTTTGTAAATAGTGTAAATATTTTAAAATGACAAAATCATTTTAAGTTGCCACTGAAATGTTACTGGTTGTGTTATCGTAAAATCCCACGTAGAACTTTTTTCTATATGGGACTCCTTTTTGTAAGTTTATTTTAAAAAAATGTTAGAAATGTTTCTGATATCCCTGGGAGAGAAGTGTAAGAAGCCATAAAAAGCTCATCAGTTATTAGGAACCTTTAATTTGTAATCCATGATTTCCTGTTGCTATAGGCTAAAATGTGAGCAGGGGCTTATTGTATGTCCACAGCTTAATGCCAAAAGTACTGCAGAAGGGGGCGTTTCCATAGCAACCAGTAAGGCAAGGCAAGGCAACTTTATTTATATAGCACCTTTCAGCCGGAGACAATTCAAAGTGCTTGTACAAAAAAACGTTAAAAACAGCATACAACAAGGGGAAAAAAAAACCCAAGCAGATTAAAATTAGACAACATAAACATTAGAATTTTAAATATAGTGAATCAATAGAATTAAGAAACATTTAAGAATTTAAAAATGGGCAACTTCAAATAAAAAAGGTTTTTAACCTTGTTTTAAATAAACTCAAGGTAGGGGCAGACTAGTAGATACTGACTTCATGCCAGTTGGGTTTTTTGGGGGGGTTCTAGAGGAGAAGACTTTTTTTGTCCCTTTTTTAACTGAACTTTAGAGTTTACTTAGCTCTGCTCATGCGTGAAGTGAAACCTTTTGTTTTAGACGGATGAAACAAAGATGGTGATTTTTAGCAACAAACATTTAAGGTGAATTTGGAGGGATGTAAGAGTTGAATCCTGATTGGTAGATATATGATCCTTTCTCAAGAATCTGAGAAAGGATCATACCAGAACATTTTAAAGAGAGCATGTTATGTGTTTTCAACATAGTGCCATTTCATAGCACAATCAAGTAACTGTTAACTGTTACAGTTATTATGAAAATGATGTATACATTAAAAATAAATTATGCCTTGTAGCCATATCTGACACCTTGAAATTGGCTCTCGTCTCTTTAAGAACGTCTTACTCTTTCTGACACGCCCTCTGCAACACATCATTACTACAATGCTTCTCCATGATGCCATTTGCATTTATCAGTGAGCATTTATCGTATCGTTTATCACATATCACTAAATCAGTGTTTGGAAGTGCGAACTGAACGGCTTCTTTCACTTCCTCTGCTGCTGTTGCTAAACTACAGAAAAACTACAACTCTAAAACCGAGCAGAAAATCACCATCATCACTCACTTTTTCCTTCTCTTTGCTGATTAGGCTGGCTGAATATCTACTGGTTAAATCCCCTTAAATGCGAGAAATCCTAGCCAGAGAAGTGAAGGGACATGAGAACTGAGCAGAACTGTGTAGGAAGGCGACAGCCAGGCTACTTTGGGTCTAATTACCATTAAATGTTTGACGTTGGATAATTCTGGGTAAAAATTGGAACCTATAACAAGTGATTGAATTCCCCACCTAACACCTACGTAGAAAAGTAAACTAATTGCTTGAGATTATAGAACCGTAATAAAAAATTCTTTCATTTTAAGGCTTTTTATATACATATTTTCACTATAGCTAGCACTGACTGTAATGTGTATTAAACCTTCGCCGCTCATTGCTTCTGTTTAGTTTCCTCTTGGGTGGCAGAAAGGGTTTGTTCTGTAATCCCTTGCTGCCGTGCCACCAGGACAAATTACTCTGTTTATTGCACTTAGCAAACAGAGAGCCTGTGAATTACAGGCGGCGGCCCCAGTGGCGCAGCAGGAACCCAGAGCTGGAGAGGACCCAGCGTGAAGGAGTGGAAACAAATACCAGTCAAGTGCTCACAGCTTTCCAGCTCACCAGCAGTCGGACCAACACACTCACTCAGGTGTCAAACTTCCTCCAAAACCTTTAAATCAGGATGAAGCAGAAAAGGCAGATGTTTGTTAGGCCTTAATTACTATGAATACATAGAGATTTTTTAACAGTTGTTAGAAACCGCTTAGAGCCAGTAAAAGCTGCACCTTATTCTAAAGGGGGAAATAGAGGGACAGATGGCCAAGTGAAAAACAAAAGCAGTAGGAGAAAAAGTGAAGAGATGGATGATGATGATGATGCTGATGATGATGGGGGATGGAGGAAGGGCGCTAATGGTTGGTTTGCATCCAGAGCTTCATGCGGTCGCTGGTCACCAGAATGGCATAGAGAGAAGGAGGAATGGAGGTTCAGATAAGGGGGGCGGGGGGGCTTGTACGGAGATGGGACGGGTCAGGTTCTGACCCTGCTGTATCCCATGGCATATGTAATTACACAGAGGAAGGGGTGTGGGGGGGGAGCAGTGGCACTGGAGGAAACAGGCGACATGATAATCAATTTGAGACTGAATCAGAAACATGAGCCGCCGTGAGGGGTGAGGGGGGTGGTTCCCCCCCACCAGGCCTCCAGATGGCCCCAACCCCAACAGGGTGCGGGCCCTGTCTGAGCATGCTGTGCGTGTGCGTGCGTGTGTGTGTGGGCATGCACATGTGTGTGTGTTTGTGTGCGCGTGTGTGGGGGTGTGAGTGTGTGAAAGACGATGCCATCTGCTAGGAGTGCAACAGGAGTTCAGCTCACACTGCCAACACTAGGGGAGCAGAGGAGTCCAAAAAGCAATAAATCAATTTATCAATTACTTGCATGATAGTAAAATGAGATCAATAATTTACATTAGTATTATTTATTGATTTTCTCATTCTACCAAAATCTGGATGATAAAGTATTCAGTCTGGTGTTTTGGTCTCAACTAGACCTTTTTTTTAAAGGACAGTTTTGTTCACAGAAACGTTATGTAGATTATCTTTTTGTGTGTCATTTTATGTGTTGTTTATTTATTTTGGATATGTAAATTGTCTTCCAGTGTTAAATGTTCATTAGAATTTAAACTTTATTGATCTTTGATAATGTGTTATTGCATTATTATGACATTACAATTATATTACATGAAAAATGATCTTAAAACAATAATATTACAATACCTTCTGGGACAATTTATTGTCCAGCAACATTTGTGGACGATCTCCACCAACAGTGACTGTGTAAATGATCTCTTTCATCTACACTGTGGAGAGCATAGCTATGACATGTTTGACAGCCATGAAACACTTGTCTTGCTCCAACTTTAATTGCTCAGTAGTTCTAAGAATAACCAACACAAACCAAACGGCTTTGTTCTTTTCCTCCACTGCTGTTACTAAAACTACAGACAGACTGACTGCATTTCTAAAACAGCAGAAAATTGATGTCATCGTTCACAACTTCTCCTTTTGTTTTCTGATTGGCTGGATGAGCTGAGCATTCTGAAAAATCCAGCTCAATGGGAGAAATCCCAGAAATGAGAGCAGCAGAGCATATCTGTGTAAAAATAGACAATTCTATCCAGGGTCTATTTTTAATTTTAGGTAACTAAGTTGTTTTGATTTTCTCACAAAAAGCATTTCAGGAGACAGGTGATCAACATATTTTTCTTCTGGTCTCAGACTAAGTATAAGCCGTGATATTTGGTAAATAGTTTCACAGCAAGGCTGCATTTCCTAGCTTGTATCTATATCTGTATCTGTATTTTTCATTGTCAGCTTTGGAATTAAAATTGACAGACCACCCCAGGTGTTTGGGTAAAAAGTACTCTAAATGCTCCCACATTACCATGAAGAGATCATCTTTATGGTAATGTGGGAGCATTAACAATAAAAACTATGTTTCCTGACTTTGTGATGTGTGAGGATGATGACATAATTTGCTGCAGCTTGAAACTGCCAATCCCCTGTCAGAAATAAACCCAAATGCTTTTAGTGCTTTTAGTTGTAAAACGCAGCCTGATTATCCATGACCTGCTTCCTGCTGGAGGCTTTCAGCAGACGATAATGGGAAGGTGGGTGAGACCTGGTGCTGTCACAATCCGTTTCTCAGTACAGTTGAGAGTTGACTGATGACTAAAAATGCTGAGTTGGATCGCAGAGTACATCAAAGCTAGATGCACTGCTAACCATATATGGACTAAAGGCAAGAAGACAAAACGTTCACTGACATGAACAGTTTATTCTTGGTATTTGTTTTCTTGAACACAGCTGGTCATAGCTGGTTTTGTAACATCTGGCAGTTGGGTGAAAGTTTAACAGTTTAGGTCAGTGAAGCAGCTAAGAGCCCACAAGAAAGAACTTCAACCCGATACGAGGTTACAACTCCTCATCTGGAGACTTTAATCAGGTAGTCATAAATGTGCCTTAAACCATCGCACGTTGGAAGCACTATACTGCCTGTAAAAAAAAAAAAAAAATTCCCTTCTCACCCTCTGTGGGTGGTCTCTTTCATCCTCTGAGCTCGGGTCCTCTACCAGAGGCCTGGGAGCTTGAGGGTTCTGCGCAGTATCTTGGCTGTGCCTAGTACTGCACATTTCTGGACTGAGATGTCTGATGTTGTTCCTGGGATCTGTTTTAGCCACTGCTCCAGTTTGGGGGTGACTGCCCCGAGGGCCCCGATGACCACAGGCACCACTGTGGTCTTCACCTTCCAGGTCTTTTCCAGTTCCTCTCTGAGGCCCTAGTACTTCTCCAGTTTCTCATGTTCCTTTTTCCTGATGTTGTAATCACTTGGTATTGCTACATCCACAACGGCTTTCCTCTAATGTTTGTCCACCACCACAATGTCCGGTTAGTTTGCCATTACCATTTTGTTTGTCTGGATCTGGAAGTCCCACAGGATCTTAGCTCGGTCATTCTCCACCACTTTTGGGGGTGTTCCCCACTTTGATCTCAGGGCTTCCAGTCCATATTCTGCACAGATGTTCCTGTACACTATACCCGTCACTTGGTTATGTCGTTCCATGTACGCTTTCCCTGCCAGCATCTTGCACCCTGCTATTATGTGCTGGACTGTCTCAGGGGCCTCCTTGCACAACCTACACCTTGGGTCTTGTCTGGTGTGGTAGATCTGAGCCTCTATTGCTCTGGTGTTTAGGGCCTGTTCCTGTGCAGCCAGGATGAGTGCCTCTGTGCTGTCCTTGAGTCCAGCTTTTTCCAGCCATTGGTAGTGTAGTGGAACATTTTAAGATTACTGTATGATTATGAGTAAAACAACGAAACAACAGTTTCATGATTCTTGTGAGAAACACACCTGCTCTAGGGAGTCTAGGGAGTCTTCCAGAGCAGTTCCTCTGTCCTTGGTAGTACAATAAATCTGTGGAGTTGTTATATTTCCTTGAATGCTATGACCTACATGGTTTCTGGATTGTTTCTGATAAAACTGTAAGTTTTGTTTGCTCTGGGCTCTTTCTCCTGACTGCGATCAGTGAGCAGAGACTTCGAATGCTGTAGAGCCTTCGAATAAATACTGATTAAGAATATATTCTTTCTCTGGTTCTTTGGGTTTTTGAAAGTTTTTTTTACTGTTTCTTACTGGAAATTTTTCTTGTTAAAGGAAAATTTCCACAACAGTAGGATTTCCTGATATCAGCCACTTCAGTTATTTGTCGGTGATACATCCCATGTAGGGGCTTGTCCTCCCATGATGGTACCTCCAGCACCTCGTCCTCTGTTCCTCATTGTGTGAGACATTTGCTGAGCACATCGTCTGTTGAGGCTTTGTCCTTGATGTATTTATGGATCTTGGATGTTTCATCCTGGACAGTGGCTCTCGCACTCTCTAGTCCTCTGCCTCCTTCCTTACGGCTCGTGTACAGTCTCAGGGTGCTGGATTTGGGGTGGAACCCTCCATGCATGGTTAGTAGCTTCCGAGTCTTAACATCCATGGCCTTTATTTCTGCCATTGGCCAGCTAATTATTCCGGCAGGGTATCTGATTATTGGTAAGGCATAGTTGTTAATTGCACAGATCTTGTTCTTGCCATTGAGCTGGCTTCTCAGAACTTGCCTTATTTATTGGAGGTATTTGGCTGTGGCTCCTTTCCTTGTACTTGGGTACTCATCGAGGTTATCATTTGCTTGTGGTATTCCCAGGTACTTGTAACTGTCCTCAATGTCTGCTATTGTTCCTTCTGGGAGTGAGACCCCTTCTGTGTGGACGACCTTCCCTCTCTTTGTAACCATCCGAACACATTTCTCTAGTCCAAATGACATCCCAGTGTCAGTGCTGTAGATCCTGGTTGTGTGGATCAGTGAGTCGATGTCTCGCTCGTTCTTGGCGTACAGCTTGATGTCATCCATGTAGAGGAGGTGACTGATTGTGGCCCCATTCTTGAGTCGGTATCCGTAGCCAGTCTTGTTGATGATTTGGCTCAGGGGGTTCAGGCCTATGCAGAACAGCAGTGGGGACAGAGCATCTCCTTGGTGTATGCCACATTTGATGGACACTTGTGCAAGTGGTTTGCAGTTGGCTTCAAGGGTGATTTTCCATAACCCCATTAAATTTGCAATGAAGGCTCTTAGAGTCTTATTGATCTCTAAGCATTCAATGATCCAAGTATGTGGCATAGAATCATAGCCTTTTTTGTAATCAATCCAAGCCGTGCACAAGTTGGTGTGTCGGGTTTTGCAGTCTCGGGCGACTGTGTGGTCTACAAGGAGTTGGTGTTTGGCTCCTCTGCTGTTTATGCCTATGCCCTTCGGTGCCGTGCTCATGTATTTATCCATGTGCCCACTTATCTTAGCCGCTATGATGCCTGACATGAGCTTCCATGTTGTAGAGAGACAAGTTATTGGCCGATAGTTGGATGGGACTGAACCCTTTGAGGGATCCTTCTGGATCAGGATTGTGCACCCTTCAGTTAACCATTCAGGATGAGTCCCATTTTATAGCAGCTGGTTCAGGTGAGCTGCCAGTCGCTCATGGAGGGCAGTGAGTTTCTTCAGCCAGTAGGCATGGATCATGTCAGGTCCTGGTGCTGTCCAGTTTTTCATACCTGAGACTCTTTCTTGGACATCTGCCGCAGTGATGGTTACCAGGGCTTGCTCAAAGAGGTTGCTGTGGTCCTCTCATAGAGAGGTCAGCCACTGTGCATTGCTGTTGTGGGATGCTTCCCTTTCCCATATGCCTTTCCAGTATTGTCCAGTCTTCAGCCTTGGTGGGTCTGCTCTGTTGTTAGTACCCTGCCATTGGGTGTACACTTTAGCTGGTTGAGTGGAGAAGAGTCGGTTAATCCTCCTGGCTTCATTCTCTCTCGTGTATCTCTTTAGGCGGCTGGCCAAGGCCGCCTAAAGAGACTTTCTGATGGTACTTCACTCAACCGTTGTAATTGGCGTCGGGGTTGTCTGGTGTTCATTCGGGCCATGATTCTCTCTCTCAGGTCAGTTGCTGCCTCGTTCTGCTTTGATGGTTCGTTCATTACTGTGGCTACATACCCAGTCTCTGGGCGGGTAGTTGTAGTTAACTCCCCTCTGACCTGGCGTCCTGGCTCCTCCCCCTTGTCGTAGCATTTGTGTTGTACCACGTCAATCTCAAGTTGTGACAGCAGCTGCCGTTTGTGGATGTTGGAACACTGAGCTACTAGTTGTTTGGCAGTTAGTGTTGACTGGGGATGTCAAACTAACCATTCTTCCCACATTCTTTGCATGTAGCCTCTCTGACTAGGGTTACTTGAGTAGTAGCATTCCAACAGAGCTATATTTTCACCTCTTTCAGGTCTCAGTGTTTGTGCATTTTTCTGTTTAAACTTGAAAATCTGCCAATTTGCAGATTCTCTGTAGACTTTATGTAAAATATTCAAAATTCAACTCAGAATTCTGAAATACTGCAATGTGACTAAGTACTGATGCCATTTGTAAAGCAGCATATCTAGGAGCGGCATTTATCTGATTGACAGTAGCCCCCAAGGGTGGAAATAAGGAAGACTGTAATATTAGCTTCTGCGCTAAGCAGGTTTCCACTGTGCATATTATTGCATTTTAATGTTGATTTGGTGCTTGAACTATTAAAATAAACAGTTCTAAGCCTTTTTAGAGAGGTCTCAAGTACTCCTGGATTTTAGCAAACAATTTCTACTCAACTCAAAATCTGGTCAAAAGCAACAACATGTTTTATATAAAAAAATTCAGTAAGTTAGTGGTTAAAATGTACTGGAAAACAAAAAGCTCCAGAGTTTTTTCTGTAGAACTAAAGTGATTTTTTGTTTCGGTCTGCAAGAGAATCTTCCATCAGAAAATTCCAACTTGAACCAAAAAAAAACCAAACTGTCCTGTAAAATATTCAGCAACGTTTTAATTATCTTTTCATAATGCAGCTTTCACAGTAGACATTTCCATGAATTGGGTCAAAACTCATAGACAATGAACTTTGGAAAAACACTTATCAAATTGAAAATACGATAAGTCTCATTTTGAGCATTGTAGATAATGGAAACTTTTCATATTTGCATTATTTACCTTGATTTTTTCATTTCAAATAATTTGTTTCTTCAAACAGAGAAGTGTTTGGTGGAGAAACAACATCATAGATAAAATGATACTTAATGCTTGATTCCTGAGAATAACGAGATTTCTGCAGGAGTTTTGGGAAAACCAAGAATCCCAATTTCAAGGCTTCACAGTTTGTCTAACTGTGTCTTAGACAAAGACTAATCAGAGAAGAATAATTATTATATTGTTTGTCCTGATTTAGGCGACTCTAATGCTGAAAACTTCAGTTGATGAAATCTGCTCTGAAGCAGATCTCCACTTTGACCAATCTGCATTAGTCTTATAGAGATTCATGATTAGTCGAGCACTCCCCTTGCACTGACAGCTTACGAGAACTAAACCCACTTTACTTTTCCTGACATCATTATAAATCAAAGAAAAAATTTTAAATAGTTTTTAAAGTAATGTATCAGACTGGAGTCATCATCTACGTTTTCCAGAAACTGTCATCAATAATCTACTTTTCTGATGATGCAGTTGTGACTAGAAACATTACGTACGTCTCAAGAGTGAAGAGCTATTATTCATATTTCTTTTACTGATGTTTGATGGTAAATTAACTTTTTTGTCGTCTTGTGAGTGAGAAGATGTGCAAAGGTGTCTTTTTTCACATTAGTGGAATATGAACAAGGCTTTGCTCACATTTTGCTCTCGTGGTTTACGCCTCGCCCGTCTGCTGTATTCCTGAATGTTTGTCATGTTGTGCTTCACTCAGTTTAATTGATGCACATTTTTGCTCCACTTATACGCCAAAAAACTCCAAACTGCAGGAGTCTATGAAAATGTTAAAAAATAGTGGATCGGGGAAAACAGTGTGAGCTGACAGATAAGCAGGGCTGTGTTCGGGATGCTGATGATTGCAGGAGCTCCACCATAATGCATACTGTACACACAAATTTGATTTGGAAACATAACTGTACACATGTGAGTTTGGGCTTCAGAATTTCTCTGTTTGTTTTTGTTTTTTGCATGGATGAAAAAGAAACATTAATTCTGCTGCTGTTTGTGTCAAACTCTTTTTCATTTAGGGCCAAGTGAAGATCATCTGACTGGTTGTATCAGAATGTCTTAATAAAACCCAACAACAATTTGTTATAATATTAGTAAATAGTGTCTGCATTCAATAAGTACATCTTAAAATGAAATATCAAACATATTTTCACACTGATCAGCAGTTTATTTTTTATGTTTTACCAGGCTAGACAACCTATTGTTTTGGTCCCTTCAGTTTCTATATTGCTTATTTTTCCAATTTTAGTAAATAAAAATTGGTCAAATAAACAACAATTTCTGCTCTACTCCTAATTGCACTGGCTTAACAAATGAAAGTTGTTTTTTTATGTTTGGCCATCATTGTGCAGCTGTTGGTGTGTTTCAATGTGCTGTACTGGTGCAGAATTATTAAATACATTTGTAATTCGTGACATTTATATCTGTGTTTTAAAAAAAGAAATGCTTTAAATCAATTCAGCACTGTTTCTCTGTGTTGCACCGATATCGGCTGATACAGATTTGGCTGGACTTAATCTGTGTAAACTGAAAGAGCTTGTTTTTTTTAATTGATAAAAAAAAAAAAAAACTTTTTTTCTTGTAAAAATGTAAATATCTAAAGCAGTTGTGTTGTCACAGCATTGTTTTGTTCATTGTTTGTCTCTGTGTTCGCAGGAGAGCCGGCGGTGGCCCGAGAGAACAACTGCCTGACGGCGGCCAAGGCCTGCAACTTGAACGATACGTGCAAGAAGTACCGCTCAGCCTACATCAGCCCCTGCACCAGCCGCGTCTCCACCGCAGAGATCTGCAACAAAAGGAAGTGTCACAAGGCACTGCGGCAGTTCTTTGACAAGGTAAGGCACTGAACGCAATGTGACTGCTGATGAACAGAAGTTTGATGTCCACCACCAGGACATTTTTTTTTTTTAAAGAGAACAATAGTTTTTTTCAAGTAAATAAATTTGAGAAACTGTTAAAACTTAAACTGTTAGCCTTGTTTTGTTTGGCAAGGCTATGATTTTCAAGCACCAAGTATGTTTCTGTCCTTTTTCATTTTCAAACAAAATGACAAGGAGCATTGTAATTGCAGTCCAGCCTCCACGATGTTCAGCATTATAATCATGCTGGTTCAACCTGAAATAAACAGAAAGCTACTAAGAATGCAAAATGCTGTCGATCATAGACTGGTGTATTTTTTATTTCTATGCCTTATCAAACTTCAGCAAAAAAAATACAACTTAAGGAAGGAAAGGTCTTTATTTGTTTGTATTTTCTAGATATTGTTGACTACTTCATCCTATCGATGCTTTTATTTGGTTAAAGTCAATTCAATCTTGAGAATATTAACAAAAATAATTTATTCAAATCTTGGAACTAATCAGCAAACAGTCAACAAACAGTTTTCTCTTCTTCCTAGCAAACGATAAAGACTTTCACCTGTATTTGTTTACAGTAGCTGCTTTTCCATTACAAAAAACTTTGTCAATATGGCTATATAATACAATTTCACAATTGTGTTGTTTCCAATAAATAAGAAATGTAATTAAAGTCACACGAGAATATGTTTGTTGATGTGATGGCATCATCCTCCTGTCATTGTCTTTTCCATCAGTCAATGAGAACAAAATGTTTCTATTGTGGTTTTGTGAAATACACTAGTTTCAAGACAATTGAAAAACCACCTCATCTTAGATCAAAAGCATATTGAAAAATGTGTGGGTTTTTTTCAAATTTGCCTTGTTTCCATTGAGCAAATTGAAATAAACACACTTTTTTGTGTGTTTCCAAAATACACAATATGTTCAATGGCAAGAACAAACAATGGTTCAAACAAATGGCATGATGGTGTACTTTCTAGGTAATAAAGCTAAGAAACAATTTCCAGATGGTCTGTTGGTTTGTCATTGTTCAAAACAAAACAAACAAACAAAAAAAAAACTTGGATGTCGAATAGCAACAATTTAACAAGTTAAGCAACTTAACTTGATATTGATGCACATAACACTATACACATGGAGCAGAAATCTCATGGAAAAAATAACTGTTTCCCATTACCATAAAACTGTGAGAATTGGAATGATAAAATATATTTTATTAATGGAAACACGACAATTAAAAAAAAAAAAATCATCTTTTACATCAAAAGGTTTTGGCGCTAGAATGAGGTGTTTATTTTTTTGTGCAGTATCGGAATTTGTTTTAATTTGCAAAATTACTATGGAAACGCTTTTTTGTGTCACACGAGTTGTGTGATCGACTGGAGGATGATGAGGATGGTGAGGATGGTGAGCATGATGACGCTGTGTGTTTTTTAAAGACTGATCCTGTGAACAAACTTATTTGTGTGTGAATTAGTTTCTTATTTTTAAAAAAAGCTGCAATTGCAAAAATGTGTTTTTTGACAGTAGCAGAACATTGACAAAGTTTTGCTCACATTTGTAGTGGAAACACAGCTAATGTTGATTTTAAAACAACTTCCTCCTTTGACACACAGGTTCCTCCAAAGCACAGCTACGGCATGCTGTTCTGCTCGTGCCCTGTCAGCGACCAGACGGCGTGCTCCGAACGCAGGCGTCAAACCATTGTCCCTGTCTGCTCGTACGAGGAAAAGCAGATGCCAAACTGTCTGGAACTGCAGGCCTCCTGTAGGACCAACTACATCTGCAGGTTGGACACAGCAGAATGTGAAATAATAGTGATGTCATGAAGAAAACATGCAACAGAAGAAAGCTCAGTGGGACGAGGTGAAGATGCTAGTCAGGATTTGGAAGCTGGACTCCAAACATTACAGAATGTCTTCTAGACTAGTGAGATGAACAGTGGTTGATCCAATAAGCAAGAATGAAGTTTGTAAACCAGCACATTGGTTTATAAACCGTGTTGTCCTGTTTTCAACTGAACTAACTTCTTTATCCCAATGATGTTTGTGTGGTTGTTGATAGTTTTCTCTCAAAATTTTGATGGTTTGGTTAAAATTGTCCTAAAATTTACACACTTTATGTAAATTTGTATTTGTATATAAATGTATTTAACATATTTAATAAAAAATTAACATTACAAAAGTTAAACATACAGAAATTACTCATGAGAAAAAGTAGTAGTTACAACAGTAGTATTTCAGCTCTAAGTATTTAATATAGGTGTTTTTATGGGAATTTGAGAAGCAATTTTGATCATATTTCACATTTTATTGTGTCATGTAGCGTGGGGAGCTGGTCTTGGTCTTGAATCGGTCTCGACTTCCCTCAGTCTTGGTCTCGAATCCTAAAAGTCTTGATCTTGTCTCGGTCTTGATGCAGTCTGGTCTTGGTCTTGTCTTGGTCTCGGGTTAGGTGGTCTTGACTACAATTAAAGGGAAGCACTAGACATCATAAATGGTCTCTGCTCAGTCTGTGGCCTCTGGTTCCCCCCGCCTTTTCTGCCTCCGTCTCTTAACAGCAGCCAGCGTGAATGCAATAAATCCATACAACGAATTTTTCACTTCCCTCAATTTTGACCTTTTTCTCTCTCTCTCTCTCTCCTTTGTGCTCATGATCCATCAGACATATGCTGAGGGCTGAACAACAAGTCTCACCGCAATGCAGCTTCCTCTTAGTCCATTTGTCAGCAGATAGATTAAAGCCGTGCATTTCCACAGGCTCCCACAACATATGTCAGGTCTGGTCTGCTGGTTGTTGCTTTGCTCTGCTCCAGATTGGTGGGATTACATAGATCATGGAGAGGAAGGAGGTGTTCATGTGGATGATCTGGTGCATACTTACAACTGATTCCTCGTGGAGCTTCAAGAAAAATATGGAAATTATAATTATGCAGAAAATGGTTGACTTATGTGCATTACAGTGCAAAGTCTTAAATTATATCTTACTCTGTTTTTGCTTCTGAATGTCATAGTTCATAGGAATTATTCTGAGAAACTTCGTTGTTTTTTTTTTCTTGAGCATTTCAAATCAAGCTCGATAATAATGGCTAAAAAATCCACAAATACACATAGAAACATTAATTTTAATTGTTCAAACACCCAATATACATTATTACGTGTTAATATATATAGTGGAAACTGACTTGTCACCACTGCAGAAGCTAGTCTGACCGATTTCTGCTTTTGAGGGTTCAGCCAATCAATGTCAAATAAACAAAATGGAGCGCAAGGATTGGCTGATTGCAAATGCCAGCCAATAGCTTTTCAAGCAGCATTGCCCCTTGCTATGTCAGCTTCCCAGGCTGCATTTTATTTAAAATATTTTAGATTTACTCTACAAAAAAAATCAGAGGTGAATCATCGAATGCATCGAATTGTATAACAGTGATGATGTGATTCCATAAACTGTCTTAGCATTTTGGGCATAAAACCAATGGAAAACCTCTTCAAGGTGAAAATGACAGATGAACCACATTTTTGTATTCGCCCTTTTCAAATGCTGCTCTGGGCAACCACCCATACGGTTCATATCAAAAAGCCACCAGGATCTGTGGTTTATGTTTAATTTAGTAAACTATGCGTAGCTACATTAAGCAGAAGAGCAGAAGAATAATTACAGTATTTTAAAATTGTCCTCAGACATTCCCATAGTGTCATCTAACTGATTCATTTATCTCCATGCTTTTTCTTTCACACACTTTGTGCCTCCCTTTTAGATTTTCCTGTTTGTAAAATTTTTAAGATAATTCTATTCTTTTACAGCCCTGTTTTCAAATGAATTTTATAGATGTATTATTTTCTAAAAAAAAAAAAAAAAGACTAGAAAAACAGAAAATGTTCTAAAATATTTTGAATATTTGCTACTGCTGTCTCTACAGGTTAATATCCTTGTTTTGATTTTCTTTTTTTGGAATAGCTTGTGCTAAAATTGTTGAATTGTGAGTTGTATTTTGAAAGTCAAGTTGAACCCTCTTCCTGTGTGTCTTAACATTTTTGTCCCAAAAGTATTAAATTCTTATGACAAAATCTGCCAGAATAAAAGGTTGAACTACAGGCATACTGCTGTTAAAGTCAGGGGAGGCTACTGTGAGGAGCTCAAAAAGAAAAGAATGAAAAATTTCTTTTTTTTAAATAAATATTTATTATTTGTATTTACCAATTAAATCTTGCTTCCAGACTTTTGGCAGGTATCATACCTGCTGTTGGGAATTTATGGAGTTGTACTGGCAGCAGTATGCAACATGTTCCCAGTGAAGTGCTATGAGTCATGGAGTTAAGATCTGTGACAAATTACTTTGAGCATATTTTAATAACTTAAATACAAATAAAAAAAAACATTGATCTTATGGTCTGGAAATCTGCTCTTCATTTTTAGCCATTTTATCAGAAATGTAAACTATCATTTCCTAATGTTTGTTGGATTTCAGAAGCTGTAACCCTCTCACTGAAAGAGCTCCTTTTTATGGAGAACTCCTAAACAATGTTACTGATAACAGTCGAAACGGGTCCAAATTCTGCAAAGACATTCAAAACATGTTTGGACTCGCTGCATGACATCATGTCAGGAATGACATGATTTTTATTTGATCTTTTCATTTTATACCAAAGCAAACGTAACACAGTCATCTTATTCCACTGAAGATGACCATTAGAAATTCTAACTCAACTAGAACAGCAAGCAGTTGCTGGCCTTTATAAGCTACTCCCTAAAAAGGGAGTAGCTTTTTAGGGAGTATATATATACAAACCACAGCTTTGTATATATGAGTGCATGTGCACATATGTGTATGTGTGTGTGCATACATGGGCAGTTAAGAAGCTAAAAGAGATGTAAAAAAAAATGCAGAATTATTTATTCCCAACAAAAATAACTTGGCTCCTATTCTTCTTTTTTCTTGCTGTCTGTGTCGGTCTGTGTGGTCTACGCTACACACCGACCCATTGCCATAGCAACTGATTGACAACAGCTCCACAAGTGTATCAGGATTCAACACAAGAAAACACACAGGAACACAACATTCAGTGTGCTACAGTTTTATGTTTATTTTTTTTATTAATAATAAGTGATCGTCTGAACACTGAATAACTATTTTAAACACTGAACTGAAATACATCAAATTCTGCGTGTGTGTGTTTTAGGTCCCGACTGGCTGACTTCTTTGTAAACTGCATGTCGGAGCCTCGCTCGCTGTCTGGCTGTCTGAAGGAGAACTACGCTGACTGTCTCCTGGCTTACTCCGGCCTTATTGGTGAGTCCCAACATGCAAACATGATAAGTAAATGTAGATGTGGGGGGTGGGAAGTTATCCAGGAGTCAATTGAATTCTTCCTTCCAGTTCATCTGATTTGTTTACACATCTCACCGTCTTTCACCGACAAGTGGAAACTTTAAGGAAGTTCATTTTTCCTTGAATCCAAGCAAACTGTCAGCTCGGCTTTTCTCGTTTCCTGCAAGTGACCAAACCGAGCCGCTCACATATATATATTGTCCACATAGTGCCAATTTATTCTGCCTACTGCGAAACAAAAAAAGACCCTTATTGGACAGCAGCCAGCTCAAGGGAACAATCCATTGGGGGAGTGAGAAATCACTGACTGAAGCTATTTGCTTCCCCTCGCAGAGAGAAAAGGCTATTCTTCACTTCAGCCCCTCTGCATTCTGCTTCCTCAGTTTGTTTCCTTTGTATGTGAAGGAAAATAAATGAATACATGTGGTATTTATTTATCGTTTCATGCAAAAGAGAAGGTCTTCAGAAGTGTTTAAAATGATCATTTTAGACACTATTTCAGACAGAAACTGTGGGTAAGATCACATTCCTTGCTGAACTTGAGTAATTCAATGAATCCTTGCATCCACCTGCTGCAGGCACCGTGATGACCCCCAACTACCTGCGCTCCCCCAAAATTAGCGTCTCCCCTTACTGCGACTGCACCAACAGTGGCAACAACAAAGATGACTGCGACAAGTTCACAGAGTTTTTTACGGAGAACACCTGCCTCCGTAAGTTTTCTGTTCTCGAATCATGGCTCTTCCTTATGATGGTTTACTATTTTCATCCTCTCTGCTGGTCTTTATCCTGCTCTGTGTTCATATCCCCTCTTTTTTTTCTTTTTCCTCTCCTCCAAACCAAATTTATCCCTCTGCCGAGGTTGCGTTATTTTCCCACAGCATTACAGAGAAACCAGCCTTGCTGCACCGCAGTGTCTGACTGAGTGCATTGTGTTCCTGGTTTGCTGTTTGTGTGCCTTAAGGCTGTTGTTGAACTCTTCTCACGGTTTCCACAGACAAAAAAAGCTTTTTATGCAACTGTTTTATACACAAAATTATTCTGTTTCTGGGGAAAAAAAGTAGGAACATTTGAAAAACTATTTTTTTCTGTATGTGTTCCTAAGCAAACAACTGGTGCTAATCTAATTAAATTGTTATATAATCAACATCCATCCTTCCATCTACTGTCTATTGACTTTTTACATCTATATGTAAAAAGTAGATGTGCTTTTTACATATAGATGTAAAAAAGTACATCTACTTTTTACATCTACATCTACCAAAAGTAGATCGGTGATCATGACACCAATGATCACATTGGTGTCATGAAGGAAGAGGGCGATGGAACTATTCAGCAGAGTGATTGCAATTCTTCTCACATTGTTTTTCTCAGGATATCCATGGTTCCTACTTGTTCAAGTTGAGCTCATTTGTCTGTAGAAGTAGCTCATCCAGCTCCTGGGCTCATAGACAGCAGACTTTACAAAAGTTGCAAATAGCTGGCTTAGAATCAAACCATACTTTCTCTTTCCTGATGTGTTTGTTGAATTGATCAAATTACCAACTTTCCCTGAATTCACACCACATGATTCTATCACTATGTCTTATCAACATTTCCCCTTACACCAGAACAGACTTAAAAATGTACATAAGTCTAGAAGCTAACCAGTTTTTCAAATGTAGACAGCTACATGAGGGTGGGTCAATTTCCCCTTGGTTATTGATAATTAGATAAGTGCCTTCGCCTTAATGCAATATTTGAAAGCATCTTACCAATTTTACTTATGAGGTCTATCACCGTTAATATTCATACCTTCTAAAAAGTGTTCACTTCAAATCCTAAAATACCCTGAGGCCTGCCAGTCCTTGTGATTGACGGCTGCTATCCATATCTGACTTCTTTCCTCTTCAAAGGTTATACAATAAAATGACAAGTTTGGTTTGCATCTATGCAGCTGATCGTACAGCACCATATGAATATTTTTACTAAATGAAAGTAACCAATTGTTTGTTTTGTTGACTTTTTAAGAGTTAATGAGTGCAGACGTCATGGCGGATTGGGACACTTTTTGAAGGATGTTCGATGTAGTCATTGGGTGAGGGGTGAGAGCTGGGGAGTTAGCAATACTCCCCAGCTATATATGCAAAAAGTCATATATACAAATTGTTTGGATATATTCCTCATGTTCTCCACTCATAATACGGTGCAGCAAATGACTATTATTCTGTACCCAGAATGCATTGCTGTACGACTACAGGTTGTGGTAACCAGTTTAAAATCTGATGATATCCTGTGCGCTTTCTGACAGAAGCCCTGCATGGTCAGAAAGGTAAACTCAGCTACAGAGTTAGCAATACTCAAAACTGAAACTAGGAGAGAAAGGTCTGTTCCAAACCACGTCCTGAACAAAATGCAGTAACACATCTAATCCTGTCGAAAGTGATACACATTCAGAGAAGTGAAACAAGGCAATTGTCCACATCATGTTAACATTTCATTTCCAGGTAACACACAAAAATGTTTTTAATTAATTCATTCTAGCAAATATAACATAATTATGTCACATGTTAACCTAACAAAATAATTTTGAATTTTGCAAACACAATATGTTTTAGCTCAGCAAATTACCTCAACGATACCTCTTTTGGCCAAAAGGGGGCAGTAATGCAGCGTAGGCTGCAATAAAACTGGATGAAAAGAAAAAACTGTGTAAACCAGATTCATCTGGATATTCATCAAAAGACTACAATGATGTAACATGTTTTCTAAGCTTGAGCATGAACATAGCTGAATTTAGCTTTTGCATTAGCTTCCCTTAAATAACATGTTGGTGTAGCACTTTAGCATTAGTGGAGCTAAAATTTATAATTAGTGCTATAGGGTTAGTCCTACTAACATATTAGTTAGTGATGCCCACTACTGCCTAAACTTTTCCTTTAAATAAAATCTTCAGTCAGCAGGGAATACTATGTGATCCTACAGCCAGTGGTGGGAAGTTACTTTTACTTTTTTGTACTTAAGTACAATTTTTGTGTATCTGTACTTTACTTAAGTAGATTTAATAATGGGTACTTTCTACTTTTACTCCACTACATTTTACAGTAAGTATCTGTACTTTCTACTTCACTGCATTTCTACAAAAGTGTCGCGTTACTCGTTACATCCAAGTCGCATTGTGCTTTTTTCCTGTTAAAATGTGAAGTTCAGGGACTTAAGGTGGCGCCGTAAAATCCAAGCAATAACGTGACTTACGTGTCTGCTGTCACCCATCGCCTCCCCCTTTACTCGCACGCGGCTCTGAGACATGCGCAGTGGTTTCCTCTGAGTGGGAGAAAATGTCTGTCTAATCGTCAGTAATATAATAGCGCTGCATAAATCTTAAGATATGGCGACATGTAAAATAAGCAGCGCTTCGTTTTCACAGACGGTGGGGACTTCATCCAACTTTTAGTGCAACTTTGAAGGAAAGTTTAAAGAAAGGTAAGATCTGTAGACGTGATGCTAGCAAAGCTGGCTGTACTGACAGACACACATGTTGCATCCGCGATGAAAAAAAGTTGTCACTCATGCTCTGAATTATTGTGTGGAGGTGTTGACTGAGGTATCGCATATATGGGGCAATGCTGTGACCAAAGTCTGCATTGATGTGACATTCAGCAACAATCCGATTCTTCTGGACGGATCTTTACTGATTAAATTTATTACAGCTCTAAGTATTTAATATCTAGGTGTTTTATGGGAACGTGGATCTTTCAGATCAATTTGAGAAGCAATTTTGATAGGTAAAACTTAATTTTTTTGTGTCACGTAGCATGGGGGTGCTGGTCTTGACTTGGTCTTGGTTTAGGTGGTCTTGACTACAACTTTGCTACGTGGCTCCTCGGTTGCATGACCTCCCCCACCTTCTTTCCATCCCGTTTCTGTTGGATTTCTTTAAAAATAAAGGCCACTAGTGGCAAAAAAAGTGAATTTCATGCTATGTCAGGACAAGAGACAAGATGTTTCCATCCCTGAAATTATGATGCATAGAATCACATATCTAAGTCTAAACTATGTTACAGAGAGTAAACATAATAAAAACATGCTTTATCTGTGGCATTGTTCATTAAAATGGCACATTAGTGATGTATTAAAACTACAATCGGTTCACTTAATGATATTGTATTAGCGATCAGGTAATGCATTCAGCAAGTACTTTTACTTTTAATAGTTAAGTATTTTTAAAAGCCAGTACTTTTTTACTTTTACTTAAGTAAAAATGTTAATGTGGTAGTTTTACTTTTACTAGAGTACATTTTTGTCTGTATATTTGTACTTTTACTTAAATAAATTTGTTGAGTACTTTCTCCACCACTGCCTACAGCCAATCTCTAGCTGTTGTTTCATGCTGCATGGCCCTTTTTACTGACCAACAGTATAATAAATCACTTGGATATTGATCATAATATGCATTCATTCTTTTCAGCTTTTTGTTAATTTCAGAAATGTTTTTGATTTCTTTTAACCAGCTATAATATTTGTTAAAAATTATTTTTTGTGTTTTGCTGCACTTGAAATGGAAGACCTTGACATGAAGAAGAGCTTTTTAAAGCAAATGAATTGTTTCTTTCAATGATTATATTTTACTCTTTTTTGATATTAGACTATCAGCTGATGCCTTTTTCACAGCTGAGTTTAATGCAATGTGACTATTTATTAATTTTTCTTTGAAGGACAGAGGGGTCAAGCAGGGAACATGCTACTCAAGGACGAGTGAGATGAATTTGTAACCATTAGTGTTATACTAAAATCTTGTTCAAATAAAGAGCATAATGAACAATGAAAGAGATATATTCAAATGTAAGAGTTGTCTCAGCTTTAAGTACTTCTAAAAATGGTTCTGAAAATGCAGAGATAGTTTTTATGTAAAAGGTGGTACAATAAACAAAGAACACATACATTTTTCAGACGTGGTACAAAAGTACCATGTACTTTTCTGTGTACCTCCAAAATATTAGCGCAAAATGCACCTATTCATGGATTTAATTTTTTTGTAGATCATATTAAAAGTACTGTAATCAAAATGAAAATTTGTGGGCTAACATACCTAGGCACAATGCCGCTTGACAAGCCATTGGCTAGCATTTGGAAAGCATGCAGAAGTTATTTTCCTTGGGGCATCCTTTGGTACTGAAATGGCAATAAAAATGGAAAGAAAATAAAAATTAAACATAACTTTTGCAAACTGCAGTAGTGTTAGAAAAATAGTCTAAAGTAATGGATATTGTAGAAGACTGTGTGCTTCTAACTTGCGCTAATTTCAGATTTCTCATCAATTGAATCTTCCTCGGTCAGAAGGAATAGGCCAACTTCACCGGTGCCGCTTAGGTTTATTGATTGAATACATGGTACAGATGATGACGGAAGGATGTGGTTGTATTCGTTTTTGTATGTATATGTATGTGGGTGTGTATGCGGGGGGGGTGTATGTGTGTGTGTATATGTGTGCAGTTATCTGAAACAGAAGAAACAATACAGAAACAATAAATGCATATTAATAGCCAAAGCGGCTACACATACATGCAGGATGAAAATGGTCTGTATTAACAGAAATCCAATAGAAGGCACCATAACGCCACACATGGGTTATCGGTAAATTGCAATAAACATACAAATGACAGAAACCGTCAGAAAATATGAATTAACGGCAAATTTCGTCATATGCTACTGCTATGGTAATATATCTGGCAAAGGATAGCATAGAACGTGAGTCACCGGTATTACAAGTAATAGCTTGCATCATCAGTAGCCAGAGAAAACACGAGGCTAATTTCACCTCCTTGGGCTAATAACTGACATAAACCCAAATATTGGGCAGAAAAATATATATAATAAAAACGCACACAGGTCTCATACACACGGGATTAAAGAAGAATTGATGGTTGATGCTATCCGTGGATGGATTTTTTTATGCCACCGAGCTGGTCAGAAACACAGAAATAACTCGCTCATCTACGTGACATTCGAACTACAAAAAACGAACGGATGCACCACGGGTAATGTAGTGCTAAACGAACAGACGGACTTTTAACAGTTATTGCTGTTTTAATTACACCAGTTTGAAAATCAGTCTAAGCCGTCAGAAGGTGCAATCGCGTTGCTAATGAATCTGTTACTGATTCAGTCGATAAAACAATGAACCAGAAGACACCTGTGACAAGCAGCCCGTTAATCACAGCATTCCTAAATCACTGTGTGCTTTGGAACGTCACAGACGGGGAAAATAATGAACTTCAGTGACAACGAGGGGAACTTGCTACTGCTGGTGTTTCTGCTCTGCAGAAGTAAAGTTGCTGGTTTGGTTTTTCCCCGTCAGAATGGGATGAGAAAACACCAACAAGACGCTGCCTCATTTTCACCAACTCTTCTGTCTTGTGCACTTTTCTTTCTGCTTCTCTGTTATTTTAATTTCACCCTGCTTGGTTTATCTTATTATGCTATTCCTGGTTAACAAAGTCAGTCTTTTTGCCAAAAATCACATTTTTCAATTAAAAATTACTAAGGCCATTATTTTAGGGAGATCATGCTATTTGACAAAGCTAGTCAACTTATTGTTTCTGTCAGTTTCAGTTTCTTTAATATTTATTTTACATTGGCTGTTCTACTCCTAACTGAACCGACTGAACAAATAAAAGCTTTTGTCTGTATTTAAAAAAAAAAGAAAAAAAAACTTCTGCTCCGTTTTCCTGTATCATATCGGTATGATATGATACCGATATCATACCGATATGATATCGGTATGATACCGATATCATACAGCATCCCTGCTGGCATCCCTGCTGTGTAATGTCTCAAAGTCAAATTTGTAAGACCAGAGAAGGTTAATAAAAGCTTTAAATCTATTTTTATGCTATTCAATGTCTTGTCAGTTTTAATAAACAGATTCAGTAGTTGACTCTCTTTTTTTCGCTGTTTCTGTATTTTCTGATCACTTACTTTTACTCATTCCCCTTCCACTTGGCAGTCCTCATCCTTTCCTTTCTGGTCTCAGCCGTTGTCCTTTCATGCCTTGCCTCTTTCTGCTCTCATTAAGCTTGCTCAGCAGTAACTGGAACTGACAACTCTAAAGATCCTGACACACACCAGCCACAGGGTCACAACAAAAGAGGAAGACGGAGAAAGGGCAGAAGTAGAGAGAGCATCTAGTCCGTGTGCTACAGTTTAGACTCCTTATCGTGGAAGAGCTGGAATTTCCTAATTAAGACAGATTTGAATTTATCAGCCTTTAATTCTGAAGCGTGCAGCCTTCTTTTTTTGGCTTCTGACCCTATTAAAATAAAGCCAACGGAGTCTGCAGTTTGAGATATTCCTCATGTGGTTTTTCTCTTAACTTGATAAAAGCATGAAGAATATCTGGTGAGAAGATAGCAAATCCATTTTGATATTGTAATTTGTCTTACAGTTTATCAGCGTTTGCAGAGTGACTTCTCAGCTGAGATTTGTATCTGCCGCTTAATACTCTCAAAACGACACCAAAGTCTTAATGTGTTCAAAGCTTTTCCATGGCTCGTTCTCTGGAAATGCAAAGGTCACACTAGCCATCTGAATTCTATCTTTACAACAATCACTGTGTGTGTAAAGTGAGATATAAAGCAGTAAATAAAGATGTCGGTGTGGGAGTCCTCCCTGCTAACAGCAGTATCTACTGCGGAGAGAAGATTGTATCATGTTTGGTGAAATGCACTGTGTGGTTGGATGTTTGGATGAATGTTTGGGTTTCCAAATTAAAACAAGAAAAACTTTTTTTAAGTAAGTTATTTCCACAGCTTACATTCAGGGACTCCCCCCAGAAAACTAGCTAAGCCCGCTGGTTGAAAAATCATCCAGCAGCCGGCTGTGTTTCAGTTAAAAAATGTTCAGAAAATATAAGTTTTATGTATTGTCAATAATGTCTTCCAATAACACATAACCATCACCTATTAAGCCTTATAAAGGCAAACAGAAAAAAATACAATTAAAACAAGGACCCACTTTGTAATTCAGCTGTTTCATCCTAATTAAAGTGTTTAAAAGGTCTTGATCATTTTTCTGTGACTTGTCACTTTATTTAGTCCATTTTTACTAATGTGATACTTCAAATGTGCATTAAAAAAACCATGTTGGAAATTCAGCTTAAATAATATCACTTGAAGGAATCTAAACAGAGCTGTTTGTAATTTGGACGTCATATTGCGCGGTCGAAAAAGACCGATCCATTCTGTGATGAAGAGTGTTAGTCATATTAGAGAGAAGAATGACAATCTTCATACATATTCTCCTTTTCTGAGTACATTTCAATGGATGTTTTCCAATAATTTTTGGAAATCTTAGTCAAAAGTCATAAAATATTTCTACCATATTTCCTCTGAAGCTGTTCGAAAGATACTTTGGTCTAGAAAATGTTTATCTATGGTTATATTTATGAAGAAATATTTATATAGTTATATTTTGGTACAGTAGTGACTGTAAACTGGTTTTATGTCTCCCGACTCAACAGGGACAGAAATACCAATTCCTCGGCTGTGGAAAGCCAAGCACTCCATCTCAGAGTTTACTATGCAAATTCACTGGAGGATTACTGCGAAACCCTTATATTAATACTTCCAAGTGTTGAAGTTTAATCTGTATGAGGGCAGGTTAAACCCACTGGTTCTTTTTCTGGCTCCAAACAGGGCCAAGCAACACCACTTAAACGAGATTATCATAAATTAGGTTTCACATTTTACTGAAAATAATTACTCTGGTTGCTGCTGTCATAATGTTCTTTTTTACTGCCAAATATGTTGACAGATCTGAAAACCCAATTCCACACTGATATCTACATAAAACAATTAAGCAAACTTTGTGAAACATTCTGAAATATTTGTCACATACGCTGTTACCTGTTTGTTTGTATCCTAACTTATCTCACTCAGAAAGATAATTTGCATCAAATGTAGACAACAGAAATGAGTGATCGAGAATACTGTAGAACTCATGCAAAGAGGACATACAGAGCCGACTGTAATTAGGCTTTAGGTGAGGAGGCAGACAAGACATATAAGAGCCATCAGTTCTTCCAATGTGCTCATCAGCCTTCTGATGTCTCCACATAAAGCTTCCAGCTACTCAATCAAAAAAACACAAGCAAAAATATTCACAGTCTCTATTTGGCAAAAATAGACCCAGTCAGGCCATAAGGATGCTGGAAAAAAACAGTCTGTGCTTAATATTCATTTTCTGAAACAATTGAGCACCTGCCCCTTTTGCTCCTTGCCCCCAAGTGCCCTTTTGGTCAATTTTTAATTTAATTTTATTTTTATTTATTTTTTTTGGTATTATTATTTTCTAGACCCTCTTCTGACACATAACATTTACTAAAATTATTTAGTTTTTTGTTGTTGTTTTTTTTTGTACAACATAATAAACCCTCCTGTCACCTTGTTACCTTTGACTAGTGATGGGTAGAGGAGGCGTCATGTATCGTTTCGACACATAGCAAAACTGTGTCGATTCTGTGTCGATAATGTGTCACTCAATAGTGACACCTGCTGGACATTAAGAATTCCTACAGGCACTACGATTTATCTTATTGTATAAGATAAGTCTTATCTATACAATAAGATTGAAGTCTTTGTATTTTATTGAATATTATATATTGTATTATGTCATATCTTCAGTAAAATTTATTTGATATACAGTCAATAAATAATGTAAACATGTACCATAAAGTGAAATTTTAAGTGAATATGTTTGGAATGAGGATGCATAGACTGTTTCTTTTTCCACAAATTTTTATTTAAAAAAAGTTTTTACAACACTTTGAAATTTAGTCTGTTACGCTTTTTTGATAAAACTTTTTCTGCTGTAGAAAAAAATTAAGTAAACACTACGTTTACAGCGAACCCTTGTTTTTCTTAGGGGTGGCGTTCCGAAAATAACCCGTGATAGGCAAAATCCGTGACGTAGTTACCTTTAGTTTTTACAATTATTATACAGCATAATTAAATACTCTACATTGAAACCAAAGAACAAAGCCTGTTTTCAGATCAACGGATGTGCATGTGCATCATTCGGGCATTAATGTGATCCGCAGTTACGTCATTAAAGCGTTTCCTCCAACCTGCCCCGCGAGATTCACAGCTGTATCTACGGCAGAGCAATGGATCTCGTCAAGCGAGCCTCCGATCCAGTTTTGCGCTGCCTCTGGCCACAGTTTTTTTCCAGCTGGCTTTCAAAGTTTCAGTTTCCATCTCCTGAATGGCCAATCTGTATACCGTAACGTAATTGGCACTCAGGTAGAGAAGAAGCGCGGAGACTGTTTTTACCAATCATACGGTAAACTAAGAGTCAATTTCAGCTGAATTTTTTAATTCAGATAAGTCAAGTAGAAACTGACAAGAAACGGATGAAACAACAAAAGTGAAAACAAATTTATTTTCCAATATAAGATCAAAATGGTCCCACACTACTGCGGAAACCTTTCCTTTGAAGCTGCTCCATAGTTGACGCTGTTCCGTAAAAGATCAAGAATTCGTTTGGCAAATGCATTTGACAGATTGACAGATTCGCTTCCTTATAAACACAGTTTGGCGCGTTAATGTCATTTCGAAACAGTTCCTCTATCGGTCACATGACTTGCTGAAACCAATACGCGCACTGACACGGGTTTTGGCATAGACATGATATAAGGATAGACGCCTCATGGACCGCTCTCGCCTATTGTCGCTGATGAGATTTAGGGCGGCCATCTTGGAGCGGTACACCACTCCCCTCAGCGTTATGTGTTTAGCAGGCACAATGACGTATCAGCGCATTTAATCGATCATAACACGCTTTTTTGTTACTGGAAACCAGATTCAAATATCTATCAACGCTACATTTATAAACAATTGTATTATTTAAGTATGTTTTAAATACATAGTTCAGCATATTTAAATATGCTTAGTGGCTATAACAATAGAATAGGAATGGAATATTCTGATATTGATGAATGATGAGCATATTACTAAGCACACAGCCGTTCATAATTTATTTAATAAATTATTTAGTAATATCAATACATATTTATATAACTATACAAACACAAATAAATAACGATTAATACTGAATAATATATATTGGATACATGTTTATATGTATGTATATATATATATATATATATATATATATATATATATATATATATATATATATATATATATATATATATATGATTTTGAGCCGACGAGTTCTAGCTTCAGAGAGATTCAGCAGCTGAGATTGAGTCCAAAATTCGATGTGAGATTCATCCGTGCTGCAGTGAATCTGTCTCTCTTTATAGATATCTCCCTCTTCTTCCTCACTTCGTGTCTTTATGAAACTTTCAAAACAAAAACGGAAGATTTGGGATGTATCTTACTAGTGAAAGAATTACATATAAATAATAGTCTTTACCACCTGTGTAAACTTTGCTGGTGAATGTTATAACACATAATATAAGTTTTATAATATGCGTTATATTGTTTCATTTCTAATATAGGCTCTTGTGTCAGATAATCTAAGTCAATGTTAGAGAATAATTATTTTTTTTTAGATTTACGGAATCTCAGCCTTCATAGCGGGGCTGAACACCATATTACACCAAGCACTGTAACTAATATTAGCTGGTATCTCGCCAGTGGACATAAATACAGTAAAGTAATATTCCAATCACAATATATACACAATAACATGTCCATCTTACTTGTGAAATGTTGTCTGTGGAGCCCTCACATCAATAATCCATAGATCCGAACAACAATATCCCTCAATGCTGAGGCATCTTCTGCTGTTTTGATTGAGCAAAGTAGGAGGGTATACCTCCTACTTTGGTATACCGCTCCAAGATGGCCGCCGTATTTCCTGCGCTGGAGCAGCCAATGCGGGGTCTACTCTTATATTATGTCTATGGGTTTTGGTCTGTGGGCTTGACACATGCGCCGACGCATCGGTGTTGCCAGACCCATTGCTACCTTTGACCTTTTGCCCATGACGCATGACGCAATTGCCTCTCGCGCAGTGAGATAATGCGGCTAACTGCGGAGCTCAACGTAGCGAACATTCCAGATTACAGAACAGGTTTTGGTGAATTTAAAAAAAGTATTTGGTGAATAAAGTGGAGTAGACTTGCTACTTGTCAGATGACGGAAAACGTTGAAGTATCGTTTCTGCTTCCACACAGAGTAGCGGTTTAAGCAGAGAGGTAATGAAATACAACATACACTGACAGGCCTCTGCGTCTGCCTTTCTCTGAAGAGCTACTGAGTGGGAGGAGACAGCCAGGTGAGGAAAAACTGTTCTTATCTATCGATTCAGTATTTTTATCATACAGACATTAGACGGTTGTTGATGTGCTATTAGCTAGCTGCTAGCTAACGACTTTGCTAGCAAAGCAAGATAAATAAAAAGCTTCCTCAGGTGAAAAAAAGTATACTTTAGTATACTTCAAACATACTTAAATTTGTGAAAGTACACTTTAAGTATACTAATTATTAAGTGTGCTACCTATAAGTATATCTGAAGTATACTAAAAATACACTTGTACCAATTTCGAAATTAGTACTTTAAACACACTTAAACATAATTGTACCAAAATACACTTTTAATATATTAAATAAAAGTATACTTTAAGTGAACAAAATATGAATGAATATGTATGAATTTTTAAGTGCCTTAATAATCTTTTACTATTTATTAAAATTGCATACAATAAAAAAAGGATAATCATGATGTAATTTTTAAGAAAGTACCCAATCAATTTTCAGATGTGTGATGTAAGAACCTTATAATCAATGGCATTAGCTCCAGTTCATACTCCAGACCAGATGGTGGCGGTATTGCACACTTTCATTTATTTAAAAAACGCCACAAAGAGAAGAAAAAACTTGAACACAGGGAAGATAACAGACGCTGTTCAAATTCACCATTTTTACTTGCATAATACTGCCTTAAAAGTAGAGAAGGCCTTGATAATAGTTACTAATTTTGGTAAATTCAAGCTGGTGACGTCCTAGTCCGAGTTAGACGACAACACAACGGGACAACAACCGATGGAAATGAAATGTGGGTAACAAAAGGTTCCCGGAGGGATGAAGGCTGCTAAGTGTTGGTAGCTGGTGGTAAGTTTGCTTCTTAATTATCATCATTTAATTATAAACAATGCAGTAAAGATATATAACTTACGTTGGTTTCTTAAATAATTATTTTATCAATTTTATTGTAACTTGTATGATTATTACTATAGCAATCATTCAGCTTCATGTTATGCATGGAGGCTGTTTTTTTGCAACTTATACTTTAATTCATAAACTAACCTGGATTTAATTAAGCTCCATAAGACAAAGAGACTTTGATATTATGTGGTGGTTGTTGTTCTAACTCGTTCATCAATGATTTTATCTTCAACTTATGTTTGCAGTCTAACTAAGCAAATGAAGATGGAAGAGGAAGCCAGAGAAATCGAATGTTAGAAAACCTAAAGACCTTCCTGTCTCAGAAGAAGCTCTGGCTCCACCAGATCACCAACCAGCTCTAAGGATGAACCTCCACATTGTCTTCATGATGCAAGTTTGTTTTTTCAATGAGGAGCTAGCTACATTATCAACAACAAAAGCTGCTGTGTTACCAACACTAAATGCTTAATAAACATGATTTGATTTAAAGGTAACTGGAAAGAATTTTTCTCTTCTTGTTAATCTAACGTTTATCTTTCATTTTTTTATTTGTTGTTGACTTTCAGGGCACTGTGATGGACTGGTGACCTGTCCAAGGTGAACCCTGCCTCTCATCTGATGGCTGCTGGAGATGGGCACACCCAGCCCACCTCACCACCCTGCAAGGATCAGTGTGTTCAGATCATGGATGGAAAGATTTTAAGGTAGTTTGTCTCCTTAAGTCCACACTTAAAACAGCTTCATAGTTAATAGTTAATGCCAACATCAACTGACTCTGTGATATTGCTGACTATTATTTTTCTACTTCTAACATAAACAGGCAAAGAAGACACCCAGAAATGTTTTTCCACCACAGGCATCCGGTCCCAATCATCATCAGTTCTTATGATGTCACATACATGGTGAGTCCACGTTTTAAAATTGTAAGTTTTATGTTTTTATTTGCCATTTTTCTGTTCTCTTTAAATACAAATGCTTTCCCTGTTTAATTGCTCTATTGTTCTTTTTTGTAGGTCTCTGTAAGGTGCAGTGGTGCAGTGACTGGGAATGTTCTGTCGTTGATCCTCACTTTCATGTTTTATTGTCACACTTAAATTTTCATGTTCATGTGCTCACTTTTTATGTGTAAACTGATCATTTATGTAAAGTTCATAAAGTTGTGAGTAAAATTGGACAATTTTTAAATGTCGGTAATAAAACAAAATATTTGAATCACCTTGAACATCTTGTGTAATTAATCTTTCCATGTAATTTTAGCCTAAACCAATGTAAGTACTGTAGTGTAGTTATGCATGTCATTTACAAAATAGGTACGTAGGAATAAAGACTTTCACGAGTAATTAAAATTGTAGTTTATTATCAATAGCTGGAAATCAAAAGTAAAAATTAAGTGTCATTTAAATACATTACTCATATATTAATAGTATATTTAAATAAATATTTGAAGTATATTAAATATATATTTTTAATATAATTCTGAGACAGAATTATTACACTCAAAATATTATAATTCTATCAAAATATAATAATAAAGCTCTGAAATATGATATTTAAAAAGTATACTTTAAGTACACTCTAAGTACACTTGAAGTTGTTCCAAAAAAGTATGTATAGTATACTAAAATATACTATTAGTTGTAATTTAATACTATTTAAATACTACTTAAGTATACTAAGCACAAAATTAGTTGTTCCAAAATAGTACACTTTAAGTACATCAATAAAAGTTTACTAAATATGTATGTTAAAATTTAGTATACTAAAGTATACTTTTTTTTCACCTGGGTCTTCCCTGTATTGTTAATGACAGCAGTCATTCTTCAGTATCGCTTATGCAATAGGGGCACATCTTGCTGCATAATGTACATCAATTTTTTTTCTGGCGTTAAGTAAATGTATCTTGAAGGAGAATAACACTTAAATAAAAGTCCAACAAGGATATTCATTTAGAATTAAAAATAACTCACCCTGAATTATAAAGATATATGTAATGTATGTAATAAAAGTGTGTCATTAATGAAGGGGAAAGAACTCAATCCAAGTTTAAGGTCTGGTTCGCAGAGTATGAATTAAATCCCCCCCCAATTATTTGATGGGGGGGGGGGAAACTAACCTCAGTTAAGTAAAATAAAATTGTAATCAAAACTTTTGGAATTGTAATGATTTATTTTTTAATAACAAAACGTTTTGTTTAAAAAACTTTTTTTTAATTAAATAACAAATTTTTGTCTTGTGAACTTCAAAAGTTATTTGCCAAACAAACTTTTATTTGCACACATCAGAAATCTTGTTGCAATTTTGCCCCCGACGTCATGTGAGAATCACAAGCAAAACTTTGAGTCACAAACAGAAACTTAGAATAGCAAGAAAAGATTTCTGACAAGCGCAAATAAGTTTGTTTTGCAAATAATTTTTTCACTTTATGTGTGATTTTAATTTTTTAAAAAGATTTTTAAGCAAAACTCAGTAGGCTTTTCTCATGGTGACATTTATTAACAATTAATTTTTTTCTTTTTAAAAAAAAAGTTTTTCTGCAGTTCTATGTTAAAGTTTGATGCAGCTCTGCTTTCCTGAATGGACCATCTTCATCTCCACTGCAGCAAACAGGCAGCTCTTTTTATAGATTACAGTCCACTAAAAGGTTGCATTATGCCCTTGTTTATATTTTTAATAGTGTAATTGTGTAAAGACAAAATATGTCTGGTGGTCTAGGTCTGATTTACATATCTTGCTAAATTGCGGGTTTGAATATTGCAATACTGTCCTATAACAAAGTAGACCTGCAGAAAGAAATTTCTAATAAAATATCTTACATATGCATAGTTGTATGTTCTATATAGATATTTTCCTTAGCTTTGATTGTATATCTCACGATTTTGTAATTTATCATTGTTTATTAAACTCTGAAAGCTGAGAGGCTTTGTTAATATTCTGTCCTAGAATGCGGTTAGATGTGCCCTTTTTTTTTTTGAGCACCTGCCCTTTTAGTGGTCTCTGCACGGCCCTGGGCATCAAACCAATTTAGATGCTATGAGAAATTCACTTTTTTTTCAGGCTAAAGTTATCCTCCATTCACACAACGTGAACTTTTTCAACAGAATCCACCCTGCACAAAAGTACTTTCAGATTCCATTTTTGTTTGGGTTCACAAAGCTACTCTTGCGCTTATATGTGTCACATAATTATCATAATACAAAACTGATTTCTAATCTTTGGAGCAAAAATTAATTCAGTGATTTATAGTTAATTAGCTAAAAATCACATTACAAATTAACACCCTGGTACATTTCACCATGTAAACGTCATTGTGACACTTCACACCCTCAGTTTCTGTGGGGTTAAAGAGCTGTTATGCAGATCCACCCGTCGCCGTATTTCCGCAGCATCAGGGTCATAATTCACCGGTAGAAGGAAGCATATCAT
The DNA here is from genome assembly GCF_904066995.2 of Poecilia reticulata. Taxonomy (NCBI): domain Eukaryota; kingdom Metazoa; phylum Chordata; class Actinopteri; order Cyprinodontiformes; family Poeciliidae; genus Poecilia; species Poecilia reticulata. Next base: position 1,025,241 of record NC_088844.1, on the reverse strand, counting down.
TATATTCAAACAGCAGCTCTGTAAAGCTCAGCTATTCTTCTGATGTGTGCGTTTGTGCTTTACATCAAAGCCACAGCAGACTATTAATAGGACCGCTAATGGACTCTAATGGTAAAAAGTCACATCAGCACTCAGGTTTTTTACGGTGTGGTGAATTTATAATGGAAGGAAGTGATAACAAAACTTAAGTACCTTCTAACTCTCCTTTAATTGTGGTTCCAATATAAAATTTTATTTTAACATAGGGAATAGCAACATTGGGATGTGCGATAAGACTCAGGTGGGTGCTAAACTGGCACACTGGAAATCCTTCTTTACCATCTTAGCTTATCTAACACTGACTCCTCTACAGCTGACATGTCAAGCTGACATTTTGAGATTATCGCTGTTGTTTTCCATAGGTAATGCCATCCAGGCCTTTGGGAACGGAACAGACATTGGGATGTGGCCGCCGATATCTCCCGTTCAGACTACCACCTCCATTACCACGCCCTACCAAAGAAACCGCGAACGCATCCCCAACAACATAGACAACCACATCAACGCCGACTCCAGCCTCTACCACTTCTGTGGCAACTTACAGGTGAGACAAAGTAAAACTCTATAGCACAACTCTGGCTGAGGTCACATCTGATCTGTCAATGTGACATACTTTGTGGAAAAGAACTGCGTGTGATGTCATCACGTTTAATTTTATACATAATTGTTGAAAATATGTTGAGACAGTATGATATGAGACAGATAATCAGTAAGGCCGAGCTCCTCTGCCTTCTGTCAGTGTTAACTAGAAACAACCAATGTATGTAGGTGGTTCTAAGTGCTGTCAAGCAAGTGTGCACGTCGCTCCCTTTGAGCTTTTCTTCATCACTTTGTTCTCTGTTATGATACAACTTCTCAGCAGAGCCTGTCATTAATGCTAAGAGTAGTTAGCATGACGACAGATAAATGGTTTTCTTAGATGGTTGTTTCTCCACCATCAGCACATTTAGCAGCGTGTTCTAATTCTAAATTCTAAAACACCACAGAGTATGAATGTCATCATTTACTCCTCCTTGCTGTTTAGTCTGGTTGATGTTCTGCTTGAGAAATCGATGTCGGTGGGAGAAATCCCAGACAGAGCAGTAAAGGGAAATGAGAATCTAGTGGGATTGCATGGGAAGGTGAAGGCCAGGTTATGGAAAATCCAATCTTTCTATTAGCTTATTTGTCACTGCTTTAACTTAATTTAACCACTGTGTTGTCTTCTGGGTCAAAAGTGACCCACTTCAATGTTTAGCTGTTGAAAAAATACCCTAAGCTATCTTTTTCCGACTTGAAATTTTATGACTTTTCCTAAATTGATCCCGTCATTAGAAAAAGTGATACTTTGGTTTTGTTTATATTTCCATGTGTGCTGTACACCACTAGGGTACAAAGATTGTCTTATGGGTCATTTTAGACCCGCGAATTATAACAAGCATTTAAACACCAGAAAAAGAGTTCAAAGGTCACACGCAAACTCTTTCTAATACACACGTGTGTGTGTGTGTGTGTGTGTGTGTGTGTGTGTGTGTGTGTGTGTGTGTGTGGGTGGGTGGTGTGTGTGTACACACCACCCACACACACACACACACCTGTACATCCTTCCCCCCCACACACACTGGATTGATGCACGAATTGAACTTGCACTTTACTTGCACCTGCACTCTCAATCTGCAGCTAACCTCTCACATCACACAAGTTCCCAAACACAACAGAAAACTATATCAGACATAATAAAAACCAATAAGGTATAGGGGGTATGAAGGTATGCTGAATCTGATGATGGACCAGAATTGCCTCGAAGCCGTACGGAAGTCTTTCTCCATGGCCTCTCCAAACTCCTCCCACGCCCAAGTTTTTGCCTCAGCGACCACCCGAGCCACATACCACTTCGCCCACCGTTACCCATCAGCTGCTTCTGGAGTCCCACAGGCCAAAAAGGCCAGATAGGACTCCTTCTTCAGCTTGACAGCATCCCTCGCCGAAGGTGTCCACCAACGGGTTCGAAGGTTGCCAACGCGACAGGCACCAATAACTTTGCGGCCACAGCTCCGATAAGCTGCCTCGGCAATGGAGGCATGGAACATGGTCCACTCAGACTCAATGTCCCCAACCTCCCCCGGAACGTGTTCGAAGTTCTGCCGGAGATGGGAGTTAAAGCTCCGTCTCACAGGGGACTTCGCCATACGTTCCCAGCAGACTCTCACTACACGTTTGGGCCTGCCAGGTCTGACCGGCTTCCTCCCCCACCACCGGAGCCAACTCACCACCAGGTAGTGGTCAGTGGACAGCTCCGCACCTCTCTTCACCCGAGTGTCCAAGACATACGACTGCAGATCCGATGAAACGATGGCAAAATCGATCATCGAACTGCGGCCTAGGGTGTCCTGGTGCCAAGTGCACATATGGACACCCTTATGCTTGAACATTGTGTTCGTGATGGACAATCCGTGACGAGCACAGAAGTCCAACAACAGAACGCCACGCGAGTTCAGATTGGGGGGGCCGTTCCTCCCTAACACGCCCCTCCAGGTCTCACTGTCATTGCCCATGTGAGCGTTGAAGTCCCCCAGTAGAACAAGGGAGTCCCCAGGAGGGGCACTCTCCAGTACCCCTCCAAAAATGGTGGGTAATCTGAACTGTTGTTCGGCCCGTGAGCACAACCAACAGTCAGAACCCGACCCCCACCCTTAGGCGGAGGGAGGCTTCCCTCTCGTTCACCGGGGTAAACCCCAACGTACAGGCGCCGAGATGGGGGGCAACAAGTATGCCCACTCCTGCCCGGCGCCTCTCACCGTGGGCAACTCCAGAGTGGAAGTACGTCCAGCCCCTCTCAAGGAGACTGGTTCCAGAACCAGAGCCATGCGTCAAGGTGAGGCCAACTATTTCTAACCGGAACCTCGCACACTAGCTCCGGTTCCTTCCCCACCAGAGAGGTGACGTTCCATGTCCCAAAAGCCAGCTTTTGCAGCCGAGGATCAGACCGCCAGGGTCCCCTCCCTCGGCTGCCGCCCGTTACACACTGCACCCGACCCCTTTGGCCCCTCCGACAGGTGGTAAGCCCATTGGAAGGGGGACCCACATCTCCTCTTCGGGCAGAGCCCAGCCGGGCTCCGTGGGTAAAAGCCCGGCCACCAGGCGCTCGCCATCATGCCCCATCTCCAGGCCTGGCTCCAGAGTGGGGCCCTGGTGACCCGCGTCCGGGCGAGGGAATGCTAGATCCAAGGGGTCTAGCATTCCCTAAGGGGTCTTCAGGCTGCGCTTTGTCTGGTTCCTCACCTAGGACTTGTCTGCCTTGGGTGACCCTACCAGGGGCATAAAGCCCCAGACAGCATAGCTCCTAGGATCATTGGACACTCAAACCCCTCCACCACGATAAGGTGGCAGCCCGAGGAGAGGGGCTGCCACCTCTCCTCGGTGGCAGGATACAAAATACAAAATTAATCATATTGTATTTTCAAAGATTGTTTTTAGCAGTAAAAATTTAATGTTACCCCTCCCAGACCAAAAAACACACATCCGTTTTTGCCCTGAACCCCCCCTGGATCTGCATGAAATGGTTCGTTCCTGCTTGGAGTGCTTGACGGTGACGTATGCAGCTACAATCAGTAGAAGCTGCAGCTGAATACAGCTGCCACGAAACGACTGTGCCAATTACTATGCTGCTAAGAAAAGTTATAAAATCAGGTTTTCAAAAACAAAAGAGAGAGAGAGAGAGAGAGAGAGAAAATGCAAGAGTGTTAATTTATAACCCAGTTTTTCTCCAAGAGAGGTGGGAAGACTGTGCGAGATTATCAACCATTTAGCTGTAGCTAGTCTGTAGCTTAGCTACAGACTACTGTTTGCCTACATTTCACTAGCATTAAATGAATTAAGGAAAACAATTACCAGCATATTCATATATTTAACTTGTTCCCTGTGCCTTTTACCACTTAACAAATGAGTCAGTGAGCAGAAGCTCTAACCCAGTGTTTCTCAATCTTTTTCGGGCCAGCGCCCCCCTAGCCTTTATCCAGGTCCCTCACCGCCCCCACTAAATAATTTGTAGGCTACTTTGCACTGACTATTATTTTATTATTAATATTACTGTCACTATTGTAGATTTTTTTTATGCTTGTTTCTGTATTTATCATCAAAAATAATTTCCCAGAGAATAAAAAAGCCATGGGAATAGAAATTATTTTCACAGGTGTCTACGAAAAATGCAATGAACATTCAAGTTAAACGAGTAAAAGAGTGGAAAAAATATTCTTATTCTTTGCCATTTTCTAGTTGTTAAATATTCCACAAAATGACCAGATAAAAGATGTACAACATGCCAGTTTAAACTTTAAACTATTTGCAAAACGACTGAGCTCTGCAACATTAAAACGTGGATAGAACTGTAACCACATTAATCATAGCTCTTCTTCTTTTCAGTGTTTCTGTCGGTTTCTGGTGGTGCAGCTCTGTGCTGCCTTCAGGAGAATGGGACATCAGGGTTTCATCCGTAAAATTTCACCCACATGGCATTTATTGTGCAAACCAGAGCTTTCAGTGGAAAAACAAAAGTTCCAGGTTCTTTTAATGCCATACAAATATGAGATAGAAACATGGATTATATCTTTATATAGACTATTGATTTATAGATTAATAGTTGTACTGGACAGAAATTATAAAGAACAAATATGATTCTTAATCAAATCCTAATGAGTCAAATTGAAAGTGTCATGGAGTCGTCAGCCTCATGACATTAACACTGACATGAAAAATAATATTGAAGAAATAAATATATCAAATCTAATTTAAAACATAAATAAGTGTTAAATTATGTACTGTTATGGTCTGTAAGACATATTTATTCTCAGTATTAGATATGGTCTCAACAAACCCATGGCACTTCAACAATATTATTTTACCTTTTATCTGGAAATAGTGTGTTTATTCTTGCCATACAGTCCTCTGTATTTATTGCTCGAAAGGTCTTGCCATACCAGTTTATTCTTCTGTATTTACTTTAGTTTCTTAGTTTATTCTTGCATTTTGTTCTTCATTCATTTCCATTTAGTTTCCTTTGATTAGTATTATCATCTCTTGGTTTATTGCTATGTCCACTTTAGTTTATTTCCTGTTGCTAGATTTATTTTATCATTTATTGACGCTCACCACCAGTAATCTTCACTCATCACCTGCTGCGCCGCCTAATCGTCATGTGTTTCACATCATGTGTTGATTTTTCACTGTACAGTGTCGGATTCTCTGTTTTTATGCCATAATTCACATCTAGTTTGTCGCTCCGCTTTATGTCCCGCTTCTCCTGTTTCAGAGTTTTGCGCAATGTGCGCATCTTTTTTTTTTTTTTTTTAACGCGCAGCGTTCGGGAAACGTATCGATGGGGAAAAGGCAGACTGACATAAACCTTTTAAAACAACGGAAACAATTTGGTATTCTGATTATTGAAATTTAAAATGCTGTGGTACTGTTGTTCTATCACACCCGTTTCATACCGGACCACTTACAGCGCCGGTGTTAACACTATAAAATGAACGCTCTCTATCGTGGTATCACCCATGGAGGGATTTCTTTATTTAAATGGGTTCATTTTTCAGAGGGATACAAAGTGAGGGTATCGTGATTTTAGTAATTACATGTTTATTAGAGCAATTTTCTGTTGTTCTTCCATGGAAGCGTGCAACCTTCAAACGGAAATAAAACACTTTTTAATATAAGTTGCTGCTTTGACATGATCACAGAACTGTCAAAACATATGTACAAAAACCCTCAGTAAAACATAAAATATGTTAAAATCAGACTCCAGACAAAGTGAATCACAGCAGTGTCATCAGCCGGTGAGACGCTGAACTGATGCGGTGAAGCTACCAGTAGCAGGAGAACGGAGCTGCGCCAAGAAGCTACAAACACTGAATAGAAGTAGAAGAGCTGCCATCGATACAGTTGCAGCCAGGCATGATTTAATTTTACACAATACAGTTTTACCAAGTTGCTCAAAGCCTAAACTGGTATTGTTGTGCATATAAGGTGTAAAGTTTACCTTCGACCAAACGCCCCCCCAAAAGAATCCCAGCGCCCCCCTTTTGTAAAAATTTCCGCCAGCGCCGCATTACTTTAACCAGTAATAGTAATTCAGAGATAGAGGAGATTGATTGTTTTCATAGATTATCTGTCTCATAACAAACTGCTATGATAATGTGACAACTTTAACAAATATGGAGAAAACATATTTTTTATTAAAGTTATGTACTGCTGCTTGAATTTAAAGCAACTACATAGCATTTTTAAAAGTCTGGATTGCTTTATGTGTAGTTGCAAGTTGCTTTTGACTGTTGCTCATGGGGAGAGACATTTCAGTAATCTAAAACCAATAGAAACAAATTAAGCAACCTACTTGCATACTGGATGTGGACTGTTGGATGCTAAGTTCATGAGCAGTAAATATTGTGCTAATTATCAGTATTGAACCAAAGAAAGCAAGGTAAGATGCAAGCCTTTAAAATTGTGACGCTTTTTATGGGTCAAATAGACTCAAAAAATTGTGCGGGTGTGGAAGGGGCAAACACATTTTTTGTCAGGGGGCCCATTGATTTCTGCCGGCGCCCCTGGTTGAACACCTCATGTTCAATGTGGGCTGTTAAGTATAGGTTGTTCTTTGTATGTTGCAGATGTTCAAAATTGGAGAATCTTTATAAGATGAAGAACTTCTCCATCTCATAGGGATGTTCTTCATCTTATGTTCAATGTGGGGTAGGAGGGATAGGATGTTCTTCAGCTTATGTTGAAGATGATAAGTGCAGGTGCATCTTATAAGTTCAGCACCTTATGTTGAACAGAAGATGTTCTTCATCTTGTGTTGAGGATGCTCAGCATCAGAACATCTTCATGAGATGAACATCATCTCGTGAAGATGTTTATCTTATGTTCAACACCTTATGTTGAGCAGAATATGTTCTTGTGTTGAACATCTCATATAATTATGAGATAAGAGCTGATGTTAAATTGTTCACAAAATCAAGCAAAATTTTTTGTTGTTACAAGAGGTATTATAATTGACTTCCTAAAATATAAAAGAATGAGCTGTTGACTAAAAAATTCCAAATTGTTGACTTTTTTCCCTTTCAATGTAACTAATTCAGAAGTAATTACTTCATATTTATATAATTACAATAATAAACATTTACTGCGTAAAAGAAAACTGATACAACACTTGGTTTGTGGTAAAAAGAAAAAAAAGTGTAATACTGTTGATCGTCTTTTTGTATTGTGTAACAAAAATATGCTAAAGTAATGATAAAAAGTATTAAAATGAGTTTAATTGATAAATATCAGATTGTTTCATCATGCAAAATAGATTGGATTTAAAATTCAATTAATCTGCTTTAGAGGTGTGCCGATCGATCGGCCACCGATCATAATCGGCAGATTTCCGTGAACAATGATTGGTGATCGCCGATCACAGTCTCTTGTGCCGATCACACAAACCGATCACCTGCATCTAATTTTGCAGCCTGCCTGTGCAGCTGGTCTCCTCTTTCCTTCACTCTGCGCAAGCACGCAGCAACAAATACTAAGCGATGTGTAACTATAACGCACTAAGTGAATGGGGAAGTTTGCGTGTTGCGGCGGAAAATTGAAGCACGTGGGGTGAAGCGGGTCAAAATGCATCAACACGACGAATCTAATATGGCATAAAAACAATGCCATGCCATACTTGATGGAGTTTGGCTACATCGAGGCTCACTTCAGTGAAAAAGACGATCAGATAGCAGGTAAAGCAGCGCACAGCTACAAACACTTACCCGGATTAACATGACCGTCAGAAAGCTGAACAAACGCGCTACAGGTAGTAATATTTGACAGATGGAGCGCCGCTTCTGCTCCACTTGGTAGTGACTCTCACACCGAACCTCTGTTTAAAGCTGCAGCATCTAACCTAAAAAAATTAATTTTACACACGTATTAAAACTTTCGCTGTCCTAACATGAGACAGATAATCTCTGAAAAATAATCGATAATTACTCCGCTCAGTCAGAAACAGCCAATCAGAGCTAGCAGTAATCAGCTAGCCGCCATGCTATCAGGAAGTTTTCATTCAGTAACTCTGGATTGTTTATTGTAATGGATCCTGTATTTGCCTTTGAATGTTAAGTTTTATACTTGAATCTGCTGGCAATGTTGAGACTCTTTACATTATTTAGCCTCTTCAGAGCCTTCATATGTTTTCAGTCTGTTAAAGATAGTATTATTGATAGCAGTACAATTTGCACAATGCCCGTTTTGTTTTGTTTTTTTCTTGGAAAAAGCTATTTAAAAGCTTTTATCTAAATTAAGGTGAATTCATGGTTCCTTTTTAAAACATAATGTAACCGTTGTGCTTATGATTAAAAAAATTATAATTATGTGATCGGTATCTGTGATCGGTATTGGTGATCAGCCCTCTTGGGTGATCGGAATCGGCAGGAAAAAACCTGATCGGCACATCTCTAATCTGCTTTATTTTGGGGCTTTTGTTAGAGCGGGTCATTTTTGACCCATAGGACAAGGGGAGTAAACAGAATGTTAGGATCGCACGAGGATAAAAAAAAAACCCTAGATAGATAACCTATGAAGCTTAGAGTTTTTGTCATTCAGTAAGACTTTTACATAAAACACATCACATTGCTGGTGTTATTTAGTCGTTTTGCTCTGATGGATCAAAAGATACATTCTGACTTTTCATCTGTTTTCTTTACTTTACTATCTTTTTTTTTTTTCTTTTTTTATCCCAAATGGCTTTTCCTTCAAAAACATCAGTTCTATTTGGTTTTCGGAAACATTTATTGTACAACCATACAGTGAGCAGATTGACTCACCAGCCTGCACACACAAATACAAACCAGTGCTCTCAGTGACACACGCCAGCACTGTCCATGCTGATAATGGATAAAGTTTTGGTGGTGCAGTGATGCATGCGTGCTGTCAGGAACACTCTAATAGCATGTAGCATGCCAACCACAACTTAGAAGTTAGAGAGGGCTGCTGTGTTTAAATGCTTCTCCAGAGAAAGCATGCATGCGGGGGGGTATGCGTCCATAAGCTAGCATCAAAATTATGTTGTCAGAAGTGACGTTCTCCAGGGACAGACCTGTCAGAAGGTCGACTTCTCTTGTTGATCTCTCCTTGTTTTACAACCCCACTCTAACACACTCACACACATGCATGCAAGCACAAATATAATTAACCAGAGAATCTAAAAGCCATCTAGTGCTAACATACTTCCTAAAGTATGTTTACTTTTACGTTAAAAGTAAAAGTTTTCATTTTTAAGAATCAATTAAAGAGGAGCTTTAAATATCCTATAAAGTTTATAGGTTATTTTGCTTTTAGAGACAATAAAATTTGTCTTTAAAGTAGAGCTTTTTTTCTGTTAAAACTTTTAATTGAGTCTTTGCAGAATGTGTAAATAATTAATTGCATTTTAACCAAAAAAACATCTATTTACAAAATAAGCAACATTCTCAATTCAAAACTATTTCTGCTGCTAAATTATGTAATAGACAGTTGACTTCAACAAATATATTTATTGTTTTTATAGTAACTCTGCACCACTCAGTTTTTAAGTGTTTCAAGTCTTTGATCTTTTATGTAACATCTTTGAAAATAATCCCAGATAGCATAGAATGATTGAAACATTGAATCAATGTCAGCCAGAAACATTGAATCAACGTTGAACGCCGACATTGAAACAACATTGAAAGTGGTCGGTGACTTGTATGTTGAATCAACGTTAGGGTTTCAACCATAACTGACATACCAATGTTGATTCAACCATCATCTGCATGTCAATTTACATGCATATTTGTGTTGATCCTACATTGAATCAGTAGGAATCAATGTTGATTCAACCTTCATCTGAACGAGGATCTGCACACATTTCTGTTGATTCTACATTGAATTAGTCAGGAATCAATGTTGATTCAACAGTCATTTGTATGTCAATTTTTATGCATATTTCTGTTGATTTTACATTTAATCAGTTAGGAATCAACATTGATTCAACCTTCATCTGAATGTTGATCTACATGCAGATTTGGGTTGATTTCATATTGAATGAAAGCTAAGGATTTATGTAAATCTTTTGTTCTGATAGGTCTACATCATAACATACCACGAAAAGTTTCTTCACTGGTGTTAAACACTATATTATTGGTAGATCATGGGTAAACTGTGTACAAAAGTTTAAAAATGACAACATAGGTTTGCTATAACATTTTATTTAAGAAAACATATTTGACTCCATTTTGACTGTCAGAATAACAGTCTGACAGTTATGGACCTCAGAGTCCATGAGGTTAAGCTTTGTACTGTATGAACCAGGGAAACAGTACAAGTTGTGGTAACCCCAGTTTGACTCTGGTTGGCATCACTTTGATTCCTCGTGATGACTTCCTCTCATTCTGGCGTGTAATGAAGCCACTTCTTGACAGTTTTACTGCAGTCCTCAAGAGTCAGCTTCCGGTCAAACTGCAGAGCAACGGCTGAAAAACAAAAATAAAAGTGAGGAAGGTGCCGGTTAGAAATATGATAAACATTTGAAAAGTTCTGAAAGACATTGAAAGATTAAACAGTGTACTGGTTACAGGTCTGAGAACAAATACAAACCATATAGTTCCCCATGTACACTCACTGTTAATATTCATCTTAATTGTTCATTAATATTTATCTTAATGTTTACGTATACAACTACATTTACCTATGAAGCTGCAGTCTAGTGTAGGATTTATGATGCTGCACTCATGTTAAAATAAGGGAATCAATATTTAAAATAAAGGCTGCTTATCAGAAAACCTAAAGATAAAACTCAGGGAGGACCAGGGTTTATTTAACACACCAGAGACAGATAAATAGAGCAAAAGGTGATTTATACTGTAGTTGGAAAAACTATTTATAGTTTATACAGAATAAACTTTCATCAAATAGCTAGTTTAATCTTCAATCAACTACAAATATTTCCAAATAGGTTTATTAAATTCATTACAAAATGTCCACGTGCTGATAAAGATCCTACACCAGTAATAATAGTTCAGTTTAACCAGTTACCAATCCAAGAAACAACAGTCATTAGCAGGTTTAGTTCAGTGTTTCACCTGCCTTACATGTTTTAAGTGTTTCCTTTCTGCCTCACCTGGATTTAATCTGTGGATGATTAACAACCTTCTGCACTTCTTGATGGCTGCAGACGGTCATGCAATCATCTAACTCAGTTGTTCTGGAACAGAGACACATCTAAGCACGTCCCTAAGCACATCATAATAAAAAATTAAAAACAAGTGATTACTATCACAACAATTTAAAGCCCACCTGGAGCAGCCAGCCTTACACTTCCTTGTCCACCACATGCTCTCTCAGACCAAACAATAGGCCCCGCCCTATTTTAAAAACTCAAATCTCATAAAATCTCGCAGGATTTCATACTTAGGCCTGGAGCGGTGGGCAGGATGAAAATAATACAAAATGAGACATGACCTCAATTATTAAAAATATCTGTTTTGCCCCAAAATAACCAGGATTACTATGGGCGCAAAACAATGCCCTTATTTTTCAATAAACACATTTAAGATCAAAGTAATATTGAAAAACGTATCATTCATGAGCAATCCTGGTCCTTGAGGGCCGGTGTCCTGCAACTCTTAGATAGAACACACCTGGATCCAATAGCTCCAGAGTCCTGCTAATGACCTTATTATTTGACTCAGGTGTGTTGAAGTAGAAACGCATCTAAAAGTTGTAGGAGACCGGCCCTGGAGGCCTGGAGTTGCCCACCCCTCCCCCAGTCCCCAACGCAGGCATCGCAGGCTCGATTCCTGGCCTTGGCAACCTTTGCTGCATTTCTTCCCCCTTTCTTGTCAATTAACTATCAAATAAAGGCCACTAGAGCCAAAAAAAATCTTTAACAAAATAAAATGTGAAAATTTAAAACCCTCACTTAAAATTAAAATTGTTTCACCCAGAGCCCAAGGAGGAGGGGAGGAGACTGAGGGGTAGATGGGCCCAGGTGGGTGGTGGGTGGCGGGGGGAAAGGGGTGTGTCCAGAGGGGTGTGAAAAACAGCTTCCATTGATTGAACATTTAGATCACGAGTACTTCCCCAAACCTTGTCCTCAAGGCAAACTGACCTGCGTGTTTTTATTTCAGCAAAACCCTGTTAATCAGACATCATTTAAAATCATGTGTGCCGAATTAGAGAAATGCCTAAAACTTGCAGGGCTTGGAAGACCAGAGCTGAAACACACTGGATTCACTTTGACTTTACTTGAAATAATTAAGTTTGATACATTTGTATCCCTCTTCTGACACAACGACTCAAGCTAACCAGGGACAGATTCCCTGGTAAGCCACCGTGACTCTGTGGGTAGAGCAGTTGTCTTGTGATCACAAGGTTGACAGTTCAATTCCAGCTCCCTCCTGTGAGGGACAAATTGTGTTAACAAATTGAGTTGGATGATTATAATATATTGAAATGGTTAAACTTAAGTTGGATAAATTTAATAAATTCAGTTGGATAAACTTAATTGAATTGCTTCTTACCTACACAAGCAATTCAATTAAGTTGGTTCAACTATTTTCTTTTTAGAGTGTGTTTTGTAGTTGATCCACCGTCATTTGTCGACTTCAACCAAAAATCAACCATTAATCAGACCTCAGCATTTCAGTCATCAGATTTCAACCACAAAACAACATTGATTCAATGACACAGTTTCAACGGTTTGATTGGATGGTTGTTTGATGGTTGATCCACCGTCATTTGTCGACTTCAACCAAAAATCAACGATTCTAACTATTTTTCAACGTTGATTTAACATCGTGTGCTATCTGGGATATTTCTCTGGAAGTGTTCTGGACATTTCTGTTTGTTGCTAATGTTTTCTAATGACTCCCACTTTCTGTCTTCTTCTTCATTGTTTCCACCAGTATTAAAATCTGACTGCTGATCACATGTTGATCACAGTTTTGTGAAATACACTGACGTTGATACCGATTGGAAACCACCTCGTCTAAAAATGTGTTTTTATTAAATTTGTGTTTTTCCATTGAGAAAGTGTATTTTCCAATTTGCATGTTTTTATGGCCAATGGAAACGAGGCTAACCCTAACTCGTCTTTCCCACTGTCAGATAATTTTTTGAAGAAAAAGTTATCTGCATTTGTCATCCATCTCTATTGTTTGCAGATGTTGCTTGTGCGTCACATTTATGGGCGTCACAAAAACACTTGAACTTTTGTATGTCAATCAGAACTTTTGTATGTCAAAAAAACCAGTTGATCGTGTTAAAATGTTCCAAAGTAATGTTGATGTAATTAATTCATCAAAATTAACGGTCCTTCTGTAAAACACACAGACATGACTTGCGTGAGTCTTTAGGGACAAAAAAATGTCTAATAAGAAATGATGAAAAAGACTGTATCATATAAAGACAATTAACTTCATCCTTCACTGAACATCATAGTTGATACACAAAAGAAGAGAAGCACTGAGAGGGATGCTTCAGTGGGGTAAAGTCATTATTCTGTTTTATGAATTGGAAATTGACCTGAATTTTTCTCTGTGGTCACCAAATTTTCATCTCAATTAAAGTACATCCAGCTTCTTACCTTTACTCCATTGTCTGTATTCATAAATATTATGTTAAAAGCTCTGTTTGTTTTTTAATTTTTCCTGTAGAGGAAACAGGAAAGCATATTATCTGCCATCATCTTTGTTGCTCTGTCATAGTTATTCATTCAGTATAGCTTCATAAAAATATTTTTATTTTAAGCATGTAGGAACTGCTCTGGAAAAAACTGGTTACTTCATGCTAATGTGACTTTTCAGAGTGGATCTGGAGCATGCAAACATGATGTATGTAAGTGTATTTTAATCCAATGACCTTTAAAACTTTGTTTCCTAACGAGCTTTGGTGGTCGTGTTTTAGAATACATAGGAAGATGTTCATAAACTTTATGAAAACATTTTTTTTTACCAGAATATCTAGTTTTTATGACTTTCATTTAATCTGTTTAACTCACCTACATTTAAACCTTTGTTGAAAATTTTATAACCTCGGATGGATAATCATCATAACAAACTGAATTCAAATGAATGGGACAATAAACAGATTCATTGTCTGATGTTATAAAAACTGGATGCATGAAGCTGCCAGTCATTTACTGATGCTATATAATTTGAAATATGAACTTCAGACATTATGTGAAAATTTGATGTTAAATTAATTAAGATTAATTTCATAGAACACAAACTTGAAAATTTTAATTCAGCAGAGTGCTTATGAAACAAGAGTACTGTCTGTTGGTTTAATATTTAATTAATTTAACTTGCAAATATCATTTATGTGACTGAAAAACAGTATTTACAAGATTCAAGGTGATAAAGTTATAAAAGTTCAATTTGTTCTATTTTTTGAGATCGTAATTTCAACTCAAAAAATGAAGAGCTGAACCAGGTGTTGCCAAGCCATTTTTCAGCAAACAGCAAAAGTACATTGTTTGAGTGGGTAAATAAAACTTTACATTAAGAAGTATGTGTTCTGTAGGCCTGAAGAAATGGTCTCAACTTCTTCATCAACTCTTTTCCTGCAGAAGGAAAAGAAATGAAGCCTTGGAACCTCTGAGGCAGATTAGTAACGTCCATTAAGAAGGTTGGTGGTCCGCTTTAAGGTACTCATGTACCTTAAAGCGGACATTTCCACTTCAACACCACTCGTCACCAGATACGGCTTAGCTAGCTTCTCTTGTCAACACAAGATGCTCTTGCTGCCCCAAAGTCGTTTTGCAGCTACAATGTTATGAAGTCAAAATTTGATATCAATCTGGCCTTTGATTTTTGATTCTTCTACTGAGTCAGGCAACTGATGCATCGTTGCATTTTATATATTTGTGTTTATAAGCTGACAGAGCGTGGAAAAGTTCAACAGGTTGCAACACTTTTGAAAACAACAAAACCATCTGGGATTACATGTGCAAAATTACACACTAAGCTAATTAGATTCAGCTGTTTTACAGTGTTAATAGAAGAATCTTTATGGTTTTAGTTCCAACCAAATTTTTAAATCTGTTGGTATATTTAGATCTACAATTTCTATATTGCTCTTGTATACAGTTCATGTGAAACTCCAAAAAGTAACAGCGGTTCTTGATTTTTATCTTTCCAAATCACATTAACATTTGCGTCAGCTGCAGTACATCAGCATCTACCAGAGCAATTTGATCTCGGTGCACTGTTATTTCATATTCATGACTGTGTTTATGCAACAAAACAAGCTATTTATTCTTTTTTTGCCATAGCTTGGAAATTCAGTTTGAGCTAGCCATAAAAAAAGTTGCTGAAAGGATATAAAAAGTCATAAAATTAAATTACTAAAATTCTCAGTAGGGAGGAACATGCATTCCTCCCACATATTTTTATTGATTTTGTTTATTCGTATTAAGAATGTGGAAAATTTACTCTCATCTATAGGAAAAGTTTCATATTTTCATACCAAATGAATTGCAAAGTGAACTTAGGAAGGGTTTTCCAAATGTCTTGAGGCAGAAATTAATTAACCTAAACGGCCAGCCAAGATTTTACCAATTGTTTGAGTACGTTATTGTATTCTCAGTGTTTCCTTTCATGGGAACAAAGGTAAGGTAAAAATCTACAGAGAAATATTTCAAGTCATGTAAGTTACTCTCCACATACCACAAATCGTGCTTTCATTCCCACCACCGGCTGTCTGAAGAAATTACTGCTTTGTGGGACTGTTGCTCACTCCGTGGTTTCCAGGCGGAGAACAGATGTGAGGTGAGATCCAGAGTGACCTTTCTGTAATGAAGCAGAGGGAACGGAGGTAAATGCACACTGCGGTTTGTTTTGATTCCATCCTAGAAAGCAATTAAAGTTCCACAGTCCACAAACAATCTAAAGCTAGGAATGATACAGCTGATGTAGAGCATGGCCACAATGTCAAAAAGCAAAAATTTTTCCAACGTGAAGAAACTCACCTGGGGTGATGGAGGAGGCAGAATGTTACTCTTCAGTATTGTAAAGAGCCTTGTATGAAATGTCTAGTAAATGAGGTTCATGAAAA
This sequence comes from Poecilia reticulata, assembly GCF_904066995.2. Taxonomy (NCBI): domain Eukaryota; kingdom Metazoa; phylum Chordata; class Actinopteri; order Cyprinodontiformes; family Poeciliidae; genus Poecilia; species Poecilia reticulata. Next base: position 1,009,125 of record NC_088844.1, on the reverse strand, counting down.
TGATAGATTAATAGTAGAGAAGGCCAAGTTGACTTCAGTCTGACTAAAAAGTAACGCACCCAAACCTTTTTGTGTTGGTGAAGCAGAGCTGCAGTTTGAGTTTCTGCTCTTGGGTCAAACACCCAGCTGTGGCAGCGCAGGTCCACCGGCTGGCCACTCGTCTCGGCCGGATGCAGACTTATTCCATGCAGGACTGAGTCAGACCACAACCGTCGTAATTGACACTGGAGATCCAGCAGATGGGCACCGAGTCAGAGTTGACGTCTCAGTTAGGCCCCCAGATGTTCTGGTGGGGAAAAGTCTGACTTTATCCTGGTACAACAATCAAATTGTTCTTTGAACATGTTTCACAGGAAACATGACATGTTTGTCTTTGGTGATGAGCTCTAAGTGTTCGAGGGTAGAAGACCTCTGTACCATCACCCTAATCTTTATCTTTCTCCACAGATTTAAGCCAGGACTCTGGCTAAGTGACTTTTAAACATTAATGTCACTGGTCAAATCAACAGATGACTTTATATGTAAATCTCTGGGTTTTAATAATTCTGGGCTTAACTGTTAAATTAGTATTTGGTTTGTGATTTTTATTTTTATTTTTTTTGTCGTTTTTTTTCCATTGCAGGCTCAGAAACTACATTCAAACGCCACTGTTGATGTCTGTTCAGTAAGTTCATTGTCTATTCTTTGATTTGATTTGTATAAATTAGAAAATCCAAGTGATTTTAATAAAATCATAGCTTGAAAAATATTAATGTTTCAAAGATGTTCATATAAACTTTCTTACATCATTCTGCCTGTTTTAAAACGATTTTGCGGTACAAACTTCAAAGAATGTATGTCCATTTACCAAATTGGCAATTTACATTAATACAGAAGTACCAGTTTGCTAAAATAATTTAATATACTTTTAAACGGACATTTTTCTCCTAAGTTTTAGAACCATACCACAGCCCTCAGAAATCCCAAACACATTAAACCCAACAGCTTCATTTTTTTTCTTCCTGAAAACAATTTATTTAAGACCACCAAGCAATCTGCTGAGTGATCAAATCATCACAGGGACCTAATCCGACCTCACAGCTGGAAGTGTCTGACCTTCGTCTGACGGTGACTGCCACAGCAATCTTTGCTGCCTTCTCTGTAAACTCTTGGTCTTTGTAGTTCCTTTGAGGCTGAAATGGGATCGTTGCTTATCTGCCGACTTTTAAAGTTCACTGTAAATGTCATTCTGCAATAATAAGGCACTGCTATGCACTGGACTGACATTTAGTGGAAGCAGAACCGGGTCGCTGGGAGATGACACAGCCATTGGTTTTCAGCATCATAAGCAACGGAGCAAAAATAATAACATACCTTTTACATTACACTAGATTCTTAACTTTGTAATCTTGAAATGTAAAAATGCACATTTTCCTAAAAATGTTAAAGAAAAATATTTTATAGCCTCAAACCAAACATCTCAGTTTTCCAGGTTTTCATATTCAGGAAGCTTTAAAATAAATCATTTTATTTCAAACTTAATTTAGAAATGGTAACTCTAAACTGGTTGAGCTTCCACTGAAGGATAATTCACTGTTACAGTAAATCGGCCACATGCTGGTTTGGTTTTATTCAAACATTGGTGGTTTTTAAAGTGAAATTTTCTGCTGAGTCACCAGTCTGACTCGCTCATATGTCCCTCACATTTGTGACTCTTTGTTGCTGCTGACCGTGGTACATGATTGAGTACCGCACTGCTGTCAACTAAATAAGGCTTTTTGGTCAAAATAGATAACATGATTTATCTACTTTATGAAATATTAACTCATTAAACTTGATAGATTAATCACATGGGCTAAAGCATTAATGTTGACAGCCCTAGAAAAGTTATATGTATCTATTTCTTAAAGATCTAGTAGATCTAGATGTGTCAATCACAATTTATGACACAAACACACATGGACTGTGTTCTCATAGCATTAATATTAACATTAAGCTTCAATGACTTGAACCAAATGGTTGCTCTGGAGGTGTGCAACATCATGGACAAGTTGCCAGTCCATCACAGGACTCCGAAATCTGAAATTATTTAAGGATTTCACCCAAAGTGTTATCAGCCTGGAGGGCCACCAGACTTTACTTTGCCCCACCAGGCTAAGAGTTGTTTATTTTAGTTAGGGTTTTTTATACACCAATAACAGTGACATAAAGATTGATTAAGCTAGGGTTATAGTTCACACATTGAACTGGACATGCAATTGTTTTCACTGACAGCCTCACACTAAGTCTCTGGAAATAGAAAACATCAATGGAAGGAAGACATGAGTCCTGTTTAAAGTTCATCAGGCATTAAGGCATTAAGACAACGCATCAAACATGTGGACAAATTTACAGAAATGTACCTGAATAGAAGTAGGCCTCTCCTTTGTCTGCAGCTAATCTTAAGAGTCTGTCTTAAGACTGAGGTATCTGTTTATCTTTGCATCACGAGTAATTTAGAATTATTAAACCATGCGTTGTCTTTCCTTTCAGTCTGATCCCCAGGCTCCAAAGGTAGATGGTCCAAGCGCGTCCAACGCCATCCTGCGAGGCTCGGCCGTCAGACAGGCTGTGGGTGTCACCTCCCTGCTGCCCCTGCTGCTCTACTTCGGAGTCCAGGGCTACTTGTAGCCCTGCTGTCAGAAAGCTGCAAATTATGGACTGAGAAACTCATATTTGTATAAAAGAAAGCAAAAAAGGAGAATGATATCCTTTCTTTTTCAGTACCTTCTGTTGTACTTTTGTTGTCCCTGGATCTTTTCATTTACACTTTTGTTAACCGATCTGTTGGTTTTTGCATTGCAGCATAATGCTAAAATGGTGATTTATTAGACATTTTGACTTCATTCCAGCTGGTTTGGTCAGAAACGTAGATTTGAAGCCACTTACAAATGCCACTTGAACAGGAAAATGTGACAGAATAAGGACTATGTTCCACTGATGGATGAGCGAAGACCCTTGAAACACAGTGTAAATTAACATCAGTTTTCAGAGTTCCCCATTCAAGTTTTCACCTATTTCTGTTTGCGTGTTGAGGCTTTTTGGTGGGATCATTTTCTTAAGAGTCACAGTAAGTTCAGTAAAGCTACAATCCATCACCGAGGCAGCGTTTTTTTGTTTGGTGTTGTTCAGTCTCCTTTGTAATTTGTGTATGTTTTGATAATGATGTGATCTGGTTGTTTTACATTTTTATGAGCTTACCTAAAGACTCAACTGCACATCACCTGCTTCAAAACAGCGGAAAAGTTTCAAAGGCCGGACCCAGAAATGACTCTGCTTTATTTCATACTGAACACAAACGTCAGCTGATAAGGAAAATATCTACAATAGCAATGACTACAGATGATACTTGATGGAACTATTTCATTTGAATCAGTCAGTAATGATGGGAATATAAAATACTTGCTTTAACTGTACAAACAGCTTTAGCTTTAGCTGGAGTTGAGCATTGAGTCAACTTTCATCTGTTTTTCTCCCACCATTATCTTATGTGAAACTATGTCTGCTCTGTATAATTTCCAAAAAATGTCAGAAAAAAAGTTTAAAAAAGAAAGTGACATTGAACACATACAGTGTCTGGTTCCTGCCACAGGAAATCACAAACCTTGTTTTCCATTCTACACCTCGTTCCCAGCTTGTGTTCAGGATTTCGCCTCGACACGCTGAGCTTCTCTCTCTGACTGTTTGTTGCTCCTGCGGGTGCGTTAAAATCTCGCTGCTTTGGTTCATGTAGCTAATCAGAACACAATTAACGTATCGTAGAACCTCAATGTTATTTACCGAGCATAAACATGGTATATGCACTGTATGTACTTGGCTGAAACACTTTTGAATCGGACAAGTTGATGTCTTCTAATATTCTCTTTCAGAGCATTGTGAACTGTTTCAATTTTCCAATTCAACTTAAAGTACAACAAATACGCCAGAATATAGTTTTTTTTATGACAAATGTATATTTCTCTGTATGTATATGATTATGGAGTATTGCATCTGAGAAAGAGGCTAACCCTCTCCTTGTAGTTAAAGCATATTGTTTGAATGATAAATCCCATTTACAAAGTTGCTGAAATGAGCTGTTAGTTTCTTTTGTTGGCTAAGATTGACAATTATTTTTCTAACTTTTATTTACTGGTTTGCTTTTATTTTTAAGAGCTGAAGTGAACCCATCATGTCCTAAAACTGCTACAAGGAGATATTGTAATTATTTCTGGATTTTTCTCCAAAATTAATTACAAAGGTAGGCAAAAGGGAAAACTGATTGGTGTAAAAAATAAAAATAAAAAAAAAAGACTATTTCATAATGCACCAGAATTTGACATGGAAACTCCTTTTAAAAAGGTTTGGATGACACAATTTATTAAAAGTTGGCTCATAATAAAGTTTTCACTCTGAACCGATTCTAAGAAGGTTTCTGAAACTTAAATTTTAAATCCTAATGCCTCTTCAGATTATGGGAGGTCAGATTTTTATTTTATTTTATTTTTTTATAATGGTTCATCTGATACAGACTGAAGACGGTAAACATGTTTGAAGTTTACCACCATCCCATCTGTTGTCTGAAAGGACCAGAAGTTACCCTTACCTGTCTGACATTGTTTAGCTTGTGAAAATGTAAAAATCTACTGTACAAACCTTCTAATTAAAAACTGTTACTTCACTCAAATTGTGTGTGAATTGTCTGTATTTCACTGATGACACATAAGGCACAGAGGTTTCTCCTGTATTTCTCCCAAAAATCAGCTCCTTGTTCTTCGCTTCACTTCTTCCACAAGGTCTGGGCTCTTTGTCATTGAGAAGTGATTGCTTCCCGAAGGGATGGACTCTTAAAATTTTACATTTTACCCTAATGTTTGCCTGTCACGTTTAATAACTCATAGGTTCTAGAAACTGTGGAATCTGTGCATCACAAAGTTGCAGGTTCAGAGTCAGTTTCCTGCCCTCTAACACATTGACATTGCCTAGGCAAGGCACCAAACCCATCTGGGTGATTATGTTGTAAAGTGTTTTTAGTGCTCAGACTAGAAAAACCCTGTAAATTAAAACTACTATTGTAAAGACAATTTTAAAAAGCCATAAAAATGCACAATTTCTCAGTTTAAAAATACTTCACTGAACAAAATGGTTGAACTTTTTCCCCCTTACGGTTTAAGTTGTGGGTTTTTGCTATAAAAATGTGATACACCACAAAAGTTACTTGAAAACCCTCAATTTTAATCAAAATGTTCTCATAAACAAGACACTATGTGGACATTTTTACAGTGTTTCTGCTGATATTGGATATCCTGGAACAGATGCTGATACTCTTCTTCTGTTGTAATTTCTATAAAATTCTGTATATTTTTATGTATCTTGAAAACTACCACTTATGTACCACTGTATGCATTTTAACAACATACTTTAAAGTTACCTCAATCCTGAACACAGCTAGTTTTCACTCTAACGCAGTGATTCTTTAACATATCTCATTATTTGCTGTCAAATTTTTGAAAAAACTGATGGAGAGTTACCATAGGACCTTATGTACATATTGAAGAGGGAAATGTAGAAGCTCAAGCTGCTGTTCGTGGCTCAGTGCGTTAATTGCTAACATGGAGGACATCTGCAGATACATTTTTAGCCTTATGCATGAAACCGAAAAATGATTTGACGTCTGCATCTCCACCGACTGCCAGAAGATTAGTTTGACATTTCAGGGCTTTTTTTTCTTCTCATCGTCATTCATTATTTGACTCATCCATCATCTCAACTGCATGTCCTCCTGCTCCTGTACAGAGCACCACTTTATTTTAATTCAATGTAATCCCCTTTTTATAAAACCGATGTTAGCTAAAGTGTCAATGCTTTGACATACTTGTCGCACCCAAGTTATTGCTCACCTGTTATTCCTTTTCTGGTGATAAACAGGTTAACTTAAACTATTGCTAACCAAAATGCATGTCAGGGTAGATTGGATCTATCAGAAACTACAAAATATTTTAACAGAAAAGATTTAGATTTCATTTATTTGGTAGGGGCAATGCACATTAATTAACATTATTATAAGAATTTATAGTAATGTCTGCCAGAATTAGTCAAAAGGCTATTTTCCATCTGTTGTCGATGGATAATGAATAATTTATCTAGCTAAAAATAAAATGGAGTTAACTTGTTAATTTAGGTTCAGGAGCAGGACCACGCCTCAAACCACACCTCCAATTTTCTAAACAGCCCATATATACCTCGCTCGAGAGCCGTTCCACGCCTGTTACATAGTTCGTCAACCGACTACGTTGCTTGTCAACAAAAAAAGTTCTACTCACAATGGAAGACGCTCTTTCTCTCCAGCCCGACCACTCCGACTCGGATGACCTCTTCGATCCGTCTCGAGCTGCTTCAACCTCTCCTCCCCAGGCCACAAAACAAGCCTCCGGCTCCAAACGCCTCCGCTCCGTGATCTTCAACCCTCAAACCCAGCTCCACTCCTCGCCGTCAGCAGCACCTCGTCCAACCACGGTCCATCCACCGACGTCACATTCACCCCGCGGCCGAGGGACAAGCCGCGGGCCCAGCCGTCGACTTCGTTCTCCCGGTCCCAGACGACATTCCCAATACCAGAATACCAACCCGGCTTCGTCTCCGCAACCCTCTCCAGGCGTCCTAACTCGCCAGCTCCTCAAAGGCTGGACTGTCGCCCGCCTCCACCGCTCATTAAAAGAAAAAGGAATCCCCTTCAGTCGCTCCGACAACAAATTGAGGCTCTTTCAATTGCTCTCCTCCTCAGGTCCGCAGCAAACGTCAGGCCCGCCGTCATCCGAATACCCCGGACTTCCTGGTTTTTCTCCAGCATCCTCTTCCTCCCTCGTCACCTCAGACGTCATCTGACCCACGCCTTCGAAGTCCTCGCACCCGGCAACAGCTCCCCCTCGCGGGAGCCAGGTCGTATTACATCCTCCACCAAACGCACCCTGCCTAGCCGACCTCTCTCAGATGCTATCTTCGGCTATCGCTTCGCTCTCTTCACAGACTCCTCAAATCCCGCCATCTCATTCTTCTCTCCACCCCCCCTTCTCCTCCTCAGCTCTCCCCACCTCCATAAACGCCACGACCTCCGGTTCTTCTCAAGCCATGGTAAACCCAGCCCAGTATAGCGCAGCAGGATTTTCTTCCTCATTCCCCTCTTGACTCCCCTCTAACCTTTTTCCTTCCATTCCCTCTCTCTCAAATACCTTACCCCTGCCTCTCCCCCCTTCAAACACTCTCCCTAACGTTAATCATAATTTTAATCTCGCTACAGCAGTTCCTCCAGCTCAGTCATCCAATAACGTACCACGCACGGTCCTCACCCATTTTTCCTTCCCTTCGCCAGCAAGTCACAAACAGTAATTATGCCGATCTAGCACTTCTCCTTCAACCTTCTCCGATCTGTTTTTAGTCAACCTAGAGAAATCAATACAAACCAAGGTCCCATGCAACTTAGCAATTCTTTAAGTTCCCATTCCAAAGACCTCACACCCGTCGAATTTGCTCTCGCTTTTCTCTTTACAGAGACACAATTTGCGCAATCTTTCCAGACCGCAGAGCCGAATTCGACAACTATCTCTCCTTAGTTCTTGACACGGCCCTACGGTTCGGGGGCACCGGGTTTTATCAATTTCACATTCTCTTCGCCAACCAAGCAGCAGGTCGCTTGCAACAGTTCAACCTAGGCACTTACTGGGGTTCTCTTGATTCCGAATTATACTGCCGCATTTTCGCCGCCCGCGCTTCTCTCTCCTGCAATCTTAGCGGTGCTCCATCTCACCCAGCCACAGCTGTACATCTATCATCCCTCTCCGCTCTCGCCCTCTTCCTCACGCTTTTTCTACAGGCGAAAGCTCTCGAAACCGCTCTCAAGCATCACCCAGACAGGGATTTTGTTAACTTTCTCATTAACGGCTTCACTCACGGTTTCCACCCAGGCATAGAAATTATTCCAGATTCCACCTACCAATGTCACAATCTTCAATCCGCTCTCTCAGATCCCGACACAGTCGACTCTCTCCTCACCGAAGAAGTTCAAAAAGGGTTCGTTATAGGCCCCTTTTCTAGGTCACCTTTCCCTACTTTCCGCGTCAGCCCCATTGGCATCGCCACTCGCAAATATTCAGGTGTAAAAAAAAAAAGGCTAATCATAGATCTTTCAGCCCCTCACGGCTCTCAGTATCAATAGCATCATTCCGTTTCCCGACTTCTCCATGCAACACGCAACCATAGATCACGCCATTAAACTCATTTGGTCAGCAGGTGCGGCGCCTGGCTCTCCAAAGCCGACATCACCAGCGCTTTCAAAGTTCTACCTATTCACCCCGACTTCTGGCGCTTCTTTGGCGTAGTTTGGAAAGGCGCCTTTTACTTCACCGTCCGCCTCACGTTCCGGTGCCGTAGCAGCCCCAAAATTTTCGATTCCCTGTCCGAAGCCCTCTGCTGGATCCTTATCAATACCTATAAACTCCCCTACGTCATACATCTTCTGGACGACTTCCTGGTCGTCACTCCTCCATCTTCCCCTCCTTGTTCCGGTCTTAACGCCCTAACTCAAGCCTTTTCCCAGCTGGGAATTCCCCTCTCAGAGGAGAAAACCGTCGGTCCGAGCACCTCTTTAGAGTTCCTAGGCATCACTCTGGACTCTTTATCTTTCCAAGCTTCCCCATCACCCGAAAAGATCAACCGAATCACCTTAATCCTGTCTAATTTCTTACTCGCTGACAAATGTTCTAAACAGCTGCTCTCTCTCCTCGGCCATCTAAACTACGCTATTCGCATCATTCCGCAGGGAAAATCCTTCATCTCTCACCTCCTGTCTAAAGCGGCCAGCATTCCCTTCCTTCACGGTTCTCTCGCCATCGATCACTCCTGCAAATTAGAAATGTGTCTGTGGCACTACTTTCTTTCATCCTGGAACGGAATTTCTTTCTTCTACAACGATTTCCTCACCTACCCTGAAGACATCCAACTCTTTACCGACGCAGCTCCCTCAATCGGTTTCGGCGGTTATTACAAAGGAAAATGGTTCGCCGACACATGGCCGCTCGAGTTTAAGTCTCTTCAGAACGCCTCGGGCTCTCCTTCTTCCGCTCTATTCGAACTTTACCCCATTGTCATCGCTGCGATCCTTTGGGGTCACGAATGGTCTAAAAAAATCCATCCTCATCCATTCAGACAGAACGGCAGTAGTAGAAATCATAAATAGAGGCCGCTCTCGCTCCCCCAAAATCATGCAATTCATGCGCAGACTTACCTTAGTTTCTGCCCAACATCAGTTTCTCATTCAAGCCGCTCATATTCCTGGATCAAAAAACTGCATCGCTGACGCTCTTTCTCGTTTTTCCTTCCAGAAATTCAGACTCTTGGGCCCAGATGCAGAAGCACGTTCCACGCCGGTCCCTCCGTTTTCTTCAACCATATTCAACTGAGCCCTCCATTACCTGATCTCCACCGAGCTTCTCAAGAATTAATCCTCAGCAGCCTAGCTCCTCGCTCGCTTTCCGTATATTCGACCGGCTGGAACCGATTTAAATCTTTCCACGCCACTTATAATCTCCCTTTTCCTTCCCTAGACGTTTCCACCCTCTGCCTCTTCATTACGTACTCCCGATTAGTCCTTAAGATCCGTACCTCCACTATCCAGTCCTATCTAGCAGGCATCAATTTCTTCTTTAAGCTTTCTGCAGGAGTCAACTGCCCCTCCATCTCTCACTGCCACGTGAACACGCTCATCAAAGGCTGCAAGAACCAAACTGCGTCATTCCGAGTCTCCCCCTCACGACCGACCTCCTACGCAAATGCATTTCCACTCTGCGTTCCGGTTACTCCTCTAATTTCGTAGAAGGGACCCTGGAGTCCACGTTCCTACTAGCTTTTTTGGCTTCCTCCGCTGTTCCGAATTCGCTCCAACTTCCTCCATCCATAATCCTCTCATTCATCCTTGCCTTCCAGATATTTCCATTCTCAGCCACGACACCATGATTTTTACTCTGCGGAAAAGTAAGACCGATCAGCTCGCCGTTTCTTGTCCCATCTATCTTTTCCGCCTCGATTCCTCCCTCAACCCGTACGAGCCCATTTTCAATTATGTCCAGTCCCGATTCGGCGCTAACGCTTCTCCTCATGATCCTCTCTTAATTTCTGAACCAGGAAAACAAGCTTCTCGCTTCTGGCTCTCCCGCTATTTCCGCCAGGTCTTATCGTTATCAGGCATTTCACCCGATCATTACTCCGCCCATTCATTCCGCATTGGCGCAGCCTCGTCCGCATCTAGTCAGGGCGTCCCAGACCACACGATCCAACAGCGATAGGCTTGCGGGGTCGCTGGTCCCCGCAAGCCTACCATTTGTACATTCGTAACAACCTTAAAGATTTATTCCAAGCTCACTCTCTCCTCAGCTGTATTTAATTTCTGACTCTTTTGGGGATCCTAAGCGAGCCGGGATATACTCAAGATGTGTTTATCCCTGAAGACAAAGCCCCACTCGAGTTTTCACTTGCAGGCCCTCCATCACCATCATCATCATCATCATCATCACCGCCCGACTTCATCCAATTCACCCCTCCATCCCTTCATCCCTCCTTCCCTTCTCCCTCACCCCTTCCCTCACCCCTTCTCCCCTCCCTTCCTCTTATCCTCAATAAATATTTAAATCCGTATTCTGTAGCGTGGTCCATGCTAGTGAAGAAATAATAATAAAAAACTTATAAAAACACTTATAAAAACAATATTTAAGTAACTAGAAGGTTGCAAATAAAAAAAACTGCTTATTTTTAGAACAACATTTCTTGATTTAGTAGATCCGCATCACATTTAAGATTCTGATCATTTTGCTCTAAAAGTAAATCAAGTTTCAAACAATTGGATTGCCAAAAACAACCTCACAACAACTTTTCCAACAATAAAATGTCTAAATGTCCTCTGGCTCTGACTTTAGTTGCTGAATATTTGGAGGTGTGACTGACAAAGACTTGTTCACTTCCTCCGCTGCTGTTGCTAAACTACAGGCAGACTGCAAGTCTAAAACAGCGCAGAAAATCAACGTCATGCATTTGAATGCATGTCATTTGACAGTGGAGAATTTCACTGAATCTCCAGCTAAATCTGTGAAATCTGTTCAATAATTTAGCTGGAGAAATGAAGCTCAATGGAAGAAATCCCAGTCGGCGCTCTGACGGGAGATGAGAATCAAAAGTAGAGTTGCGTAGGAAGACATTAGTTAGATTATGTGGCGGCGATATAACCAATTTTCTCAAAAAACTTCAGACAGGGATTGCTAGAATGCTGAGTTAACTGTTGCCAATGCTGTCAACAATCACAAACCACCAAGTTCACAAAGACGTTTTATGACATTTTTACAAACTCGTTTTCTCTGCAGTTTGTGAGAACAATTTTTCCCTCCTACTTACATATTAAAAACATATATTTTTTAAGATTTCAAATTATGAACTATAACCTCTATGTTCTTGAGACTGTAACTTGGGAAAAACTTAGATTTCTTCCAGTCTTTAAGAAGATTTTAAAAGGACAAGCTCAGGGCTTTGCAGTTTTCCTCCAAACTGTAGAATAAAGCCAATAGAGTCACACAAATACCAAAAATTAAACCCTGGGGGCTTAAAATGGAGCGATGAAGATGGCTATTAAAAAATAAGCAGGTAGTGATGACTGTGCAGCGACCTAGCCTATTAAGGGTCATTAATGTTCATATTTCTTCACTCTGCCAGTGTGCGATCCCCAAACTTTTCTTTCTTATAACAGTGCAGGTAATTCAGGCTTTCTGGTTTCCAAGTTTTTTAAAAGGCAAGTTTATTTTTATTTATTAAAATCAAATCATGCTTTTGTAAAACTAGATTGTTTCATTTGCAACTTTAGAGATGTGTCATTCAGAAGCTACAATTTTTCAAAGTCATCGGTTTTCAGAAATCATAACAAAGAGTTCAAACTGGGATTTCAGAATCCAATTGTAATTACATTTTTTATATCCTCCCTCTCACTTACAGTGAATAACTTATTATTTAATATACTCCATTGTTCTTTTTTCATTGTTCTTTTTTCCTAAGTGTAATGTCTGTGGCTGGGACATTACAGTTTGTTCCCTGCAGCTGATTAGTCTCGTAGTGAATGAGACGCCTGCTGGCTGTAAGCGTTGAGCCAAACAGACAGTGGCATTCTGCGTGAATTGCAGCACTTTAGTGATTGGGTTAATGAGACTGTGATTAGTAAGGCCAGATTTATGTAGCATAAAGATCTAACAAGTCAACAAAGTAAGCCAAAATTCTACCCAAGCATGTAAAATTCAGCTAATTCTAAAGCAATAAAATATCAATTCAGATTCAAAGTCAAATGTATATAATTTTATCCAGAGACTCAGACTCAGTAGACCAGTAAAAATGTAAATGTAGCAGAACTGGGATCAGGATAAGTGGCCATCATTATGATAAAATATAAGTTAACCTAACTAGAAAAGTTTGGTCATGTTCATGTTTCATGCCAAAGACATGGATCAAGCACTTCAAGCTTATATTGTTTGGGGGATCACCGAATAGAAAGTTTGAGAATCCTTGTCCTCAATCCCAGAGTCCTGTGTGGTAAAACTCCAGCCTAAATCTCAGACCTATTAAAAATTCACATACCTTTCTGTCGTCTGAAACCTTTTGGTCTAAGGTAGTTAGTGACTCCACCAACACATTTTAAAACCGAAGATCATTTAGTTCACCTCAAGATTTTGTAAGGCACATTTCAGCAATGAGGCAACAAAGTGCTTTACATCATAAAACTATCATGCAGGCCTCAAAATCATGAGTACACATCAAATAAGTTGGTCAGTGTTTCATTTACTGCTGATCTGATTCTGTTAGGCAGAACTATTAAATTATTGCAGTAATCTGACTAAAGATAAACACATGGATAAGTTTCTCTAAATTTTGCTAGACCTGTAATCCTAGAAATGCTCCTGAGGGGAAAGAAGACCAACTTTGTAGCTGACTTTATGTGGTGCTGAGGGTTCGTCACTAATCCCAGGTTTCTGATTGGACAACTCATTATCTGTCATGTTGCAGCTCTTGACAGTTTGGGAGCATACTGTAAAGGTGATTGTTAGCCGAACTAATAGATTATTAATACTTTGGCTTGTGTGGCCTATAGTGGCTCTGCATTCTTGAAAATATGAAAAAGATTTGCAACGCAGTAAAACACCTGTGTTGCAAATCTTGACTCCAGCATCCAGGCAACGAGTGCATCTGAATAACAACCGGAATAAACCAGAAACCAGACTTGCCATTACAATTGAAAACCATCCTGCAGTCTCATCCGCTCTGTCTCATAACAAGCTTCCTGATATATTTTTATTGTTCCTCAATACCGCTGCTCTATTCATTAATGGACAGTTTATAAGAGGAGATCATAAAACTTCACATAAATACTTTGGTTCTCCTGACACTGGCATGAATTAACAACTATTAATGCTTCAAAGGGGAATTGCTGAGCAGCGCTGTAAACTCTGGTGTAACCATTTCATGTCACAGTGACAAAGAGATTATGAATACTAATAGATGTTCTTGTTGTAATCGTCTTAGTTTCTTTATAATAGTTTAATAACATAGGTTGTTTATATCTCCAGTTGAAGGTTTACCAAATTGATAGAAAACAGTCAGAAATTCATGTTTGGCTGAAAGTCCTAACAGAGCTCAGTTGCTGGTAATAATCCTTATTCTCTAGTGTTTGAATCTAGCTATAATATTCATATGGATTTGGTTTTTTGCAAGTACAGTCACCAATTGCTGTAACTAAAATGTATATTTACACAAACTACTGGAAATCTCTCAACTTTTATGCTAGCATAAATGATGAAATGACTTATCAAATCTGGCCTGAAGGGTTCTACACTTATTTCAGAGTGTTTAAAACATGGTTATGGTTTCTAAAACCTTTACAATATTTGTAAAGACAAAGCTCTGCCTAAATATTATATCTTTCCTGTGAATCCAGTATGTGTCTTTTGAGTCATACCCTAACTGTCAGGTCCAACTACAGCTTCATCATTTAAAAACCCTGCAGGGCCATAATCCTCTATCGGTTGTCTTCTTCATAGTTTGCACCAGTGGCAACATCCAGTTGTTGCTTATGTAGCTCGTGTGATGAGAAAAAAAGTGTTTCCATTGGTGAATTGCTGTTTTGTAAAATACACCAATTTCAATTTGACCAAAAACCCACGTCATCCTATGGCAAAAATTTTTCATAAAAAATTTTTTATTTTCCAAAACTGCTGTTTTCGTTAAGCAAATGTCAAACTGTGCAATTTTATGGAAACACAATCTAATAATGTTTATCACAAATCAAAGTTAAACAAAATCTTAGTGTAGCACTGGTATCACACCGCTAACTCCGCCACTGGACCAGTTCTAGGCTCTAAGGAGTGGGGAAGCAAGAATAACAACACCAGAGACCGCTGCTTTGAATGGAAAAAGCCGGCAATTTACTGAATGCAAAACACACACATAAAATAAAATACATGAAACCCCCCACCCCCAAAAAAGGAAAAGAAAAGTATATCACTCCTTCCACTGGACGAAAAGTGGGATTTTTGACCCTGTATGCCGACGCAAATGCAGCTAGTCAGCGACAGACATCGACAGCAATCGACAGTTGGAGGGGCAGCGCAGTTTCGCCGGGCGCAGTCGAATGCAGAATCCTACAAGGGGGGAGGAGGGGTGAGGAGGTAGAGCGGAAGTGCGGGGAGGTGTTAACAGCTTAACGACTCTACCTAACATGTGAATAACAACAGGAGACCCACGTGAATTGTCAGTCATTGAACGAAAAAACAATGACATCACAATTCATTACTTACATGTGATTGGTTGGTAGATATCTCCCTATTGGACACACTAGACTTTTATAATTACAGGCCTGGTTAAGCCCCTCCCTAATAAATTATAAAAAATAACCCAGAAATAAAAATACACCAAGCACAAGGCATAAGTTTATATTTTTAATTTTTGTTGAAAAAGAAATACGTACATATAACACACATCTACAAATAAAGAAACCACACATAAAATAACACATGTATAAATAAAGAAACCACACATAAAATAACATCTATAAATAAAAAGAACTTCAGTTAAAAAAAAAAAAGATTACAGCACAAAATGCTTGTCTACTTCTGGGCTGTGTGGTGGTGGCTTTCTTTCTGAGCATGATCCAACATACAAACGCTTATGACGCAACATGCTGTATTTAGGGTTAGCTTCAAGTCTCTCTTGTAGTTTGGAGCAGAGGTTGCCGAGCTCCTGGCTGCGGAAACTTGGTGGTCTCACAATCACCAAGTTGTGAATACACCCTCGAAGATGCCATCCTCTTCATCAGACATGAGGTCAATGGTGACACCTTCCCAAAAGGAAATCTCCTCTGCTGCCAGGACGCTCTCTCTCGCCTCCAGCAGTTGTTGACACAGAACAGACATTAAGTCATAAAGAATCTTTATTAAAACATATTGTTGAAACTATACTGACATTTTAAGTGTCTTGGTTTAGAAACACCAAATATGGGGAGGTGTAATCCATTTGTCATTGAAGACTATGGCTATGTGGTAAAGTATCAACTCCTGAATATCATGTGAATAAACATATTTAACAAAATATTGATAAAAGTACCTAAGTAATTTGTCATTAATGAGGCTACATTAAAATTATTGCACACCATCTTGTCCCAAAATGTAGTAATAATGCTTATTAAGAAAATTGAATGTTATTTTTCTTTTCACTGCTGATTGCATTCATACACACATATATACAAACATGCATGCAAAACTGATGCATTTGATGCAATTGTGACATCTCTAGTAATAAATCTTACCTGCTTCTTTCTTTAGCTACATCTGGATGACTGGCAGTAGGTTCTGGATGCAGCTGGAAAACATTTTTGTGCATTGTCAATACATAGCATAATTACATTATGTACATAAACAATGTTGAAGCATAAAATATCAACATTCTAAAATAGTAGACACTCACACATTTGCATCTCTGTCCTCATCACAGACATCAGAACGTTCCAGAAGAGTCTGATTGACACAAATGTGACTCCCATTCTGTGGAGTCTGTGGAAATAAATGTAAAATAAAAAAAATATTGTAGCAAATATATCGCTTTCTCAAAAATATGTAAGTAAATAAGTTAAAATTATTCTCAACAAACCATTATACAGTCGGGAATCAACGCAGTGATTATACATACCGGCTTCATGACTTCATCCTGAGATGCGTCCTTCGTCCGCCATTTTGTAGATTTTTAGTGCGTTCCACACTCTGTCTTGCTGTACTGCGTTATAACAAAATAAATAAAATAACGGGAAGATCAGTTTTTCTTACAAATATGCGAGTGTTCACTATTCACTAAATGTGAAATTGTAACTTACTGAATTTCTCTTCGTCCTGGTGGACTCCGTAAGAGCTCCTCGGCACCGTGGTCTGAGGTCTGGCTGGTATGGCTTGGCAATTTTTCAGGTCTGAAAAAATCAAAGAAGATGCGAGTAGATTACAATACAAAATCTCACCTAACACTTGTTTCGGCATTAAGAAAACGACAGACCGCTTTCTGTAAGAAACAAACAAAGCAACTAGCCTCGCTCCACGTGCTATTTATAAAAGCTTTCTTACCGTGAGTTCGGTCTTTTTGGACCGCCGCGGTGTCATCTGTTGTTTTCCGCTGGAACATTGCTTAATATCAAAACGATACTGAAGAGGTAACTCCGTGAAATAGGATTTTTTCCACCATTTCACACAACGCACGGGTATTTTCGTTCATGTTGGGTGTAGGCAGTTAGCACTCATTACCACCAGTGCAAATCTAAATCTTCCTCTGGAGTTTAATGGCGGCTGCTTGACGTGAAAGCAGCATTACTGCCACCAAATGGACTGGAGTGTTAAATTAAAGTTGACAGAAAAAAATACGTTCTGAAAGTTCTTTTTCCAAAAGTTACGTGACAGTATATTTTCTTTTTATTATAATTAATTGCTAAAATGTTTTTAGCAATTAATTATATGTTTATTTACTGAATTCTACTTTGAGCTGTCTCCTTTTTAGTTTATACAGAATATGATTCATAATCCGTGAGTTATATTTAATGCTTAACTATCAAAACTTAAAAAAAAAGAATACAAATGTTTATACTCTATCAGAAGGTATCACAAACTTTCAACCATTTTGTTCTTCAATTTAAACTTGAGAGTTAAGCAACTGAATACTGAAAAATCTGTAGTTTCTTAAGTCCTGTATTGTGATGTGGAATGACCACTACCACTCCAATATAGCATGACTCTGGGTCTTTAAAGCAATCAGTGAACATTAACATTAGTTTGAATATTATTCACAAAAATACTTTATGTACAATCTACCACTCTGGAACATGGTTTTCATTATTATTTTTGATTAAGTTGTGCAATTCCTCTCATCACAAGATAAATCTTCAGATAGGAGGAATGTCAAAGTAAGATCACGTTTCACAAAAGTCTATTGTATGTAATCATGCATATTCTTCTTTTATATCATCAATTCAACCAAAACTAAGTTTTTCAGTGCCCCTAACACACATGTAGTATATATTTTAATGGATAAGATAGATTGTTTTCTTCAAACATACTTCTTTATGGTGAACAGAAATTAAAAAGGATTAGTTACAAAATGAATAAGAGTCAAAAGGAGGTGCTCAACAGTTGATTTGCATTTGCATGGCACTCAGCAACTTCATTTAAATACGAAAACCTTTGTTAGGCACAAGGGGAGAGGGGTGATAGGGGAACACGGACACACAGCGTTTTTGACCATTTTTGGCAGTGTTTGACTCTGACAAAGACCTCTTGCCGAAAGCCCTCAATCTCCATGCGCACGGCAGAACAAGGTGCCAATAGCTGACGAAAATCCCATTTTTCGTCCTGTGTTCTTTTTACTCTTTAGTTCACCTGGTTAATTTTAGTAAAACTAATCTAGTTTAGTTAGACCAGTCTCTATTCTCCTAGGTTATTTTAGTCAGACTAATTTAAGTTAGTTAGACCAGTCTCTTTTCCTAGGTTACACCTATTTTAGGATTCCCATTTTTCTTCCTGAGTTAACTCGTTTTCTTGTCTTTTACAGGTAAGGAAATACCATCCATCCATCCATTTTCGTTTACCCTTGTCCCTCAGTGGGGTCGGGAGGGTTGCTGGTGCCTATCTCCAGCTAACGTTCCGGGTGAGAGGCGGGGTACACCCTGGACATAAACAATGTCCAGGGTGTCTGGACATAAACAATGTCCAGACTGGCGACCTGGACAGGTCGCCAGTCTGTCGCAGGGCAACACAGAGACACACAGGACACACAACCATGCACACATACACTCACACCTAGGGGCAATTTGGAAAGGCCAGTCATGTTTTTAGACTGTGGGAGGAAACCGGAGAAAACCCACGCATGCACAGGGAGAACATGCAAACTCCATGCAGAAAGACCGGGGTCGGGAATCGAACCCGTGCTGCAAGGCAACAGCTCTACTAACTGCGCCACTGTGCAGCCCAGGTAAGGAAATACCTTCAAACACAATTAGACAATTAAATCAAAGTGGACCACAATTATTCAAATCACATTCAGAGGCATTACATATGAAAATCAAAGTATGGCACTTTAAATTCAAGTTCAAATGTAAGTTCAGGTACTCGGTTCAATGAAAAGTCCGCTGTCGCGCTGAAAAGCTTCAGTTTGATTCAGTCAAAAAAAAATAAATAAATTTACTCAGTTCTTAATCCTGTTCAGTTTGGTTTGAACTACTTTCTGATATTCCTACCGCTCCGGCAGCGAATTACCATACGCAGGAGAGTCCCTCCCTGATACGATGGAGAAGATGAATTGAAGGTCCAGGTCTGGCTCGCCATCTTGAATCCCGTCTGTGAATGTGCACGTCGCACATGGCAGACCAATCCTCGCTCCGACCGAGCTTCCAACCGAACAAAAAAACCTGACCTGTGTAACAGGCCACAAACACAACAGAACTCTTTTCAAATACTAAAATTATACAAATAAATTCTTCTTCATAAACCCAATATATCAACTGGATAACAGTTTATGACGGAGCATTTCTTCACAAACAGCTATGTTTTTAGCGTTAGCTCTCCGCCAAAAGGAAAAGTACAACACGGTGAAAATGTAAGAAAATAAACACAAAATTCACCAAAACCGATGTAACTTAGTTCTCATAAAATCCCCGTCAGTTTCCGACCAGGTAAATTATGTTTTCTCAACTACAATATTAACTTTTTCTGTTATCGGGGTGTATGCCACGAGAGGTGGTGACGTATTTCCGTTTGAATTTATGCCACATAGATTGGTTCCGGGTCCTGCTTGCTCCTATTGTTTTTACCCAAAGCTGCAAGATCTGTACCATGAAAAAGAAGCAAAACTTAAAATATCTGTGAGCTACTGGTACAACAATCCAGTTTTGGGGTGTGCCGTTGTGTCCAGTAATTAGCTGGTACCATCCAGTGCTTAGTTTTTTTTCATTTTCCAGCTGATATCAAGGCGACAGCGGACTGTAGCCAAGACTTAGCCACTACAGCTAACACCCGGTTTGTAGCTGCCTGCTATTTCAAAGCTTGAGGACATTGAAGATCCAGCGTCAGAAATGGGAAACCGGAGGTTAAAAGGGAGCTGTACGTGCTTCGTTCACTGGAATAATTTTTTGGAGGAAAATAATGCCGGAGGAAATCCACTGCTACCGGAAAAGGCTGAGAACAGAGGCAGCGATTCGGCACAAGGTAAGTCAATACGTGTGTGGATGCGTTTGTGTTATATGGAGTATGAAATTATTTTTAGGCAACTCCTTAGCTTTTTTTTTAATGTGACAATTATATAAAATACATTTAACATGCAGTCCAAGCGATACCGAGCAGGTAATTTAAGAACAACCGAGGGCAGCAACGCTTAAGCCCGAACTAGTCAGTCAGATTTAGGTCCAAAACCTTCGCTTTACAGCCGTTTAAGTGGCACCGACCCACATAAAAAACCCACAGAACAAATGGTAGAAATCACGTATTTCCCGAATCCCAAAAATATGACATCTACCTTTGCTGTTTCATAATTATAATCCACGTTAGAGTGAATTTTTCCACTTGGCTGCTATAATTTGTTCTTGCGTTACACAACGTAATTTCTCTTTTTTTTCCCCTCTGAGATTCTGCTTAGAAAATGAGGTTATGAAGTTACATCCTCCCACTGCATTTTGTTTTTAAAATGGTAAATTTAGGTTTGCCTCGACTTTTATAAACTAATGCCTCTGATATGCATCATTTTTTGTATTACTTTTGGTGCAGTATTAGGCGAACACGGTGGTTTGCCTGCTAGTAATTTACATTAATTTCAGCTGCACACTTTCAAAAGAGTATTCAGATTTTAACATGCATTTTCTAAGTAGTATTTTAGTTCTCTCTTACTCAGTAACTTCAGTGTTGTTACAATTTATTTTTTTATTTTTATTTATTTTTTTATTTTTTTTTGCAGTTTCTTTGTGATACCAGAACTATTTCACTTACACATTTAATTTCCTGAGATATTGTCAATTTATTTTCAAGCAAAACTCTCAAAGAGCTGAGGATTTATTAGTTTTGATTACGTTGTGCAGCTAAATATGGACGCTTATTAGTTTTTTTTCTTTTTAATTTTTCAGGTTTGCATCGTAACACCTCGTGATGCGTTTCTGAATCATGATCGCTGTGCCGATTACCTTTCCACTGGATCCAAGCACCTGGACCAGCTGACCAGTACTGCGTCCATCAGTCCACAGTCTGCCAGATCATCACAACGTGGACTAACTTTTTATTTACAGTACTTGGTTAAACTATGATCTTGAAACCGGAGCACCAGATATGCAAAAATCTACCTGCACACTTTGTTGGCTACCCTGACACTGCAGTCATCCTGGACGGGGCTGAGCCGGTCTTCCTCTCCTCCAGAGTGATGAGTTTTCATCACCAGTAAAGGCAAAACAAGTCTGATGTCTGATTAGCTGCTAGGAAGTATATTATATATTCACTGTTCATTTTGCTATCCTGTTTTGTACCTACAATAAAATTGAAGCTCATTTGTAATACTCTACATTTCACAAATTTTTTCCCCTTTTCTCAGTGTTTGTTATATCAAGTATTTGCATGTAGATCAGGAATTCAAGTGAGATGTTAAAATGCAACACATTTAGGTAATACCAGCAAAGAAATGTGAATATTAAGTAATATGTAGTTAGTCATATAATTTAATATGCTGAATAAGGCTGGATGATACAAGATTTTTTTTCATACCAGATTTGATTTGAATCGATTCCTCCCGCCCTCAATTTCTATAATAAAATCACAGAAAATACTTTCAAAAAATGCCTTTATTTCCATTATCTGTTCTGTGAGTTGTATAAGGGAGCATTACGGTCAGGATACAAGAAATTTTAATTGCAAGAATGCAGTCATAACAGCAGAATAAAGATGCAATTTTATAACAATGTCTTAAAATTACAAGAAATCGTTTTAATGAGAAATAAATATTCAGATTGATCCGATGTAACCAGCTCAGTCCATGTGGTTCTTACATTTGTCAGTAATCAAGAGGATGTACATTTCCACCTCAACTAACCAGGTAAGCATTAAGGTAAAAATAAAAAAATACTGTATAAACAAATACTGTATACAAAACGGAAAAAGAGCAACTGATAGAAATACTTTATATAAAAAGCAAAAACGTTAGTAGCAGGAGAAAAGTTGTTGGCAACAATAACTCAACCAATCTTTCTCATCGTTTTAATGAGAAATAAATATTCAGATTGATCCGATGTAACCAGCTCAGTCCATGTGGTTCTTACATTTGTCAGTAATCAAGAGGATGTACATTTCCACCTCAACTAACCAGGTAAGCATTAAGGTAAAAATAAAAAAATACTGTATAAACAAATACTGTATACAAAACGGAAAAAGAGCAACTGATAGAAATACTTTATATAAAGAAAAGCAAAAACGTTAGTAGCAGGAGAAAAGTTGTTGGCAACAATAACTCAACCAATCTTTCCCTCCAGGAAGCCATCAAACAGCTGTCCAACTCCAACTATAATAAAGATTAAAAAAAAAGAAAACGGAAAGTTAAAATAATAATCACAAATTAATAATTCAGATCTAATGCTTTCTGGAATCTATTGACATTTTACAAATTTCACAAATCAATTAGAAGGTTTCACAAATGTTTTATTTATTCTGCTTTTAGTACAGAATAATCTAGTTAGGTTTGAAATGTCTAGGTGTTGTTTTTAAAGTACAACACATTAAAAAAGCTCAAGATAGTGAAAAATTAAGTGTAGTCGGCCTTTAGCTATTTTCCGAATTAGATGCTACATTCGGAAGCTAACTTCAGCTTCGACTGATAGCTTGGGCACAATATAGACAGATCTATATAGGTTTATATCTATGTCTATATCTTTATCTATCTATACAGCATAGATATGTAGATTGCACAATGCACAGATAATCAAAACACTAAACGTTTACATAGCACCTTTGTAAGCTTGTCCCTGTTAGCTACGTCAGACATAGGCATTATGGTGAATACAAACGATTTATTAACTTACCTTAGAAGTTATTGTGAAGTTTTGACACATCCAGCTTAAATCCTTTGTTGTTGTTGGAATGTTTCAGGACGTCTGAATAATTCTATAGGCATCATTAATAGTCCTGCAGGACTGAGGAGCCACAGTTAACATACTGTTGCCTGTGCACCGGAAGCATTCTATGTGGCATAAAAATGCGGAAGTGCTAAAACGGAAGTCCGTGGCATATACCCCATTAATCACCGCTCTTTTCCTCCGATTCCTCCTCTGCTCTCTCCCTCAGGTTTGTGCACTGCAGCGTCACCCAGGCGCTGACGGAGGAACCTGGTTCCTTAAAGGAGCAGCGACGTTATTTTCTGTTCACAGACTTTTAATCAACTATTTATTCTTATTTGTGTCAGATTTTAACGTGGGTTATATTAACTTTTGTTATTCATGGATTTTTTACTGTATCTATATACTTTATTTATGTGTATAAAGATAGATTTATATATTTTTTCTTATAAACAGTGTTTTTGTTCAAAAGCTCCTGTTGAACTCTGGTTAAATTTCAAATGGATGATGCATCCGTTGTTTCCTTTGCCCTTCATTTCCTCTTTGTATGCAGAGAAGAAAAAGATAGCGGGTGTCTTTGTCAGTGCAGAAGGACACTTAGCCTTCTTTATGTAATCCCAGTCTGGGATTACATAAAGGCAATCAGTGACAGGGGCATCATTCTTCACACTCGCTGAGGCAGGTTTCATTGTGTGGTTTCAATGAGGGTGGAGGACAGTTGTATGTTTTGTAATCCTGCTTCACACAGCCAGCTGACTCCTCAGTCGTCCTCAAGTCCGTGGCCCAAATTAACCCAATACAATGGGCCCGTAATGGCATAAAGATTGAGGTCTGGAAGAGGCATCAATCACCAGGATGTGGCTCAGCTGACCCTAAGTCCCCAACCAGAGGGAGTTTAGTTGGCGCAGGACAGAGGAGAAATACAAAGATCATACAGTCATACATCATAGACGTATGATTTTTCAACACATTCTCACTCCCAACTCGTCACATATTGACGCTAGGGCAGGTTCCCTCAGCATCACATGTTGACGCATCAGGTACCCCCTTCGCGTCAATAATTGACGAGAATGCTGTACCGCTCCCTAAGCGTCCGAAACTGACGATCTAGGAATGAATAAGATGATGAGTCTATTCTATTTTTTTTAAAACCTTTATGCAATTTATGTGTTAGTTTGAACAGGATATTAAGAATATTTACTACAAATACATGTCAGACGTATCAGTCATAAGACTTTAATTCGGTATTTAAAAACAACTCAGTAAAATATAAACCGGAAGGTTTTTGTTGTGGTTGTAACTTGATTTAAAATACTTTTTTTTTTAATTTACCAACTATTTTTGAGTATGATATCAGTGATTTACACCAAATAAATTTAAGAAAAATTAAGATGTATTTTCGTTTGTGATTGCATGCAAACTGTTCTGTAAACGTTTTAATATTTTTGATTGAAATAATAAAAATAAGAACGGATCCCACAAAAACCCAAGAAGAAGAATAAGCTGACGTCATCCTCTGCAACACTTACACTCCGGTGAGTAGAAATCTGCACCTGTCAAAATGTTTTTGTACTCTAAAACCAAAAATAACTCCAAAGTGCTACGTTATAAAGTTACTGATGGTAGTTTTAGGACTTAATGGCAGTAGGACTGTGATGCGAATGGTTGAAGACACGTTTGTAACATTTTTTTTGGTGGGAAACATACGGTGGAAGCTAGCTAAATTAACCTCCAGGAGGCTAATTGTACCTGTACACTGTACCTGTGCTTAATACGTTTAATTAGCCATGATAGAGTCACATAATAGTGTTTATATTCATGCTTGTTGTTGCCACTTTGTAAAATTGGAGGGTTGCTAAAAACATCAGTGCCCCTAGGCTGTGATGATCTTTAAAGTTTTGTTTATGAACCCTGTCTGAATACACTGATTGCAGCTAAGTCATTTACTTGAATTAAAAATGAACTTGCATCAGTACAGGCAAATTTCTTTCCTCCTGTCTGTTATTTATTGCTGTTGCAAGCCAGATGAAGAGAAGTAAAGAGCTGAGAACCTGACTTTTGAACAGACAGAAACCATAGGTCAGGAGCAGCCTGGGATGCTTACTGAGGAGCATCCAATGATGATACCAGAGAACCAGAAAGAGACTGTGATAGTGCTTGATCTTGTTCCTGTTTCTCCTGCTGTTGTCCCATCCTCTCAGTCTTTTCAGAAGAAGAAAAGACCCAGAAGCACCTCTCCAGCTGCCTCTCCTCCCACTCCGTCATCTGTCTGCCCCCATAGATCAGCCACATCTGCATTCATGTCACCTGCTGACCATCCCGTCTCCTTAAGTCAGGGTGGCATAAGTTTTGTTTTCTTTACATTCATGTGTGGTCGGGAGGGTTGCTGGGGTACACCCAGGACAGATTGCCAGTCTGTGGCAGGGCAACACAGAAACAGACAGAACACACAACCATGCACACACACTCACACTCACACTAAGAGAGAATTTAGAGAAACCAATTAATCTGATAGTCATGTTTTTGGGCTGTGGGAGGAAGCTGGAGAACCCAGAAAGAACCCACCATGCATAGGGAGAACATGCAAACTCCATGCAGAAAAACCTCGGTCCGGGAATCGAACCCAGAAGAAAACTGAACTCGCGACTTATGGAGTGGCCTTGGGATCACGCCTCTGCTTTTGGCAGATGATATGGCCCTTCTGGCTTCATCTGGTAGTGATCTACAGCTTTACTGGAGCAGTATGCAGCCGAGTGTGAAGCAGCCGGGAGGAAGATCAATACCTCCAGATCCAAGTCCATGGTCTTGAGCTCGAAAAGGGTAGAGTGCCTTATTTGGGTTAGGGAAGATTGTCCTGACCCCAAGTGGAGGAGTTTAAGCATCTTAGGATCTTGTTCATTGTTGGAGTTCATTCATTTCTGTCTCTGTTCACCACCCATGTCCGTTAACCAGTTTCAGTGTTGTTTTGGCTAAAAGCAACCTAGCCAAAACAACACATTTTCCACTTTTTCCTCCCAGAATCAAACTTCATAGCTATTTTACAACCATCAAAGAACTTTAAGGTGGCTCATTAATTGAATGTCCACAACATCTTTTAGATTTTCTTAATGCTAATTATTTTATTAGTAAGGAAATTTCGCAAGGGTCAGTACAGCTTAATTCAGTAGCAGAAATAATCAAATAAGTAAAATCAATAATCTAACCTATCTTTCCCTAATGCTGACACTGAGAACTAAAAAAGGGAAACTTTGAGAGAGACGGACGGAGTTTGGCATTTTGAACCCCAGAGCTGGCCTGATGATGAAGAAGGTGTTGCAGCAGCAGGAGGCTTACAGTACAGGAAGAATACTGACTTAGAGCGGCAGGTCTCAGGCCTCAGGGTGACTTCCTCATGTGCGTAGCGGTCCTCAGCTTCTTGTCTTGCAGCTCTGTAGCTCCCTTCTCCTCGTCTCACGATCTTCTTGGTCCCACGGAAGGAACACACCAGTTATTCCTCTTTGCCTTTGTCTTTATCTTCATCTTTGCCTTGGTCTTTGTCTTTGGGGGTCTAAACCCAGCTGATGTGAGAAGTGCAATTTGAAGCCACATGTTGCGGGGCTAACAGGTTGGTCCCCATGTGCAGAACAGTCTTCGGCTCTGTGGCCCCGGCTCTTCTTCAGCTGCAGAGTTCTTTGTCCATCTCGATCTTGGCTCGAAGCTGCCTGAAGGATCCAACCATAGATTCCTCTGTTGCACCCACCTTATAAAGGGTTTATCCACCTTTTGGTGTGTTTGCATTAGCTAGCTTTGTTGCTGTGCCTGCTTCATTGGCTGACTGCTTGGACAGATGATCTCATATCCATCACCTTGGAGACCACATGACCTAATGTCTGTTCTAATGTCCCCGAGTTGCTCAACAGTCCTCCTACGCCTGTTGCTTGCCCAACCTTTTCTTAGGAAAGTTGAAGTTTAGCAATAAGGCCTTAGTCACCTCTGCTCTCCTATCAGTTCTTCCTTTCTCCTGACGTTTCACCTCCCATCTACCTCCAACACAACATCAGTGATCTTTAATTACAGTTGCAACATTTTACACCATTTCAATTTCAATGTCAAAATCACATTTATAACCTTTTAGTTTCTCTGATTTAACATTCATTTATAATGTTATAATAACCATAACTTATTAGTTACTCTTATTATAATCATAATGTGAGTTATTACAGACATTTCTGAAAAGAAACCAAGAATATCCATTATTCTAATTATCTGATACCATGTTACAGTTACTTGTTTCACCTTTAAGTACTTCCACAAGTGTAAGAGTAAGTGTAAATATTCTTATAATCAAACCAACATCAACCACTGGTTATACCAATATTAATTATTGGCCCAATTATAAGTCATTAATTTAAGTATTTTACTCTGGGTTTTATCCAATTACTCAAAATGTTTAGATTTTATTCTTTAAACCTTTAATGCTTTAAAATAAGGAATGGTCTGAACTATTTTAGACTGATGCAAACTGGAAACTTCCTCTTTATTAAAGAAACCAGCTCTTTCTGTTCCACGACTCTCTTTCTGCTTGACTATGAGTTTTTATGATTAAATAGAAAAAAGTAGAATTAAAGCTAAGTTTGCAGGACACAATAACAACAAACACAACCAGATTAATTTTATTACCATCTGACTCTACTGTTGGGTCTTGATGTCACCTGTGTAATTAATTTTAAGGTAATTTTATTTATTATTACTATTAAATTAAAATCTCCAGCATGGGGAAGTGGGATGAGCTCGACTTTTCTCGACACAGTGCATTAAGTCAACTGTTTTTGACTTAAAGCACTGACCGGCGTGACTGTCACATGTCGCACAGAACCCATTTCCAAATAGTAAAGCTTTGCTGGAAAAACAAATAAATAAAAAAATCCCGGTTTTTTTTGGCCATCTTTCAAAAATTTCTGTAAAAAATAAAAATTGTACAATCTCACTGACCCTGAATATAACATTAAGTGGGATAGTTAACTGAGTGAGACACAAAATAATGAGCTCATTATTTTGTGTTTAGTGATTCTGACCAGCTTGATTCACACAACATGTTTTTATCAATATTGATGTGAAATTGGCTGTAGATTTAACCCACTTGGCCTGACATATTTATATTACCATCACATCCAAATTCAAAACCACTCCACTTTATTTGCAATGATTTAGATTTTTTTCATGTGGTTTATTTGTTAAAACAGACCAAATACAGTGACTGTCCCAAATAAATTTTGTGTTTGGAATATATGGCCCATTCTTACGGAGGACTGAAACTAACATACTTAGAAATAAAAGCAGAAAAATAAATGCACCAGACCTTCCTGAGTTTACTTGTGATAACTTCATATATACTTATTTCATTTTTTGAAAACTTTTTTTATTGAATATTAAGTTTAACAGAACAATAAAGAGGTCCAATTTAAAAATGTTTTTTATACTTTGTGTTCAGCTGCACATGTTCTATCATTTGAGATAAATACAGATTTTAAAAAGAACAAATGGTCTATTATTTGAATTTTATGTATAATTGCAAATTATAAAAAAAATAAAATAAAAGCGACTCGAAATGACTTGAAATTAAAGGTTCCTGACTTGAGACTTGACTTTTGCCTGTCTTGACTTGAGACTTGACTTGACCGACTTTACTTGAGACTTGACTCGGACTTGAGGACAGAGATTTAAGACTTGCAATACAGTGACTTGGTCACACCTCTGCTTTCAACGTCTTACTGGAGTCACGACCACTGTACAAGAAGAGATTATTGAAAACAATGTCAGAAACTTTAGGCTTAGCTTCTGGGTCCAGATAGCTCGGATTTCTAATAAATAACAACCTAAAAAATAATGCATTAAGTGTCAAATACTAAGTGCTTATAAAATTCTGACCTTTCCCTTTAGGCGGTTTTCTGAAACTAAAAGTTGGACCACATTAAAAGTCCAATAGACTGAGATCACTTGTTAGTGCCATCAGAAAAATGACACAAGGTGAAAAAACACATCTTAATGAAACTGGAAATCCAAAGATGAAAGGTTTACAAACGTAGCTTTTTAGGCTAACGGTGCAAAGTCTTCACTTTGATGAGTCAGGGTTGCCTTTTTTTCCATTTTCCTATTTAGCATTCATATTAGCCTTTTGTGCTCCTCTATTGAACTTATTCCATTGACTTCACTCCTAAAACATACAGCTTCTTTTATCTCCAGAATCGCTTGAAAAACATCTAAGATGGTGATGAAAGGGGACGACTTCTTGCTTCCACTTACCTGCAGGTATCGAGCAGAGCTAAGTTGCCAGCAATCCACTTAATGGTAAAAAAAAGAAGAAATGCTGTCTTTTATCTTGAGGAGAAAATACAGTTAGCTGGTACAAGGAGCACTTATCTCCCTCTGGTCACTAATGGTGGCGACAGCAGCTGTGTTGACCTCAACTAATGCTCTGCGGAACCTGAAACCTTTAAAGGAAGAAGTTAAAAGCAAAAAAGAAAATCAGACAAACAACATGTAAGATGGTGTTTATTGATGAGTATTTTTAAAGTAAGCGTTAAAGTGGCTGTATGCAGCGTTGACAATTATAGGAATATAAATGTCTAAGGAAAAGTATTCCTCATGTTTTTGACTTCATGAAAAATGCCAGAGACCAAAACAGCAGCCAGAAGAAAGCAGAAGGTTTTATTTTCCTTTCCATAACTAACTCGCCATTGTCCCCGTTTACTGCTGAGCTCTTTCAGTTTCAACATTTGAAAAATCAGGATGTGAAAAACATTTTGTGCTTTAAATAAATTTGTAAGAAAAAGAAAACATAATAGAAAAATCTCATCAAATTTTTTTTTTGTTCTAAAAAATACATTTTTCCAATCAGAGTGCTTATAGGTTTTTTTCAGTCTTAAACATGCACATCTTTACTTTAATATAATTTATGATTACATCACTATATCAGACCTCAAGTTAATCATTTTTAGTTGTAGCTCACTTGCTTTTTCGTAACGTATAAAAGTCCAGAGGCAGACCAGGTTCTTGAGTTTCATGGTTGTTTCTCCGTCTGTCGTTTGGAGTAAATCTGATGTGGGATGAAGAGAGAGAAAAAACTACATCATCGTTTCAAAAATGATGCAGCTTGCATATGCACACAGAAACATGAAAACGTCGTTTTGAAATTTATCAACTCTGGACATGGTTTCAAAGAAATTATAATTTTTTTTGTTTACCAAAAATGGCATATCTACCTTAATGACAAAATACCTAAAATCATCTGTTTGAATGGGGATTAACAAATCAAACCGTAACTGCAATGTTCCAGTAATGGCAATAAATGACAAAGATACAATAATGTAAATAAAACACAATGAACTAATCAAAACGGTAGTGGTTTATTTCTTCTGATTAGTCTTTGTGGTCTGTGAAACTTTTGTTTTCTTATTTGAGTTTTGCTTCAGTTCTTATGAACATCTTGTCTCTCGTTCTTTTGAACTCGGTATCCTGTTGTGTAATTTGGATCTACGTAGTGTTTCATTTTAGTTCTTCCTGTTCCATGGTGAGTTTACCGTTTTTCGTCATGGCTGTTAAAAAGTCGCATACAGAACATCCAAGCCTGATGGAAAGATGCATCAAAAGGTTTTATTTGTACAGTTTTGTTTTGTGAGCTACCATTCATTAAGCCAGCGATCTGGTGCAAAATTACAGACGGACAATACGGGTGTATCAAATCGCATTGTAGCTTAACAGTAATTTCTACAGTTTACAAGTTACTTTACAACACTGAAGAAGCTTCATAAAGAGAGAAAAGTCTGAGATCATACAAATCCTGCTGTGATTTTCACGTTATTCACTAAGTTGATAGGGTTCAAGCATAAAAGGAAAAACTGTACAGATTACATAAATTCAGTTGCAAGTAAAAAAGTGCATTTGTAAAACCTGCTCAATTGTTTACATTAATTTTGCATAATTAATAAATAGTTCATGTTTTGATATGTTGCAATCAAACAAAAAAAGAGGAAAGTTGAATTATGTTGCTTCACAGTGTTTAACAAATAGTCATGTGAATTAGTGGTCTTTTTGAGAGAAACATTAAGTTATGTGTCGTCAGGTTTGCATGAAAGTACGGATGAAGCATTTCAGTGCATTCAGATAGAACCTCCCGATCACAGAGGACCTGAGCATATATCAAAATCTACAAGTTCAAATGGTGCAGGAAAAAGAAATGTTTCACTATTAACCATTAAACCGTCAAATCAAATAGTTGCAGTCCTTCAGTGACAACTGTTAAAACTCGTCACACTGCTTTAACATCAGCTTGCCGTTGAATGATATTAACCATTTAATTGGTGGTGTTAAGATATTTGGTTTACAGATCGAAAAACAGTCTTTCTTCCATAAAAAGATGTGACAAAAACAGGGAAAACAGAAAAATGACCTTTAATCCCGAAGAATCCATGAGTTGCTGTCCATCTTCACCTTTCTGATCAATATTCTGGAACGGGTTGTCCAAAAGTCAACCCCTCACGTCCTTCATACACAGGTCCCCTGGTGGTGAATGATGTGTTTGTGGTGTTTCAGACCGAGCCCTCTTTCTTTAGAGTCCACCACTCGCTGCTGAGATGTGTCCACCAGAGCACTTGCTATGGTAATACCTGAACCCACAGGAAAAAACAGAAATGCTGGTTAAAATATTCTTCATTTTACACTCAGTGCTCTGTTAAGGAACTTCTAGCCTTTACGCTAGTGGAGCCCAAACCTTTGACAATGCTGACCAAAATCCCAAACTTGAAAGTCGTCAAAACAATTATGTGTAAGTATAGACATGAAGGGAATGTCCAACCATCATATCAGTTATGACGGAAACGGGTTCTTCATCCTACAGATGGCCATGTTTTGGTCTGGATGTGTAAATAACCACTGGCTAAAATCCAAACAGCTTGTGAAACATGTCCTGTACCAACATGGGCTGAAAGGCCACTCAACAAGAAAGAAGCCAAACATGTGAGAATAATTTTTTCAAAGAGTTTTGTTTATTTGACTCAGTGCAGTGAGAAACCAAACCACAGCAACTGAAAACTTAGCAAATTATGCAATTTGGATTCTAATCAAACTGAGTGTTCTGGACCATCAGGTGTGAAAACAACATAACTGACCAAAGACAAGAGATGATTGGTCTGACTTAACTTCAGACAGCGAGAACAAAATCTGTATTTTATACAGTTGAACCTCTGGGTTAAACTGTACGTTACTGACATTATTTATTGGAACCGATTTTAATCACTTACATTTTTAATGAGTGATAGAAATGATATTAGCTTTTATGTTTTAAATAAAAGCCACTAAATCATGTTGCACATTTGTGTTCAACAAAGATGTACAAATTGAACATGAACAGATTGTATATAATCTTACATACAGATTATAAAAGTTAAGGAAATTCCAAACTTTAATGTGGCTGAAATAGCAAACAAATGTGGAAATGACCTTACTTGTGTTACTTTAGAACAGTGGTTCTTAACCTTTTTTGGGGTACGAACCCCCCAGTTTCATATGCGCATTCACCGAACACTTCTTACCCCCCGCCCCCTCCCGACACACAAAATACTTAGCGGTATTCTGATTTAGTAATGTAATTATATTAGCTGTGTTACCACCCCCACGCCACTAGAGGCAGTAGCAACCCCGAAAAGATGCGACTAAGGAGCAGATTTAGACTATAGAATAGACCCTTTTCACATGACGTCACACAACTTCCGTTATGGCTCTAAACAGTGTATCTTTAGTTCCGGTGTGTGTAGTTAACGTTGTTTCTGGACTCTAAAGCTGCTGCCACAAATATGATTTGAAGATATATCACCATTTGCAAACAATTTTTCTTCATCAACATAATCTAAACTGGACAAATTCCTCACTGATTGATACCAGTTTGACTACAAAGGTACGTGTTTTGGTTTTTTCTAGTTGTTAGTTGATATGCTAGGACAGTAATAGTAATTTGTTAGCTGGCTAACATTACGTAGCCTGTTTTGGAAATAGAACGTATTTAGGCTCTAATCTTAATCACATTTTTATAGTATAAACTGGGGTTGCTACCCGTCATGTAAAATGCGTGATCGTATTAAACCCTTCTCACTTACGCTAGTTTCACCACCCGCTCAGTAGCCACATTACCTGTAGTCACAAGTCCAAAACTTAAGTTATGCCGCACACCCGCTACTCCATCGCGTCCTGAGAAGTCAAACTCTTGCTACAATCAAGACATGAGGAGGAAGACGCTGTTTTAGATAGATATCTTTCAGATTAACGTTTCATTGGAGAAATGTGATGAGCTCATTAACTTCACATTTCTCCAATATTTACCAAATGTTATGATTAGACGATTAAGTTTCTTATACTTTGTCTTCCTGCGGTTGTAGACTTGGCAGTAGAAAATTGATAACATAAGAACAACAACTTCATGTCCCTTTTAACAGGTTACACTTGATTCTGCTGTGGTGCCTGTGGAAACGAAGTCCATAAAGTTTATGCTCAGGTTGGAAAACCCTGTGGATCACATGGTGGGACTTCTGCTTCAAACTGCTCACTACAGTATACCATTGTCTCTGTCATCCACCAGTTCACTGCAGACTGGCACACACCAAGGACCCTACATGGATGTCTTCTTGAATTGTAAACCCTGAGTACATACTGTTAAAATAAAATTGATATGCCTTTTGTAAATAAATTTTTTCTATCAATGACTTAAACTGTTAACTGTAGTAATTATGTTTGTGTAATGTAGTAACCATGTACAGTGTTTAATATAATTATTAAATAGATGTTTTAAAGAAACAGCCACAAACCTTATCTTTGGTCCACAATGGCAGCTTTAATTTTTGCATTTCCTCTCCTCCACATACTTCATTGCCAGATGTGTAAAATTTACAAAAAGAAGCAATTTAAATGTAAAAGTTGCACATATGTAGATTACTCAAGCTATTTACAATAGTTTTTACAGAACTCCCCACATCAATTCATATATATATATATATATATATGTTACGGCCCCCCCCCCTTTGTGAGGAGGAGGGGAGTAACCCGACAACCACAAAAAACTTGACAGAGTCCAGGTGAATGTTTTAAAAAGGAGGGATTTATTGATAAAAATCCCAGAAGGCTTGTACAAACTGTGGGGGAGAAAGGGACGGTTAGGTGGTGCCAAATCAAAGAAAATAATAAAACAAAACAGGGCCTAACTACCGTCTATGCTAAAGAAAAGAAATAGAAAACAAAAACCCTGCCTACCTAATCTAACAAAAGTTTCCACCAAAACTTTACATGGGTGGCACCCACCTACTTACCTAATGTTTCTAACAGAAAAACACCTACGTGATGACATGTACACGGTACCCCAAACTAACCTCGCCCTCTAACTCCCACCACAAACCTTCACATTAAGAGCAACAAGACATGCGTCAGGAAAAGTCAGTTGAAGAGAGAGACCTCCCCAGCTGGGCTGCTTATATAAGGCCTCCCTGGATGCTGATTGGGCCTTGGTTGACGAGGATCAATCAGGGGAGATTGACACCAGCTTTCCCTACTACCTGTGAAGAGACAAACAAAAGAGGGGGGAGGGGAAAGAGAAACAAACAGCCTGACAGGCATGTAACACCCCCACCTTTATAAATCCAAACAAAAATGTTTGGAATGCTCAAGATAAAAAAAACACAAGCTCAAAATGCACGTGACAAACCATCTGCCAACACATTCTCTGACCCCTTTTTATGGCAGATCTTGAGGTTGTACTCCTGAATGATCAAAGCCCACCGCATAAGTCTTTGATTCTGATTGTACATCTTGGAAAGAAAGACAAGTGGGTTATGGTCT
Organism: Poecilia reticulata; assembly: GCF_904066995.2. Taxonomy (NCBI): domain Eukaryota; kingdom Metazoa; phylum Chordata; class Actinopteri; order Cyprinodontiformes; family Poeciliidae; genus Poecilia; species Poecilia reticulata. Next base: position 974,588 of record NC_088844.1, on the reverse strand, counting down.
GTGAAGACAGTGATGGGTTCCACACTCAAGCCAAGGTAAGCTTCAAAATGCTGTAACGCCAAGAGTAGTGCAAGCGCTTCCTTCTCAATGGTAGAATATCTACTTTGAGGAAGATTAAACTTCCTTGAGAAGTAGCTCACAGGATGCTCTATGCCATCTTTATCATCCTGCAGAAGGACAGCTCCTGCCCTAACAGCACTGGCATCTATGTCCAGCTTAAATGGCAAACTGAAATTTGGGGCGGAAAGAACAGGAGACATTCATCAGACCAAGTAAAAGGTTTAGAAGGGCTGGTCAAAGTTGTTAAAGGAGCAGCTATGGTGGAAATGTTTTTGCAAAAGCGACGGTAGAATCCTGCCATCCCCAGGAATCGACGGAGCTCCCTTCTGCTTGAAGGAACCGGAAAGTCAGAAATGACTTTGACTTTTGCATCCACAGGACACACTTTTCCTCCGCCAACCTGTTGGCCAAGATACAGAATGGTACCTTTACCAAATTCACACTTTGAAAGGTTGAGTGTTAGTGAGGCAGTTGAAAGATGTTTGAAGACCTCAAGCAAAGCTGCCAGATGGTTAGGCCAGTCATTTGAGTATACAACTATGTCGTCTAGATATACTCTGCAGTTTGGCACATCTCCCAGTACTTTATTCACAAGCCTTTGAAACGTAGCCGGAGCATTACATAGCCCAAAAGGCATCACTGTGTACTGGAGAAAACAGTCTAGTGTGACAAAAGCTGAGATGTCAGAGGCCTGTTTTGTTAGAGGTACTTGCCAATACCCTTTCAGCATGTCAAGTTTAGTGACAAATTTTGCTGGTCCAATTTCATCAATAAAGTTTTCAATGAGAGGCAACGGGTGTGCATCAAGGACTGTTACAGCATTCACCTTACGAAAGTCTGTACAGAACCTTGGACTTCCATCAGCTTTCATGTCTAATAGACATGGAGAACTCCATGGGCTGCAACTCTGAATGGCAAGTCCATTTTTAACAAGGTACTCCACTTCCTTTTTCATAACCTCCCTCTTTGTGGGATTGACACAGTATGCCCTCTGCTTTATAGGTGCAGGATTGGCAAGAATAATGTCACGAGACACCACATTAGTCTTGGTAGGAACATCCCCAAACAGACATTGGAAGTCTGATATGAGTTTTGTAATGTCCTCCACTTGGTCATCTAATAAATGTGACAGATAGCCCGGCAGGTTAGCCAGTATTTCACTATTACTAAGCCTTGCAACTTGTGGTGGATCTTTGCGCATCATCATATCCTCCTCAGCCAACTTTGAAACACATGTTACAGGGGAAATGGCTTCAACCTGACTCTGGGTTGGTTGGTCAGTCCCCCTTGAATGATATAGTTTCATCATATTGACATGACAAAGCCTGGTCTTACGGCAGCAAACTGGAGTTTGAATAATGTAGTTCATTTCACTAAGTTTCTTTTCTACCACATATGGTCCAGAGAACTTAGTTTCCAAAGAAGAGCCAGGGATGGGTAGCAAGATCAAAACCTTATCACCAGGGTGAAACTCACGAGTGACTGCTTTCTGGTCATAATGTTGTTTCATTTTGACCTGCTTTGAAGCCAAGGCATTTTGCGCAAGAGCACAAGCTGCCTGAAGGCGCTCTCTCATCTTTGAAATGTACTCTGGAATACTTTTTACAGAGTGAGAGGGTGAGATTAGCTTGTCTTTAAGGACATTTAAAGGTCCCCTAACCTCATGTCCAAACACAAGTCCAGCAGGACTACAACCTAAAGTGTCTTGCACTGTTCCACGCACGGCAAACAACAGAAATGGGATGCCTTCATCCCAGTCCCTCTCTGTATCCATACAGTATTTTCTCAGCATTGCTTTTAATGTCTGGTGAAACCTTTCAAGGGCGCCTTGGCTTTCAGTGTGGTAAGAGCTTGAAGTTACATGCTCTACACCCAGCTGTTTTAGTGCCTGCATGGGCAAAGGTTCTAGACATAAAGTTTGTGCCCTGGTCAGTTTGGACAACCTTGGCAAGACCAAATATTGGCCCCTGCTCTGCATGTTTTAGATGTGAATCTATTCCAGAACAGCTGATTCAAATGATTGCATGAACATCAAGTTCATGCAGAAGCCTGTTAATCACCCAGAGATCCAATTCAGTTGAGGGGCAGAAGGGAAATACCTAAAACATGCAGGGCAGGGGGGCGGTGAGGACCAGGGTTGAGAAACACTGATTTAGACCAATCTTATTCTTTTTAAATTACTTTTCTGATTATTATGCAGAGACACCTCTTAATGCAACCCAGAAATCTTCCAGAACAGGAACATTTAGTTCCTGATAATATGTACTTATACCTATTTAGCATCCCAGAGCAGGTGTATCTAGATTAGATTAGATTAGATCAACATTAGATTAATTTTCTTCTTTTACTCTTTCCCTTGGTTTGTTATTGTAAGGATTTGGTGTTTTTCCTGTGTTTATTTAGATCTGTGTTGCTGTGAGTCTCTGTCTTGTTCCTGTCTGCTCCCTGATTGTTTCCCAGGTGTGTCTAGTTCCCCTGATTACCCTCTGTGTATTTAAGCCCACCTGTTGTCTTTGTCTCTTGTCGGATCCTTGACGTGTCTACCCTGTTTGTTGGTTTGTTGTTTGCCTTGCCGTCACAGTGGAACTGGATAGTCCTGTGTCGGCGTCAGCGCTCGTTTTCAGTCTCGTTAGTCAGTTGCTACCAGTGTTAGCTTTAGCTACCGTTTCAATGTGCTGCCTGCTCGTTCAGACTGCTTGAGCTGCTCCTTCCACATTAAATCATTTTCATCTCTACCTGGGTCCTGCCTGTGTCTACTTCACCACCAACACCACAATTTCATGATAGTTACTTTGTTTGTATTTCCTTTTATTTCATGCAGAGGTCATGCTAACCGAATATTTGACTGGTTATTTTTTTAAACGACTGGAAAATTTAAAGCCCGTCCGTCATTTGACAGGTTCTAATTAACACCCATGACCCAGACATTATAGACTTTTTGCAGAGTTCATCGCAGAGGCAACTAAAATCGATGAATAAAAATCCTTTCTGAATATCATCTCTTGGACTCTGAACTAAATGGATCTTTCTGACCGGGAGCTGACCGCATGTTGAAGAGTTATGGACCGGACGACTTGGAGCGTCTGGTTAGGAAGTGCATTCAAAACCTTTGGTTGAAATGGCGCGTTAAATTCAAGTCTCCATTACAGACCAGAGAAAACTAAAGAGAATGCAACACTGTGTTAATCCATTTGAGGAGCAGTTTATCTGATGCAAAAGTTAGACTGTAACATGTGCAGTCCGTTGCTCAACCACTGTGGACGTGCTACGTCGCTGCGAAGAATTAAAAACCACTGGAAGTAACTCATCCAGCAGTTTTAACAAATGGAGCCTTCTTGGAGCACGTTACCCAGGAGAGTGGTTTTCTGGAGGAGCGCTGCAGACGTAACATCTGTCCGTTTTGGAGAAGCGAAACCACGCAAAAAAAAAAAAAAATCCTGGTAAAAATGCACGCTCGGTCCGTGCAGGGTAAAACACTCACAGAGTTCAATTTATCTGTTTGGACCAGACAGATCCAACTGACTGATGAATTAGCACAGATCTTTCTGCAGATGGGAACCAGGAGGAAGTGCGTTCAGACCCCAGCGGATGAAGTTCTGGTAATTTAAGTGAAGTCGCTTAATTTAATTTATTAGAAGTTATTGGGGCCACAGTCAGTGGTTTTTGTCACTACGGAGAAAAATGTAGATAAATTTATCTGCTTAATTTGTGATGGGATGTGGATTCACGGTGAATATTAACTAAACCACATAAAATGTTGCTAAATAGACAATGTTAATATGACTGATAAAAATAGTACATGATCGATTTTTTTATGTTGTCGGTCAAGATGACGGAGAACAAAAAAGTCTAGCGCAAACTCTGATTTCATGTAAAGCACTTTGAATTGCCTTGTTGCTGAAAACGTGCTATATAAATAAAATTACCTTACCTACCTTGATTACTTCGTTATGTTTGTTTACACACATAAAAAAACTTTTTTCATGCACAGGTGGGGCTCTGCAAGGCTTCTTTGGGTCATTCTTTTCAACATCTTTATGCCCGTCATGGAGTGATGTTTGTGAAGTTTCACAATGAAAACTTAACAGCAGTATTTTGAGTTATTTAACTGGTCGAGCAGAAAAAATGGAGTTCAATTCTGTTCACTGAAATTCATTCAGTCTTTTCACCATATCATTCATTTCTAAATATTTAGCTACAAACTAAATATCTATTTAGAGAGGTGAATATTTTAAGTTAAATATTTAGTTCACAGCTAAATATTTAGTTAATATGCAAATTCACTTGCTAATAACCGGAGGTGGATTATCAAAATAAAAGCTGGGTCTTGGGAACCTCTATATAAACCTCCATACAGACTGTCACAGTCACTGTAGATTTCTTTATGTCTGCATCGCCTTTACGTCATGTTTTAAGCTGAAATGTTGTACATGTCCAGAGGAAAAGAAATACTGATGAAAAGGTTACATCAGCAACAATTAAAGCAAATAAGTCATTCCAACAGGAATTCATATTAAAGTTCACAAGACCCAGCTATTATTTTGGTATTTATTTTAGCTCTGAGCTAAATATTTAGTTTGAGGTTAAAATTTTGTGGATTATTTAACCTCAAACTATATAAAGTTAGCAAGCTAAAGTTGGCTTGCTAACTTTATATTTTGTTTGACATTTATAAATTAATGAGTAACATGGTGAAAATGACTTAAAATGTACCCTTATTTTTCTATGACAGGCTAAATAACCCAAATTATTGCTATTAATTTTGACTGCAGCTTTACAAATGGCACCCGACTATCTTAAGAGATGTTCTTGTATTTCTTAATCTGAGTTATCACACACAATTTTATATTTTTTGACACTCTATGACAGTGTTGTAGTCAAGACCACCAAACCCAAGACCAAGACAAACCAAGACCAGAGTGTATCAAAACCGAGACAAGATCAAGACTTTTAGGGTCCGAGACCAAGTCAAGACCAAGACCAGCGCCCACGCTACATGACACGATAAAAAGTGAAATATGATCAAAATTGTTTCTCAAATTGATCTGAAAGATCCACATTCCCATAAAAACACCTAGATATGAAATACTTAGAGCTGAAATAAATTTAACCAATATCTCTATGCCACAATCTGCGGTGGTCTCGTGCCATCCCTAAAAGGTTAACGCCCTGGGCGTTTGCCCATATTGCTCATGTCAGAAACCACTCCTGTCTGCACCATTAAACATAGCAATTGAGGCAATGCACCAATTGTAAACAACTGTGCACACCCTCTCTCCCACTGCATGAAGCCAGGCAGCAGAAAGTGCTGTAATGTCTGTCATTATGGCAGACATACCAATTACTAAATACCAATACCAAAGACTTACCAATTACGTGTTTCTGTTACTCCCCCTTCCCACCTTTCACTCGCATGCGGCGCTCCCAGACATGTGCAGTGGTTTTCTCTCAGCGGCAGAAGATGTCTGTCTAATCGTCAGTAATAGAATAGCGCTGCATAAATCATAAGAAATCCGATGGCCACAGATAATTCAGCATCGCTTCACTTTCACAGACGGTGGGGACTACGTCTAACTTTTTTCGTCACTTAGAAAAGTAGCTCAAAGAAGGGTAAGCTCTGTTGACATGATGCTAGCTGTACAGAGGCACATAAGCATTTGTGATGAAAAAAAGTCACTGTGCTGAATTATTGTGCAGAGGTGTTGACTGACTTGCCGCATATATGGGACAACAACGCTGTGTCCAAAAGTTTGCAATACAGTGATGCGTCATTCAGAAACAGTCCGACGTGCACACGTCGGGCATGCCCCAGTTAAATTTCTTAAGAAATTTTAATATGTCTTGTTATAAATTATTTCATATAAATGTATTGTTTACTCCATTTTTTTTCTACAGCAGGAGAAATTGTGTCAAAAAAGCGTAAGACAAAATTTCAAAATGTTAGAAAAACTTTTTTTTTATTTATGAAAATGTGTGGGACAAAAAAAAAAGTAAGCAGTCCAGAAGCATCCTCATTCCAAACACATTGACTTAAATTTTCACTTTATGGTACATGTTCACATTATTCATTGACGGTATCTAAGAATATCAAATATATTTTAAATTTAACTGAAGATATGACATAATACAATATATAACATACAATAAAATACAATGACTTAAGTCTTATTGTTTAGACTAGGTCATCAAATCAGTCTCAACTACGTTGCCTGTAGGGATTTTTAATGTCCAGCAGGTGTCAGTATTCAGTGACACAGCATCAACACAGGATCAATACAGTTTTGCTATGGGTCGAAACGCTTCAAGATGCCTCATCTACCCATCACTACCTACAGGTATTGAGTATATGTGAGTATTGTAAGCATGAGTGAATGGATGAGAACGTCTTCAATACATTTTGCTGAAAAGTCAAAGCCGTTGTTTTTGGTCAAAACATGCAAAATCAGAGATTAGAGATTACTACTCAAATGAGGTTAAAGGCCATAAACATAGTCAAAAGAACTTTCTCTCACTGTGTGCTCAGATCTACACTTGTATAGATCTGTATAGATTCTTCAATGTAAAGAAAGTTAAAGGAAATATCATCCTTTTTAGTCATTAAATTGTAATGTTTCTCTTTGTGATGGTTAAATCACAAAGTATTTTAACGTCTTTCTTGTCTTCCTGATCTAGCTTTTTGAGCTCTGATTATGTCTACTATTTTGATTGCTATGCACCAATTGTGCATCACTAAACCTAAAAGTAAACATTCATCTGTTATGACTATACACACAAACTGAAAGGTTTCCAACACTGACTCTTTCAGTAAAAGCAGGAATGAATGTTACTAGTGGTAGAATATATAAGCACCCTAATGTGAATATTTCTACTTTAAAATGGTTTCCACCTTTGACTAATTGGCATTATAATTGTGTAGATTTTTCCAGCTGAACACACACATCTCCATTTGCAAAACTAAATTGGCCATACATAATCAAATTATGCTGCAGGTGAGTGTAAGTGCTCATTTGCTACCTTGGTGACCACACACATTAAATGTGATTGTTTTGTCAGGTGAGTTGACGCATCATTAAGACCCCCCCGCCCCTGACCACCATGTGGAAACCCCAAAACATTCCTGAGAAACTAATGGGCCCATTATCGAGAGACAAAAATACCCGGGAACACGGTTGGCGTAGAACTGTTGCGGGGAAAATAGGTCTGCATCTGGGAAGCATCTGTGGAGGGAGGAGCCGGCTTGCTAACTTTGGCTGCAGCCAGGTCATCCTGAAGCTGAAAACATCAGAGTGTGTGCAATCACCCTGAATCAACACACAAGGCATGAATGCATGAGTATGATCTACACACAGGCAGTAAGTTTTACTATGCCAGGTGTTACACCGAAAAAGATCCGAAAACATGACAGACAACGGGAAAGTCTTAAATGTTCATAAGTAATAATGAGATTGTATACTGGAAAACTAGGCTGACTTTCATGAATAGTGCGCGGAAGTCTTTGTTGGCACTGACTGATGTTCATAAGAAGACATCACTCAGAAGGGTTAGGCTATATTTGTTTACCTTGCATAGATGGATTCAACAACGTGACAAACATTCCTTAGAGCTTTTGGTGTGCCAAAGTATATGGAGGACCCAAACCCCACTGTTCATCTGAACTGTTGGTTTAAGGCAGAATGGACAAACACATTCATTTTCCATAGGACCATGAGACCTGTCTTTGTAATTTTGGTGACCCTGTGTGAATGTTATTCTTTTGTTGCTATAGACCAGGGGTGCACAAAGTCAGTTCTCAAGGGCCGGCATCTTGCATGTTTTAGTTCTCTCCCTGGTTTAACGCACCTGGATCAAATGATTTTGTAACCTGGATCAAAAGATTCCTCGTCAGAAGGCCTAAGAGGAACATTGACAAACTGAAAAGGTTGATACTACCTCCAGGGAGAGATCTAAAACATGCACGTTGCCAGCCCTCGAGGACCGACTTTGGACACCCCTGCTATAGACCATCCGCTTCAAGGTTTGATAGCTTTTCTAAGACTCTAGTCTGCCCATAATTCTTTTAACTCAGTTGGTACTCAAACCAACCTGTCTGGTACCAACAATCATTTTATCTCTATTCTGACTCTGTTTCTGTTTGAATTTCAGCAGGGCTTCACATCAAAATATCCAAATCTACAGAGTTGCTGCCCTGTGATTAGTCGATTCACTATTTGTGCTAAGCAGTCAAACAGATGTGCTTGAAGTGGGTAGTGAGGATATACTGGGTGTAAAACATACAGGAAAAACCCCTCAATGTTTGACTAAGAGTCAACAAGAAGACAGATGAAAGAGTGAGACTGACAGGAATCCATTCCAGTGGGGTGGATTGTTTCAAAGACAGAGAGGTTCAAAGTATCAGAGATCAATGTCAGGTCAATGGAGCTCAGTTTGTGAGCTTTGCCCACTGATTTCTGTTGAAGCAATCCAGTCAGACTCAGAGAGGGAGGTAGAGGGGGAGGACTTGGAAGGGGGAAGAGGAGGGCCAAAGGAGGTCAACACAGTAAAGGGAAGTAGAGGATGATATTGTTAGGGAAGATTCTTACAGGCCACTAGTCAAAGATCCGGTCACAGAAAGCAGAGGAGTTTCATGTTGTAATGTCCAATTGATAGCTGATAACTGGACACTTAACAAGACAATGCTGGATTTATTCTTTGCTTAATCAAAGAAGTGGGCTGTAATTTAGGCACTTTGTGCCATGCTGCTTAAGAAGAAGTCTTAAACTCTCTCATGCCAGTGTAGCAGGAAGAAGCCTGCCCCAATATTCAAAACACCTGGCCCCTAATCACCTCATGATGGGTGGAGAGTATAAAGGCAGACTCTCTCACCTGGTTGCTTATGCTGGCATTTGGTCACACGTCGTTGGGAAGGTTGCTTGTGTAGCGTGCAGGTCTAAAACGCAAACATCAGTAAGTAATGTTTCTCCTTCTGCATAAGACCTACAATTTCAGTGTTTGACTTGAATTGTTTAAATCTAGAAACCACTGGAAGTCTCCAGTGCAGTTTTAACACAAAACGGGTATGTATTGTTTTATTGCACCCATACAGCTCCATAACACAATGACAGTTATTTATATATAGAACATATTGGCAAGCTGATCCTCCCGCTGTGGGCCGGAAAGAATTCTCTGGTTTGGGGTGAAGTCATCCAGCTCTGGTAGGTGACAATGGTTTCCTCTGCCTTCCATCTTCTGTAAATCGCCTATTAACCCTTTGATTTAATTCCAGCTCTGACACTGCTGCAGCTCGCTGGAGACCCTGCTGTTTTGTTTCACTGTTTGGTTTCATTTTTTTGTTTTGTTTTACCTTGTTTCATCGGTTGACTTTGTTTAATTTTTGTAACTGCTTTGTTTAATTTGTTTTGTCTCGTTTGGTTTCTTAGTTTTGGGGGTTTTTTTTGTTTAAATTTGTTACTTTGGAGCATTCTATTGTTTTGTGTGGCCTCCAGCCTTGCTGCAGATAGCAGCCTTGGGTTCTTTTAGACTATTCAATTAAAATATTGATGTTTTTAATTGGTTATATTGGAGGTAAACTCATTTTAGTCTTTGGCCAAGTTTAAATTTTAGCATTTGCTTGTTTAACCCCACCTTTTTGTCTCCAGGCTGAGAGCTGAGTGGGAGGGACCTCCAGGGAGACTGGAACTGTGTTGTGCGAGTGACCAGTATTCACAATTGAATGCCTGTTCACAAGTGTTCAAGTGCCTGTTCATAAAATCATTAACTTCTGGCTCGTTATATTCTCTTGTACTCCCGGATTCAATGATTCCATGCGTGGAAACAAAAGCCACACAGAGATGACAGCGTCACAATAATCAGCATTTATTCAAGACAGAATGCATACTATCACCTGCAAAACACATCACACAACATCAGAAACGTCAGAGAACAAACAATACATGAATTACCTGAGAAAATGAAAATGACAAAAGATGGAAACAGACAGCAAAGACGTCTTTGGAGAATTGCAGGAGCAAATCTGATTTGTTACAGTGTGGAAAGTTTTATCTTTAATTTATTTAATTTATCTTTGCTCATCCAACCAGGACATGTCTCTGACCCTTTCTCTAAAGCTATTTGCTCCCATTGTCTAAGGAGAGCTTCTCCAAGCCCCTGCTGGTTTATGGCCTTCACAGATCAGTGTGAATAGCTAGAACTTCCTACTGATTGTTGTCCGGACAGACAAAGGGCAGATCAGAGATCTTGGCAAACAACTACAGGTAAAATAAAGATCAATAGGCTAAAATAAGTTATAATTTTAAAACTATAATTAGGCTATTTCAATCAAGTCATGTTAGATTTTAAAACTAGCTTATTTTAAATATATTTTCTTAACACCGTTCATCTGCACGCCACAGCTTCTCCACAGCTTCGTGATTTCCCATCCTCCTGCGTTGGTCCTTTTTCCCCTCAAACGCTCCTCGGATGCAAGAGATTTCTCCTGGCCCAGCCTCGATCATTTCAAGCAGCTTCTCCCGCCTATCTCTCACCTGCCTGGGGTTTCGCTTACTCCACGATTCATCTCCGAAAACATAAGTCCTCCGGTCACCTTGTTAACTTTGACCTTTGGCCCGTGACGCACGACGCATTACCTCCCGCACAGTCAGTGAGACAAGGTAGCTAACTGCGGAGCTCTACGTGGAGGTGACAGCCTGTTTAAAGATGCCACGTAAAGAAAGACGACAGAATCAAAAGAGAGGATCTGATGGAAGCAGCAAAAGGCCGTCTTCCTCCGCCCGCCAAGCTTCTCTCACTTCCGCATGCCGTCATAGTCAGCACCTCTCCGGATTTCCCCCTCTACGCCCGTCTCGGGTTGACAGGATGCTCCTCAGATGCAAGAGATTCCTCTGTGTTTTCAAGCAGCATCTCCCGCCTCGATTTCAAGTAGCCAACTTGAAATCGCCTGAGAGAGGTTGGCTTCTCTCAGGCAAGAGAAGCCAACCTTTCTCTCGCCTGACTGGGATTTCTCCTGCTCCCTCACCACCTACTCCACGATCCACCTCTGGCAAGCGGACATGTGACCGCACCGCTTTCAACCCGCACCGTCTTTCTTCGCCTCAGCTCCTTCACCAGTGCCACGCTATGGATCAGCAATGCCTACGATTTCCCTCTTCTGCATGGCCGCTGTCAGCTAGCGTTCTCATGTCTCATTCGAGTCTCGCAATACTTCGTAACCCAGACACCTGTCATTAGTTTATCCCCTCCCGAACACGTTGGCCGTATATTCATGCGCCATTCGAGTTCTGATGTCCAAGGATTTTATCCGAACATTGACTTGGTTAAAACATCGTCACCTGTTTCTCCAAGGCGCCTCTAAACATAACATTAGTTCAGCAGGTGACCAGCTGTTGCGTAAGAGCTGCAAGGCATATGTTGGAATCCAGACAGACATGGAGGGATATCTTCCGTATAAATAGCAGACGCATGTGCACTCAACTGCAGAGCAGTGCAGTCCATCTTTAACGGGTCGTTTGATCACCGCAGTTATCCATCTGCTTCTCATTAGTTATTTGTCGCTAGTCAGCGCACTATTCTTTGTCATCTGATCCATATTATAACTTATGCTACCCAGGCCCGGCAGCATGGGCCGACATCTGGGTGCATTGCCGGCTTCAGTTAGTCATGTCCCGGCAGTCCTGCAAGCCCCGTGTTTTATCTACATGGCCAACTCCTAGATATTCCTGCATCGATTTGGTACCAGAGTTTCCTCCACTTCCTGCTGTTTCACGGCTTTTCACAGATCAGTGTGAAAGCTGGAACTTCTGATGGTTTCCCACACAAAGGGCAGTTCAAAAGATCTTGTCAAACAATCTGCTTTATCTACAGGTAACATAAAGGTTAATAGGGCAGAATGTTATTAATCTGAAAACTATAATTAGGCTTTCCAATCAAGACATGGCAAGTTTTAAAACTAGCATATTTTAAATTAATTTTTATGACCTAAACAGCCAATTCAATCAGTTAATCTCGTCTGGAGCAGGGGTTCGCGTCTCGGCTGGCCTTCACATATCAGCGGCTTGAGGCATGAATTATCATTTACCTAATTGTGGACTTTTGCCTTGTTGCGACGGCGATACGTGCAGTAGAGTGGCTTGTCAACGTAACATGAAGTCGGCTAATAATTCCTCTTTGGTTCGGTTGAGTCTGTCCAGCGCTTCTACTAATTATTAATCAGCCTTACATTCTTATTGATGAGGGCCTTTGTCCAACCATTGTTCCAAAAAAAAAATGCTCAGTGTCCATTCACTACTTATCAAAACCAACCTTAAATAGAAACTGGTTTGGTCTCAATGTAAAACATGGTTTTAGCATCCTATTTGTAGGAACTTTTTTCAGACGCACAATGTATAGTGGTGTTTCATATTTCATTCAGGTAGCACAGTACAGAACAATCCAGAGGATTTAAATAGTCTGGCAGTCGCTATTTCAGCAGGTGATCAACAAGTTGTTCTTGTCGTGGCTTAAGTTTTAGATTTTTCTTAGTTGTTTCAACTTCAGGATATTCCTGGTCTACTTGCTTCGCCGCTATCAACTGATCTGTCCCATATTCTGATGTGTCCTGTTCAAGTCCCATTGGTTGCTTCTCAGTTCTTATCTCAAGATCTCCTGAAATCAGCAGATTATTTCCCAGGCTATCCTGCCACTTTCAGGTTATGCAATCAGTTCTCTCGTTTACCCCGGTCCCACACTCAAATGTGCTCATTCCAGTCTCACTTCTGGGCCAATAGCCATTAGACACTTACCAGTCATTCTTGTGGGTCTATCGCTACAGCAATCAGCACTTGCATGCAGTGGCGCAAAAAGTGGGTATGCAGGGTATGCAACGCATAGGGGCGCAGCACCAGAGGGGGCGCCAAAACCCCGTCTGGAGGGGGCGGCGCGCCGATAATGTTTTCCCTTACACTTCTGCGCGCCTTACGCTCCTTCACCTCGCGCACATAACGAGGTAAATGTAGCGAGTTTTACCCTTTACGTATCGTTGCCTCGGGGGGGGTTGAGTGAGCGTCGCTCCTTCACCTTCACCCTGACGCTCCTTCCCTCGGTCGGAGGGAGGGGGGGGCGCCGATCTATGTTTTTGCATCCACCTGAATAATGTGTAGTTGCGCCACTGCTTGCATGCATCCTAAAGCTCACAGCTCCATCTAGAGTCTGAACTCCCAACCCCATTGCCGGGTCCAGTGGAGTTCATTCACATGGCGCGTCTCAACACGTCAAAGCTTTTCGACGAGTTTAAGATGGCATTTCCTTTCTATTTCCCATTTAAATTCAGTCCGTCAGGCATGGCCCCTTTTTGGGGGGGGATCTCCTATAGTTGGTTCAGCTTCACCTTCAACAGCTCAAGTTTCCAGCTTTTATAATATTGTTCCCTGGACGTAACCTGTTTCCTGAGGGGCTATCTCCGCAAGCAATCCCAAATTGTCGCTCTCATCAGTCGTGTGTTACCATAAAGCTGAACCTTCACCACTCCGTTTCATGTCATCAACCGACTTTAATCTTATCTCTGCTCGTTTCACCCCTGATCATTTTGACTCTATTGTTGATTAGATGTCCCTCTCCATCTCTGCTCAGTCCAGTTCAGCTATTAGATGGAATCGCTCATTTCATGTTTAATCTCAGGTCTTGCTCTGTAATTTTATTTTCTATATGTCCCGTTTCTTTTATCCTAATTTTGAATCTTGGTTTTTCTTTATGCTCATCCATAGCTTTAGATTATGTTCAACCAGTCTCTAAGCACTCCCTCGACATTATCTCAGCACTCGTGTCTTTTTCAGTATTCTCTTCATATGATTATGTATCTCTTCCCTGTGTCCATAGCTCACTCTGTGCTAGTCGAGCACTCCGCATTTCGCTGGTGGTGGTTGGTCTACCTTGTCCAAAGTGTAAACTTGTCATGTGATTGTCCCTTCTGTGACCTCCCATGCTGCTACTTGCAGGTTCGTTTCTGTGTTATTACTCACTAGCATCCTCCAAAGACTGAACCCGCAAGTCTACTTCTAGCTTCTTTGTCCCTCAACCAATTGGCTCTATTGCCAACCTTTTGGTTTCCCTGAAGCTATCTCAGTAACCCATCATCTTTAGCAGTCTGACTCCATGCCATCCCAGTAACCCTGCATGTCTCTGCCCGTGCAGCTGTCCCACGTCCCAGCGTCACTCAAGCCCCTGCAGCTGTCCCATGTCCCAGCGTCATCCAGTCCCTGCAGCTGGCCCATGTCCCAGCGTCGCCCAGCCCCTGCAACTGGCCCGTGTCCCAGCGTCGCTCAGCCCCGCAGCTGGCCCGTGTCCCAGCGTCGCTCAGCCCCGCAGCTGGCCCGTGTCCCAGCGTCGCTCAGCCCCGCAGCTGGCCCGTGTCCCAGCGTCGCTCAGCCCCTGCAGCTGGCCCGTGTCCCAGCGTCGCTCAGCCCCGCAGCTGGCCCGTGTCCCAGCGTCGCTCAGCCCCGCAGCTGGCCCGTGTCCCAGCGTCGCTCAGCCCCGCAGCTGGCCCGTGTCCCAGCGTCGCTCAGCCCCGCAGCTGGCCCATGTCCCAGCGTCGCTCAGCCCCAGCAGCTGGCCCGTGTCCCAGCGTTGCCTGCCCCTACAGTTCGCCCATGTCCCAGCGTTGCCTGCCCTACAGCTCCCCCATGTCCCAGCGTTGCCTGCCCCTCCATCCGGCCCGTGTCCTAGACTTTCTCTCTTTATTGGTCCATGTCTCAGTGGTTTTCCTTTCCCTCATACTTTTCAGTGTGGCTCCCTTACCGTGGGCACCTATCCTACAGCCTTTCTCCAGATATATTTGTGTCCCCTAGCTCCCCAACTCCTGCCTGGCTCCACGCCTTCAAGTATCCTTCACTCTCTTGCCCGGTATTATTTCGGCTCTTTCCTTAGCAGGCCTTCATTCTCCGGATGAGCATCATATCATGAAAACCCCTTTATCAATCAAATTTGATTCCTCCTATCAGCTTCTTACCTTCTAGTTTTCTGCACTCCTTCGGCCTACAACCCGTACTTTTCTTTTCTCCACGTATCCTCAAGTCGGCATACGAGTTTTAGGTCTCACCTTTCCTCGGGCCCCGGCCTCAGCCCTTTTTTTTGGGGGGGGGAGCATCCCTAATCAGTTATCGGGATGTTCATCGAGTTCAGATCAAATCTCAGCTCAAATTAGCTGCCGGGGTCCGAACGCCAAAGAACTGTTATTCATTCCTGTCATTAAATATTTTAATTGTTCCCCTTTGTCCGTCTGAGTCTCTCCAGATTGAAATGGAGCTTTAGCGGAAGTTCAGGCTGGAAGACTCCACCCCCTTCGTTTGCCAATCGACGTCATGCTCATCTCCGACCTCAGCGCTGGACCTCACCCGGCGCGTTCAATCAGCAATCACGCTCTGCATAAAAGGATCCACACCCAAGCCGTCAACTGCTTCCCAGCTGCGTTCAACCCACCACCTCCCCATCTCCACCCACATCCTTCGGCTCTAGGATGGCACCCTTTCCCAACCACCACCACCAGTGTCGGGCCCCGGGGGAGAGCATCCCTAATCAGTTATCGGGATGTTCATCGAGTTCACATCAAATCTCAGCTCAAATTAGCTGCTGGGGTCCGAGCGCCAAAGAACTGTTATTCATTCCTGTCATTAAATCTTTTAATTGTTCCTCTTTGTCCGTCTGAGTCTCTCCAGATTGAACGCTGGTTTGTTAATAAAGTTTGACCTATCTACCTACCGACCGTCTAGAATCTGGTCGTCTGCAGGTCATTTAGCACCACGTTCTCCACGAACATGCTGTGCGCCAACGGAGAAGGGTGACCATCGTCCGCCCACGCTCCTGCCAGTTGCAGAAGGCTCTCCTCGCCGACCGGAATCGGACTGTTTTGTTGACATTCCAAACAAAACAGTGCAGCAACAGTGCAAAATTTAGTGCAGCGCCATCTAGTGGATGCATAACGTAACTCCAGCCTCTACTGTAGAGTCTATTCTATGTGCCTTTATTGCGGTGCGCCTTATATATGAAAAGTTTTAAAATAGGCCATTCATTGACGGTGCGCCTTATAGTGCGCAATGTATACGGTATACATTTATTTTAGGAACCAGTTCCCATTTGGACTGCCCTCCCCCTACTGGTAGGCCTCAGTACTGTGCACTTCCCTTCCTATTGTGTTATGTTTTGATTGTCTTTTAAAAAACAAACATGAAAACAATAAAATGTAATTAACTTTTGGAAAAGTCTTGTTCTCTTTGGTCGTGAACCTTGAGTGCCTACTGGCAATCTATTTCCTTGGGTGCAATTCCCAAGGTGGTGTTGTTGACAACTTCTGGTTACCCTTCTGCTCCTCAACTTCTGCCGTTGAGGAGCAGAGTATCAGATTCATACCTTAGTGTTGCCACACCAGCAGTATTCACCATTCCTGCATTACTGTTGTCTAGAACAGTGGTCCCCAACCCCCGGGCCGCAGACCTGTACTGGTCCGTGGACCAATTGGTACCGGGCCGCGCAAGAAATAATTAAATATTTCCGTTTTATGTATTATTTGAGTCAGGAGGATCTTTTATTTTGAAAATCCTTTAACCGGATTCTCTGTTACTTGCGTGCCAACACTGATCCCACAAGCACCAAAATGAGTAAGAAACAGATCAGATATCTTTGGAAAGTTTCTTTGCAAAGGGGAAAAGGCCCAGAGACAGGAGAATGGATTTATCCCAGACCGGTAGGTGAGCCCCACATTACAAGCCGCTCTGCATAACATGCGGCGACCGGCTCGCTAATAAAGCAATGCTTCCAACTTCTTCGCCACATGGAGACTAAGCAGGCTGTGCATATAAGCAACACTTCGGGTGTCATTGTCTCCCATCACTCCCAGATGGGACCATCTCGTTGCAGAGAAACAAGCTCAGGGTTCCCGTTAGTCATTATCGTGAGTTAAAATTTTCACGAAAGTAAAATCTTAGTTTTTGTGACGCATCTGTATCTTATTTTGAAGGGATATGTCAACATTACCATAGTGACCAAGAGTCAGCGTTTGGGCAGTGGTTGAGAGATGAGTAGAGCTTGTGAGTCTTAAGTCTGGTTTAGACGGCAAGATTTAAGAATTGTCGGCCAATTCTCCAAACCTCTGTGACCACAGAACTGATAAAAGTACAACAGGTTCGATTGGTTCGTGTGTCCAAGGCAGGAGCAACACAAACCGATTCCACTCACGAACATCCCGATTCCAGAGGATAATCCAGTAAAACCCCCAACATAGCATACATGAATTTAGAATAACCAAACACGGATGGTGATGTAGAAGCAACAGTGATAGTTTGTGGACTCATTTTAAGAGATAAAAGACGTAACAAAAAGAAAAGACGGTGGATAAAAAGCTCTCAGTTGCGCTGTGTGTCAGCTGTTTGGGATTCCCCTCTGTTCTTACGTCACCGTGCTTTCTGATCGGCTACCTGTCAATCAGAACGAGAATACAAGTTGTATTCTCGTTCCCAGTCAAGAAAAACCCCACAGGCTGCGACAAAAGGGCCAAGACAACCAAATCGGGCATATTCAGGCTTTAGCGGGAACACCAACATGCAGAAGCCTCAAGGGGCTTGCACATGACCAGATTTATTCATCCCTTTCTTACTTTTGCCAAGATAAGTGGAACAAAAAACTGATCACAAAGAGCAGACTAAACAATAGTTACAAAGTCTTGGCCTTCTTTGTTTTCACTGGTTTCCATCCTGACAGCTGTACTTCACAGTTTCACTAAGAAGCAAGCAGAGCCAAACTAAATGGTACACAAAAGAATGGTGATAGGAATTTTTGTGTTATCATTTCTACATTTACGAGGGATTACCCAAAAGTTTCCAGAATGACGCTGCTGCATGCACAGTTTTCGTAGTACACGATTCTGCCGCTAGTTATTTGTTCAACCACGCCTTCTCAATCAGTGTGCCCAGCGGTGTTGATGTGGAAGGTTTCGTCTACCCGCAGTGAATTTACTTGGAAGAGCCGTTTTGTCGTTTTTCTTCATGGGGAAAAAAGCGGTTGATCATCAATTGACATTTCACCATTTTTAAAGCGGGTGAACCATAAGCAAACTTGAGCTTGACACATAGCGTCATCCTTGTAAGCGGTCTTCAACATTTGAACGGTTTCCGATGCTTTTTTCCTGAGCAGGAAGCAAAACTTCACAGCCGCGCGCTGCTCATTAAACTTCTCCATGAAGAAAAACAAAAACTGCGCATGCAGCAGCGTCATTCTGGAAGCTTTTGGGTACCCCCTCGTATATATAATTTATTATTACTTTGAATAATTAATTAGTCTGATATTAATCAATATTGACGTGATTTTCATTTAATCTTGTCTGTGTTAAAACCTTTTGCAGCAAGAACTGATTGTTCCCTCCACCCGTGGAGGAAATTGCTCCCGAGGGAAAGGGCTAGATGACCTGTGGGTGTAGATAGAGCTTGCCATCTGTCTCTTGCTGTTTATCTTTTTACATTCTTCCTTTTCCCAAATAAAAGGCCTGCTCTAGCTGATAGAGTGCAGAACGCTCTGTGAACGGCTCAGATGAGCAGCTTGCTGAGTCTTCTTCTTTTGCAAAAGTTTGGTCATAAAATTTATATACGTTGTCTGTGGTTCTTTTATGTAGGTTCGGAAAAAAAAACTATCAAACGGAATACTCTGCTTCCTGATTCTTATTAGTTAAAAATGTAATCAGATCAAGTTTTTGTGAAATCATCAAAATGAACACAAGTATGACATTCTGCCAACATTTCCTGAAAATTATCCACCAATTCAACATAAATGCATTCCTTAGAAAATGTTGAGGTACTCAGATTGTCTAAGCCTTAACTAATCATTACAATTTCAATTCAGCTAATTCAAATAAAGACAGTCTAATTTTTGTGCTTTTTAGCATCAACAGCATGCAGTGTGTTGCTGTTACCACCAGGTGGCGGCAAAGCTCCATCTGAAGAAGAAAATTTAAAAAAATAATTCAAATATCACAAGAATATCACATGCAGTTCCATCACTATGTTCAATACCCTACAAAAGATATTAAAAATGTATTTTTGAAGACATTTAAATTTGATTGAACATCTTTTTAGAACAGGGCCATTTGCATATCTGGGTTTGAGGATACCTTGTAGAAACGTCTTTCCAACCTCCCTCAACTGCTCTCTTTCACCCTTTGCAGTTCTCGTTTATTCATTTGGTGACATTAAAGTTCCAGTGTTTTTGTATTCCCAGAGGGATTTTATAAAACACCTCTTCTGCTGCACAGGCAGATAAGAAAAGGCGATGAACAATGCTGCACCTCTGTAACGACCCCAGTGTCTGAGCTCAGGAAGAAGTCTGTAAAGAAACTTTGTGTTTCTCTGTCTGCTGAAAAGATGCTCCTCCTGATTGGTTTCTGTTTTCTAAAATGCAACTTTAGTCGAAGGAGAAAGTAAAAAAAAAAAAAAAACTGGTTAAACTGATAAAGGAGAAAGTAGTTTGTTGTCATGGAGCCAAAAATAAAATCCTGTCAAAATCATATATATATATATAGCAATATTGCAGTTCTGTCCATCATTTCAGGCCACGGTGACATTGACTCAGTCGCTCGGTGGACAAGCTGTCCCTTTCTCAGTGAGACTTGGAGGCGGGCTCTATGTGTGAAAAGTCATCAGCAGTATGACTGACGCCAGCTGCTAGGCAGTCTAAATGCAGGAAATCACATTTCATATGTGAAAGGGGAAAGGTGAGGATTGAAGACTTTGCTGACTGAGGACATGGCCATTTGGGCAGACCTGTGGGATGAAGAGATTATGTGTGTTGAGTTCTAGAATTGCCCTGCTCTAACTGGCACCATGCTGGATTAGCTCCAATTCATTCTGATTTGTTCTTTTTACTAATATTTTATTCTTACTTTCTCCAGTTGAGGCCTTCTTCGTTTGGATAATTACTCCCTCAGGTTATGGAGACTGTGCAACTGGAAGGACTTTTGCTCTTATCTTTTTACTTTTGGGCAGTTATGATGATGTTTCTCTTCTGACTGTATGGACAGGCAAATTTTAAGAGAAGCAGCAAAAGCAAATGAGGTGGATTAGCAGTGCTAATGGAAAAACTGTTTAGAAGTCTTGTACCCGTTAGTGTTGATTCTAGTCAGATAAACTAATTAATTTTTTGTTCATTCCAAATAACATTCAGGGAAAACAAACAAATATATTATTTGTGATAAGTGAATACATGATCCAATCTTGAGAAACATTTTCATCTTTTGTGAGAAGGCGCTCTTCACGCCTTCTCACAAAAGAAGGCGTGAAGGCAGGGGTCGAAGCTGGTTTTGAAAACCAGCAGCTAAACACAGTGCAAGCGTTTTCATTAAATGTTTCCCATAATGCATGTGGTCCAGCATTCCTGACTTCTTGAAGCCTGAGTTAAGAGCAGGAGTTTTTAAAGAGACACCAGCCCAATTTAAAGGTGTAAAATTACAATGTCAAATTTCTTTTAAGTCATGTTTTATATATACATAATTTTTATAACAGCTAAAGTTAACATAGTTACTTGATTGTACTATAAAATGCATCGAGGTGCCTGGAAAACACATAATACTGCCACCTTTAAACTATGCAATTCTCTTGAGTCCTAAATGGGTGTGGCCCCCAAACCTGTGCTCATAATTCCCCTTGGATAGTCCAGCCTTGCTGATGGTGTCATTTAGGACATGTTGAGGTGGAACATAATCTCTTCTGTCATGTCATAATTAGATTATTATACAGATTTCAGTCAAGAGGCCTCTTCAGATTCATTACCAGACAGACAACAAATCAGTCTGGCAATGATGCTAGGATGAGGATGCTGTGGAGATCCTTCTTGTCCACAGCATCACCATCCATAACAACTTGGATGATAAGAGTTATAAAAACATTTAATTTCCTTTAAGAACGGCCTTGAATGTCAAGAAGGAACATTCCTAAAAATATTCCACTCAAGTGAAGCGAATGGAAAATAGAACAAGGGTCTGACTAGAGCCAGAATTTTGGTCCAGATTGCCTTCATTTTCCATTCTCATTATCATGAATCAGTTGTGTTCTGCTAAATCTAAAGGGGTCAGCTAATGGTGACCCCTCTGGGGAGCAGCAAAGGAGGACAAGCAGAAAACAAAGCTTGGAAAGAGTGTGAGTGAAGTGGAGCTAAAATGGGCTCCCTCATCACGGATTCCTCTTGAAGTGTCTCCCACCGAGAGTGGGTGGAGTTTGCCTGCAGTGACTTCACGCCCGCTCATCCCAACATCAATGGAGGACTGCTGTCTGGTGGGAGCTCACGGGTGGGTGAGGTGAGACCACTTCCATTAATTCCTCAGTGCTTAAGAGCACTATGTGTGTTTACATGCCTGGACCTAGATCTTTCGTTTTTGACTGTGCATGCTATGATTGTGGCAGACAGTCTGACTTTTAAATCAATGGAGGAAGACAGGACTGTTGGCTGCAGGCTTCAAAAACAGGCAGAAGGGACTGATGTGATCAGATGGAGAAAAATACCACAAGAGTCTGAAGAGGTTGATTCATACGCCAAGACTTGTCACCTCCTACTTTTTTTTAAAATGAGAAAATCATGTGGGAGCTATAGTCGAGTCCAAATTTGTCACAATAAAGCTGTTTTAATCTCAAAGATGTTTCCTTTGGCTCAAAGTCTAATAACTACAAAAAAAAAAAAACATACACAAATTGTCACCTCCCTAAAATAATGGCTGAAATTATTTTTTGCCAAAAGTATTTTTTTTTCTGTCGCCTAAAATATCTTTTGAAAAACGAGAGGGGGTGATTTTTTTTTTTTTTTTTGACAAAATCACTTATGGCAAAAAAAAAACGACATAGGCCATTATTTCAGGAAGGTGACGAAATGTGAAAATGTTTAATTATTTCCAAGTTTCCGCATTATTGTATAAATTCTTACAGTTTGGTTTAGATATCTACAAAGACCTATAGCCAAAACTCGACCAGCTTTTGAACATGTTTAACGAACAGATTGTTGCATTTGGAAATGTACGAAAGGACACTAATTTCTGAATCTCAAATTATTCAACCAATTTGTGTAAAGAGCTATGTGGAATCTATTTATTCTAACTTAAGATGTTTTTCCATTGACTATAAAACTGTGCAAATTGAAATGACAAAAATAAATTTGCTTAATGGAAAAACGGCAATTATATTATACATATATATAGTCAAGACAACCCGAGCTCATCTCACTTCCCCATGCTGGAGATTTTAGGTTAAAAGCAACAATACATAAAGTTATCTTTAAAGTTAATCACACAAGTGACATCAAGATCCAACAGTAGAGTAAAACTTTGAGAAAATCGTTCTGGTTGTGTGTGTTGTTAATGTGTCCTGCGAACTTTGCTTTAATTCTACTTCTTTTCCTATTTAATCATAAGAAATAATATTCAGACACAGAGGGAGTCATGAACTGTTGAGCATCAGGAAGAGCAGGTTTTCTGACGAAATAAGTAGTAAGTTTCCAGCCTGCATATGTATAAAAATAGCTTTTAAACCCTATAAAAGGTGAGTACAAAAGAAGAACCTTTGGTTGGATCCTTCAGGCAGCTTCGAGTCAAGATCGAGATGGACAAAGAACTCCGCAGCTGAAGAAGAGCCGGGGCCACAGAGCCAAAGACTGTTCTGCACATGGGGACCAACCCGTTAGCCCCGCAATATGTGGCTTCAAATTGCACTTCTCTCATTAGCTGAGTTCAGACCCCAAAGACAAAGACCAAGGCAAAGATGAAGATAAAGACAAAGATGAAGATAAAGGCAAAGGCAAACAGGAAGAACTTCTGCCTTCCCTCAGCTCGTCTACATCTCAATGGACCAGAAATATCATGAGACGAGGAAAAGGGAGCTACAGAGCTGCAAGACAAGAAGCTGAGGACCGCTATGCACAAGAGGAAGTCACCCTAAGACCCGAGACCTGCTGCTCTAAGTCAGTACTCTTCCTGTACTGGGAGCCTCCTCCTGCTGCAACACCTTCTTCATCATCAGGCCAGTTCTGGGGTTCAAAATGCCAAATTCCATCCGTCTCTCTCAAAGGTTCCTTTTTTTAGTTCTCATTGTCAGCATTAGGGAAAGATAGCCTAGATGATTGATTTTACTTATTTGAATATTTCTGCTACTGAATTAAGCTGTACTGACCCTTGTAAAAGTGCCTTACTAATAAAATAATTAGCATTAAGAAAATCTAAAAGATGTTGTGGACATTCAATTAATGAGTCACCTTAAAGTTCTTTGATGGTTGTAAAATAGCTATGAAGTTTGATTCTGGGGAGGAAAAGGTGAAAAATGTTTGATAGGTTGCTTTTAA
Organism: Poecilia reticulata; assembly: GCF_904066995.2. Lineage (NCBI taxonomy): Eukaryota > Metazoa > Chordata > Actinopteri > Cyprinodontiformes > Poeciliidae > Poecilia > Poecilia reticulata. Next base: position 951,203 of record NC_088844.1, on the reverse strand, counting down.
CCCAAAACTAAAACAACATCCTTGGGACTCGCCCGAGTCACTAAAACCAACCTGGTTCAGTAACAAGTGCACGTTGTAATAAAAAGAGAAGTTGTTGTGCAAAAAAAAAAATATATATATATATATATATATATGTTTATAAACCTAAAAAAGGTTTTGCACTAGGAAGAGGTGGTTATTTGGCCTCAATGAAGAACAATTTCATGTCACACAAGTCACTTCCTCAACAACCAGTGAAAAGATGAAAAAGTACATCAACGTCAAACCTCATACCTTATGAAAAATGTTAACTGCGTATCCGCTAATACACTGAGGGCTGCCAATGCTGACAGCTGATGGATACTAACCATCGCTGACTTCCTTCTTCATTAAAGATTTACAATAAAATGAAAAATTCGGTTTGTATCCTTATCTGTCTGTGTAGTCCACCATTTTACAGTGAAATCAACTAAATAAGTAACATCAAGCAACCAACTGTCTGTTTTTGCTTTGCGAGAGTTAACGGATATGTTCTCCGCAGAGTGAGACCAGAGTGAGAACTAGGGGGTCACCCTGGAAAAGTCATAGCACCCCCAGAAAATATTAGATAACATTTTTTTTCATCTGATTTAACATTACTTATATGTAGTTGTGGCATTTTCATCAAAAGACACAAAATAAAAATAAATTATTATATACTGACTTCAACGATATTGACAGTGTTCATCATAGCAAAATACCATATGTAAGTCAGCACGAAGGTAACCGGTAGTAAGCATAACATTTGTTTATCATAATAGTGTAGTCAAATCAAGCCCTGTAGTGGTTAGGCAATTAAATAAACACAAGTTAATAAAAAAAAAAACATATATGACAATATGACCCTTTGCACATGACGTCACTCACTCCACCACGATGGATGTCCAAACCTATGCTCTCCTGTATCCACCTTATTCCTGGGGGGCTTACTGAGGAAATGATTCTGGGTGTTACTTCCGGCGGTTAGCAGGAGCAGCATTATTTCATTGTAATTTGTAGGGTGTTTTGCTAATCTATATTCACGATAGAAGTTACATCTCTCTTTTCGGTTATAATAGATTTAGTAAAACTTGTTTACGGACACACCGTCTGCTATCAGAGAGCTGCTCAGTACAGACGATCGTAATTGTGAGTTTAATCACAGGGAGCGACAGGAACAAGATCTTTAAGTTTTGTAACGGAATGACCTTGAATTAGCAGCACTGCTAGCAGCTTGTTTTTCTGAAGAACTGATAGTAATAAAGAAAAAGCTGAGAAGATCTGAGATCTGTCATAGATCTGAGTTGTGGCGACACTATGAAACACCAGAACTACACAATATTAGCTTGGTGTGATGTGAATTTTATTTTTCATTTGAATTTAAAAAATAATAAAGTTCATGGTCCGAGTATTTATCATTATGATTGGGCCTGGAAATTTTATTTGTAAAACAAAATAAAATATTTGGATTCATTTTACACTTGCATGTAGAAATGGGGTCCAACCGACCCCACACATTTAAAACTTGCATCATTTGCCATAGTCCTCTACATTTGCCTCAGTCCTCGCACACACTAGGGTTAATCCATCAGAACCAGAACCTTCAGGTTCTCCGTTGCTGAGTGTCGCTGCAAATCAGCAGAGAAATAACCGCAGCTGCTGCACTCCAGATCTTGCGCAACAGTTGAATCTCCACTGGACTAGAACCGAACCAAATCACACATTAACCTATTATTGAGAGCAACTTGCCACTGACAGTGTTGTAAGATGCCTTTGTGGAGCTCGGGTAACTGTTGTGCTGTTTGTGGCTGTACTCTAATAATCAGACCACATTTAGTTTGTGGCTGCAGCAAGTTCAAGATAACCCACATCTGTATCTGAAGCAAATGAGTCAGTGAAGTAGCTGCATATGCTAGTGCAACTTGAAGAAATGCGGCCATTTCTTCAAGTCGCCATCCCTCCCCGCAATAGCTGTAGGTTGGGGTAAACCAATATTGTCACATTTAAGCTTTGATCGCTGGTGTTCCCACATATTTTATAGCCTACAAGCTCTGACGAAAGCCGGTTACCGTTAGGGTAACATTTAAACAAATGGTAGTTCCGGTTTGCGCCAGAAGTCGCTCCCATAATTCATGCAAAGCAGCATGGGTCATAGGAATAAGGTGGATAAAGCCTGTCAAAATATGTACATGTATATCTAATATCGATTTTATTTAGCTGATTTCACAGTAAAAATGGTCACAAAATGGTTTGTGCAGCGCGGTCGGCTGCACAAACAGACAAGGGTCAAAACCAAGCTTGTCATGTTATTTCAATGAGGAGAGCAGCCGTCAATCATAATGACTGGCAGCTCTTTGTGTAACCAAGGATTTACAGCGAACACTTTATACAAGGTTCATATACATTAAAATTAAGTATGATTAGAAAGATATCAAATATCGCATGATGGAGAAGGTAGCGTCTAACCGTCAGTAGCCATGGAAAGAATGCCACGACATCATGTAGCCTAGCATGTATGGAAAAAAATTATTAGCGTTTCGTCTTCTGTACGTTTTAATGCTGCTCCGGTTTAAGGGGAAACGCTGTTTATGACATAGTGACAAATCATGTGGTGTGAATTCAGGCAAAGTCGGTAATTTGATCAACACTTCAGGAGGGAGGAGATATGGGTCGGTTTCTAAGCTAGCTGTTTCAGGCTTCTGTAAATACCGCCATCTATGAGCCCCAACTAGGTGTGTTGCGTTCACAAACAAATTAGCTTGATTCCAGAAAGTACAAACCATGAATAAACTGACAAAAACAACTTGGAAAATCAACTTTAACCGCTCAATTCAATACTCCTGAATCTCACTTCTGATATACATCATGGCGCTTCGAATGATTAAGTGATGCAAGGGTCAATACTAGGGTTTTCCCTTTGTCATAAATGCAGTTTAACTTAATCAATGTAATATTATCTGGAAGTCATCTGGCTAACGGCTCAAGGCTTTGTGCTGACGTCTAAGCATCAAATAAATGCAAATCAGTCTGCTTAAAATAACAATATCTTGTGTGTGTGTTGACAACTATAGGGAAAAATCCGTCATAGCACCCTCAGTAAAATGCCTAGCTCCCCCTTAGCACCTGCAGAAAAAAATATCTGGAGCCGCCACTGGAGATCTCACGTGAAAAGTATCATATTGGAACAACTGCAGCCATAGACGTGACTATAGAACCTGAACTCAGTTCATTGACGGATTAACAAACACACCTGGAGTGTTGTCTTGATTCTCTAATGATGTTATGCTGACTTCCTGAAGGTGGAGTTTCGCAAAGAGCAGGAGTTTCTTAAAGAGACAAGGTGTTAGATTACAAAGTCAAATTTCTTTTAAGTCATATTTAGTTATATATTGTTTATATAACAACTGAAGGTCACATAATTATTTGATTGTATTTGATAGATTCTATGATGCAGGAAAACACATCATACTGTCCCTTTAAGCTTGTGGTTTGTGTGTTTGGGAACAGCTCCCTACATGACATTTTGCGGAAAATGCAGTTTCTCATGTCTGCTCTGCTCATTTCCCTCTAATAAAGGAAATTAAATCTACTTTTTGAATCAACCAACACAGTCTGACAGAAGAGAGACTGAAAACATACATGCAGTGGAAGATGAGCTGAGGGGAGAGAACATCGGCACTGTGCTGACGGCGCACAATGCTCTAAGCCTCGGTCAGATCTAAGGAAGTGCTGCTGTCTTTTTAGTGATTTCCACACCGGTTTGGTGGTCGACAGCAGCGACGGGGGAATATCACATGACGCCTGATTATCGGGCAACATGAGCTCAGATGGTGGAAAAATTGGGGGAACAATTATCTGACAGAGCATTGAAGAGAAAACCTGGCAGGTCTGAAAACTGCCGCCGTACGCCACGTTTTTCTGCTCAATAATACATCAAGCAGCTGTAAAACTGTCTGATCCGGATATGCAAGTCTTGTTAAACATGTTGCTAAATCACATAGCATTTGGTTGAAGAACTAGCGATTTAATTCGAACAATACCTTGGATGCCATTTCCATGGCTTTTGTTTGAAACTCCACAGGCTGTTTGTCAATGAACGGCGAAAAGCAACAGTTTGGCTTTTAAAAGTGTCATGAAAATTCTTTCTGTTAGGCTAAAATATCACAGATGTGGCTCAGAGACAGCTGAGAACAGTAAAAACAGACGAAGAAACAAAGAGAGAGAGATATGAGCAATATGAGAGCTGGTACATGTTATGATTTATCAAAGAGTTTGGCAGGAGCACGGCCTGCTAATGGAAGCTTATGCTGTGGCTGGGAAAATGATAAGCACTGAATACGATGGAGGCAGCAGTTTTCTGTTCCTGTGATGGGACACATGTGAGCAGACAGGAAGCCAGCAACCGATAGAAATGTTTTAAACTGTTAAAAATACAGCAGAATGTGAACTACAGAGAGGTGCCAAACAAGAACCACAATATGATTGGAAAAAGTTTTTTAAGTCGGGGTCCACTGTTTGCAATTTTCTTACCCATCAGCAATTAGTGATTTTTAAAAAGCCTGACCTGCCAATTCTGGTTTTGGGCAATTTTTTTGTCTTAAATATTGCTAAATATTGCAATAAAGTCGCTGAATTGTTAACAGCGGAGTGACTATGTGCAATGTGCAGCATGTGCAGACATGACCTGGTGGGTCAGTCAGTCTGACCTCTCACTGCAGAGCAGAAGAGAACAAAGGGTGAGTTTTAGACCTTTGCTGAGGAAGATAAGATCGGAGGATAAGATCGGCTTCACATATAAGTATTAGCAGCTTAGGCTGATATGGAAACACATCCATCAATATGGGACTCTATTACTCATTACTTATGCCTGTACCCCGGCTTTAAAATCATAATATGAATTTAGGATTTATATAATATACATTAAAACTTATAGTTTAAGCCAAGTCCCACAATCATTTCTTGTATTATTTTATAAAAGCCTGCTGCAAGCAGGGAGGGAATTCAAGTGCGTGATATAATCTTTCACTTCTAACTTTGGTGTCGGAACATGAAATAATTTTATCTTTATGTAATTGATGATTCTGTTAGCTTACTTTTTTAGAATCATAATTGTGATAAATAAAAACACCAACTCCATTGTGCTTCAAAAGTCACAGTACATGTCTTGGAGGACATGTTTTCTCAAAAACTTTAACTCACTTTGTTTTTTAGTGACGTTAAGCAGAAATGGATAAATAACAAGCTGCACAGTGGCGCAGTTGGCAGAGCTGTTGGCTTGCAGCACGGAGGTTCTGGGTTCGATTCCTGGCCCCGGTCTTTCTGCATGGAGTTCGCATGTTCTCCCTGTGCATGGTGGGTTTTCTCCGGGTACTCCGGTTTCCTCCCACAGTCCAAAAACATGACTGTTAGGTTAATTGGCCTTTCCAAATTGCCCCTAGGTGTGAGTGTGTGTGTGCATGGTTGTGTGTCCTGTGTGTCTCTGTGTTGCCCTGCGACAGACTGGCAACCTGTCCAGGGTAATATAAGTAATTGATACACAATTACTTATAATTGTGTATCAATTACAGTGGAAGCCAGTGGAATGGCTTCCACTGTGAAGCCAATCACAGTGGAAGAAGTGAATGGCTTCATTCACTTCTTCCACTGCTACTGGTAAAAATACAGACTACAATTCTAAAACCGAATAGAAAATCATCGTTCACAATTTCTCCTTTTTTCTCTCTCATTGGACCATTTGAAATTCTACCAGAGAAATCCAAGTCAATGGGAGAAATCTCAGACCAAGCAGTGAGAGAAGATGAAAATCAAGCAACATTGCGTAAGGCAATAGCAAAACTACATATGGACGTTATATGGTAAAATTTCTCCAAATACACAAAATAAAAACTAGTTTTGATGTACCTAAAATCCATCCTACTTTTTAATTTAATTTATTTTGGTTGATTTGTTTCCTATGTGTGATCCCAATGAGACATCTGCATTACAAGATCAAATGTCTCTGGATGTCATGAGTTGCAGTGGTGGAGAAGGTAAGAACAAACGCTTGGACCCAGGTTGAAAATGAAGATAATGATTTAATGACGAGTAGGCAGCACAGTGGACGGAGGCTAAGGCTAGTCACTGGTAGCAACTAGTGATGGGTCCGGCAACACCGATGCGTCGGCGCATGTGTCAAGCCCATAGACCAAAACCTGTGTCGGTGCGCGTATTGGTTTCAGCAAGTCATGTGACCGATACAGGAACTGTTTCGAAATGACATTAAAGCGCCAAACTGTGTTTATAAGGAAGCGAATCTGTCAATCTGTCAAATGCATTTGCCAAACGAATTCTTGATCTTTTACTGTGTCAACTATGGAGCAGCTTCAAAGGAAATGTTTCCGCAGTGTCGGACCATTTTGATCTTATATTGGAAAATACATTTGTTTTCATTTTTGTTGTTTCATCCGTTTCTTCTCAGTTTCTACTTAATCTATCTGAATCCAAATTCAGCTGAAATTGACTCTTAGTTTACTTTCATATTATGTTCTGCAGGTTAAGTGTCGCATATGTTTAACTAAACTGTCTTATTTAAATAAATCCACCTTTTCAATGTTGAGGCATTATGAGGCCAGGCATGAGAATGAAGTCCCAGATGCATCTAGATAAACTCAGATATACAGCCATTCTACAAATTACTCAGTTGCTTTTTATAAATTATTTCATATAGTGAACCCTCGCTATAACACGGTTCACCTTTCACGGTATCGCTGCTTCGCAGATTTTTTTGTGCAGTTTTTTTTTCACAGTGTTCTGCGTCCTGATTGACCCTATGATTGGTAAAAACAGTCTCTGTGCTTCTAACCCTAACCCTACTACTTCACGGATTTCGCATATCACGGGTTATTTTCGGAACACAACCCCTAAGAAAAACAAGGGTTTGCTGTAAATGTAATGTTTACTTAATTTTTTTCTACAGCAGGAGAAGTTTTGTCAAAAAAGCGTAACAAGCTAAATTTCAAAATGTTGTAAAAACGTTATTTTTTTAAATAAAAATCTGTGGGGGGAGGGGGACAGTTCACAAACATCCTCATTCCAAACACATTCACTTAAATTATCACTTTGTGGTACATGTTCACATTTTTTATTGACTGTATATCAAATATATTTTAAATTTAACTGAAGATATGACATAATACAATATATAATATTCAATAAAATACGAAGACTTAAATCTTGTTGTACAAACTAGGTCATCAAATCACTACGTTGCCTGTAGGAATTTTTAATGTCCAGCAGGTGTCAGTATTGAGTGACACATTATCGACACAGTTTTGCTATGTGTCGAAACGATACATGACGCCTCATCTACCCATCACTAGCAACTGATCAAAAATAATAGACTGTAAACGAGAGCTGAAGCCGACACAGGACTTAACCAGTTCTACTGTGATGGCAAAAGACAGGGTAGGCAACTCACAATCAAACGACAAGAATCCAACGAAGGACAGAGACAGCAGGTGAGGTTTAACACACAGGGAAGGTAATCAGGGAACTAGACACAGCTGGGAGCAATCAACAGGGAAGACAAAGACTCACAGGGGAAACAGAACTAAATAAACAAAGAAAAGCCTCAAAAATAACTACACAGAAAACACAGATCGTCACATTGGATAATATTTCCATTCATCTCAATAAAAACAAGAGTCACTCATATTGATCTAGTATGGTCCTTTTGCCATACTGTACCACAGAAGTCACTGATTGTTTCACACTGACTGTGAAGGAAGTTAGATATATTTCTATAAACAAACTGTACACAGTATAGTTTATAAGTTTACCAAAGATCTAATCATTATTTTATTTTTGATTTGAATTGTTAAGTTCCAACTCAGAACAATGATAAAAATAAATAAATAAATAAAAAATCTATTGTTTTTCATCTTTCTGACGAATGTATAGTTGCATTTAGTTGTATTTTTTAAAATGAATATTGTTATATCATTTAACTCATAAGAGCTGTTATGACACATGGACAGGACGTAAGGTTTTTTTGTGACACTTTCTATGTACATATACTTATTATACAACATTGAAAAACTAATATTTTTGAGATGCCAATAATGTGTGCCAATCAAAGATACAATCATAACTGTACACCCAGTTAACGGTTTTGTCAAGCCACTTGGAAATGCAAAATAATGTCCTACTCATCATTCAAACCCTTTTATCACTGACAGAACATAGCTATCTCAAACAAATATGTTCTTTTCACATCGACAAGTTTCTAATTAATGGATGCCAATAAAATAGTTAGGCTCAAGATGTCTTACATTCACAACCCAACATAATCTGCCCCTGAAAACCATCGATATGTCCTTCAGATGTATATATATATATTTTTTTTTATCATGACCTGTGTCAGCATACTCCTTTTTTTTCCAAGCGTTTTTTGGTAAAATTTTATGAAATTTAGATGTTAAACAGTATTAATGCAGATTTTGGGTCACATAAGAAGAATTTAATTCCAGCTTCATGCAAATGCATTTGTAAGAAATTTGAAGGTTAAAGGAGCTTTGAGTCATCAAGACAACTATGCAGAGTAATGTATTTACCATTTAACTGTATCTATATCATCTACAAATGAAGTACTAAGTTTACTTCATGTATTAAATCAACAATCAGGCCAGTCGGTGGCACTGTACACTGCCTACAGAGCAACACAAAAACACAGAAGAAGCATCATGTTCGTGTTACGATGGAAAATACATTATTATTTGAAAAAATACACGACTCCCATGTATATTAGTGAGAGATAAAAAAGCATTTGGACATTTTTTCACTCAGAGCCGTTTTCAAAAAACTTCTGGTCTTACAAGACGCATAGTCTATGTGAACACACAGCCGAAGCAATTAAAAACCTTTGCAAATACACCTAAATTTGACACAAATGGCCAATGTTTTTTGCCATTGGCCATTTGAGCATAAATTATTGATTTTTTAAAAATCACTAGAATCATGAGGGTTAAGTAAAATCTCAAATGTTCAGGAAAAACACCTGCGAAGAACTGTGAAGTTAAAACATGGGAGATTAAAAGTGAAACGTACCAAATGCAGAGTTAATCATCTGTACAAAAACCTTTGGCTGAATGAAATGTTAGAAAGCTCCAGCTGTGCTAAGAGCTAGCTGTGTGGATAAAATAACCACATCTAAAACATATCTGCATGGTTCAGCTTTAGAGGACAACACCAACTTGGCTCCTGTCGGCATAGTTAGACCATCTTGGTACAAACACACAAACATCCCCTCCAGCGTTAATAGGTTTAAGTGCTGGAGCGTACGGTTTAATTAGAGGCTGCTCTGTTAGTTTTGTTTTTTGTGTTGGGGACATGATGAATTTCTCACTAAACACACCAAACTGACACTGGGAGTGGGAACTTGTACCAGTGGAGGAGCACTTTTACTGATTAAAATTATACGGAGACAAAATAGAGTGAATGACATGATGTGAAATAAACAGCAGGTGTTTGTTGACTCGGTCACATTTCAGCTAATAACACACTAATATTCACTCATTTACTCACATCTCTGCTGCGTTTACTTTGTTTTCTGTGGCAATGGTACAGACAGTAATTTTGGTTTTTGTATAGTTTTGATCCAGAAAGTTCTTTGATCTGAAATGCAGAGAAAATGACAAAGGGACAGTTTCTGCAGAAAATATGTAGATGACAAAAAACATCATACAGCTTTATAGGGGGGCTTTAACCATCTACGTTTTACTAAACCAAAGAACTTCCATAGCATAGCTTAAGCTTAGATCAGCTAAAGAAAAAGTGAGGGAAAATCCCACCACAGCAGTGGTCCCCAAAGTCGGTCCTCGAGGGCCAGTGTTATAGATCAACGGGTGGCTAAATCAACTGGTGGTGGCAGTTGGAAAAGACTGATGTTTCTGTGGGCGTGGCTTTTTAGGACCCCTTTACCGAACTAGGAAGTAAACAATACGGTAAGCTTAAAGAACTACAAATCTTTGCAAAAATACAATCCGATTCCGTAAAACAACCATTAAGATCTCGGGAATAACTAATTAGAAAGACTTTATTGGTCTAATATGGTATGTTGCCTTTTTTTTAAGTTTATCTTCAAAACCATCAAAACATGTAAATTACGCAGAACTTGTTCTTACTTATGTGTTGCGTCAGAGTTTGAAACTCGTCAAAGGAAGATTGAAATGGATCTCGATTTGGCATGACCAGATCTCAAAGCAAAGATTAATCCCTGAAAGTCGACATAAATGTTAAAGAGCCTTGGGATTAAAAATGAAATGTTTAAAAAGATCGACCGGCTGTGTAGTTTTTCCAGGTATCCACAGAAACTATAGCAAAATCTTTTTAACTGTTTCTATAATGTTACACTTTATTTCCTAGCTCATTTACAGAAGACATGGCTACCGCAGATCTATGTGGCAGTGTCATTTCTTCCTTATTGTTGATATTTTTTCTTGGAATTTATTCTTTTCATCAAGTGACCGTAATTCTCAACCATATGAGACATCACTGAAAAACCAATTGTCTTATATACTTTCCCATCAGAAACAGGTTAAATCTTCACTCGAACTGAGATTCTGAAAGTGTCACCAGTTAATCCAGGCTTGCTTCCTAAAGCGCAGGGGGTCCGTTAGATGACAATCAATGACAGGTAGGAACATCAGACTCTCAGTTGTCATAGTTTAGTGGTTAAAACGGCACGCTCTGAACTCAGCGACCGCTGGTACGAGTTTAGTTAGCAGCACCATTGTGTGTTTTCCTTTTTGGACCAGTTTATTTTATTGTCTACAAAAATAAATAATATAATTCACTTGTTGCCAACATTTTGGAGGTAATATTGTTTAACAGGTTTTCCAGACAAACTTTAACTATGAGAATATTGTCAGATTACCAAGTTGCACAGCTTTGCTTCTGCAGCCGAGTGAAGTCTTAAAGTGAAAACGAAATAATGTGGCTTCCATTAAATGAGCAATGAATTAGTTTGTATATTATAACTGTTCATATTTATTGATATGTTTGCAGAGCATGTCAGTCAACATAAGACTGAAAAGACTTAAAATGATCGTCATGCTAGTTGGTAGTACAAATTCTGACTGTTTAGTACAGTCTCCTTTTGAAGTGGAGTATATTTTAGTGACCTTTTAATGTATTCTTCAATATTCCTTCATACCATTATGTTTTGAAGACCTCTTAGAGAAAGTAGATACATTTTCATATCTGTTTATTTACGTTTGTCACGTTTTGATCAGGAAACGACAAAGCCACCTATTTTTTTACAAACATCTGCGCTGTTTGACTGTCACTAGTTAATCTTAATACGGCTTGTTCTGTTTTTAAATTTTATTTCCCTTCGTCAACAGCTTGCAAACTGTTTTCCAGTAGAGAACACACGGACATATACTGTAGATATGACTCATAATCTGTTGGTGGTATCCGACAGCAATGCAGGAACGTTTATTATAATTTCGGTTTGTCAGTTTGGATACCACCACCACCAACATTAGCTGTTAACTTTATATCATTTAGATGAGATTTTATTACAGTACAACTTATCGACATTACTTGATATTCCTTTCTATTTGGACACATAAACACCACAAGCAACACCATCAGGTATGTGAGTTAAATTTATTAAATATTACAACCACCTCATTGTTTAGCGACACTTACTGTGGGTAAGTAAGTGCCATTAAACAATGGGACACTTACTATTTACCTTTTGCTTACCTGTAATGTAAGCAACTCGCATAACAGGTACTTGAGAGTCAATTCCATTGCTGGTTACAAAAAGCAGACACATCTAGGTTTACATTGTGGCTATTTATTAGTTAGAATTAATGTATTCTGGTGAACCTGAACGTGAATGGGATTGTGTTATTCATTGATCTGGTTATGCTCAAATGCGGTGTTTTTGAAGCGCAATGAATGCTGATCTGTAGAAAATTGTTTTGAAACATAATTTTCACATGCAAAATTAAACATATTTGCTTCAAATGGGATTTATAGTAAAGTTTTGCAAAAAGTTTTTTCACGCAAGTAGCATTTTTCAACAGGCATCGATACAGCCACCTACAATTTGGAAACATCTGCGGTGCGCATAGTTGATTTAGCCACCAGTTGATCTATAACACCGGCATCCTGCATGTTTTAGGTCTCTCCCTGGTTTAGCGCACCTGGATCAAATGATGGCTCATTAGAAGGCCTAAGAGGAACAATGACATGCTGAAAAGGTTGTAACTACCACAGATTAGAATGAGATTATGTAATTAGACTAGTATATTATTTAAATAATAAAGGATATATGTCAAAATATCAAAGTGGTTTTCGAAAAGGGAGGAGTACTAATGATCCAGCGCTATGTTTAGAGCATGACATTAGAAAAGCACAAGTAAATAAAGAAAGTATAGTGGCAGTATTTTTTGATATAGAAAAGGCATATGACATGATGTGGGTGGATGGATCATTAATTAAATTATACAAGTTGGGTATTAAAGGGAGAATATTTAAATGAATTAAAGACTTTTTAACAAACAGGAAAATACAAGTTAGAATAGGAGAAGTAATTTCAGGAAAATATATAGTAGAAAATGGAACTCCACAGGGGAGGTTATTATAAGTCCATTGCTGTTTTCAATTATGATAAATGACGTATTTAAAGATATTGGAAAAGACATGGGTTGTTCACTTTTTGCAGATGATGGAGCTGTTTGGAAAAGAGGGAAAAACATTGATTTTATTGTTAAATTACAAGAGGTTATTATTGAAATAGAGAAATGGGCGTTGCAATGGGGATTTAAGTTTTCAGTTGATAAAACAAAAGTAATGATATTTACTCAGAAAAAAATTAATAAGGAAATAAAATTGAAATTGAAATTATATAATCAAGAGTTAGAGCAAGTAAAGTGTATAAAATTTTTAGGATTATGGTTTGATGAAAATTAAAATGGCATATACATATTCAAAAAGTTGTTGATAAATGTAAGAAATTTTTGAATATTATGAGATGTTTGGCTGGCAGTGACTGGGTAGCAGATCGACAATCACTAAAACAGATTTACACAAGTATGATAAGAGACTTTGGTTGTTTAGTTTACGGTTCAGCAGCTAAAACGCATCTGGTTAAATTAGACATTATCCAACATCAGGCACTAAGATTATGTACTGGAGCATTTAAAACCACACCAACAGCAGCCTTAGAAATAGAAATGGGAGAAATGCCATTAGATTTAAGAAGAACAAAATTAGAAATTAATTATTGGTTAAATTTGCAAGGCAATAACGTTGATCATCCAACTCTGGAAATTTTAAATCCATGTTGGGAAAAAGAAAAGAAAGAAATGAGGAGTTTTGGATGGACAATTGAAAATAAAATAAAAAAATTTTAAATGAATAATTTAGTAATTAGTCAAACAACACCAATATCAATTATACCACCCTGGATTCTACCAGAAGCAAGAGTAGATATGTCAATAATGGAAAAAAAAAACAAGATAATTTTTTAGTCAGATCTGTGAAGTCGCTGTTGCAGTAATCAATACAACTAAAGATGAACGCATGGATGAGTTTCTCTAGATCTCGCCGAGACATAAGTCCTCTAATCCTGAAGATGTTCTTCAGGTGATTCAAGGCCGACATTGTGACTGTCTTAATGTGGCTCTGAATATTCAGGTCAGAGATGGACTCTGACCTGAATATTGACCACTACTCCCAGGTTTCGGGCCTGATCGCTGGTTTTCAGTTGTAATAACTGAAGCTGTGCATTGATTCTAGTTCGCTCCTCTTAAGGTCCAAAGATAATAACTTCAGTTTTGTTTCTGTTCAGCTGGAGAAAATTTTGGCACATCCACACATTTATCTGTTTTAAGCATCTATTCAGTGATTGGATGGGTTCAGAGTCACCTGGTGGCATCGTGATGTAGGGCTGTGTATCATCTGCGTAGTTATGGTAGCTGATCTTATTTCCTGTTATAACCTGAGCCAGTGGGAGCATATAAATATTGAAAAGAAGGGGTCCTAGGATTGAACCTTGGGGTACCCCACATGTGACCTTTGACCTCGCTGATGAGAAGTTTCCAATTGAAACAAAGAAATCCTTGTTCTTTATGTAAGATTCAAACCAGTTGAGCACTGGACCGGAGAGTCCGACCCAACTCTCCAGTCGATTCAGCAAAATGTCATGGTCAACGGTGTCAAAAGCTGCACTGGTTCTCCCACAGTCTGTATTTATATGGATATCATTGAACACTTTTACAAGGGCCGTCTCCGTGCTGTGGTGAGCACAAAAACCAGACTGGAAGGAGTCAAAGCGATTCATTATTGTTAGGAAGTTATTTAATTGTTTAAAAACTGCTTTTTCAATAATTTTGCTGATGAATGGGAGGTTGGAGAGCAGCCTGTAACTCTGCAGTACTGATTTGTCTAGATTGTTCTTTTTTATAAGTGCTTTGACAACTGCTGTTTTCAAAGCCTGGGGGAAAACACCTGAAGAGAGCGATGAGTTTACTATTTGGATCAGATCATTAGCAACGACAGGCAGGACTTTCTTAAAGAAATGTGTGGGTAGGACATCCAGACAGCAGGAACTGGAGCTTAATTGACGTATAACTTCTTCTAGGGTTTTATAATTAAGTAGTTGAAATTGGGTCATTTTTCCTGCATTTGTTTTGTGTGGGCATAGCATTGGTACTGGCTTTGGAGTGGATGAGCAGATCTTTTGAATTTTCTCTGAAAAGAAACTGGAAAACTTGTTGCAGGCGGCATTAGATTGAAGTTTAGGTGGTAACGTCACAAGAGGGTTTGTGAGCCTGTCAACGGTAGCAAATAAAGCTCGAGCATTGTTAATGGTTTTGTTTATGACATCTGCAAAGAAAGCCTCTTGCATGTTTTAGTGCTGTGTGATAGTTACGTAGTCTTTCTTTTTAGATGTCATAACAAACGTGCAGTTAAGCTTTACGCCATTTCCGTTCGGCCCTATGGCAGAGTTGTCTTGCAGATTGAACTGTTTGTGCATTTCTCCATGAAGATTTCTTCCTACCAGTCACAACTTTCACTTTAATGGGGGCAATGTAATCACTGATATCTGAAAGTTTGCACTGAAAATCATCTACCAACTTATCTACGTCATTGTAGCTTAAGGGCGAGGAAGAAGAGTTGATTTGATTAAATGTTTCTGCTGTGTTTTCTGTGAAAGTACGTTTTGTGATAGTAGCTTTTTGTACAAGTGGGTTAACGGATAAAGAACTGTCAAAGATAACAGCAAAGTGATCTGACAGGGCGACATCAGTTACAGAGACATTGGAAATATTCACAGTCTTACTGATAACCAGGTCCAGTGTGTGTCCTTGAGTGTGTGTTACTTGTTTGACATGTTGTGTTAAACCAAAACTCTAATATATTACAGAGCTTTATTGCCCCTCGGTCTTGGGGGTTGTCGACATGAATGTTGAAATCACCGACAATTATTAAACAATCATAATCAATGCATATGAGAGATAGAAGCTCATTCAAGTCCATTAAGAAATTTTCCACATATGTTGGAGTTTTGTATAAAGTTAGTGTCAAAGTTTGTTTGTGGCCTTTTACCTCAATTCCAAGATGCTCAAAAGACGTGAAATTACCCAATGAGATTTTACTGCAATTTATGGTGTTCTTAAATATTGAAGCCACGCCTCCTCCTGTTTTGTGTTTTCTATTCTCACTTAAAAAATTGTACGTAGGAGGCGCTGATTCAATTTGTACGATTGGTTCATTAATGTCATTCAACTATGTTTCTGTCAGAAATAAAATGTCAATATGCTTGGTGATGAAATCATTAATTAATAGAGCTTTAGCACAGAGAGATCTGGTATTAAAAGAGCTAGTTTAACTGACTTGGAGGTTGAAAGTTCTTCAGTCTGAGGTTCCTTTAGGCAGGGGATCAGTCTGAGGTTTGAATTAAGACCACTGTTTTTTGTATTTCTGTTTTTTGTAACTTTTCTTGAAGTGATCCGGACAAGTCACGTCCTGTTTTGCAGTGCCGGGGGGCCAGACACATTCTGGAGGAAGACGGGTGTAAAGATAATATCTGGACCCCGGTCTCAGACCTCAGAAATGCAGAGTGCTGGATCCTCTGGGAAGTCAGAGGCAGGTGGCTTAGATGAAGTGAGGTATGCTATGTTAGCGCTAAGGAGAGTCATGCTGAGATGAACCCGTTGATCCATTCCATCCCTAAATTTGAGAAACTGGTCTGGAAGACATTTCTTCAAAGGTATCTTGTGAGTGAGTGTAGGAGCAGAGAGGGAGGGGGGAGGAGGAAGGATGGGGGAAAGATGAGGGAGGGAGGAATGAGGAGGGGAACCAGTCGCTCTGTCCCCAGTCGATGTTTTATCAGTTTGTTTTGGGACTCTGCTTCTGATAAGCAGAGGGTTTCATCCTAGTCAGACATCCTTGAGCCTGTTCTTCTGAAGCAATGGTCACATTGTTATTCTTGTGGATAAAATGAAAAATGTTTGCAGTGAGCAGCTTTATTCCATGTTTGTTAAGATAGCGTCCGATCTCCGATTTTTGCTTTGCCTGATCGTTGGCTCCAACATGCACAACTAAAGTCTCAAAATTTGGCTGATCAGTGGTTAGAGAGAGCACTTTGCAAGTCAAATCAGATACAGTGTCACCAAGAAAAGAAACCACTCTTGTTTTTTTGAGATTGCAAACATGACTGATTCCATTTACTGCCTCATCTCCAACAATAAGCACTCTTGGCATACCTTTCGTTTTCCTGGTGGTCACTTTGTCCTTCGGAGCTTTGGGGGTGGATGTGTTGGTCTAGCCTCATTGTTGATGTTTGAAGGTGGGTTTTCACTCAGAGGCTCGTGCTGAAGTGCAGAAAATCTGATTTCCAGTGGGATTACCCAGGGAGTCATAATGTTTTGAGGCTTTGGCTTGTCGCTTTGTCTGAGCAGTTTTGGTTCCAGCTGCTTGTTTGCTATTCTTTGGTGGAGCAGGAGTTGACGTTGAAGGTGGGTTTCGGCTCAGAGCCGGCCACGCTGATTCGTCCAGGTGAGGGGTTCTCCCACGTCTCATGGAATCTGCAGTGTGAGACTTTTTTTTCGGCTTGGCGCCCTGAGCGATCCTGGGTGAGCTGCTTGGTGCGGGATGTACGACCTCTCCACTGATTTGAGAAAGAGTTGTTTCATATCCACAGGTAGCGTTGATCTCAAAGTTCACCTCCAGCCGTTGAATCTTCGTTTATAAAAACTGAAGTCATTGTAGAATACTGCTAATGTCCTTGGGGTCGGACGGGGGCATTTTGCCCTAGTTCAACTTGGAGGTGAAGAAAAGTAAGGTAAAAATAAGTGAGAAAATCTCCCAGTCCTTAGGTTTGAAGTAATCCAGTTATGATGTTGATAATGTAAATATAACTATAAAAATTGTGACTTTAAAAATAATTCACAGGCAAAGTTATCAGTAAGGAAGAGAGAGCAGGATAAGCTGTTCCTCCTTCAGCTGCTAATGCTCCGATTCTGTGTCTGTGTTTTAAAAAAAGAAATCTCTTTTTTCTTTTAAACACAGACAAATGTGCTGAATTACAAATTTATCTGATAACTCTGAACCAATACAGGACACTTAAATACACCAATAGCTTCAAAACCTGATCAAACATGTAAAAACAACTTTAATTTGTTCAGTCAGAGCAATTAGGAAAAGAACAGCCAATGCAAAATAAATAAGAAAGAAATTCAAACTCTGTGATGGACTGGTGACCTGTCTAAGTAATCGCGACTCTCACCTGTTCACCGCTGGAGATAGACACCAGGACCCCTCATGACTCCACTAGGGATGAGTGTGTTAAAGAATGGTTGGATGGATGAAACTGACACAAACAATTGGTTGACTAACTTGGTCAGACATGTAAAAATAAACTGCAACAAATCTGTTAACGATATCTGATGTAGAATTTCTCTCAATATCAGGACAGATACAGATGTTAATATCGGTTTGGTGAATCTATAATCACAACACTTCTGACTGAAATTCCACTAAGTGGGTAGAATATATATATCTAAAAAAACATATAGGTGCAGCAGAACAGCTGCACCTACATAGTTTTCCTGGTTTTCTTTTTTGTTCTACAGAAAATCCTAAAGTGTTTTCTCGATTTGTAGCAGACAGATGAATCTGAGTAAATTAATTTCCAGGCTTCCTCATTGTCTCCTCAAGCAGATTTTATAAATATTGTACTTTTGCAAATGCAACCTCGTAACAACTTGAAAGAAAGTTAATGATGAAGCAAACCCACGATGGAATGAGAGCTCTCTCTGGCGTCTTTCCCAAACTAATCAAGGTAAGTAAGAAAGATGAGGGCAGAATGGCGAAGACTGCAAGAGCTGAGAGGATGTTGAAGCAAATGCAGTCATCTAAGCATATTGTAAAATCGTGCTGAGCTGTGTGTCAAGCATGGGCCACCGTCTGCGGCTAAGAGGGGCAGAGGTTCTGACCTGAAAGACAGGGAGACCCGGGTGTCCTGCTCCAGTTTGTTTAGGCTTTAAATATGAAGCGTTGCTTAAGCCCAGGCAGCAGCTTTCGCTGACTAAATCTAAAGCTGAAATTGGCTCCTCGGCAGTGCTGAGCAGCACCGCTCTGGCAGATCATTCTATCAGAAATTACTGGATGCTGTCCAGAAGAAAGGAAGGCGAGGGGTCCACTACAGAGTGAAGGTATCATTCAAAGTGCCAGCCAAGGTCTGGAAGTCTTTTTCCTGCTTTCAAATTTCCCCAGGAAAGCTACGGATGAACTGGTCTTGTTCATTATTTGCCAGACTGACATTGGATGCCTCAAAAAAGTTAACATTACTTTGAATCTGAAGAAATATCTTGGTCAAATTAATTTGTTTACTTTATCTAAATCTGCCATGGTTATGAATCATTGTTGGGCTGAACTGTAAAATAATTCTCAGCAACTAAGTAGGATGACAAAATCCAAAGTGACGGAGAATTTGCTGGTGGGAAAACAGTAAATGATTTGCTGCTTCGTTTTTTTTCCCGATGACTTTACATTATTTTTATTAGCTCACTATAAATACAAACTATATTAAGTCAAGTAAAATGGGATTTTTTTGTCCTTCAGTCCCCGTTTCTATCAATGAACCTTTCTGCAGCAGACAAAGTTCTGCTTGGTTCCTTCTTAGAAAACAGTCTTAACTGAAAGTTTCCACTCATAAAATAAACTTTAAGACAAGTTCACCTCACACTACCCTTTTAATCAAGTTTATATAATCTGGTTGGACTGATACAGCTGTAAAAAACAACAAAAAGAGGAAAACCCATAGACGTTTCACGGGAAAACAAGGTGAGCCTGACCTTTTTATTTCCTTTCATCTCCTCTCACCTCATTGTACCTTCTTTCCTCCTGATTTTTTCTTTTAAATCCACATATTTTGTGTTATCTTAGTACAACAAGTGTACAAATCAAGTCTTTCATAAATAATTGGCAATGAGATGAGGAAACTAAAATGGAAGTCCATCTTCTTCCGTTACTTTTGTCTTCTTCACTGGATTCTCTATAGTTACAGATTTGGTAAGTTACAAATTCCAGGAAAACAAAAAAACTAGTGGGGAATAAAAAATTACATCTGTATTAATAATGTTTTTTTTTTTTTTTGGTTCTTGTTTTATGCTAGTAAAATATTAACAGAAAGCCAAATTATTAATAAATGGATATTTATAGTAAATCAGTAGACGTTTCCAGTTTTAGACTTGCTCCATCCATCCATTTTCTGCACAGCCTTGTCCCTAATGGGGTATGGAGGGATGCTGGTGCCTATCTCCAGAGAGACATTTCGGGTGAAAGGTCACCCATAGGGCAACACAGAGACAGACAGGATAAACAACCATACACACACTCACAGAGAATTTAGAAAGACCAATTAACCTGACCATCATGTTTTTGGACTGTGGGAGGAAGCCAGGGTACCCAGAGAGAACCCACCATGCACAGGGAAAACCCTGTGACACTGGGCCGGAAATCGAACCCAGGACCTTCTTGCTACAAGGCGACAGTCAGTGGTGGGAAGTAACGAAGTACAAGTACGTCGTTACTGTACTTAAGTACAATTTTCGTGTATCTGTACTTTACTTAAGTAGATTTAATAATGGATACTTTCTACTTTTACTCCACTACATTTTACAGTAAGTATCTGTACTTTCTACTTCACTACATTTCTACAAAAGTGTCGCGTTACTCGTTACATCCAAGTCGCGTTGCTCTTTTTTTCCGTTAAAATGTGAAGTTGAGGGATTTAAGGTGGCGCCGTAAAATACGAGCAATAACGTGACTTAGTGTCTGTTGTCACCCATCGGCTCCACCTTTACTTGCACGCGGAGCTCCAAGACATGCGCAGTGGTTTTCTCTGAGCGTCAGTAATATAATAGCGCTGCATAAATCATAAGATATGGCGACATGTAAAATCAGCAGCGCTTCGCTTTCACAGACGGTGGGACTTCGTCCAACTTTTAGCGTCACTTGGAAGGAAATCTTAAAGAAAGGTAAGATCTGTGGACGTGATGCTAGTAAAGCTAGCTGTATTTACTGAAACACATGTTGCATCTGCGATGAAAAAAAGTTGTCACTCATGCGCTGAATTCCTGTGTGGAGGTGTTGACTGAGGTGTTGCATATATGGGACAACGCTGTGACCAAAGTGCAATATAGTAATATGACATTCATGGATGATCCGATTCTTTTGGACAGATCTTGACCAAGTCCTATAGTGCTGAAGCCTCACTGAGAGCCGCTCTTTGTTCTTGTAATGCTCTGCTTACACTGCAGTAGCTATTTTATTTCATGAAAAATATCTTTATATTTAATTGGCGAATAAATAAAACAAGTACGTAAGAACGCAGAGCATGCTCATTGCTCTTTGTTTTCGTCACCTGTCATGGTGGCAGACGTTGCAGCAGGAGGGAGGATGAGAACAGTCACGGTGCTCCTCCTGCTTGGTTACTTCTTGCTTATTGGGCCTTGGACAGTGTTCAGAGTTGAGCGTTGTTAATTGCTATGTTTAATGGTGCAATTTCTGACATTGGCAATATGGGCAACCGCCCAGGGTGTTATTTTTTTAGGGATGGCAGGAGACCTCTGTGTATTGTGGCACAGAGATGAAAGCAAAACAGAATGAAGAAGAGTTTGAATTGTCACTGGTTAAATTTATTTCAGCTCTAAGTATTTAATATCTAGGTGTTTTTATGGGAAAGTGAATCTTTCAGATCAATTTGAGAAGCAATTTTGATAGGTGCACTTAATGTTATTGTCATGTAGCATGGGGTGCTGGTTTTGATTTGGTCTTGGGTTCGGTGGTCTAGACTACAACTCTGCTACGAGGCTCCTTGGTTCCATGTCCTCCTCTGCCAGTTGGATTTCTTTCAAAATAAATGTGTGGCAAAAAAAGTGAAGTTCATGTTATGTTAGGACAGGAGACGAGATATTTCCATCCCTGAAATGATGATGCATAGAATCACATATCTAAGTCTAAACTATGTTACAGAGTAAACGCAATAAAAACATGCTTTATCTGCGGCATTGTTTATTAAAATGGCACATTACTGATGTATTAAAATTAAATACGATTGGTACACTTAATGATATTAGTGATTAGGCAATGCATTCAGCAAGTACTTTTACTTTTAATACTTAAGTATTTTTAAAAGCCAGTACTTTTTTACTTTTACTTAAGTAAAATGTTAATGTGGTACTTTGACTTTTACTTAAGTACATTTTTGTCTGTGTATTTGTACTTTTACTTAAGTACATTTTTTGAGTACTTTCTCCACCACTGGCGACAGTGCTACCTACTGCACCACTGTGCAGCCCCCTTGCTCAACTAAATTATTTTTATTTGTTAAGAGCATTGATAATGAGAGAAAACATTTGTATATCCTTCTACAAGCTCATTCTGATTGAAATCAGGGCTTAGTTCATATTACTGAAAAATATTGATTTGTTTTTTGTAATAACCCATTTTATAAAACTCAGAGCTGATCAGATCAGAACCACTACAAGAACAGAACCTGAATCCCAAAGCCTAGTCTTTGGACTCAACCTCCAACTGAGACACAAGAACTCTCAACATTTCCCTCCTGCCTTGCTGGACAGGAAGAAGATTTGTTTGAAAACCTTTAATGTTTTCACAGGAGAACTTTTAGAAAGCGACCTGCTTCTGCGTTTCCTTGGAGACATGAAAGTCTCTTGACCTGTAAAGTAGAGAAGGATCCTTTCCTCGGTCCCGGAGGTTCTGCTGAGGAACTCCAGCTGGGATGCCTGCTGCCTGAGGAAATCCAGTGTTTCTGTTTACATGAATTTTTGGACGTTGCTTCCACCCGACTGCCTATTAACTCAAACTGAGACCGTTCTATTATCTGGACTCAATTATGTTTTAAAAATAAGACGATTTGTTAAATGGCTGTCTGTTGCATGGCAGCTTCATGTTTCCCCTTATTATACATTGTAATATTCTTGTGTTATATTGAGTAGCTCTGCCATTTTAAATACGCCACATGTTAGAGATTGTGTTGGTTCAGAACAATTGAATTCAGCGCTGCAAGCATTCATTGGCTCTCTCTCGGTCTCTTCTCCTCTCCTCCTTAATGTTTTCCTCTTTCCTTCATGTCAGATTCAATCTACTCTTGCTTGAGCACCTGCTCCTTTTGCTCCTTGCCCCCAAGTGCCCTTTTGGTCATTTTTTTTTTTTTTGGTATTATTTTCTAAGCCCTCATTATAACATGTACTAAAATTACTTGTTTTTTGTTCGGGGTTTTTTTGTACAACATAAGTCCTCCGGTCACCTTGTTACCTTTGACCTCTTGCCCGTGACGCATGACGCAATTGCCTCTCGCGCAGTGAGATAAGGCGGCTAACTGGAGCGGCAACACGTTGCCGTTCTCGGGTGAGTCAGGTGTTCCGATTCGGGAAATGGGATTAAACGTAATGTTTGTTCTGTTACATAAAGTGTCTCTCAAGTGCAAACTGTTTACTGGTGACGCACTGTTGGCTGTGCGCCCTACTTTGCCAATGGATGGAGTCGCTGTGATTTTGGGTAACTGTTTGGCTGGAACGCGTTTGTGGGCACAATGGGATATTGTGCCGTTGCATGGGTTCGTTAAGTCGGAGCCGGTTGAGCGAGCCATTTCTCAGACTGATAAGAATAACAAGGAGTTTCCAGATGTATTTACCGCATGCGCAGTTACTCGTGCTCAGAGCGGGAGAGAGGAGAAATGTGTGAAAAAAAATTTATCTGCCTTTGTCCAGTTTTTCCATGTCTCTGTCTCGCAGTAAGTTCGTGGCGGAACAGCAAGCCGATGTTTCTCTGCAGTCTCTTCGATCAGGTGCGCCCGCTGAGCGAAATGACGGACTGTCCCTGTGGACACTACCTGCAAGACTCGTTGTTGATGAGGAAATGGTCACCACATGCTGACATTGTGGGTGAGCTAGTATTTCAAATAGTGGTTCCCATTAAACTCCACTCCGCAGTGTTAAAAGTTGCTCATGATGAGTCTGGCCATTCTGGTGTATGTAAAACATATGACCGGGTTCTCAGACAATTTTTCTGGCCGCGTCTTAAAAAGGACATTTCGTCTTACAGTATATTAAGATGTGTCATATCTGTCAACTCATATCTAAACCCAATCAGGTTTTGAAACCGTTCCTGTTAAGCCCAACTAATGCCGCATCTGAGCCGTTTGAGCATTTAATAATTGATTGTGTGGGCCCGTTACCTCGCTCAAAGGCTGGGTCATTATATCTGCTAACTATGATGTGTCAAACTAGACGTTACCCAGCAGCTTATCTGTTACGTACAATAACTGCTAGGTCAGTTGTACATGCGCTCACTCAGTTCTTTTCGATGTTTGGCAAGTAACACAGTCTGACAAAGGAACGAATTTTTCATCACATTTGTTCAGTCAGGTTTTGAAACAATTACGGGTGCAACATAGTAAAGCGACAGCGTGTCATCCGGAGATTCAGGGGGTGTTAGAGTGCTTCCACCAGTCCCTGAACTCTCTCCTGCGAGCTTACTGTACAGAACTGGCGGGCGACTGGGAGAAAGAATTGTCTTGGCTGATGCTGGCAGCCAGGGAGGTAACCCAGGAAAGCACCGGGTTTAGCCCAAATGAACTGGTTTTTGCACACACCGTGAAGGGTCCGTTGGCTGTGTGGGCGGATGGGCTTAAAGAGTCTGTTCCACCAAAAAACTTGGTGGATTATGTAAATGGTTTCAGAAGACGCTTGTATCTGGCGTGGGAACTTGCTAAAGAAAAACTGACTGTAGCACAGAGGAATATGAAAAGCTTGTTTGATTGGCGTGCTGAGGCGCGCTCATTTCTGCCTGGTGATCAAGTGTTGGCTTTGTGTCCAGTCACGACTCTCCTTTTCAGGCAAAATTCATTGGCCCATACACAGTTCTGGAGAGGATTTCTGATCAGAACTACTTAATACCTATGCCAGAGCGGAGAAAGAAAACCCAGTTGTCATGTCAACATATTAAAACCATATTATGCTCGTAATGTTGATTTATTTCAGCCACAGTGTAATGGTGTTACACCTGCGTGTGCGGTAAACAGCCTTGCTGGGAGGAGCGAGACTTTCAGCACCATGGAAAGTGGTGTTCCCAACAGGTGACACCACTGTCACCTGTGGGGGATGACAGCGGAACGGATGGGTAGGACAGCGCTAAGATTCATGGGCGTCTTAAAAACTTTTAAACTTTGGGTAAATTAGACACGTTGTTGGCTCATTTATCTGCAGGTCGTGCTAAACAGTTAGAGTTGATAAGTGAATTTTCTTGTCTATTTTCGGACACACGGGTCACACGCATCTGATTGAACACGATGTGGATGTAGAAGACGCTAACCCAATAAAAAACTGTTTTACAGGGTGAATCTGGAGAAGCATAAGCATTTGGATGCGGAAGTCATCCAAGTGCTCGGGAATTTTACTAAAAAAAAATAAAAATCTATCAATAATAAATTGAGCAATAATTTGATCAATAATAAATTAATCAAATTATCAATAATTACCTAATTCAAACATTGGCATTAGTTTTGATTTCTGATCATTTTGATGCCACCATTTAAAAATTTTTGGTTTCCAGAATTCTGATTCCCAACCAATATTAATATAACTAAAAGTTTATTGCTTAAAGGTGAAAACTCATATACAGTGTGAGCAACTAGGTTGCCTCTGAGCATCGGGCTCGAGAGTGTCAGCTGTGAATTATGGAGCTCTGGTTTATTGCAAGGACCCAGTTGAAGTCTGGTCAGACTTTAACATAGCCGTACAGAAACAAACGGTTATAAATCAAAACAAACTCAAACCATCTGGTAAGACAAGAATCTGTTTTTCATTGTTTGGTATATATTTCTGGTTTAACTGGGAATCGGATGATTTTTAGTTAACTTTACAGCTGAAAAAGACAGTACTTTATTTCTAACCTACATGGACTACAAGAACTAGGGGTCAAAATCATTGTAATAATTTCCAACAAGAAGAAAAATAGAACTTCTGTATCAGGTTCATCTATCTCTCAAACTTTTTTTTCTTATCTTTGTTCACATCCATAGATGCCTAGAGCACAGAGCCAGTGCACAGCAGAATGTTTGATATGGTGATTGTGCTGATTTTACACCTATAATACCTCTTTACACGCTAAGGTTTGTGTATAGAAGCACCAATATGAAGAGTTCCTCTGGTTTCTTTAGTTTTATCTCATCTAAAACTGTCTTTGAATCCAAATAGATTCCTTCCTCTTCAGTCTGCGATCTAATCAACTTAACTTTGGTTTCCTGTATTCTGAGGGTAATAAAAGGAAAATAATGATCATTGGACAGATACGCACCCTCATTGTCATTCTGTTTTAAAACTGTATTTTTATTTAATTTCCTTAGACTGTGAAGCAGAACACAGAGTTTCAGGTTTTACTAGTTGTACAGTCGGAGCAAACTTTAACCCTCTCACTCATTTGCAGCCAAACACTTAAATATTGCTATTTAATGAACACAAGTTCATACCTAATAACAGATTGACATACACACCAGACTTCAGTTTTCTTCTATTTGAAATCTCAAGGTACAACATCCTGAGACACTGAAATTCCACAATATTTCTAGAAAAGATTAGTATGTATAGCTAAGCAATACCAGGTTGATGTTAGCATGTTAGTTCATCTGGTCATGTGGAAATGACCAGATGACCCTGGAAATTATGGTCAGTTCTTTCGCCCAGACAACCTATGATACTTACAACTGAGGCTCATATTTTGAAGCTAAAAGGAAGCAGATCTTGACTTGCACTGATGTTAAGATCAAACCATTCCAAAACCATCGAGGAAGATGCCAGCATTTACCAAGTCCTCAATGGTGAACAAGGAGGCAGTGTTCACCACTGCCTCCTTGTTCAGCCACCAGAAGCTTCTTGGCCAGAAGAATAGCCAAGAAGCTTCTGGTGGCTTTGGAGGAGCTGCGGAGAGGTGGGAGAGTCTGTTGATACAGATTCTGTTGGACAGAACCTGTTCTGTTTGGAAGGGTGGCACAAAAATAGAGATTGTTGAAAGAAAACTGCGTCTGCAATTTGGCTTGAGGCAGGAGGCGATTTCCACTGATGAACCAGCAACTGGATGTTTTTAAACGTAGTATGAGATACAGTGTGGGCATTTTTCTTCTACAAGGACAGGGAATCAAGTCTGAGTTGATGATTAGGATGGAACTAAAAACATGACAATCCAGGAGGGGAACTTGATAGTCTGGTAAACGCAGTTACATTTTCAGGTGGTGGGGTTCACTTTCACACATCATTGTTTGGTGAAATAAACTAATTTCAATACAGCTGAAAAACCAACTCATCCTGGAGAAATAACTTTGTTTTTTTATTTACATATTTTCATTTGTCAATAAAAACATATATTTTTGTAATTCCAATTTGTGCAATTTTATGGTCAATGGAAATGCAGCTGGTGTTTGTGGTGGCCATGGAATTTTGTCACTTGAACACCAGACGCTCCTTGTTGCCAGAAAAAAAAAAATCTTGTTTTTTATTTGACCTGAGACTAGATTAAACTGGAACCGTTCCACATTTTTATCTGAACAGATTCAGAGATGCCACCTGATGGAGAAATTAATTAGAAGGATAGAAACTAAAACAAATGAAAGCTGAGATTAAAGGTCAGAATTCCTCCTTTATCCTGTTTGTCCTCCATTTGGGAGTCTCAGGTCAGACCTGGTTCCGATCCGGACCCGATTCTGTGTCAAACACGTCTCATACCCATCTGCACTGCCTTGTTGTGAGACCCCTGAGGTATGAAAAGCCTCCCACCCCCTCTTCCACCGCCCCGCTGTGCCCTCCTTAGCTGATTAGGCCGCTCATGCATGTCCATCCCGCTGGGCAGAAAATTGTGGTGTCCAATCCTCTCTGCATCCAAACCCTTTTTTCCCCATTTTCACATTTGTGTCTGCATGTTGTCACTGTTCTCCACCAGTGACAACATGGTGGAGATCAGGGAGCCAGACAGACAGTGTTGGTGTAATGAGTGGAACAGATTTTCTTATTGATATGATAGTCACTTTTTTAGCAGCAGCACTAGAATTTTGTTTGCCTAATTTTAGAACTAAACTCAGTGTGATATAATGAAACAGTTTTTTTATGACGATTATTTTAGTCGTCTCCCTCTCCCTACCTTTTTGCGTCAATTACTTTCTGCCGTCACCTCCAGCAGGTCACATGGTGGTTTCCACACCCACCAGTATTAATTGCATTGGACAGACTTATGCGCTTCTGGATGAGCACATAATGGGTTTTTATATGTCCAAGTGAGATGGGCGATTCATTGAATTTCCATTTTAATCAGCACGTCAGTAAGCAAGCAATCCTATTATGGAAAAGGAGGACACAAGGGCCACTTCACAACCTCCCCCTCCATTCCTTCATCTTTCTCTCTTAGACGGCAAATTAATCATCTCTCTAATGCCGCGAGAGGCTAAACTTTTTTTTTTTTTTGTTGACTGTTCCTAATTTAGGAGAAGATATGTTTAATTCACCTAGTCACTCTATGCCCAGTGTCTGGCTGAAGGACTAATCTGATTCTGTCTTAACGGAGGTGGTTTTCACACAGATATTTTAGAAGCTGACATACAATCACATTAGTTCTGTACAAATGTGCTCACATGTACACTGAGAATCAAACCGAAGCTCCAGGAGCCATCATCATTCCTGAAAATGTCTCTTCTTCCTCCAAATTCAGTATTGATGGACTGTAGGAGGAGGAGGGAAAGAGAAGAGCGGAGAAACACAATCATTATTAACAGGGCAGGGAAGAAGAGTGTTTGCTGAGAAAATGGCCAAATGAGAAAGAATATGGCTGCCAAACCTCTAAACCTCTGCCAGAGAGCTGGAGCTGTCTCTCACAAACACAAAGGTCTGCTTTTTATTTCCACGTCCTCCATGGAGCTGACGTGAGTACAGCAAAGTTTTACACCTGGATAAATCTGCTTTGTTTTTGTGGGTATTTTTTGTACAAAAATATAATGAAGTTTAAGAACCATGGAAGCCCATTCTGGCCATGAAAGAGAAAATAAACGCCCAACAGGTGGTCACAATTACAAACTTTTATGTTACATTTATGAGTTTTGAAGTCAAAATTTTGAATCTTAAAGTCAATAGACCCCTTTCACAGTGACGTCAGACAATGGCTGCCATAACTCGAAACGGTGCATCTTTGCTTCCGGTGTGATTTTGCCTCGGAAAACCTTACTGAAAAATTCACGGATACTCATTATCTTAAGGATATGATAAAAGGTAAGATTAATAATAACAGCATTTAAGTGTTAGATAGCTGTTATTACTCATTGTCAATTCACCATTCTCTGACTGTGTATAAAATAAACAGCCTCCGATCGGAGAGTAAACCAGCTAGCAGCATCTTTAGCCACATTTTCCCAAATGTATACACCGCTGCTGTGTTAAAAGTTTTACTAAAATCACATCTTCCAACACCGTTGTTTAGAAAAGCATTTTAAATATTGATTTAAGCGCCATCTGCCAAATAATTTACATATTCTGATGTGATTCATAATTTCTCATTTGTTATATTGTCCAACTTTCTCAACAGTAACCGACCTAACAATCTACCATATCTGAGATGGTCTTGTTCCTCTGTCTATGGCAGGTTCAGTCAATCAGCTGTGGGACATCTGCTGCCTAACGTCAAACTATCATGGGCCTCTTGATCTAAAAGGAGACAAACCAGTACAGAGCCTCCATTCTCCTGCAAGCCGCACTTCTTGGATGAACACTCACTTACTGCAAGCAGCTGTGTTAGAAATGAAATCTTTGTGTATCTATTCTGTAGTTAATATCTATATGTATCTATTAATAAATGAATTGATGTTGTGTAGAGTTCTGTAAAAACTATTGTAAATAGCTTCTCTTGAGTAATCTACATATGTGCAATTTTTACATTTAAATTGCTTCCTTTTGTAAATTTTACACATCTGGCAACGAAGTATGTGGAGGAGAGGAAATGCTAAAATTAAAGCTGTCATTGTGCACCGGTTTGTGGCTGATCTTTAAAACATCCATCCATCCATCCATTTTCTTGACACCCTTGTCCCTCAGTGGGGTCAGGAGGGTTGCTGGTGCCCATCTCCAGCTCATGCTCCGGGCGAGAGGCGGGGTACACTCTGGACAGGTCGCCAGTCTGTCGCAGGGCATTCTTTAAAACATCTATTTAATAATATTAAACACTGAACATGGTTACTACATTGCACAAACATAATTACTACAGTTAACAATTTAAGTCATTGATAGAGAAAATGTATTTACAAAAGGCATATCAATTTTATTTCAACATTATGTACTCAGGGTTTACAACTTAAGAAGACATCCATGTAGGGTCCTTGGTGTGTGCCAGTCTGCAGTGAACTGGTGGATGACAGAGACAATGGTATACTGTAGTGAGCAGTTTGAAGCAGAAGTCCCACCATGTGATCCACAGGGTTTTCCAACCTGAGCATAAACTTTATGGACTTCGTTTCCACAGGCACCACAGCAGAATCAAGTGTAACCTGTTAAAAGGGATATAAAGTTGTTACTCCTATGTTATCAATTTTCTATAAATCAATCAATCAAATTTTATTTGTATAGCACATTTCAGCAGCAAGGCATTTCAAAGTGCTTTACATAATTAAAATAAAAACAGCATGTGACATTAAATACACAGTGAGAAAGAGAGAGATTTAAAAAATCTCCTAGTTTAGTTCTGGTTCTGGGGTTAACCAGGTCCAGTGTGTGTCCCTGAGTGTGTGTTGCTTGTTTGACATGTTGTGTTAAACCAAAACTCTCTAATATATTACAGAGCTTTTTAGCCCCTCGGTCTTGGGGGTTGTCAACATGAATGTTGAAATCACCGACAATTATCAAACAATCATAATCAATACATATGAGAGATAGAAGCTCATTCAAGTCCGCAAAGAAATTTTTCACATATGTTGGTGTTTTGTATAGAGTTAGCGTCAAAGTTTGTTTGTGGCCTTTTACCTCGATACCAAGATATTCAAAAGACATAAAATTACCCAAAGAGAGTTTACTACAGTTTATGGTATTCTTAAATATTGAAGCCACGCCGCCTCCTTTTTTGTGTTTTCTATTTTCACTTAAAAATTGTACGTAGGAGGCGTTGATTCAATTAGTACGATTGCTTCATTATTGTCATTCAGCCATGTTTCTGTCAGAAATAAAACATCAATATTATGCTCAGTGATGAAATCATTAATTAATAGAGCTTTAGAACAGAGAGATCTGGTATTTAAAAGAGCCAATTTAAGTGACTTGGAGGATGAAAGCTCTTCAGTCTGAGGTTCCTTTAGACAGGGAATCAGTCTGAGGTTTGAATTAAGACCACTGTTTTTTGTATTTCTGTTTTTTGTAACTTTTCTTGTAGTGATCCGGACAGGTATTGTCCTGATATGCAATGTCGGGGGGCCAGACACATTCTGGAGGAAGATGGGTGTAAAGATAATATCTGGACCCCGGTCTCAGACCTCAGAAACGCAGAGCGCTGGATCCTCAGGGAGGTCAGAGGCAGGTGGCTTAGATGAAGTGAGAGTTGTGCCGAGGCGAACCTGTTGATCCATACTATCCAGCTTGGAGGAGAAAAAGTCCGTCCGTATTTCTTTCTAACCTGAATGCTCCACCAGCATTTTCAGGCGGCTCAGGCGCAGCCCGACTCTCTTTAGTGATTCACTTTCTGAGAAACTCTGATCTTGTGAGTGAGTGTAGGAGCAGAGACGGAGGAGGGAGGGGGGAAAGATGTGGGATGGGGGAAGGAGGAGGGGAACCAGTCATTCTGTTTACAGCCAATGTTTTATCAGTTTGTATTGGAATAGTTTGTTCTTGATATGTGGAGGGCTCCATCCTAGTCAGACGTCCTTGAGCCTGTTCTTCTGAAGCTATCATTGTTGTTCTTGTTAATAAAATGAAAAATGTTTGCAGTGAGCAGCCTTATTCCATGTTTGTTAAGATAGCAGTAGTTGCTATCTTAACAAAGATAGCAACTACTGCTATCTTTGTAGCAGTAGTTGCTACAACTACTGCTACAGTAAGCCATGGCTACAAGTAAGCAATGGCTGCTTACTTGTAGGAAGCAGCCATTGCTGCTTGCTTCCTACAACCGCAGGAAGTATAAAAACCTTAACCTTCTAATCATAACCTTTGATAAATATTCATTGGAGAAATGTGACGTTAATGAGCTAATATAGATAGATAGCTCGTCACATTTCTCCAATGAAACGTTAATATCTATATCTAAAATGGCGTCATAACTTCCTCATGTCTTGATCGTAGCAAGAGTTTGACTTATCAGGACGTGGTGGAGTAGCGGGTGTTTGGCATAACTGTTAAGTTTTGGACTTGTGGCTACAGGTAATGTCGCTACTTAGTGGGTGGTGAAACTAGCGTAAGTGACAAGGGTTTAATACGATCATGCATTTTACATGATGGGTGGCAACCCCAGTCTATACTATAAAAATCTGATTAAGATTAGAGCCTAAATACGTTCTATTTCCAAAACTGAAAGGCTATGTAATGTTAGCCAGCTAACAAATTACTATTGCTATCCTAGCATATCAACTAACAGCTAGAAAAAACCAAAACACGTACCTTTGTAGTCAAACTGGTATCAATCAGCGAGGAATTTGTCCATTTTAGATTATGTTGATGAAGAAAAACTGTTTGCAAATAGTGATATATCTTCAAATCATATTTGTGGCAGCAGCTTTAGAGTCCAGAAACAGCGTTAATAACTACACACACCGGAACTAAGGATACACCGTTTCGAGCCATAACGGAAGTTGTGTGACGTCATGTGAAAAGGGTCTATTAGAAGTCAAAGTCATAACTGCTTAAAACTTTTCAAATGTATTACAACTTTCATCCTCATTATTATGACTTTTCTTGGAATTGACTTTAAAACTACAAAATATGACTTTTATTTTAGGAATTATAACTTTATAGATCAAAAGTGCGATTTTTCTTCTTGTAATTGACTTTTAAACTCTAACATGTTTCCTAACATGATTAAAAACCAGTTTACATTCTGGTTCTGTTTTCACTCCACAAGTTTTACTCAGATCTGAGAAACTGGAGCTACTGCTGGCACAGAATCACACCCACACTATAATAACAAAAGAACCTTGCATTCACTGGGTGAGTTCAGGACTTAATGGCCATTGCTGCTTAGTCAGCTGAACCTGAAACTGACACTAAGCTACATGATGGAGAGAGACAGAGGGGAAAGCGATAAGGCAGACAGAAAGGAAGATTGATTAATAAGAAGAGGGAGAAAGCATTCATCCATCCATCCATTTTCTGTACACCCTTGTCCCAAGTGTGGTCAGGAGGGTTGCTGGTGCTTATTTCCAGTTAACGTTCCGGGTGAGAGGCAGGGTCACCCTGGAAAGGTCACCACACACACACACACACACACACACACACACAACTAGGGAGAATTTGGAGAGGCCAATTAACTTGACAGTCATATTTTTGGATTGTGGGAGGAAGCCGGAGTACCCAGAGAGAACATGCACTGGGAGAACATGCAAACTCCATGCAGAAAGACCCCGGGCCAGGAA
The DNA here is from genome assembly GCF_904066995.2 of Poecilia reticulata. Classification (NCBI taxonomy): domain Eukaryota; kingdom Metazoa; phylum Chordata; class Actinopteri; order Cyprinodontiformes; family Poeciliidae; genus Poecilia; species Poecilia reticulata. The sequence goes on along the minus strand of NC_088844.1, from coordinate 918,040 downwards.
TCGAACCCAGCAACAGCTCTACCAACTGCGCCACTGTGCAGCCCGGAGAAAACATTAAAAGAAAAAAAAATGCTGCTGAAAAGAAAGGAGGAACAAATGAGCAAATAGCTTCAGTGGCCAAGAGATTACTTCCCGACATTTTAGATTAAAATACTCAGAGAAAGAGAGAGATGTTCAAAACAAATGCTTCTAAGAAATAGCTAAAACATGTAGTAAAAAAAGCAAAAAAAACATGTTCATTTAAAGATGCAGGGATTACAAAAATAATCTACTCAAGCACTGTACCTTTATGGAAATTCAAAGTTACTTTTGCAATAGCAGAAAAAGTCACATGGGTTTGTTTTGTCCAATATGCAAAACAGTTTTGCAGTTTTGTGCAAAGGACAGAACTGGATAGAAAATTAAAGGTTATATCAAAGAAAATTAAAAAAAAAAAAAACAGGAAAAACTACAATAAAATAAATTCTGAACTTTTTTTTTTTTTTAAAGTTCAACAAAACATTTTTATGGAACATTTGTTTTGCAAACTGGTTAATTGTTATGGCTTCATTACCTTGTTGTTTTGGCTGCAGTGATATGGTGAAACACGGTGGTGACAGCATGATTCTGAGGGAAATAAATGAATTTTCCTCAGCTGCCTTAAATAAATATACAAAAGTGCAACTCGATTACAAGAACATGGAACCTAATATTACACCTGCAAAAATTATAATTAACAGTTCAACTTAAAATTACATCTAATGCAGTTGGAATAAATTAAGCCACTGACTGTGTGTTTTATACCTGCTAAATGTTAGAGCACAGAAATAAAAATTAGAGTGCACTGATTGCAGTTTACCAGCCGATCACTGGAAAAGTAAAGGGGAAATATAAAGGGGAAGAATCATGTATTTTTCAGCCACTTAGTTACTTGACTGTGCTCTAAAATGGCACTATGTTAACATCAGTTATTAAAATGCTACTATATCAAATATTAAATTCAACTTCACAATTTAACACCTTGGGGCTCTCTGTTTCTTTAAAAGCTCCTGTTCTTTCTGAAACATCAGGAAGTCATCCCAACATGACTCCTCTATTAACCCTTTAACGATGTTCTTACCAGTGTTACAATGAGAAGTAGCTCCTGTAACCAGCTCAGCTGAGGCCTGGTGTTTTTCTAATTGTTGTTTGCTAGGCTGAAGGAGCCAACAGCAATTTGCTCACATTTGTTCTGTGAGGTGAAAGCTCTGAGACTTGGACCCAGCTAAGCCTAGCTCCATCCGCCTTCACCCAGGCATTGTTCACAGTTGAATGGTTGCCATGGAGATTAAAGGATTTCTCAAACATGCATAAAAAAAAAATCAAGGCAAAGCTCCAGGTTTGTTTTGGCTAAGGGGATAACATAACAACATGACATAAGGCACAAAAAGCCGATTTTACATTATACTGTCCCTTTAAAAAACCTGACCTGGTGATTCCAATTCTTTGTCTGGAAAATTGCCAAATATGCCTGGAGTTAGTCATTTAACACTTACTAACACTAAATTGATGTCAGATCTTAAATATTAACTCTCAAAGAGTATTTTTATAACTTCATAAGAGTTATTTGTAATTGATATTAAATATACATTTTATTGTTTTAAACTTGTAAAAATTCTTTGGAAAATAAACATTTAATAAAGAGGCAATGATTTTCTGAAATGCATTTATTTCAAAACATACAACATAATTAAAAAACATGGAATAACGTAGTTTCATGTCATACATGTCGCTTTCATTCACATATTACTAATCAAAAGGTCTAAGATACGTCAGCTGTGCAATACAAAAAACTATATGCTTAATACATTTTTCTTCAATACAATATGTATGATATTGGCAGAGAAAGTAATGCATGGAGTTCATGTAATATGATATACATGAACTGGTATGAAATAGTAAATAGTAAATTTTATTTAACATAATTAAACACTTACAGCACAGAACAGGCCAACCTGGTTGAGAGCCATCATTTCTTACCCGGTTTGTGGGAGCGAGAGGGACTGATGCTGACAATTGGTGATTCATCTTCAACCAAACTGTTCTTCTACATCTATAAAAAAAAAGCCAATAAATTGATTGAAACATCCTGCAAAATGCATATGAGAAGGCAAAACAACTGGAATAATGACAACATAAATTCTATCAAGTATCAGTGCGGCATATGCTTTCAACAAGAAAAAACCTTTTACAGTAGAAAAAAAAAAGAAAACGGGATCAGAAAGGTTGATAAATCTGACAAATATTTATGTAAACATTCAAGATCATTAAAAACACACTCCAGATTATTATAAATCTTTTTAAGGCAAGAATTTGAATATTATCTGCTCAATTTTTTTCTCCAACACTTATACTCCGCAAACGTTCAGTGTGCTAAGCTAAATATGCTAACATGGAGCAATGTGGCGAATGTGATGTCTATCATACAGGTCGGTCTCAACTCAAAATAATAGTTATATAAACCATTTCAGACAAAAAATACTTACTAAGCGTGGTGAACAACTCAAACATCTGGAAAGCAAATTGTTCTGAAATGACTTGGCTTCTGTCGCTTCGCTTCGGTGGGAATCTGTGATTCTGGGGACGGAGTCAGTGAATTAACTCCTTTAGTGTTATAGCCGCTGTAAGAGTTCAGAGTTAAGAAGTCAATAGTTACTGATTCCGTTTTAACACCTCTAGATTTGATACGGAGACACTTTGTTTTAACACTTGATTTAACTACGAATAATACACACCTCAGAGTTACATAAACAGAATGTGACTATTGGAGTACAATTCTAAAAATCAAATTCTAATTTCTGGACGGCTATGTTAAAGTCTGCTTTTGCACAAAGTCTACCAACACCAAAACATAACACTTTTGAATTTGCAAAAAATAAAACATAAAAAAACATAATAATCAAAAGTAAAAAACAGAGTTCAACAAAGATTAAGAAGCCAAAGTTTATTAAATCCTATTTATATTTACACATCTAATTTTTACCCCAAATCACAATTTAAACTCTTTCCAAATTGTATTTGGAAAATTAATTTTCAAGCAGTTTTCAAAAACTAAACATAAGACTAAAATGAGCTGTTAGATATAAGTGACCAAGGACAAAAGTACTCTGTGAAACTAAAGCAAAGACACAATAATAAATCTATATTTTCTTGTTTTTCTGCCCTGCGTTTTCTCCCCTCCTGCTGCTTCAAGGTAATTCCTTCAAGAAGAAGGAAGAACAGAAAACAACAGGTTCACAGGTTGCCTGACTTTGGTTTCTTTTCATTAAGAGAGGTGAAGCAACAAATGTGGCCTTTTGCTGGCTGTCAGGTGACCTGGAAAGGCCCTGAGATTTATCCCACTATAATCCTGGCCCGCACGCTCAGAGAAATAGCTGCTTGTAAATGTCAACACAAGCTTGTTCTAATAGCAGCAGCAGAAAATAAAGACACCAAGATAAAAAGCAGCAGCTAAAGTATCTGCTGTATCCACGTATATATAGTTGAATGTTTCTACAAACTATCTGAGTGAGATTACATTGTAACGGCTTCTTTGATATCTTAAAGGACTAAAGACAAGGATTGGTGCCATCTGGTGGCACAAACCAATAAATATCATTAAACTGCAACAATTCAGTAGCCTTGTTACATTTTGGGATTCAAGGTTTTTTCATGGAATCAGAGGTTCTCTCTAAGCTTACGCCTGGTAAAAATAGAACAAAACTATGGAGGATGTTAAAAAAATCTAAATAAAGTGTTTTAAATGTAATCCTAAAATGCTAGTGTAATCCTAAGCAGCTAGTGGAGAAAAGCTAAAATAGTTATTTTTACCCTCTAAAGCTGATATATGAAAAAAATAAATAAACACTAACCTATACATAAAAGGCACATGGTAATAAAGGAATAAATACAATTTAAGTGCTTCTGAGAATAAAATTGTTTTATTTTAGTCAATTGCCTCAAATGTTAAAAGCTTGTGTCATGTTGGGTTCCAGTTTCTTTACCCACATACAGCACCACCAGGAGAATTGATAATCAGATAAATAAAGTTTATTTCAACAATGATAATGTGAGTCTGGTCCTTGGGAGGGGAGTTGAAGTGCTGGCAGCGTGCTTCTCATATACTCCAGGATAATTGGGTAATAAATCCCAGGTGTGCAGGCAGAGTCAGCGGGCACGCCCTCCAAGATGCGCAACCTCTAGTCGTCATCTAGTGGATGACGGGGGGGAAGCAGCAGGCAAACAGAAAAATATCCCACAAAGAAACCAAAAACCCTGGTTCCCAACAGCTTGATCCAATGACTATAACTGAAATATCCACTTTAACCCCAAGATTAGTGATGGTTGTTTAAGAGTAGCTGGTCCAGGGAGGTTTTAGCTGTGCTACCAAAAAATACGACTTCAGTTTTACTTTAATTTAGTTTTAGGAAGTTGAAAGCAATCCATCTGTTTAAATCATCTAGACTATGTTTGATATCCCAAGTAAGTTGAGAACCAGTTCACTGCTCTGTCCCTTAAGCCTGGATCACATCTCCAATGTCTGTGCTAGTGACTTTCTGATGCACTAAGACAGTCAGTTTCTGATTGGCTACACAACACATTCCATAGGCATAATTTGTCCTCAGGGAACACTACACAAGCTGCAATATCAGTTCAAGATAAACCAACAAGTTGAATATCCCCGATTTCAGACTGGAGCAGTCCGGAAGTCCTACCAAGCAAACTAGATCAATTTTGGCATGCCACAACCAGCAGGAATGTTTTTTAAGACTATCTTTAGAGCCATCTCAATAATCAGGGCATTCCAAAGATTGACAAAGGTGAGACATTGGGACAAAATTTTGGACAAAAATCTTGCTGTGTGAACTACGCAAAAGGCCCTCTAAGTGCTCCAGTTGAGAAATTTTAATTCTCTAATCCACTATATCAAATACAGCTGTTATAACAACACTATCACCAGAGTCAGTAGCAATAAATATGTAATTAAATCTGGCATAAACAGCGGAAGCAGTGCTGTAGAAACCAAATTGGACAATTTCAACAATATTCTGCTGCTCCAGGTACTGAAAATAAAAAAATTCTTCAAGGATTCTTGACGGTGAAGGCCGTCTATAAATGTAGTGTATTGACATCAGCAAACAACAATAAGACGTGACTCATCTAATTAATGTAAATGCTCAGTGTTTCTCTTTACAATTCAAACTGAAGCAATCATTTCCAAAGAGGAAAACAAATCAAATAAAAGGAGAGCTTACTGAATAACTAAATATCCGTAGATAAAAATAAACAAAAATGCTTTTAGCAGGTTATTACAGCCATGGCCATGTTTCCAGTTTCAAAGTATATGATGGTTTTAATGGTTACTGATTCAAAGTCACAAAAATAATAACCAACCGCTTTGACTCCTTCCAGTCTGGTTTTTGTGCTCACCACAGCACGGAAACTGCCCTTGTAAAAGTGTTCAATGATGTCCACATAAATACAGACTGTGGGAGAACCACAGTGCTGGTTCTGTTGGACCTCAGTGCAGCTTTTGACACCGTCGACCATGACATTTTACTTAATCGACTGGAGAGTTGGGTCGGACTCTCCGGTCCAGTGCTCAACTGGTTTGAATCTTAGATAAAGAACAGGTATTTCTTTGTTTCAATTGGAAACTTCTCATCAAAGAGGTGAAAGGTCACGTGTGGGGTACCCTAAGGTTCAATCCTAGGACCCCTCTTATTCAATATTTATATGACCCCACTGGCTCAGGTTATAACAGGAAATAAGATCAGCTACCATAATTATGCAGATGATACACAGCTCTATGCATTATAATGTCACCAGGTGACTGAACCCATCCAAGATAAATGTGTGGATGTGCCAAAACTCTCTGTTGTTAGTTTATAAATCACTTAACGGCTTAGCACCACAATACATTAAAGATCTGCTGTTGTTGTATCAACCATCTAGACCCCTCAGGTCTTCTGGCTCTGGTCTGCTCTGCATCCCCAGAACCAGAACCAAACAAGGAGAAGCAGCATTCAGCTTCTATGCACCACAAATTTGGAACAAACTTCCAGAAAACTGCAAAACAGCTGAAACACTGAGTACCTTTAAATCTCGACTAAAAACCCACCTGTTTAGAGTTGTATTTGAAACATAATCAATTACAAATTTAATCATGGCACTTGACTTAATGTAATGTTTTGATTGTTGATTCTATTGTCATGTTGGTGTCGAGTTTCCTAACCCACATGCAGAAAACACTCCAAAGGCAGGAAATACAATGATGAGATTTATTTACAGTGAATGCGAACAAATGTGAAATCTAATCCAAGGTTCGTCTGGCTGGTCTCGAGGCAACTAGGGGAGGACAGAGATGGTTAGTCAAGATCCAGGAAATCTTGCTGTTTGGGTGGAGATTGGTGACTATACCTGCTTGGGGAGAGTTTTGGGACCGGGGGAGGACCTAGAGAATCTGGAGGCTGGTCAGGGGTTTCAGGTTGAAGGCTGAGGTCAGCGGCGGCAGCAGAGGACGGACAGGTCAGAGGCGGCGGCGGAGGACGGACAAGTCCCTAGGCGGTGAGGGTTCCGTCTCAAGGACTGGTTGTTGACCTGATAATTCAGGACCGGGGCAGCTGTGAAGGCAGAGACAAGAAGGGTCAGAATCAGCGATCAGATCGAGGCAGACGTAGCTCAAGGTAAGCCTGTACCATTACTGGCTAACACTCTGGCAGAGAAGTGTCAGCATCCTCCTCCACTTATACGCCTCCAAATGGTTAGATGGAGAACAGGTGTGCAGGCGCCGGCCCATGCCCTCAGGAGGAAGGTCACAGGCTCCCTCTAGTGGAAAAGAAAACTGACAAACTTCCGGATCCCAACATCTATGTTGCATGACTTTTGTTTTTGCTATGATGTAAAGCACTTTGAAATGCCTTACTGCTGAAATGTGCTATACAAATAAAATTTTATTTGATTTTGAAAAATATGTTACTCTGTTGAAGGTTTGATCAGACCAGAGATTTCTGTAGTTGGTTTCAGTTCGCTTTGTATGATGGTCAAAGTAGGTGAACGCGTCAAACTTCATCTCAGTTATTAAAGAGAAACAACTACTTGCTTACAAAAATGCCACAGTGTCCCAGACTCAATGCATTGGTCCAGACAGGCATTCTAATCATAGCCTAGTAAATAGTTTTCCTCCTATGAGATATTCTCAAATCCAGACTAAAAACACAATTCACATGTTTCTCATGAACTTAATTTTCTCTAGGTCAGGAGTGCTGTAAATAAGTTTTGCTGAAAAGAAATCCTTGCTGCTGCGGTTCGTGTAGCACCTCATATTCAAAAACTATTATTAACCTTGTCTTCATGTCGTTCCTGTCGTTCCTCCTTTTCCCTCTACCCATTTCCTGTCTGCAAGTAAAGGCCACAAAAACTGGGGGGAAAAAAATCTATAGTCTCTAGAAGTTTCTAAACAACACATTAAGTCTTCTCAACAGTCTGTGCCATTGCTGTTCCTCATAAAAATGTAGAAATTTAAAATTGTCATGAGTCAACAGAAGGAAAGGTTGTGAATGGTGATGCTGATTTTCTGCTCTGTTTTAGAATTAAAGTCTGTCTGTAGTTTTAACAACAGCAGCGGAGGAAGAGAACAAAGACATTCAGTTCATGTTGGCCACATTTCCAAACATCCAATTAACATTAACAGCCATCTCATTCAGTTCAGCACTTCTCTATTTGCATTGGAGGACGGTTTTTACAGTGTAGCTCCATAACGTCAAATCGGTACATGACATATGGCACAGACCAACACTAGCAACCGGGTCACCACAGGCCCCGCCTCCAGGAAGTAACCATTTCTCAACCACAGAGGATCCTTAAAAGAAAATGAAGAAAAGCATAGAACGAGGGTCTGGTTTTTACCAGACTTAGTCATAGATGGTGGTACATTTCTGATACACTAAAGCAGGGCTCCCCAAAATTTTCCTGTGACTGCCACATAACCTTTCCCTTCTCTGGTGGGGGGCCGGAGTCAGTTTGTAACAGAAAAAGTGTGACGATTGCAGGAGTGCATACATGTAAAAATGTATTGTTTTCCAGAAAGCACAATCAAATAACCCTCTCCGGGTGCTTCACAGAAAAAAATCCAGGAAATAACACTATTTATGAAATAAATACTGTATTTTCCGGACTATAAGCCGCAGATATCTCTGCCGCTCCAGGTTTTCCACAGCGATGCAGCAGCAGCAGAGGGGGGCGGACACCCAAAATTTGAGTCATAACAGGTCAATTGAATATCACATTTATTACGGATGAAAAAGAAAACGTTGCCAAGTTTAGATTTAACTGAACTGATTACGGTAGTTTCCGAACTGTAACTAACAGTAAAAGTGCTAATCCTTTGTGTCTGCTACTAGCATGTGCTAAATGAAAATAGGCGCTTTCTTCTTCTTTAGATTTCAAAGGCAGCTTGCATCCATTAATGTTGCACTACTACCATCTACTGGATCCTAATATCTATACCTCAAATTCTCATAATCTTTAAAAAAACTGAAAAATCTCCTTTTTCCCCTCAATGCTATTTAACTGATCAACAACATTCTCAAATTTCAATTTCCTATTAAAACCTAATTCCGTTTTAATGGGCGCTTTCTTCTTTTATTTCCAATTTTGACTTCCAATGATTCACTACCTGCTAAAGAGCCCCCTGGTGGTTGAAGAAAAATCCACATATACGCTGCATGGTTCAAAGCTTAGGAAAAAAATAGCGGCTTATAGTCCGGAAAATACGGTATATAAAAAAAAATCTAAATACTCTCTGGTATTGTTCAAGGGACCGGACCAAATGTGGAGGCAGGCGGATCCGGCCCGCAGGCCGTAGTTTGGGGACCACTGGGTTAGGGAACATTTAGAAGGTAAAGCGAACACTCAAAACCTTTTCAGTCACAGAATGAAAGTCTTTCCAAAAGGTCTGTAACAAATCACATGACCAGAATAGATGGAAAAACATACCTCTATGCCTCAAACATTTGCAGCACAGATTGGAACGGTTGGGGAACATTCTCTGGAGACGAACAGGGGTATAGGATCTATAGAAAAGTTTGAAATTTTGTTCATGTATAGAAATAGAAATGCATTGAGGAAAAGTTCCATTACAAATCTTGAGCCAATCTAAAGGACTGAATTTCACTTCCAGATCACGTTCCCACAGCCACTTGACAGAGTCAAAGCTTAATGGTTCAGAGTCGAGTAAAAAAGCATAGAACTTGGAAATCAGACCTTTGGGAAATTTGGTTGAAACCAGAGTATTTTCTAAATCTGTCAGTTCCCGATGGAAATCATTGGACCTGAACAATGATTCCATAAAATGCCCAATTTGAAGGTATTTAAAAACATTTTTTGAGGGATGTTGCTATTGTCCCTGATTTGATTAAATGATTTAATAGAACCAGAAATCAACAGATCAGAGAAATCCGTCAGACCAGAAGAAGATCAGTTCAATAGGCCAATACTTCTAATAGAAGTTGGTAGGTCCGGAGTCAGGGGGTATCAAATTGAGATAAAGGGAGGAATATTCAAGCATTTCCTTATGTCTTGCCATGCTTGGGTACAGACAAACCTCCCGACTGCTTGGGTTTAGTAAGAGTGGAGAACCTAATTCGCTGGTGCTCATTGTTCCAAATAATACAGGAAATATGAGAATTAAGGAATTTAAAGAATGTAAGGAACAAGTAGCAAGTAAGATTTTGAAACAGGTAGTTTAAGCGAGGGAGAACATTCATTTTTATTGTATTAACCCTACCAAGAAGTGATATAGATAAAGTGGACCATTTCAACATATCATTCTTAATGTTCTGAACTAGGGGGGAGTAGTTTGATGAGAATAAGTCTTTCAGATCAGGGGTGATAAAGATGCCCAAGTACTTGAAATCTCTTTTAGATGTATGAAAAATAGGCTGTAGCATTTTTCTGAGGGATATTGAGAGGAGAAGCAACAGACTTGCCTAAATTAATCTTATAATCTGAAAGAGCACAAAATTTATCTATGGAACTAAATACAGCCGGGGCTGATTTATTCGGGTTTTTCAGGTATAAAAGGACATCATCCGCAAAAAGAGAGATCACATGGTGAGCTTCACCTATCCTAATTCCAGATATATCTGGGTTAGATCTAATAGTCTCAGCTAAAGGTTCAATTAACAACATAAACAACAAAGGTGACAAGGGGCACCCCTGAGTACAACCCCTCTGAACAGAAAAACTGTCTGACGGCAAACCGTTAGCTGCCGGATTGGAATAGAAAGCTTTAATATCATGTTAATAAAATTAGGGCCGATGCCAAATTTCTGTAGAAGTAAGAATAAAAAGGGCCATTCTACCCGATTGAAGGCCTTTTATGCATCGAGAGAAATGATCAGAACAGGGTCTTTATGATGATTAAGATAATGAATGACATTCAGTGCACGATGCACATTGTCTGTTCCATATCTAGATTTCACAAAACCTGTCTGGTTAGGGTTTATTATCTTCGGAATAATTTTTTCTAGTCTCCGCGCCAGCACCTTCGCAACAATTTTGTAGTCAACATTAAGGAGACTGATAGATCTATAGAATGTGCAATCTAAGGAATTGTTATCTTTCTTCAACAGTGTGACGGAGGAGCCGTCACGAGCCGGGACTTAATTATGAGTCCGTGTCAACATACACACACACAATCGATAATTTACTTCTGTTGCAGGTTAAACTGATGCGGTTCATCGTGGGTGCATACACGGTGTTCCTGCTTTAGTTGGCATATCCATCTTAACCTGTTTTCAGTTCCAAACATTTTCCCGGTTTTGTTTTCAAGCAGAGTTATTTCCGGATTGTGGCGCGCCAGGGGAGAGTCATGTGATGACGTAATGACGTCATCGGAGCATACTGAGTGTTCTCTATTAAATTGATTATTGTATTTTTGATTACAAGTTTTATTTATATTTCTTATTATTATTATCATCATTATTATTTTGTATCCTTTAAGAGTTCATTTGAGTTGGAAGTAATTGTTGTATTTTTTTTGGTGCTTGTTTGGTTTCTGTGGGCGGAGCCTGTGGCTTTAAAAGCACGGCTCTACGCCACACGGAGGCAGTCTGTGGCTAGGGCTAGACTCCTGCCAGATCACAGTGAAGGTGATGGACTCTTACATGGAAGGTACTGTTGTCTTGTCTGCTGTTAAACCTGCCTTGGACGTCTTTGTATGCTGCCACTTTTTTGTTCACTTGAACTGAATAAATTTCACCAAAGTGATCTCTGGCCTTGGGCAATCTTTTTTTGTTTTTTGTTTGTCCAAGCATAAGAGAACCCTGTCACAAACAGTAAACTGATAGAGACAAAATTCCAGGAAGGAGGAACACCTCCTGCTAAGATATTAGCTGTGTCCGAATTCAGGGTCTGCATCCTTCGAAGGACTGATCTACGTAGGACGGGTCCTTCGAAGGCCGGGAATAAACTAAGACCAGAAGAAAAATATCTGTGGGTTCAGACAGGTCTAGCCTTCACCAACTGTCCCGCCCCCACCTCAACGTAACTCATGTTGCCAAGCAACCGTGACAGCGTGAAGCAGAGAGCGGAGAAGAAAAAAAATCCAACGGAGCCGAAGTTTGTTTTTCAGTCATGTATTACTGATTTCCATACTATTATTCACCTTTTATAGTAAAGGATGTTCCATAGTAAAAAGGAAATCTTAGTTTGATTCTAAAATGTTCAAATCAATCAATCAATCAAATTTTATTTGTATAGCACATTTTAGCAGCAAGGCATTTCAAAGTGATTTACATAATTAAAATAAAAACAGCATGTGATGGTGAATAAACAGAAAGACAAAGAGAATTAAAAAAAAAAGGTTAAAGATAAATACATTAAAACCCGCACCCCTTGTAGAACTTCAGTTAACTAAAACTCTGAGGTGTGAGACGTTTAAGACGCCATTTAACAAGGATTCTCACACCTCATAGTTTTAGTTAAAACGCCATTTAACAAGGATTCTCACATCCCTAGATTCGTTTAACTGGGACGTTTTCCGGGGGGGCTTTACATAGACAGTGTGAAAGAGAAATAAAAAGAAGTTAATAACTAGATGAAAAGTAAAGATAAAAACATTAAAAACATCAGACATCAAAACCCGCACTCTAAACCTAATTTAGCCATAAGCAACTCTAAACAGGTGGGTTTTAAGTTGATATTTAAAGGCACCCAATGTTTCAGCTGTTTTACAGTTTTCTGGAAGTTTGTTCCAAATTTGTGGTGCGTAGAAGCTGAATGCTGCTTCTCTTCGTTTGGTTCTGGTTCTGGGGATGTAGAGCAGGCCAGAACCAGAAGATCTGAGGGGTCTTAGACGGTTGGTACAGCAATAACAGATCTTTAATGTATTGTGGTGCTAAACCGTTTAGTGATTTATAAACCAACAGTATTTTAAAGTCTATTCTTTGAGCTACAGGGAGCCAGTGTAGGGACTTTAAAACTGGTGTTATGTCTCTATCTTCCTGGTTTTAGTGAGACCGCGAGCCGTATCGTGTACTGCACTTTTCTACAAGGAATACAAATTATTCATTTACAAATATAATACTCTCCACATCGCAGATAGGTTTATTTAACCGTAATGTCCTATTATGTTTGAAGGCTTAACTTTAATTAATCAGTCAAACCGATGTGCTCTGCTGCCTTGAAATACTTTATAAACCAAACATTTTTCAACCAGACCTGTCTGAATAATATTGGTGTTTAATTCCCACTCATTGGGGAATGCTAGCGGGAGTTTTTATAACGATGTGACAGGAGTTAGGCGTTTTTCTCTCGGTATACCGAACCTGGAACGCCCGGCCAGCTGACAGCTGGTGAGGGAAGCTGGCTGTTAATGTAGCGGTAGCAGACAGGTCCGAAAATGTCAGAGCAATATTGCAATTAGGAGATGTATTGATGAACCGAGCAGATATTTGAGATTTACACACTTAAATTCTCGCCTAAAAACATTGTGCCAAATCATGTTGTGTCATTTGAAGTGTTATATAGCTAAATAATTTGTCGCTATTCACTGCCATTGACGCTCTGCCTGAACGCCCAGTTAGAACACGCAATGAATCATGGGATATCATGGGCCGTGAAGGATACATCGGACCCATCCTTCAAATCTGGGGAAAAGAAGGACGCATTTGAAGGATGCATTTGAAGGAGTCTTTGAATTCGGACAGGCCTTGTCGCCACGCTATGACGTAATCGGCCTACAAATCCGTCCTTCGAAGGATACAAACCCTGAATTCAGACACAGCTATTTTTTATAGCAGGTAGAAAGATGGGATGGGTCTCGGTTCAGAACTTCTTAAAAAATTCCAGTGGAAATCCATCTGGACCAGGGCGCTTTCCATTCGGCTTCGATTGGATTGCCACCCAGACCTCCTCAAGTGTAAAGGCAGCATCAAGGGCAGAGCGAGCCTCTTCTGAAATTGAGGGCAAAATAACATCATTTAAATAGGAACCAATATCTGATTTGATTTTACCAGCCATGTAAAGGGATTTATAAAAGTCTTTGAAAGTGTTATTAATAGCAGACGGATCACAGGTAACATCCCCGTTGCATGTTCTTATCATATTGATAGTGCGATCATTGATTTGGTTCTTTAATTGATAGGCAAGCAGACGGCTTGACTTGTTACCAAACTTGTAATACTTCTGCTTAGTATAGAGTAACAGCTTCTGGGCATGGCGAGTATAGTCCATATTTAGCTTGGTCCTAGCAGCAACTAATGCCTTGAGATTCCCTGAAGTAGGAAATTGTTTATATTTATGCTCCAACCTAGTTTATATATATACTCCATTCTCTAGTTTTTTTCTGTTTTCCTCCAAAACTCTTTTCTGAAAAGAGCTATAGGAAATGAGCTGCCCTCATAAGGTGACCTTGGCCACATCCCCAATCATGGCAGAAGAAACTGGAGAAGATTCATTGTCAGACCAGTACTGTAAAAGATTATTCCTAACAAAGGTACAAAAAGAGTTGCTATTCAAGAACAAGATATTAAATCTCCAGATGGAAGTCCTCATAGTATTAAATGTAGATTTAAATTGTAAAATAGGGGCATGATTTGAAAGGGCGATTGAACCCATAGAGCAAGACAGAACAGAATGTAGATAGGTTTTTGGGATAAAAAAATAACCAAGTCTAGAATATGAGTTATGAGGATGTGAATAAAAAGAGTAGTCTTTCACTTTGGGGTTCAGCTGATGTCACACATCAACCAACCCAGTATCTGAACATAATTCTTTAAGAGCAGAAGAGGCTTTGGGGTTGGATACATGTGTCGAGGAGGATTTGTCCAAACCAGCATCAATTAAGCAATTGAATCGCCAGTCAGCAAGTCAAGACTATCACAATACTGACTAAACAATGAAATTACTTGCGAAATGAAGTTAGGTGAATCATTATTAGGGACATAGACATTGAGTATGGTTATAGATTGGTCAGCAATTGAACCTTTAATTAGAATAAATCTACCTTCCGAATCTCTTTCCTCACATACGAGGGTAAAGGGCAGTTTCTTATTAATAAGGATGGCTGTGCCCGTTTTGTTCTGCGAATGAGAAGAAAAATAAACATTGCCCACCCAGTCTCGTTTTAGTTTTAGATGTTCCACATTGGATAACCTAGTCTCCTGGAGAAGTGCAATATCAGTTTCTTGCTTCTTCAAAAAAGTCAAAATTTTCTTCCTCTTGAAACCTAGGCCTAAACCCTGGACATTCCAGGAAATGAGATTAAGTGGCCGAAGCATAATGGCTTAACGTAATATGAATGATGTTAGAAGGAGATGAATGAAATACTGAGACCAAAAAGAGACATGAGGAAGAAAAAACCAAGATTATTGTGGAGCGACTAAAGAAAAGACAAAACAAAACCCCTCGACAAGCAGCACATGCCCTCGCATATCCTGCCCCCAATTGGCAGGAAAGAAACATCCCAAAAGAAGTCACCACAAAACCTAAGTATAACTTCACAATACTGTATCTAAATACTGTACCCTAAACAAATAAGACACCCAAAAACCGCATCAGTGCCCCAGGATGAATACTGAACACCACCTACAGTCCTAACTCCATAGAAAATTGGAAAATAAAATGTAAACATCCATCCATTTTCCTGCACCCTTGTCCGTCAGTGGGGTCGGGGGGGTTGCTGGTGCCTATCTCCAGCTAACGTTCCGGGCAAGAGGCGGGGTACACCCTGGACAGGTCGCCAGTCTGTCGCAGGGCAACACAGAGACACACAGGACAAACAACCATGCACACACACACTCACACCTAGGGGCAATTTGGAAAGGCCAATTAACCTGACAGTCATGTTTTTGGACTGTGGGAGGAAACCGGAGTACCCGGAGAAAACCCACGCATGCACAGGGAGAACATGCAAACTCCATGCAGAAAGACCGGGGCCGGGAATCGAACCCAGAACCTTCTTGCTGCAAGGCAACAGCTCTACCAACTGCACCACTGTGCAGCCCAAAATGTAAACAAAAATATTATAATATTGGTAACAAAGTGAAATAATATTGATGCATGAATAAGCGAATAAAATTCCTGTCATGATTTGAGGTGTGGCGGTGAAGAAATACGCAGATGAGTTCAGGTTGACAGGATGAAATGAAGGTTTAATGGTGAAAAAACTGACAAAAATCCATGAACAGATGAAGCACTGGGGAACAACGAGAAGACCGGATGAACGACAAAGACGTCTGACGTACGACAAGACAAGGACCCGACAAGGAACTTGTCTTAAATACACAGGGAGGGTAATTAGGGAATGAGACACACCTGGGAAGCAATCAAGGGGAAGGAGACAGGACACTACAAGGACTCACAGGGGAACACAACTAAATAAACAGAAAAACTTAGAAATAAATACACAGAAAACAAAGATCCCAACAAGTCCAGTATTAGCATGCATTGCCTTGCTTATATTCATTTCCATTCTCTCTCATAGAATAGAGAATTAGTATTTGAATATCATAATATAGCTCAAGACACCGTAAAGTATACAAAATGAAATTGTTCTTTGTGTAGTCATGCTTTCATAGTCCAGAACTTGGCGTGAAAGGGATGAAACGGTCAGAGAGGACTTGGTGAACAGTCTTGACTCTCTACAGCGCCATCAAAAAGAACAAAAACAACAATGGAGAGCGAAAGATTTACCTCACTTAATAGAGTCAGCTTAATAGAGTCAGCTGGCTCGATCTCCAGCGAAGGGAAATCGGAAGGAAGGCCAACCAGAGCTGGAAGAGTTGATTGGAGAAAATCCACCAAGGGGGTAGTGCCCTCCGTCCCCTCTGGGAGATTGAGAATTTTCAGATTTTTGCGGCGACTGCGGTTCTCCAAATCATCAACTTTCAGCAGAAGATGCTCCACTGCTTTTTCCATGGCAGCTAAGCAAGAGCTGTGGTCCTCCGAACGGTTCTCCGCAGCGGAAATCCTTTCCTCGGCCTCCTCCATGCTCTTCTCCAGCTGTGACGCTCGGTTGGACAGAGACGGGAGGGAATCCTCCACAGAGGTAATGGATATCTTTATATTTAACTGTATTTTTTCCTATTTGTTAAGTGTAATGAAATCATGAGATACTGTACTGCTAAAACCAACAGAGCTTTTACAGAAGCAGCATTTCCTCCAAAGTTTTTTTTTTTTTTGCCAATACCATATTTGGAAGTTTTATAACTCAAGAAAATTGGGTTTGGTATTTGGAGTATTTCATTTAGACAATTTGAAATTCATATCAGCAGCTCAGTGGCTTTAGCGAGGCTTGATGGCCAACACCACATGGTAAATCACTTTTTCATGGCCTTTCTCAAGCCTAAATACAGAAAGCCATTCATTTGTTGCAAAATGTTCAATAGAGTGAAAGATTCTAGAACTATCTTATGGCTTTGTTTGAGTCATTCCTTTGAAACCAAATAGAATATATCAAGCATTTTAGATGCAGTGGAGCCAATCTGAGACACTTCACTTCAGGAAAAAGTGCATTTTCTTCATCGATTTTTTTTCTCTCCATTTGGTTTAAGGAATGTAATTTTGCTAGCCTTTAAATGCCTGTATCATCCGGAACTGTATCATTAGACATGATTAGCAGAGCCTAGACATCTCAGCATGTGAATATTTTTAAAATGATAGAAGCCTCTGGTTCCAAGAGTCACTTTAATTGCATATCTTCCGGGAACAGAAAAGATGTCTGAGAGAAAAACACCTAGTGGAAAATTGAAGTTCACCCTTGATGTGTCCTCAGAAGCTTAAGTGCACCTTACATCTGCATGAGTTTACATAAAGCTTTAAGAGACCAGAGAAAAGTTTTTGTCTCCGTAGAGAGGGAACATAAAGCTGGTGTAGCTCTATACTAGCGGTTCTCAAGGTGGGCGGTACCGCCCCCCAGGGGGCGTTCAGAGGATGGCAGGGGGCGCTGTCGGACATTTTTACAAGAGGGGGACGCTGAGATTCCTCTGGGGGGCGTTTGGTCGAAGGTAAACTTTACACCTTAAATGCTCAACAATGCCAGTTTAGACTTTGAGCAACTTGGTAAAACTGTATTGTGTAACATTAAATCATGCTTGGCTGCAATGATATAGATGGCAGCTCTTCTTTTATTCAGTGTTTGTAGCTTATTGGCGCAGCTCCGCTCCTGCTACCGGCGCATCAGTTCAGCGTTACACCGGCTGATGACGTTGCTGAGATTCACTTTGTCTGGTATTTTTGCCAGTTCTGTGATCATGTTAAGCAGCAACTTATATTAAAAAGTGTTTTATTTCTGTTTGAAAGCTGCCCGCTTCCATGGAAGAACAACAGAAAATCTCTCTTGTAAACATGCAATTACTAAAATCACGATACCCTCACTTTTTATCCCTCTGAAAAATGAACCCATTTAAATAAAGAAATCCCTCCATGGGTGATACCATGATAGAGGGCGTTCATTTTAAAGCGTTAACACCGGAGCTGTAAGTGGTCCGGTATGAAACGGGTGTGATAGAACGACGATACCACATCACTTTCAAATTTCAATAATCAGAATGCAGAAATTGTTTCCATTGTTTTAAAAGGTTTTTGTTAGACTGCCTTTTCCCCATCGATATGTTTCACGACGGCCCTGCAGAACCTTAGGGGGTAAAAAAAAAACGACGCGCACATTGCGCAAAACTCTGAAACAGGAGAAGCGGGACATAAAACGGAGCGACAAACTAGATGTGAATTATGGCATAAAAACAGAGACTCCGATGCTGAACAGTAAAAAATCAACACATGATGTGAAATGACAATTAGGCGGCGCAGCAGGTGATGAGTTAAGATTACTGTTGGTGAGCGTCAATAAACGATCAAATAAATCCAGCAACAGGAAAGAAACTAAAGTGGGCATAGCAATAAACTAAGAGAGGATAATACTAATCAAAGGAAACTAAATGGAAATGAATGAAGAACAAAATGCAAGAATAAACTAAGAAACTAAAGTAAACAGAGGAATAAGCTGATATGGCAAGACCTTTCAAGCAATAATTAATACAGAGGTCTGTTTGGCAAGAATAAACAGACACTATTTCCAGATAAAAGGTAAAATAATATTGTTTGAAGTGCCATGGGTTTGTTGAGACCACATCTAGTACTGAGAATAAATATATCTTACAGACCATAACAGTAAATAATTTATCACTTATTTATGTTTTTAATTAGATTTGATATATTTATTTCTTCAATATTATTTTTCATGTCAGTGTTAATGTCATGAAGCTGATGATTCCATGGCACTTTCAATTTGACTCATTAGGATTTGATTAAGAACCAGATTTGTTCTTTGTAATTTCTGTCCAGTAAAACTATTAATCTATAAATCAATAGACAGGTCTATATAAAGATATAATCCATGTTTCTGTCTCATATTTGTATGGCATTAAAAGGATCTGGAACTTTTGTTTTTCCACTGAAAGCTCTGGTTTTCACAATAAATGCCATGTGGGTGAAATTTTATGGATGATACTCTGATGTCCCATTCTCCTGAAGGCAGCACAGAGCTGCACCACCAGAAACCGACGAAAACACTGAAGAGAAGAAAAGCTATGATTAATGTAGTTACAGTTCTATCCATGTTTTGATGTTGCAGAGCTCAGTCGTTTGCAAATAGTTCAAAGTTTATATTGGCATATTGAACATCTTTTATCTGGTCATTTTGTGGAATATTTAACAACTAGAAAATGGCAAAGCATAAGAATATTTTCCACTCTGATTGGCTGCTGTTAGGCCTACAAATTTTAACTTGAATGTCCATTGCATTTTTCGTAGACGCCTGTGAAAATAATTTCTTCTCCCATGGCTTTTTTGTTCTCTGGGAAATTATTTTTGATGATATATACAGAAACAAGCATAAAAATCAAAACAGCTACTATAGTGATGGTAATAATAATAAAATAATGGTCAGTGCTAAGTAGCCTACAAATTCTTTGGTGGGGGGCGGTGAGGGACCTGGATCTTAAGCCAGGTAGGGGGGCGCTAGCCCAAAAAAGGTTGAGAAACACTGCTCTATACGCAAATTCTCCAGATTAAAAAAGGAACTATGAAAACGCTGTATCTAACTCCTACTTCGTTGTGCAAAAACATGCGTAAGTTGTGTAAACCATCAGACAGTAAATCCACAGACATGTTGTTTCTAATATATATTAATATATATTAATAATGATTTGATCCCAACAAAATCTGAAATGAAAGAATACTACTACCAGGAGACACAAAGTGCTCTGATTAAATCAAACTAAAAAAAGTTTTTCACCTACTTAAAAAATGCATCTGTCTAAAGAAACAACAGCCACCATTACCCTCAAAACATACCAGGACAAGCTACCAAAGGCTTTAGAAGACAAATTCATGGACCATCTACAAATCTAAAAAAAAACTAAGAAACAAAAAACATGTGAAGCAAAGACCTAAACTTTCAAGTACCTATAACTTGTTCACTTTTATTCATTTACAACACTTTATCACTTGCATGTCAATCAGTGTCTCACACACTGCAGAACAGAACAACATAGAATACACAAAATGTGTTACATTACATTGGACCTTAAATAGGGGATCAATGTGATGATAGCGCATTAATAGCGCCTCCAGCCTCTGGACACTACGCTGACAAACACAGCAAACCTTCTTGCTACAGCTCGCATTGATGTGCCATCCTGGATGAGCTGCACTACCTGAGCCACTTGTGTGGGTTGTAGAGTCTGTCTCATGCTACCACGTGTGTGAAAGCACCACCAACATTCAAAACTGACCAAAACATCAGCCAGACAGCATAGGTACTGAGAAGTGGTCTGTGGTCCCCCCCTGCAGAACCACTCCTTTATTGAGTGTTTCTTCCATTTGCACAACAGCAGGGGAAATTGATTATCAATCAGTGTTGCTTCCTAAGTGGACAGTTTGATTTCACAGAAGTTTGATTTACTTGGAGTTATATTGTGTTGTTTAAGTGTTCCCTTTTTTGAGCAGTATATATATATATATATATATATATATATATAATGTAAATTCCCTTCTCACCCTCCGCGGGTGGTCTCTCTCATCCTCTCAGTGTTCGTTCTGTACAAAGTATTCAATTTGAATATTTCATTCATTCAGATCTAGGATGTGTTATTTGAGTGTTCCCTTTATTTTTTGAGCAGTGTATTTACCAATATTGAGCCACAACAGGTCTAGCAACTATGGTAAGCAGCCGCCGACTTCATTTCTGCCCGTAGAAGAAGAACAATCAAATAACACATCCTAGATCTGAATGAATGAAATATTCTCATTGAATACTTTGTTCTGTACAAAGCTGAATGTGCTGACAACAAAATCACACTAAAATCATCAATGGAAATCAAATGTATTAACCAATGGAGGCCTGGATTTGGAGCCACACACAAAATTAAAATGAAAAAACACACTACAGGCTGATCCAACTTTAATGTAATGTCCTTAAAACAAGTCAAAATGAGGCTCAGTATTGTGTGTGGCCTCCACGTGCCTGTATGACCTCCCTACAACGCCTGGGCATGCTCCTGATGAGGTGGCGGATGGTTTCCTGAGGGATCTCCTCCCAGACCTGGACTAAAGCATCCGCCAACTCCTGGACAGTCTGTGGTGCAACGTGACTTTGGTGGATGGAGCGAGACATGATGTCCCAGATGTGCTCAATCGGATTCAGGTCTGGGGAATGGGCGGGCCAGTCCATAGCTTCAATGCCTTCATCTTGCAGGAACTGCTGACACACTCCAGCCACATGAGGTCTAGCATTGTCCTGCATTAGGAGGAACCCAGGGCCAACCGCACCAGCATATGGTCTCACAAGGGGTCTGAGGATCTCATCTCGGTACCTAATGGCAGTCAGGCTACCTCTGGTGAGCACATGGAGGGCTGTGCGGCCCTCCAAAGAAATGCCACCCCACACCATTACTGACCCACTGCCAAATCGGTCATGCTGAAGGATGTTGCAGGCAGCAGACCACTCTCCACGGCGTCTCCAGACTCCGTCACATGTGCTCAGTGTGAACCTGCTTTCATCTGTGAAGAGCACAAGGCGCCAGTGGCGAATTTGCCAATCCTGGTGTTCTCTGGCAAATGCCAAGCGTCCTGCACGGTGTTGGGCTGTGACCGCAACTCCCATCTGTGGATGTCGGGCCCTCTTACCATCCTCATGGAGTCGGTTTCTAACCTTTTTGTGCAGACACATGCACATTTGTGGCCTGCTGGAGGTCATTTTGCAGGGCTCTGGCAGTGCTCCTCCTGTTCCTTCTTGCACAAAGGTGGAGGTAGTGGTCCTGCTGCTGGGTTGTTGCCCTCCTACGGCCTCCTCCACGTGTCCTGGTGTACTGGCCTGTCTCCTGGTAGCGCCTCCAGCCTCTGGACACTATGCTGACAGACACAGCAAACCTTCTTGCCACAGCTCGCATTGATGTGCCATCCTGGATGAGCTGCACTACCTGAGCCACTTGTGTGGGTTGTAGAGTCCGTCTCATGCTACCACGAGTGTGAAAGCACCACCAACATTCAAAACTGACCAAAACATCAGCCAGATAGCATAGGTACTGAGAAGTGGTCTGTGGTCCCCACCTGCAGAACCACTCCTTTATTGAGTGTGTCTTGCTATTTGCCAATAATTTCCATCTGTTGTCTATTCCATTTGCACAACAGCAGGGGAAATTGATTGTCAATCAGTGTTGCTTCCTAAGTGGGCAGTTTGATTTCACAGAAGTTTGATTTACTTGGAGTTATATTCCCTTTATTTTTTTGAGCAGTGTATATAAGGCGCACCGGATTATAAGGCGCAATGTTGCCTTTTGAGGAAATTGAAGGTTTGTAGGTGCGCCTTATAGTGCGGAAAATACGGTATGTATATATATATATATATATTTCCTTCTCACCTTCCACGGGTGGTCTCTTTCATCCTCTGAGCTCAGGTCCTCTACCAGAGGGCTGGGAGCTTGAGGGTTCTGCGCAGTATCTTGGCTGTGCCTAGAACTGCACATTTCTGGACTGAGATGTTTGACGTTGTTCCTGGGATCTGTTTTAGCCACTGCTCCAGTTTGGGGCTGACTGCCCTGAGGGCCCCGATGACCACAGGCACCACTGTGGTCTTAACCTTCCAGGTCTTTTTCAGTTCCTCTCTGAGGCCCTAGTATTTCTCCAGTTTCTCATGCTCCTTTTTCCTGATGTTGTAGTCACTTGGTATTGCTACATCCACCACAACGACTTTCCTCTAATGTTTATCCACCACCACAATATTCGTCAGGAAGTCCCACAGAATCTTAGCTCGGTCATTCTCCACCACTTTTGGGGTTGTTCCCCACTTTGATCTCGGGACTTCCAGTCTATATTCTGCACAGATGTTTCTGTACACTATCCCCGCCACTTGGTTATGTCGTTCCATGTACGCTTTCCCTGCCAGCATCTTGCACCCCGCTGTTATGTGCTGGACTGTCTCAGGGGCCTCCTTGCACAACCTACACCTCGGGTCTTGTCTAGTATGGTAGATCTGAGCCTCTATTGCTCTGGTGTTTAGGGCCTGTTCCTGTGCAGCCAGGATGAGTGCCTCTGTGTTGTCCTTGAGTCCAGCTTTTTCCAGCCATTGGTAGGATTTCCTGATATCAGCCACTTCAATTATTTGTCGGTGGTACATCCCATGTAAGGGCTTGTCCTCCCATGATGGTACCTCCAGCACCTTGTACTCTGGGCATGCTCCTGATGAGGTGGCGGATGGTCTCTTGAGGGATCTCCTCCCAGACCTGGACTAAAGCATCCGCCAACTCCTGGACAGTCTGTGGTGCAACGTGACGTTGGTGGATAGAGCGAGACATGATGTCCCAGATGTGCTCAATCGGATTCAGGTCTGGGGAATGGGCGGGCCAGTCCATAGCTTCAATGCCTTCATCTTGCAGGAACTGCTGACACACTCCAGCCACATGAGGTCTAGCATTGTCCTGCATTAGGAGGAACCCAGGGCCAACCGCACCAGCATATGGTCTCACAAGGGGTCTGAGGATCTCATCTCTGTACCTAATGGCAGTCAGGCTACCTCTGGTGAGCACAGAGGTAGCCTGTGCTCACCAGTGCACAGGCTACCTGTGCACTGGAGGCATTTGTCTGAGGCAAATGCCTCAGACATTTGCCTCAGACAAATGCCTCAGCAAATGTGTGAGGCATTTGCCTCAGACAAATGCCTCAGCAAATGTGTGAGGCATTTGCTGAGCACATTGTTTGTTGAGTCTTTGTCCTTGATGTATTTGTGAATCTTGGATGTTTCATCCTGGACAGTGGCTCTCACACTCACTAGTCCTCTGCCTCCTTCCTTGCGGCTCATGTACAGTCTCAGGGTGCTGGATTTGGGGTGGAACCCTCCATGCATGGTTAGTGGCTTCCAAGTCTTAACATCCGTGGTCTTTATCTCCTCCTTTGGCCAGCTAATTATTCCTGCAGGGTATCTGATTACTGGTAAGGCATAGCTGTTAATTGCACGGATCTTGTTCTTGCCATTGAGCTGGCTTCTCAGGACTTGATTATTCGTTGGAGGGATTTGGCTGTGGCTCCTTTCCTTGTGACCTCATTTAGGGGGCCATTTGCTTGTGGTATTTCCACAACTGTCCTCAATGTCTGCTATTGTTCCTTCTGGGAGTGAGACCCCTTCTGTGTGGATGACCTTCCCTCTCTTTGTAACCCTCCGACCACACTTTTCTAGTATAAGACATATAGGTCAGACTTGTGCTTGAAACTATGTTTAAAACACACTAAAACTCCGACTTTAGAGTTTGTATCTCTCTATGTTCAGTGCTAGCAGTAGCAATGCCGTCATGCCAGCTACACCAGGGAATCAAAACTGTGACATTTATGCAGCTTGTTTGTGGCTCTTGTCAGCAGTTTTAGTTTTATCACACTGAAACATGGCTCTCTACGATCTTAATTCCCGAAATGCCAACATTTATTTTTGCACCAAATGAACAAAGGATCATACAGCAACGGAAGTGAACTAGCTAGCCAGCTAGCAAGGATATATTAGCAGCTCGTTAACCAGGCACGTGCAGAAGGGGGGGGGCTGGTTAATAGAGATTTTTTGGTATTATCATTTTGTTGTTACTTTCGTTCATATTCAGTGTAATGTTAGTCAGTTTAAAGTGTTCTCTTCTTTAGTGTGTGTGGACTGACCTGGAGGTCACAACTGTTTGTTCATCTTCATGTGAAACAGTTTGACCGAGATTTGAACCGGGCTCAGACCGTAGATCAGATATCACATCTGGAACTGGGTTGCTAGTTGTTTAAGTAAATTGTTTTACGACCTTTGCTGTGTTTGGGTAAAATGTTTTACGACCTCTGCTGTTTTTCCTATGCTGTCTATCTTACCTATCCTCCCTCTTTGAAGTTTGATAATAAAAGACAAGCTGTACCCAAAGATCTTCAGAACGCTCTGTGAACGGCTCGGAGGAGCAGTTGACAGAGTTTTCTCCTTTTGCAAAAGTTTGGTCATAAAATTCATATATGTTTTCTGTGGTTCTTTTATGTAGGTTCTAGAAAAATACCTATCACTGGGGGTGCTTGAGCACCTGCCCTTTTTGCTCCTTGCCCCCAAGTGCCCTTTTGGTCAATTTTTATTTTTATTTTTTATTATTTTTTTATTTTTTTGTATTATTATTTTTTAAGCCCTCTTGTGAGACATAACATGTACTAAAATGTTATGTGTAACATATGTGTATTATTTTATTTATTTTATTTTTTTGTACAATATAATAAGCCCTCTGGTCAACTGACGCAGTTGCCTCTCGCGCAGTGAGATGAGGCGGCTAACTGGAGCTAAACGTAGCAAACGTTCCAGATTACAGAACAGTTTTTTTAAAATAATGAATTAAATAATAATGAATTTAAAATGTTTTTGCTGAATAAAGTGGAGTAGACTTGCTACTTGTCAGATGACGGAAAACGTTGAACATATCGTTTCTGCTTCAGCTTGGAGTCGCGGTTAAAGCAGAGAGGTAATGAAATACAACAGACACTGACATCCCTCTGTGTCTGCCTTTTTCTGAAGAACTACTGAGGGGAGGAGACAGACAGGTGAGAAAAACTGTTCTTATCTATCGATTCAGTATTTTTATCATACAGAAATTAGGCTGTTGTTGTTGTTAGCTAGCTGCTAGCTAACGATTTTGCTAGCAAAGCAAAATAACTAAAAGCTTCTTCCCTGTATCGTTAATGACATCGGCCATTCTTTAGTATTTATTATGCAATAAAGGCACATCGCCCATCCAAAACCGATCATCTCCATAATGAATATATGTCCAATCTTCTAATTTCCTTTGCTGCATAATGTACATTTCATTTATTCTAGCATTAGGTAAATGTATCTTGAAGGAAAATAACACTTAAATTAAAGCTCCGCGGAGCCTCAAGCGGCCCGAGCAGCCAAGCGCCGCTCCGGCCTATAGCCACCGCGGAGGACCCAGCACCGCCGCTCGCCTTGCACCGCGTACCCTTTTGCACAGTTGATGCGTGCGTCCGCCAGGCAGTTCGCACCGTTTACTTCGGCATGGTTCCCTGGCGACACACCACAAATTTGGTGCAGATCGGTCGATGTAGAGAGGAGATATTGATGATGGGATAATCTAGAGGGCGCTGTAGAGTAAAATCACAATTCAAACCTTTTGGGCTCTTTAGCATTTAGCACAGGTCAAACGTATCCAGTTTGGTGCCAATCGGAAGATGCGTGTGTGATTCAGAGACAGTTGTATGCATATGGCGAAGGACAGACAGTTGGCCACGCCCCCATGAGTCAGAGTTCATCCTCACAGTTCATCATCAGCTCATATTATGTCAGGTGGTAGAAGATTAATGCCATATGTATTACTCAGTCAAAATAAGACATACAGTAGAAAAAACAGCTGAATTCCTGTTAAAAGTGGGCGGAGCTAAGGTTACGTCATCATCTGACCATGAGAATCTAATGAGGGTTGGTCAGTAGTGAGACATAGGAAGTCTGAAGCAGCTGTGACCTTATATGTGGAAGTTATGTCACTTTAATGTTTTATGGCAAATATTCAAAGTTTTGCACTTAGCCACGCCCACATGCTTTGACATACAAAAATTCCTGTGATAACTTTAGACCTTTAATGTCTCAACTCTCTGCTGACTGAGTTTGAAGTCTGTATGTCAAACGCTGTAGGAGGAGTTCGATCAAATACGACGTCTGTGAAAAACAGCAAATGGCGAATTTAATCCAAAATGGCCGACTTTCTGTTGGGTTTGGACCATGGCTCCAAGAGGCTTTTTTGTAGGTCCTGACACGCTACACAAGTGTACCAAGTTTCATAATTCTAGGTTAAAGAATGGCTTGGGGCTGATTATTTAAAATCTTCAAGGGGGCGCTGTTGAGACATTAGGCCACGCCCACAAAAAATAACACTGGATTCCTGTCGAGGGGCCCACAAGGATCAAACCTAGTGAGTTTGGTGCAGCTGGGCTTTAAACTGTGGAATTCAAGGCCAAACGTAAGGAGACGGCGTTAAAGGTCACTTCGCCACGCCACCACGCCCACCTGCTGCATCCAAACCAAACGGGGTTGGACACCCTGACACACCAACATGTCTTCTGTCTGTCGACAGTGTTTCATGTTGATTAGGTCAAAGGGGTCAGATAGTGAACGTTCGCAGTAAAACATGACACTTCCTGTTGTAAGGGGGCGTGGCTTAGGTAATCTCAAAATTTCACAACTGGGTGTTGTAGGTCATCCAAAGGTGATCACACACAGAAAGTTTGGTGGCTCTGTGAGTTTATTTGTAAGAGATATAACAGTTTATTACATTCTGGTGAGTCGGTGAACTTTGACCCCTGGTACGACCCCTTCAGCATGCTCGAAAACTCACGAATTTGATAACTTTGAATCGGCCATGCCTTATGAACAATCTGACCGAGTTTGAAGCCGATCGATCGAAATCCCTAGGAGGAGTTCGATCAAATGCGACGTCTGTAAACGGCCAAAATGGGGGCAAAATCGGAACTTCAATCCAAAATGGCCGACTTCCTGGGATACTTGCACTATGACATTAATTGTAAATTCTGAGGGTCTTGGGGAGCTCTACAACTGTACCGAATTTCAAGTCTCTACGATAAAGTAAGTGAATAGAAAAGGGTCTTTTGAAAGTTTCTAGGGGGCGCCCTTGAGCAGTTTCTTGTGCGATTTTTGCGGTGACTTTAAAATACGTAAATTTTCACCAGGCTCTATGAGCCCGCCAAGTTTGGTGAGTTTTTGAATATGATAAAGCCCCCAAAAAGCCAATTTACTTTACGGAAGAAGAATAATAATTTACAGCACGATTACAATAGGCCTTCGCAGCGCTTAGCTGCTCGGGCCTAATAAAAGTCCAACAAGGATATTTATTTAGAATTAAAAATAACTCACCCTGATTTACCATGATAGATATAA
This sequence comes from Poecilia reticulata, assembly GCF_904066995.2. Classification (NCBI taxonomy): domain Eukaryota; kingdom Metazoa; phylum Chordata; class Actinopteri; order Cyprinodontiformes; family Poeciliidae; genus Poecilia; species Poecilia reticulata. Next base: position 890,079 of record NC_088844.1, on the reverse strand, counting down.
TGAATGTAATAATAAACAAGCGGCCCGAGCAGCCAAGCGCCGCTCCGGCCAATAGCCACCGCGGAGGACCCAGCACCGCCGCTCGCCTTGCACCGCGTACCCTTTTGCACAGTTGATGCGTGCGTCCGCCAGGCAGTTCGCACCGTTTACTTCAGCATGGTTCCCTGGCGACACACCACAAATTTGGTGCAGATCGGTCGATGTAGAGAGGAGATATTGATGATGGGATAATCTAGAGGGCCCTGTAGAGTAAAATCACAATTCAAACCTTTTGTGCTCTTTAGCATTTAGCACAGGTGAAACGTATCCAGTTTGGTGCCAATCGGAAGATGCGTGTGTGATTCAGAGACAGTTGTATGCATATGGCGAAGGACAGACAGTTGGCCACGCCCCTATGAGTCAGAGTTCATCCTCACAGTTCATCATCAGCTCATATTATGTCAGGTGGTAGAAGATTAATTCCATATGTATTACTCAGTAAAAATAAGACATACAGTAGAAAAATCAGGTTACTTCCACTCAAAAGTGGGCGGAGCTAAGGTTGCGTCATCATCTGACCATGAGAATCTGATGAGGGTTGGTCAGTAGTGAGACATAGGAAGTCTGAAGCAGCTGTGACCTTATATGTGGAAGTTATGTCACTTTAATGTTTTATTTGAAATATTCAAAGTTTTTCACTTAGCCACGCCCACATGCTTTGACATACAAAAATTCCTGTGATAACTTTAGACCTTTAATATCTGAACTCTCTGCTGACTGAGTTTGAAGTCTGTATGTCAAACGCTGTAGGAGGAGTTCGATCAAATACGACGTCTGTGAAAAACAGCAAATGGCGAATTTAATCCAAAATGGCCGACTTTCTGTTGGGTTTGGACCATGGCTCCAAGAGGCTTTTTTGTAGGTCCTGACACGATACACAAGTGTACCAAGTTTCATAATTCTAGGTTAAAGAATGGCTTGGGGCTGATTATTTAAAATCTTCAAGGGGGCGCTGTTGAGACATTAGGCCACGCCCACAAAAAATCACACTGGATTCCTGTCGAGGGGCCCACAAGGATCAAACCTAGTGAGTTTGGTGCAGCTGGGCTTTAAACTGTGGAATTCAAGGCCAAACGTAAGGAGACGGCGTTAAAGGTCACTTCGCCACGCCGCCACGCCCAGCTGCTGCATCCAAACCAAACGGGGTTGGACACCCTGACACACCAACATGTCTTCTGTCTGTGGACACAGTTTCATGTTGATTAGGTGAAAGGGGTCAGATAGTGAACGTTCGCAGTAAAACATGACACTTCCTGTTCTAAGGGGGCGTGGCTTAGGTAATCTCAAAATTTCACAACTGGGTGTTGTAGGTCATCCAAAGGTGATCACACACAGAAAGTTTGGTGGCTCTGTGAGTTTATTTGTAAGAGATATAACAGTTTATAACATTCTGGTGAGTCGGTGAACTTTGACCTCTGGTTCGACCCCTTCAGCATGCTCGAAAACTCACGAATTTGATAACTTTGAATCGGCCATGCCTTATGAACAATCTGACCGAGTTTGAAGCCGATCGATCGAAATCCCTAGGAGGAGTTCGATCAAATGTGACGTCTGTAAACGGCCAAAATGGGGGCAAAATTGGAACTTCAATCCAAAATGGCCGACTTCCTGGGATACTTGCACTATGACATTAATTGTAAATTCTGAGTGTCTTGGGGAGCTCTACAACTGTACCGAATTTCAAGTCTCTACGATAAAGTAAGTGAATAGAAAAGGGTCTTTTGAAAGTTTCTAGGGGGCGCCCTTGAGCCGTTTCTTGTGCGATTTTTGCGAGGACCTTAAAATACGTAAATTTTCACCAGGCTCTATGGGCCCGCCAAGTTTGGTGAGTTTTTGAATATGACAAAGCCCCCAAAAAGCCAATTTATTTTACGTTAGAATCATAATAATAAACAGCACGATTACAATAGGCCTTCGCAGCGCTTAGCTGCTCGGGCCTAAAAAAAATGTGTCATTAATGAAGGGGAAAGAAACTCAACCCAGACTTTACGTTTAGGGTCTGGTTCGCAGAGTATGAAGTTAATTTTTTTTCCCCCAATTATTCAATGGGGGGGAAAAAAAACTAGCCTCAGTTAAGTAAAAAAAAAAACTTGTAATCAAAACTTTTGGAATTGTAATGATTTCTTTTTTAAAAAAACAAATCGTTTTGTTTAAAAAACTTTTTAATTAAATAACTAATTTTTGTCTTGTGAACATAAGTTATTTGCCAAACATAAACTTTTATTTGCACACATCAGAAATCTTTTATTGCGATTTTGGGCCCTGCCCACGACTCATGTGAGAATCACAAGCAAAACTTTGAGTCACAAACAAAACCTTAGAATATTAAGAAAAGATTTCTGACATGCACAAATAAGTTCACTTATTTGTGCATGTCACTTCATTAGACAAATGTGTGATTTAAATTTTTATAAAGGTTTTTTTTAAGCAAAACTCAGTAGGCCTTTCCCATGGTGACATGCATTAACAATTAAATTTTTGCTTTTGTTTTTTCCTTTTTTTCTGCAGTTCCATGTTAAAGTTTGATGCAGCTCTGCTTTCCTGAATGGACCATCTTCATCTCCACTGCAGCAAACAGGCAGCTCTTTTTTTTATAGATTACAGGACACTAAAAGGTTGCATTGTGCCCTTGATAATATTTTTAATAGTGTAATTATGTAAAGACAAAATATGTCTGGTGGTCCAGCTCTGATTTACATATCTTGCTAAATTGCGGTTTTGAATATTGCAATACTTTCCTATAATAAAATAGACCTGCAGAAAGAAATTACTAATAAAATATCTTACATATGCATAGTTGTATGCTCTATGTAGAGATTCCCAGCTTTAATTGTATATCTCACAATTTTGTAATTTATCATTGTTTATTAAACTTTGAAAGCTGAGGGGCTTTGTTAATATTCTGTCCTAAAATACGGTTGGATGTGCCCTTTTTCTTTTTTTTGAGCACCTGCCCCTTTAGTGGTCTCTGCACGGCCCTGTCGTTAACCGTACCCGCCACAGACTAGAGTCAAGTAACGCAATGTCTGTGCTCAACTAAGTCTGAGAATACTTCGAGGGTTGAAAGTGTATATAAGCCTGATGTCATTTCATTTTATTTAACACCACCGAATAACGTTTTTAAGGTCAACTTACTTTAAAAAAAAAATATATAATTTTTTTTAAAGGATTTTCCCCCCCAGCAGGCTCAAGAAAACTGGTCAAGAGTTGATGGAAGGATGAACAGAGCTGAAAGAAAACCTGATAGGCTGAGTTCTGTAGATTAGGTGTGAGGTTCACCTATCAAAGTGAAATAAAAGCAGGACAGCTGGTTCTACAAAGTATTAAGTCAGTGGACTGAATACTGAGTCCACCGAGTATGCCACATTTCCCCCTTTTTCGTATATTTGAAAAAAAATTTTTTTTTTTTGCTTAACAGTTATTCACTACTTTGTATTGGATGACCACATGACATCAATGTCAAATACAATCACGGCAGTGTCGTCAAGTGAGAAAAAAAGTTTATGAAGTATGAAAACTGTCACATGGCACTGTGAAGGTTAACCATCATGTTTTAGCTGTGACTTTTTCCTTTCAGGAATTAGATTTAAAGTATAACAAATAAAGTCTTATGCTTCATTAAATATAGATAGTTAATGAACTCCTGGCTGTAATATAATCTGCAGTAATGAATCACCAAATTCTAATAATGAGACTCTCGTCTCTGCCTCCCGGCTCTCGAGGGATGAGGATGTGCCTAGCTTGATCCAGGGGCAATATGTTCAAAATTAAATCATTTTTATCTGATTTACTTTGTTTGGATTTCAAACCAGATTACTGCTTATGCTTCCCTGAATGAATGATGACCATTGAAACAGTTTTTCTAACACCGGACTGATTTAAAAAGTCAAACATTTAGGCAAACAAAGTTAAAAATAAAATATAAACATCAGCTAAAAAACAGAATTCAACATCTTTTGGCAACTTTCCCTGCTCAGTGTCTATACATGGGATGAAATAAAGTGATGATGACTCCATTTGTTTAACGAAACACTGCAGCTGCATAAACAGGACAACACAAAATACGAGGGCAGGATGGAAATGTTCCCTTTCGCTCATTAATTACACAATTATGCCAAGCTACGTGCTTGTCTATGAACCAGATGTTGTGTAATTAACCTCAGTGTGAATGGAGCTGGCCCATTGTCTCTCACCTTCCAGACTGAAATAGAAACCAGACTGAAGCAGAGATAAGGGAAGTTACTCCAGAGGGAACCAGACTCAACTGGGCCGAGACAAACCTGAACAAAATGACGGAATATTAAACAAAAAAAATATGGACATGACAATGGACAATGTGGACAATCATTTCTATTATTTTTATGTTGTGCAAACATCCTAGAATCCAAAAGTAGAAGACACTTCAGTTCTTTTGCCTAGAAAATAAGTTCATTTGGGGAGGTGAGAATGCACAATCAAACTCTGATACGGACCAGAAAAGTGAATACTGGTTTGCCTAAAAACCTTTGTCTCGGTTCTGTTGAAGTGAACTCTGGTCTATGCACTTGTAACTATGTTTCCATTGACCCTATAATTATGCAAATTGGAATTACCATAATAAATTTGCATAATGGAATCACGGCAATTGTTTTTCGATAAATCGTTTTTGTGCTAGGCCAGTGGTTCCCAAACTTTTTCTCCTGCGCCCCCCCCAGTGATTTCCAAACATTTTCTGGGCCCCCCCTATGGATTACAAACGGCTGTCTGGTTGAATGGCGCGTGTGGGGGGGTGGGGAGGGACTCCTTGTCTCTAAGAATGGGGGTGGGGGTGACAAAATGAATGTATGTTGCTGAACATAGACAACAACATCGGTACCCTACAGCAGTGGTCCCCAACCTTTTTATTACCGCGGACTGGTCGGTCAAGACTTGGAAAATTGTGCTGTGGCCCGAGGGGGAGGGGGTGTGTGTGTGAACCGTTAGATAAGGCTTCTGCATGTTGGTGTTCCCGCTAAATCCTGAATATACCCAATTTGCGTTGTCTTTGCCTTTTTATTGCAGCCTGTGGGGTTTTCCCTGACTGGGAACGAGAACACAACCTGTTGAATGTGACAGGTAGCCAATCAGAAAGTGCGGTGACGTAAGAACAGAGGGAAATCCCAAACAGCTGTGCAACTGTGAGTCCAGTGGACATCAGAGATGATATGTGGAAATGTTTATTATTATATGTAAAGGTCATTATTATATATGTTTATTCAGTTAAAAATGTTAACTATGAAAAAACATTTTCACCTCCAAATTATAGTGCAGCAAATAGAGTGGCTGCTCCCGTCGTCTTTTATCCACCGCCTTTTCATTTGTTATGTCTTTTATCTCTTAAAATGATTTCACAAACTATCACTATTGCTTCTGCATAGTCATCCGTGTTTGGTTATTCTAAATTCCCATTTGCTATGTTGGGAGTTTTGTGGATTTTCTTCTGGAATCGCGATGTTCGTGAGTGGAATCTGTTTGTGTTGCTCCTGCCTTGGAGACACGAACCGATCGAACCTGTTGGACTTTTATCAGCTCTATGGTCACAGAGGTTTGGAGAATCGGCCGACATTCTTAAATCTTTCCGTCTAAACCAGACTTAAGACTCACAAGCTCTACTCATCTCCTCTCGACCACTGCCCAAACGCTCTCTGACTCTGGTCGCTATGGTAACGTTTATATATCCCTTCAAAATATGGAGTATATAAATACTCCACAAAAGCGAACATTTTACTTTCGTGAAAATTTTAACTCACGATAATGACTAATGGGAGCCCTGAGCTTGTTTCTCTAAAACGAGACGGTCCCATCAGGGAGTGACGAGAGATAATGACACCCGAAGTGTTGCTTATATCCACAGCCTGCTTGGTCTCTAAGTGGCGTGCAGTGGTGGAGAAAGTACTCAAAAAATGTACTTAAGTAAAAGTACAAATACACAGACAAAAATGTACTTAAGTAAAAGTCAAAGTACCACATTAACATTTTACTTAAGTAAAAGTAAAAAAGTACTGGCTTTTAAAAATACTTAAGTATTAAAAGTAAAAGTACTTGCTGAATGCATTGCCTAATCACTAATATCATTAAGTGTACCAATCGTATTTAATTTTAATACATCAGTAATGTGCCATTTTAATAAACAATGCCGCAGATAAAGCATGTTTTTATTGCGTTTACTCTGTAACATAGTTTAGACTTAGATATGTGATTCTATGCATCATCATTTCAGGGATGGAAATATCTCGTCTCCTGTCCTAACATAACATGAACTTCACTTTTTTTGCCACACATTTATTTTGAAAGAAATCCAACTGGCAGAGGAGGACATGGAACCAAGGAGCCTCGTAGCAGAGTTGTAGTCTAGACCACCGAACCCAAGACCAAATCAAAACCAGCACCCCATGCTACATGACAATAACATTAAGTGCACCTATCAAAATTGCTTCTCAAATTGATCTGAAAGATTCACTTTCCCATAAAAACACCTAGATATTAAATACTTAGAGCTGAAATAAATTTAACCAGTGACAATTCAAACTCTTCTTCATTCTGTTTTGCTTTCATCTCTGTGCCACAATACACAGAGGTCTCCTGCCATCCCTAAAAAAAATAACACCCTGGGCGGTTGCCCATATTGCCAATGTCAGAAATTGCACCATTAAACATAGCAATTAACAACGCTCAACTCTGAACACTGTCCAAGGCCCAATAAGCAAGAAGTAACCAAGCAGGAGGAGCACCGTGACTGTTCTCATCCTCCCTCCTGCTGCAACGTCTGCCACCATGACAGGTGACGAAAACAAAGAGCAATGAGCATGCTCTGCGTTCTTACGTACTTGTTTTATTTATTCGCCAATTAAATATAAAGATATTTTTCATGAAATAAAATAGCTACTGCAGTGTAAGCAGAGCATTACAAGAACAAAGAGCGGCTCTCAGTGAGGCTTCAGCACTATAGGACTTGGTCAAGATCTGTCCAAAAGAATCGGATCATCCATGAATGTCATATTACTATATTGCACTTTGGTCACAGCGTTGTCCCATATATGCAACACCTCAGTCAACACCTCCACACAGGAATTCAGCGCATGAGTGACAACTTTTTTTCATCGCAGATGCAACATGTTTCAGTAAATACAGCTAGCTTTACTAGCATCACGTCCACAGAGCTTACCTTTCTTTAAGATTTCCTTCCAAGTGACGTTAAAAATTGGACGAAGTCCCCACCGTCTGTGAAAGCGAAGCGCTGCTGATTTTACATGTCGCCATATCTTATGATTTATGCAGCGCTATTATATTACTGACGCTCAGAGAAAACCACTGCGCATGTCTTGGAGCTCCGAGTGCAAGTAAAGGTGGAGCCGATGGGTGACAACAGACACTAAGTCACGTTATTGCTCGTATTTTACGGCGCCACCTTAAATCCCTCAACTTCACATTTTAACGGAAAAAAAGAGCAACGCGACTTGGATGTAACGAGTAACGCGACACTTTTGTAGAAATGTAGTGAAGTAGAAAGTACAGATACTTACTGTAAAATGTAGTGGAGTAAAAGTAGAAAGTATCCATTATTAAATCTACTTAAGTAAAGTACAGATACACGAAAATTGTACTTAAGTACAGTAACGACGTACTTGTACTTCGTTACTTCCCACCACTGGTGGCGTGCCTCATTAGCAGCCGGTTGCTGCATGTTACGCAGAGCGGCCTTGTAATGTGGGACTCACCGACTGGTCCGGGATAAATCCATTCTCCTGTCTCTTCTCTGGGCCTTTTCCCCTTTGCAAAGAAACTTTACAAAGACATCTGATCTGTTTCTTACTCATTTTGCTGCTTGTGGGCTCAGTGTTGGCGTGCAAGTAACCGAGAGAATCCGGTTAAAGGGTTTTCAAAATAAAAGATCCTCCAGACTCAATACAAAAACCAGAAATATTTAATTATTTCTTGCACGGCCCGGTACCAATTGGTCCACGGACCGGGGGTTGGGGACCACTGCCCTACAAGCTACTTGTTAAACTTAAGGTGATGTATTGATGTTAGCTAACTAGTCATCTTTTAGCTAACTTCACCTGCATCCAACAGCTTTACTCAACAGTCTGTTAGTTTGGGGGGAAAACTGTGAAAAGTTCTTTGCGTTTTGCTGGTTTGCTGCCATGATTCTAACACACCTGCTTAGTTCTGCACAGCAGCAGCAGGTCTCCTTCACTGCCGCACAAGTGTAAACCCAGCGCAGGTGTCATAGCCAGGGTCGCAACTACATATTATTCAGGTGGATGCGAACACATAAATTGGCGCCCACCCCCCTCACCTCCGAAGGAAGGTACGTGAAGGTGATGGCACTACATTTCTCAGGTGGATGCGTACACAACATACGCTCGCTCTACCTCCCTCCCTCCCCCGCCCGACACAAAGGTACGTGAAAGGTAAAACTCGCTACATTTACCCCGTTATGGGTGCGAGATGAAGGAGCGTAAGGGCACTCAAATGGATGCGAACACATCATCGGTGCGCCGCCCCCTCCATACGGGGTTTTGATGCCCCCTCTGGTGCAGCGCCCCTATGCGTTGCATGCGCTGCATGCCCACATGAAAAGTGGGTGCTGCATGCCCTCTTTTCATGTTGCGTTTAAAGGTGGCTCGGAAAAACAGGTTACCACATGTTAACAACGGATTACAACTGGTGATAAAAGTGACAGAGGACACAGATATGGGAGGTGTGGAAGCCCCTACTGTATCAAATTGACATAGGAATAACAGAGAGTTGGCCATTCTAAGGTAAAAACCCAGTGCATACAGCTTTCGTTTTTTGTTTTTCTTTTTCAACCAGACGCTGCCCCCCTGCAATGGCATGGCGCCCCTCCTAGGGGGCGTGGCCCACAGTTTGGAAACCTCTGTGCTAGGCAGAGGTGTTTTTTTTTTTTCTGGCTCCATCAAAATATGTGTATTTCACAAAACTGAAATGGAAAAAAAAACTTTTTTCACATCACAAGAGTCAGGTCATGACCAACTGGATGTTTCTACTGGCAGAAAAGACAAAGAAGACAACAGGAAGTGGTAGGTGTACTATGTTCTTTAATGACATTGCATGAACAAACTTATTAACGTGTTATTTTAATTGCTGTTCTTATTTAATGTCAACATCATTATTGCAAAATTGTGTTTTTTCAACACTAAAGACTTGAGACTTGACTTGAACATCACTTCAAAGGATGGATACTTGATTCAGACTTTTCTCTCCAAGCATTGACTTGGACTAGACCCTCAAAGACTTGAAATTCATGTTGAACTAAAGAACTTGTGAACACCTCATGTTGAAAAGTTGGACTCATTCTTCAACAGTTGTCACTACGTTTCACTTTGGCTGAGGCGTTGTTTTCAGGTCCTGGAAGCTATAATGGATTATAGGAGGTGATCCGTTCACCTCCTGTAATCCGTTACAGCTTCCAGGATAATTAATTGAATTAAATGTCATGCAGGCAAGGTTATTCAAATGAGTTTGGTTGGTTTTGCTGCTGAGCATATGTTGTTAAATGAGGTAATTTATTGGCAAACACCTAGCAACTAAATGGTAAGATGTTACAGAACATTATTTTGACACAAGGTACTTCACTTAGATGTAAACTGCAAGAAAAGTGTAGAAAGCTCAGATTTTACTTGGGGTCAGCTTTGCAAAATTCAGTTGTCTCTTGATAATAAAAGCTAAAAATCACTTATCCCTATTTAAGAACAGCAATACCAACCCTATGAACCAAATAACAGTTTTACATTACAAAACTTTGACTCTGGATAAAGTTTGAATCTGGCACATGGATCACCGGACAAATGGCATCCTCAACTTCCATATCAAGACAAAGGTACAGAGCATTCACAGGTTTTAGTGCTATGTGTTCTGTAACCTAACTAGTACCAGAGGATGATCCAAACCATTTGACCAGGTGCCTCTCTGTGATGACCGACAGTTACACGGCTAATCTTGTAGCTCTAACTTTGTCCGGATTTTAGTGCTGTTGTCCAAAGATCCTGTTAGTAGCTATCTTTCCATTCACCATAAAATTTAGCAAATTTAAATTCTGAAAATAAACTGGCTTGATAGAAACAGGCCAATTTTGAAAGCTTTTTCGATAAGTTTTTGTGCTGAGGTGGTCTTCAACCTTATCGTATTATTTATTTCTCAAAACTGTAAAAGAAAAACTTTTTTCACATCACACCCGTCACGTTATCAGCAACCTGATGTTACTACTGGCGGAAACAATGAAAAAGACAACAGGAAGTGGTGGGAGGATGATGGTCTGTTTTTCAGACAATGTGAGGCTAGCTCCACCAGAGCTCTCACAGCATCACAGTTCATTAAAAAAAATTCTGTCATTCCAACATGTTAAAGCCATAAAAATGAATACATTTGACTAATTAAACAAAATATATCAACAACAAAAAATTGTTTTCTAGAGGAAAAGGTTAAGACACAATGCCCCCTAGTGGCCAGTTTGGGTATCCTTTATCTTATTTCTGAACCAGTCTTTGGTAACACAATGAAATTTTAGAGTTTTTGGAGTTTTAATATCATGAGGTTTTCCTTCAAGGTAAAATCACTTGGCCGGTCCTCGGCTTGATATTTTGAATGTCCTCTACTTGTAGACTGTTATCTACAGTACAGACCAAAAGTTTGGACACACCTACTCATTCAATGAGTTTCCTTTATTTTCATGACTATTGACATTGTAGATTCACACTGAAGGCATCAAAACTATGAATTAACACATGTGGAAATATGTACTAAACTAGCAGTTCTCAACGTGGGCGATACCGCCCCCCGGGGGACGTTCAGAGGACGGCAGGGGGCGCTGGCAGAAATTTTTATAAATGGGGGGCGCTGGGAGTCCTTTGGGGGGCATTTGGTTGAAGGTAAACTTTTCACCTTAAATGCAAAACAATGCCAGTTTAGACTTTGAGCAACTTGGTAAAACTGTATTGTGTAACATTAAATCATGCTTGACTGCAACTGTATCGATGGCAGCTCTCCTTCTATTTAGTATTTGTTAATTTTTGGCGAAGCTCCGCTCCTGCTTCACCGCATCAGTTCAGCGTTACACTGGCTGATGACGTTGCTGTGATTCATTTTGTCTGGTATTTTTGTACATATGTTTTGGCAGTTCTGTGATCATGTCAAAGCAGAAACTTATATTATAAAGTGTTTTATCTCCGTTTGAAGGCTGCCCACTTCCATGGAAGGACAACAGAAAATCGCTCTTATAAACATGTAATTACTAAAATCACAATACCCTCACTTTGTATCCCTCTGAAAAATGAACCCATTTACATAAAGAAATCTCTCCATGGGTGACACCACGATAGAGTGTGTTCATTTTATAGCGTTAACACCGGTGCTGTAAGTGGTCCGGTATGAAACGGGTGTGATAGAACAACAGTACCACAGCATTTTTAAATTTCAATAATCAGAATACCGAAATTGTTTCTGGTATTCTGATGGGGAAAAGGCAGTCAGTCTGAAACGATTCGTTTCCCGACTGCTGCGCACATAAGGGGTTAAAAAAAAAAAAAGACGCGCACATTGCGCAAAACTCTGAAACAGGAGAAGTGGGTGGGTCATAAAACGGAGCGACGAACTAGATGTGAATTATGGCATAAAAACAGAATCCGACTCTAAACAGTGAAAAATCAACACATGATGTGAAACACATGACGATTAGGTGGCGCAGCAGGTGATGAGTGAAGATTACTGATGGTCAATAAACGATAAAATAAATCTAGCAACAGGAAAGAAACTAAAGTGGACATAGCATTAAACTAAAAGAGGACAATACTAATCAAAGGGAACTAAATGGAAATGAATGAAGATTAAAATTCAAGAATAAACTAAGAAACTAAAGTAAATACAGAGGAATAAACTGGTATGGCAAGACCTTTCGAGCGATAATTAATACAGAGGACTGTATGGCAAGAATAAACAGACACTATTTCTAGATAAAAGGTAAAATAATATTGTTGAAGTGCCATGGGTTTGTTGAGGCCACATCTAGTACTGAGAATAAATGTATCTTACAGACCATAACAGTAAATAACTTATCACTTATTTATGTTTTTAATTAGATTTGATATATTTATTTCTTCAATATTATTTTTCATGTCAGTGTTAATGACACTTTCAATTTGACTCATTAGGATTTGTTTAAGAACCAGATTTGTTCTTTTTAATTTCTGTCCAGTAAAACTATTAAACTATAAATCAATAGACAGGTCTATATAAAGATATCATCCATGTTTCTGTCTCATATTTGTATGGCATTAAAAGGACCTGGAACTTTTGTTTTTCCACTGAAAGCACTGTGGGTGCCATGTGGGTGAAATTTTATGGATGATACTCTGATGTCCCATTTTTCTGAAGGCAGCACAAAACTGTGCCACCAGAAACCAACAGAAACACTGAAAAGAAGAAGAGCTATGATTAATGTGGTTACAGTTCTATCCACGTTTTAATGTTGCAGAGCACAGTCGTTTTGCAAATAGATAAAAGTTTAAACTGGCATGTTGTACATCTTTTATCTGGTCATTTTGTGTAATGTTTAACAACTAGAAAATGGCAAAGAACAAGAATATTTTTCCCACTCTGATTGGCTGCCATTACCAAATTTAAGTTGAATGTTCACTGCATTTTTTGTAGACGCCTGTGAAAATAATTTCTATTCCTATGGTTTTTTTGTTCTCTGGGAAATTATTTTTGATGATAAATACAGAAACAAGCATAAAAATCAAAACATCTACAATAATAATAGTAATATTAATAATAAAATAATAGTCAGTGCAAAGTAGTCTACAAATTATTTGGTGGGGGCAGTGAGGGGTTGATAAATACTGTACTAAACAAAAAAGTGTAAGGGTTAGGGTTAGGATTAGGCATATTTTCAGTAATCACTGAAATCAGTGATTACTAAAAATACGCCTTATATTCTAGTTTCTTCAAAGTAGCAACCTTTTTCTGTGATTACTGCTTTGCACACACTCTGCATTCCCTTGATGAGTTTCAAGAGGTCGTCAACTGAAATGGTTTTCACTTCACAGGTGTGCCCTGTCAGGTTAATAAGTGGGATTTCTTGCCTTATAAATGGGGTTGACCATCAGCTGTGTTGTGCAGAAGTAAGGTGGACACACAGCTGAAAGTCCTACTGAATAGATTGTTATAATTTGTATTATGGCAAGACAAAAGCAGCTAAGTAAAGAAAAACAAGTGGCCATCATTACTTTAATAAATGAAGGTCAGTCAGTCCGAAAAATTGGAAAAACGTTGAAAGTGTCCCCAAGTGCAGTCGCAAAAACCATCAAGCGCTACAAAGAAACTGGCTCACATGAGGACTGCCCCAGGAAGGGAAGACCTAGAGCCACCTCTGCTGCGGAGGATAAGTTCATCCGAGTCACCAGCACAGGACGAAAAATGGGATTTTTGACAGCTATTGACACCTTGTTCTGCCGTGTGCATGGAGATTGAGGGCTTTCAGCAAGAGGTTTTTGTCAGAGTCAAGCACAGCCAAAAATGGTCAAAAATGCTGTGTCCATGTTCCAATATAACCCTCCTCCCCTTGTGCCTAGCAGAGGTTTTCGTATTTAATGAAGTTGCTGAGTGCCATGCAAATACAGATCAACTGTTGAGCACCGCCTTTTGACTCTTATTCATTTTGTAGCTAACCCTTTTTACCTTCTGTTCACCATAAAGAAGTATGTTTGGAGAAAGAATACTAAAACAATAATCTATCTTATCCATTAAAATATATATTACATGTGTTAGGAGTACTAAAAAACTTGTTTTGGTTGAATTGATGATATAAAGAAGAATATGCATGAATACATACAATACTTTTGTGAAACGTGATCTTACTTTGACATTCCTTCTATCTGAAGATTTATCTTGTGATGAGAGGAATTGCACAACTTAATCAAAAATAATAATAAAAAAACATGTTCCAGAGTGGTAGATTGTACATAAAGTATTTTTGTGAATAATATTCAAACTAATGTTAATGTTCACTGATTGCTTTAAAGATCCAGAGTTATGCTATATTGGAGTGGTAGTGGTCATTCCACATCACAATACAGGACTTAAGAAACTACAGATTTTTCAGTATTCAGTTGCTTAACTCTCAAGTTTAAATTGAAGAACAAAATGGTTGGAAGTATGTGATACCTTCTGATAGAGCATAAACATTTTTTTTAAGTTTTGTTAGGCACTAAATATAACTCACAGATTATGAATCATATTCTGTATAAACGAAAAAAGAGACAGCTCAAAGTAGAATTGAGTAAATAAACATCTACACATTTAAAAACATTTAATTAAAAACAATTATAATAAAAATAAAATATACTGTCACGAAACTTTTGAAAAAATAACTTTTTAGAATGTATTTTTTTCTGTCAACTTTCATTTAACACTCCAGTCCAGTTGATGGCAGTAATGCGCTTTCATAGTCGGTCAAGCATTCGCCATTAAACTCCAGAGGAAGATTTGCACCCACGCTAACGGGTGCTACTGCAAAACCCAACATGAACGAAAATACCCGTGCGTTGTGTGAAATGGTGAAAAAAGTCCTATTTCACGGAGTTACCTTTTCAGTATCGTTTTGATATTAAGCAATGATCCGGCGGAAAACAACAGATGACACCGTGGCGGTCCAACAAGACCGAACTCACGGTAAGAAAGCTTTTATTAATAACACGTGGAGCGAGGCTAGTTGCTTTGTTCGTTTCTTATAGAAAGCGGTCTGTCATTTTCTTAATGCCGAAACAAGTGTAGGGTGAGATTTTGTATTGCGATCTCTATTACATGTGATGTTCTGAACTTTTAAAAATACTCGCATCTTCTTTGATTTTTTCAGACCTGAAAAATGGCCAAGCCGTACCAGCCAGACCTCAGACCACGGTGCCGAGGAGCTCTTACGGAGTCCACCAGGACGAGTAGAAATTCAGTAAGTTATGATTTCACATTTAGTGAATAGTGAACACTCGCATATTTTTAAGGAAAACTGATCTTCCTGTTATTTTTATTTATTTTGTTGTAACGCAACATCAAAGCAAATTATCTGCCTCAGAATTTGCTGAACTATGTTTTACTATTTATTACCAACTGCTTTTAATTCTTTTTTTCTTCCAATTGTTTCCAAGTGTTTTCTCTTTTTCATTAAAGTTTTTATTTTTTGTAAGAATGTATTAATGTGTTTTTTTTTGTTTAAATGTCTTATGTGTGCATACTAAGCTGGAAGTTGCCAAACAATTTCACTGTAGTTTCATAATGACTAAAAGATGCCTGTAGCTCATAATGATTGTCTGTTCTGTGTTATCAGCTGATGGAGGAAGGCAGAGAGTACTGGCAGCAGAGGAGGTGGCATTCTGGGAGGATGGCAGCAGCTATGAGGCGGTGTCAGGATGGACCCCAAGTTCCTCCAACCAGGAGCTCAGTGACATCAGGACTACATTACAGGATGAGACGTCAGGTCCACGCTACAGGAGAGATGTTGGGCCTGTCCTGAACGCAGCATAATGTTTGATCATTGTAGTATACTGAGTTAGGTCCTCATTTAGGTTAGTTGGATTACCCCCCAGACCACTAGAGGGAGCAGTGGAAAGTTAGAAGGAGAGCAGAGCAAGAAAGGCTAGGGAAGAATGAGATAGCACCTGTAGTGTGCAGGTTGTGTTCAAGACTGAATAAAGAAGTTAAAGACAACTGCTGAGAGTGACTATACTTCTTGGAAGTGAAGATATCACATATTGGCGACGAGGATACTGGCTAGAGATGGGAAGCACCGGATTCACAATGGAGGAAGGAACGGATGCACGTTGTCAGGCCAATACCCACGAGGCAGAGAGATTACCAACGAAGGTGATTAGCAAGGCCGCAATGAGCGCGACGTTTGGCACTCTGTCAGCATTTGATGCGAAAGAGCAAACTTGGGAAGAATACTGTGAGATTCTTGATCAGTTTTTTGAAGCAAATGACATTGATGATAGTGATAAGCAGAGGGCTATCCTTATTAGTGTGGTGGGACCAGCCACGTATAAGCTAATGAGAAACCTCATGAGCCTGGACAAGCCCAGCTCTAAAACGTACAGTCAGTTGGTTACAATGATGAAAGAGCACTTTAATCAAAAACCAAGTGAGATTGCGCAAAGATACAAGTTTGACTCTCGTTCCCGTCAACCTGCTGAGTCCTTCAGTGCATATGTAGCAGAGCTCAGACGCCTGGCTCAAGATTGTAACTTTGGTGCTACGCTGGAACGGAGGCTAAGAGATCGTCTAGTGTGCGGGATTGATAACGATAGGATTCAACGACGTCTGCTGTCGGAGAGTGACCTGACATTTGAAAAAGCATTTCAGATAGCTGTCGCCGAGGAAGCTGCGAACAGGAACGTTTCAGACTTGCAACAATCAGCGGCGTGTCACAGCATGGTGGCGGTGGGAAAAGAAAGAGCAGATTGGAAAAAAAGAGAGAGTGAGTGTTACCGATGTCATGGAAAACACCACAGTGCTGTCGAATGTAGGTTTAAAGACGCCAAATGTCACGTAGTAGGACAGGATAATAGGACATATTATCCAGAAATAAAAAGAAAGATGAGACCAGTCTTAAGGAAAAAGGAACACGTCAAGGAGGGCGCCAAGGACGGTCACACAAATCACACAAGGTATGTGAAAAACAAGATGACGACAATAGTTCAGATCAAGATGAAGAAGCATTCACTCTAGCATGTTTGTCAACGGAAACGTCTATCCAGAAAGTTGAGCCCTTCGAAGTAAACGTGGAAGTTAACAGAAAAGAAGTGACGTTTGAAAGTGACACAGGATGAATGCCAGTCGGATGAATGAAAACCACTTTTTGGAGTTGTGGCATGAAGACAGTCGGCAACAGATTAAAGAAAGTAAACTCTGTCTTAAATCATACAGTGGAGAGAAAATTACAGTGGTGGGTGTAGCTCAGGTTGAAGTGAACTATGCAAATCAGAAGAAAACGCTGCCCCTTGTGGTAGTGAAGGGAACTGGATCAAATCTGCTAGGCAGAGGATGGCTGAAAGAATTGAAACTCAAGTGGGATGAGATTAAACACGTGAAAACAGAGGCACAAGAATTACAGGAAGTTCTCTTGAGACATGAAGAGGTTTTTAAAGAAGAGTTGGGGATGTTAAGAGGTGTGCTGGCAACCATCCGTGTATCTGCAGACGGCCATCCTAAATTTTACAAACCCCGTTCAGTCGCATATGCCATGAGGTCTAAGGTGGAAGAGGAGTTAGAATGACTTTTAAAGGAGGATATCATAACCCCAGTAAAGTATGCAGATTGGGCAGCGCCCATTGTGCCCATTCTGAAGCCGGATGGCTCTGTCAGAATTTGTGGTGATTATAAATTAACAGTAAACAATGCTTCATCACTGGAACAATACCCAATTCCCCGCGTTGAAGACCTTTTCAATGCACTAACAGAAGGCAAACAGTTTACCAAGCTCGACTTAAGTCATGCCTATCAGCAGATAGTTAAGGATGAGGACTCCAAGAAATAACTGACAATAAACACACCGTGGCCTTTTCACTTATAACCAGTGGTGGGAAGTAACGAAGTACAAGTACGTCGTTACTGTACTTAAGTACAATTTTCGTGTATCTGTACTTTACTTAAGTATATTTAATAATGGATACTTTCTACTTTTACTCCACTACATTTTACAGTAAGTATCTGTACTTTCTACTTCACTACATTTCTACAAAAGTGTCGCGTTACTCGTTACATCCAAGTCACGTTGCTCTTTTTTTCCGTTAAAATGTGAAGTTCAGGGATTTAAGGTGGCGCTGTAAAATACGAGCAATAACGTGACTTAGTGTCTGTTGTCACCCATCGGCTCCACCTTTACTCGCACGCGGAGCTCCAAGACATGCGCAGTGGTTTTCTCTGAGCGTCAGTAATATAATAACGCTGCATAAATCATAAGATATGGCGACATGTAAAATCAGCAGCGCTTCGCTTTCACAGACGGTGGGACTTCGTCCAATTTTTAACGTCACTTGGAAGGAAAGCTTAAAGAAAGGTAAGCTCCGTGGACGTGATGCTAGGAAAGCTAGCTGTATTTACTGAAACACATGTTGCATCTGCGATGAAAAAAAGTTGTCACTCATGCGCTGAATTCCTGTGTGGAGGTGTTGACTGAGGTGTTGCATATATGGGACAACGCTGTGACCAAAGTGCAATATAGTAATATGACATTCATGGATGATCCGATTCTTTTGGACAGATCTTGACTAAGTCCTATAGTGCTGAAGCCTCACTGAGAGCCGCTCTTTGTTCTTGTAATGCTCTGCTTACACTGCAGTAGCTATTTTATTTCATGAAAAATATCTTTATATTTAATTGGCGAATAAATAAAACAAGAACGTAAGAACGCAGAGCATGCTCATTGCTCTTTGTTTTCGTCACCTGTCATGGTGGCAGACGTTGCAGCAGGAGGGAGGATGAGAACAGTCACGGTGCTCCTCCTGCTTGGTTACTTCTTGCTTATTGGGCCTTGGACAGTGTTCAGAGTTGAGCGTTGTTAATTGCTATGTTTAATGGTGCAATTTCTGACATTGGCAATATGGGCAACCGCCCAGGGTGTTATTTTTTTAGGGATGGCAGGAGACCTCTGTGTATTGTGGCACAGAGATGAAAGCAAAACAGAATGAAGAAGAGTTTGAATTGTCACTGGTTAAATTTATTTCAGCTCTAAGTATTTAATATCTAGGTGTTTTTATGGGAAAGTGAATCTTTCAGATCAATTTGAGAAGCAATTTTGATAGGTGCACTTAATGTTATTGTCATGTAGCATGGGGTGCTGGTTTTGATTTGGTCTTGGGTTCAGTGGTCTAGACTACAACTCTGCTACGAGGCTCCTTGGTTCCATGTCCTCCTCTGCCAGTTGGATTTCTTTCAAAATAAATGTGTGGCAAAAAAAGTGAAGTTCATGTTATGTTAGGACAGGAGACAAAATGTTTCCATCCCTGAAATTATGATGCATAGAATCACATATCTAAGTCTAAACTATGTTACAGAGTAAACGCAATAAAAACATGCTTTATCTGCGGCATTGTTTATTAAAATGGCACATTACTGATGTATTAAAATTAAATACAATTGGTACACTTAATGATATTAGTGATTAGGCAATGCATTCAGCAAGTACTTTTACTTTTAATACTTAAGTATTTTTAAAAGCCAGTACTTTTTTACTTTTACTTAAGTAGAATGTTAATGTGGTACTTTGACTTTTACTTAAGTACATTTTTGTCTGTGTATTTGTCCTTTTACTTAAGTACATTTTTTGAGTACTTTCTCCACCACTGCTTATAACAGACTACCATTTGGAGTGTCATCAGCCCCAGCTATTTTCCAAAAAACAATGGAAAGTTTGTTGCAAGGTCTACCAAATGTAGTAGTCTACTTGGATGACATATTGCTAACTGGAAGTGACACCAGAGGACACCTGAAAACGCTGGATGAAGTTCTCAAACGACTAAAGGAAGCCGGACTGCGACTTCATAGGAGTAAATGTGCATTCTTACAGGATCAGTTGGAATACCTGGGTCACAGAATCGATTCAGAAGGTTTGCACCCAGTACAAAGCAAAGTGAGAGCCATTGAGGAAGCTCCACCTCCAACCACAGTGACTGAACTAAAAGCTTTTTTGGACCTTCTAAACTACTACAACAAGTTTCTTCCTAACCTTGCTACACGCTTAGCACCATTACATCATCTGCTGAGGAAAGGAGTTCCATGGTGTTGGAATAAAGAAAAGCAGGAAGCATTCAGCTTAGCTAAACAGCTGCTGAAATCAGCCAAAGTACTGTGTCATTACTCAGCAGACAGAGACCTGGTGCTTGCTTGTGACGCCTCACCATACGGCGTGGGAGCCGTGCTGTCACATGAGATGGAAGATGGGAGTGAGCGACCTTTAGGGTTTATGTCAAGGACATTAACGTCAGCAGAAAAGCGTCACTCACAGCTTGACAAGAAGGGGTTAGCCATCATATTCGGGATCAAGCGATTTCACAAGTACATCTATGGTCGAAAATTCACAATCAGCACTGACCACAAGCCTCTGATCTCCCTTTTTAATAAAACAAAACCAGTGCCACAGATGGGATCGCCGAGAGTGCAAAGGTGGTCTACCCTGTTGAGAGCATATGAGTACAACATTGTATACAAACCAGGTAAAGTCCATGCCAACGCTGATGCTTTGAGTCGTCTGCCACTGCCACAGACTGATGAGGAGGAAGACTCAGGACAAGTCTTCATGCTGGATGTGATGGATAATCCACCCATCACCACATCCCAAGTACAACAATGGACAGCTAAAGACCTAATACTGTCACAAGTGCTGTTGTGGTGTTTAAAAGGTTGGCCTTACAAAGTGGACACTCAGTTCCAGGCCTACTCTCAGAGAAGGTTAGAGTTGAATGTGAAAAATGGATGTGTACTGTGGGGTGTCAGAGTGGTTGTTCCACAGAAGGGAAGGTCTACCCTTTTAAAACAGTGGTTGTTCCACAGAAGGGAAGGTCTACCCTTTTAAAACAACTACATTGCATACATCCTGGCATCTCAAGGATGCCAGGATGTGGTGGCCAGTGATGGATGCTGAAATAGAGAAGGAAGTACAATCCTGCCGCACATGTCAGGAAAATAGGAAAGCTCCAGCGGCTGCACCCCTGCACCCTTGGGAGTGGCCAGAGACACCCTGGAGTAGACTACATGTGGATTATGCCGGCCCTCTCTCAGGCAAGATGTTTCTTGTCGTGGTAGATGCACATTCGAAATGGATTGATGTGTATCCCACAAACAGTGCGACAAGTCAAGTTACCATAGAGAAACTCAGACAGTGTTTCAGCACACATGGCCTACCCCAGATGATAGTTTCAGACAATGGCACATGCTTCTCAAGTCAAGAGTTTGAAATGTTCTTGAAACAGAATGGAATACAGCATGTTACATCTGCAGCTTTCCACCCAGCATCAAATGGCCTGGCTGAAAGGCCTGTACAGACATTCAAACAAGGCCTGAAGAAAACTAAAGGGGACACTTTGGAAACAAAGTTGGCAAGATTCCTGTTTAACTACAGAATCACACCACAAAGTACCACAGGGCTGTCACCTGCTGAACTGCTGATGTCACGGAGATTGCGTTCTACGCTGGATCTTCTGCTGCCAGACATCAAGGCGAAAGTACGTAAGAAGCAAGCAAAACAGAAGGAATATCATGACACCCACAGCAAATGGAGAAGCTTTTCTTCCGGTGATGATGTATACATCCATAACTACAGTCATGGACCAAAGTGGGTGCCTGCCATCGTTGTAGGGAGCACAGGTCCAGTATCTTATACTGTGCAAATGGGAGATGGACGTGTCATGCGGCGTCATGTTGATCAAATCAAGAAACAACGTGATGCAGAGGGGGATGGATGGGGCTGGAGCACAATGCGCTTTTCAGGTTACAGATGAAGTAGTGGCGCTCGGGCCGAAGGACTCGGTACCTCCATCTTCAGGAGGAAGGGTGTTGGTGGAGCCTGCTGAAACAGCTCAGGTTCATTTTCCTGCGGTGGATGTGCCAGACGTGGACATCGGACAGAGAATAGATCCACCACCAGTACTACGCCGCTCAGATCGCCAAAGAAAGACTCCTCCTTATCTGAATGACTTTTTGTGCAAGTAGTGAGTTCCTTAAGTAAGAGTGTTCTCTGGACTCGCTAGTTTGTTCACCTTCCATGTTTAAAATACATGCTTTATTTAATGTTTTAAATAACTAAATACATAGAGAGAGTTCTGATGCCACAGATGTTAGGACCATTGGAATGTTAGTTCTTGTTAAGTTTACTAACCTAGTTGACTCTTAAAGGGGGAGGAATGTAGTATACTGAGTTAGTTCCTCATTTAGGTTAGTTGGATTACCCCCCAGACCACTAGAGGGAGCAGTGGAAAGTTAGAGGGAGAGCAGAGCAAGAAAGGCTAGGAAAGAATGAGATAGCACCTGTAGTGTGCAGGTTGTGTTCAAGACTGAATAAAGAAGTTAAAGACAACTGCTGAGAGTGACTCTACTTCTTGGAAGTGAAGATATCACAATCATGTTTGGACAAAAAAACACTGCCAGATGGTACAGAAATGGACAAGCATTTACGTCTTATTTTGTGTACAGTATAAAATAAAATGAAATAAAGAAAAAAAACTTCTGTGCCTCATTTATGTTCCTTATATATGAACATGTTGCATATAAGCAATATCAAATGAATATATTTTAATAGAGCATGTATTTTTTATATAGATTTTTAAAAATACAGCATTAAAAATTTTAATAATTGGGGTGGGGTTTATTTATAAAGACATAAGTGCTATCTAATGGGCACACATCAACCAACCAATCACATGTCAATGATGAACTCTGACGTCATTGTTTTTCATCCAATGACTGAGAATCCACGTGTGTCTGCTGAAGCGCCTTTGCATATGCAGGGGTGTCAAACTCCAGTCCTCAAGGGCCGGTGTCCTGCAACTTTTATTTGTGCCTCTGCTGCACCACACCTGAATAGAATAATTAGGTCATTAGCAAGGCTCTGGAGAACTGATTTACACAAGAAGGAGGTAATTAAGCCATTTCATTCCAGTATTTTGTACCTGTGGCACATCTAAACACTGCAGGACACCGGCCCTTGAGGACTGGAGTTTGACACCTGTGTGCTAGGCTATTCGTATGCTAAGTAGAGTCGTTAACACCTCCCGCCTGCCCGCTCCCCTGCACCGCCACTCCCCCCCTCCAAGGATTCCGCAATCGACAGATTTCGACTCCCTCCCGTGAGTGAAAATGTAGACTGTCGATTGCTGTCGATATCTGTCGCTGACTAGCTGCGTTCGCGTCAGAATACAGGATCAAAAATCCAGTGCAGGTTAACAGGAATTGCAGGTTAACAGCAGCTCAGATTAGAGACCAGGTCAATGCCACACAGAGTTCTAGCAGCAGACACATCTCTGCAACAACTGTTAAGAGGAGACTGTGTGAATCAGGCCTTCATGGTAGAATAGCTGCTAGGAAACCACTGCTAAGAACAGGCATCAAGCAGAAGAGACTTGTTTGGGCTAAAGAACACAAGGAATGGACATTAGACCAGTGGAAATCTGTGCTTTGGTCTGATGAGTCCAAATTTGAGATCTTTGGTTCCAACCACCGTGTCTGTGCGACGCAGAAAAGGTGAAGGGATGGACTCTACATGCCTGGTTCCCACCGTGAAGCATGGAGGAGGAGGTGTGATGGTGTGGGGTTGCTTTGCTGGTGACACTGTTGGGGATTTATTCAAAATTGAAGGCATACTGAACCAGCATGGCTATCACAGCATCTTGCAGCGTCATGCTATTCCATCCGGTTTGCGTTTAGTTGGACCATCATTTATTTTTCAACAGGACAATGACCCCAAACACAGCTCCAGGCTGTGTAAGGGCTATTTGACCATGAAGGAAAGTGATGGGGTGCTGCGCCAGATGACCTGGCCTCCACAGTCACCGGACCTGAACCCTGAACCCGGACCTGAGATGGTTTGGGGTGAGCTGGACCGCAGAGTGAAGGCAAAAGGGCCAACAAGTGCTAAGCATCTCTGGGTACTCCATTGGAAGACCATTTCAGGTGACTACCTCTTGAAGCTCATCAAGAGAATGCCAAGAGTGTGAAGCAGTAATCAAAGAAAAAGGTGGCTACTTTGAAGAACCTAGAATATAAGACATATTTTCAGTTGTTTAACACATTTTTGTTATGTGTTAATTCATAGTTTTGATGCCTTCAGTGTGAATCTACAATTTTGGACACACCTTTGAATGAAAAGGTGTGTCCAAACTTTTGGTCTGTACTGTATATAGTGGAATGATGATGTTTTCAAATTCTTGTCAGACCTCTCTAAGTTATTTATCAGATACCTAAATTGCAACAACGTTCTATCTGAAAGTTATAAACAACTGTTTTGACATTACTGTGGTCTTAACGTTCCTTTTATCAGTTATAAATAATCCAAACTCCATCACAAAGCCAGTAATGTTCTATTTATCAGCAACTAATGTGACAAAGCTGTGTGTAATTTTATCTCCCTGAATATATTCAAAACACCCTGAATATATTCAGGACGTTCTGATTTAATTTTCACAAAAATTGTTAATTTTCTTTCATCATTATTGACAATTGTAAGTAATTTTAAATGAATTAAATGTATAATAATTAATTTCCCATCATTTATTTTTTAATATTCAATACATCAGTTTGTAACAGTTTCATAAAATAAGTTTGAAAATGCTACGCTTCTAGAAAGATATTTTTCACCTAACCTTTCTCAACAAAACTTCTCATTTTGATTATTATGGGTTTTTCGATGAAAGAAAACTCATGAAATTTGCAACTGAATGTATTCCGTGTGCTCTGTTTGTTTGTGTTTACTTGTGCGAGTGTGCCACTGTTTGCAGCCTCGCTCTGACCTGTTGCAGCTCCTCTTGGTCGCCGCCCACCTCCAGCACCACGTCAACCGAAGCGAAGGGACGACTGGCCATCTGCTGCCGTTCTCTCATCAGCTGCTGCACAGAAAAACAGAGAAAACAGGAAAGAATTTCAATGGAATATATTTTGCTTTTGAATTCACGACAGTTTATTTTTTGGCGTCATTTTAAAATTGCTTCTAAAAATGTTTAAAATTTTATCATTATCGGCCAATTTTTGTGAAAAAGTGTATGATCGGTAATCGCCAATCACTGTCTCTTCGCAGCCTGCCTGTGCAGCTGATGTCCTCTTTCCTTCTCACTGTGCAAGCGCGCGGCAACAAATCGTGTCGTGTGGAACGCTCAGAGTGAATAGGGAAGTTTGCGTGTTGCAGTGGAAAATTACCTTGGGGGTGAAGCACGTCAAAATGCATCAACACAACGAATCTAATATGGCATTTAAAAAACAAACACTTAACAGAGTTTGGTTACATCGAGGCTCAACGCAGGAAAAAAAAGACATCCGGAGTGGCCACACAGCAGGTAAACAGCGCACAACTACCAACACTCACCCGGATGAGTATGATGGCCAGAAAGCTAAATAAATAACCCGAAAAATAATTTAAGTCTTTGAGTTAGCGGTGTAAGACGCTGGTTCTGCTCCTGCTCTTGGACCGCCGCTACGCGCTACTGGTAGTAATATTTCACAGATCTAGAGCAGCTCATCCTCCACCAGACAGTGAACTCTCACATCGAACGTCTGCTTAAAGCTGCAGAATGTAACTTAAAAAAAATATATATATATATCCCTCTCAAAAAATTAGCATATGGGGTTTAAGTTCATTATTTTCCATAATGTAGTGATAAAAATTAAACTGTCATATATTTTAGATTAATTGCACACCAACTGAAATATTTCAGATCTTTTATTGTTTTAATACTGATGATTTTGGCATACAGCTCATGAAAA
Source organism: Poecilia reticulata (assembly GCF_904066995.2). Classification (NCBI taxonomy): domain Eukaryota; kingdom Metazoa; phylum Chordata; class Actinopteri; order Cyprinodontiformes; family Poeciliidae; genus Poecilia; species Poecilia reticulata. The sequence goes on along the minus strand of NC_088844.1, from coordinate 864,546 downwards.
CCCAAAATTCCTATCTAAAAAAAAATGTGCATATTTCATCTGACCAATAAAGGAAAAGTGTTTTAATACCAAAAAAGTCAACCTTCAAATAATTATGTTCAGTTATGCACTCAATACTTGGTCGGGAATCCTTCTGCAAAAATGACTGCTTCAATGTGGCGTGGCATGGAAGCAATCAGCAAGTGGCACTGCTGAGGTGTTATGGAGGCCCAGGATGTTTCGATAGAGGCCTTAAGCTCATTCAGAGTGTTGGGTCTTGCGTCTCTCAACTTTCTCTTCACAACATCCCACAGATTCTCTATGGGGTTCAGGTCAGAAGAGTTGGGAGGCCAATTGAGCACAGTAATACCATGGTCAGTAAACCATTTACCAGTGGTTTTAACACTGTGAGCAGGTGCCAGGTCATGCTGAAAAATGAAATCTTCATCTCCATAAAGCTTTTCAGCAGATGGAAGCATGAAGTGCTCCAAAATCTCCTGATAGCTGCTGCATTGACCTGCCCTTGATAAAACACAGTGGACCAACACCAGCTGCTGACATGGCACCCCAGACCATCACTGACTGTGGGTATGTAACACTGGACTTCTGGCATTTCCTTCTCCCCAGTCTCCCTCCAGACTCTGGCACCTTGATTTCCGAATGACATGGAAAATTTGCTTTCATCCGAAAAAAGTACTTTGGACCACTGAGCAACAGTCCAGTGCTGCTTCTCTGTAGCTTAGGTCAGACACTTCTGCCGCTGTTTCTGGTTCAAAAGTGGCTTAACCTGGCGAATGCGGCATCCGTAGCCCATTTCCTGCACACGCCTGTGCACGGTGGCTCTGGATGTTTCTACTCCAGACTCAGTCCACTGCCTCCACAGGTCCCCCAAGGTCTGGAATTGGTCCTTCTCCACAATCTTCCTCAGGGTCCGGTCACCTCTTCTCGTTGTGCAGCGTTTTCTTCCACACTTTTTCCTTCCCTCTGAGGTGCCTTGATACAGCACTCTGTATTCGTTCAGAAATTTCTTTCTGTCTTACCGTCTTGCTTGAGGGTGTCAATGATGGCCTTCTGGACAGCAGTCAGGTCGGCAGTCTTACCCATGATGCAGTTTTGAGTAATGAACCAGGCTGGGAGTTTTTAAAAGCCTCAGGAATCTTTTGCAGGTGTTTAGAGTTACTTTGTTGATTCAGATGATGAGGTTCATTGCTCGTTCAGAGAACCTTTTCATGATATGCTAATTTTTTGAGATAGGAATTATGGGTTTTCATGAGCTGTATGCCAAAATCATCAGTATTAAAACAATAAAAGACCTGAAATATTTCAGTTGGTGTGCAATGAATCTAAAATATATGACCGTTTAATTTTTATCATTACATTATGGAAAATAATGAACTTTATCACAATATGCTAATTTTTTGAGAAGCACCTGTATGTATTTTAGATATGTATTAAAATATGACTATTACATCTAAATTAGGAGAATTTATTGCTAGATCTTTTTTCCACTTTGCCAGATCAAAGCGAAAAATTAACAGCCATTCCAGGCGATCAGCAGAGATCTGTCTCATGGATATCTGCATGTTTTCCTGGAAGCCAGAATTTAAATTGAAGTTGTGTCATGGAAAACAGAAATATCTAGTTTACTCCTCACCAGCCCAGACACTCTGCTGGTTTTTCCTGGCATCATAATGATTATGTGCAAATGGACCATTTGAAAAATAGTTGTCTGGACTCTCCACATTTAAAATAACATTGCAATAACTGAGCACTATTTCTATTGATTCATGAAAGAATCCATTTCAGGTGATTGACAAGAGAATACTCCTATCGCTAAAACTCCACTCCAGGTTTTCCTAGTCATCAACAACTCAGGTAAGCCATGCTCCAAACATAAACAGAGTGATTCGCTTGGTTTGGCTGCTGAAAACTACAAAGAAAGGTCAGTCCCATTCACGTCTCACAATGTCTATCCTGTCTCATGAGGTGACAGAACTCTTTGGTTTAACTATGCTAGTGGTCCAACTCAAGTTACTGCAATAGAGGTGGTGATAGAACTGATGATGCATTTAAAGTGTCTGCTGGAAAAAAGCTAAATGGAAGTAGAAGTTGATATGTTTTAGATGGAAAGGTTATCAAAAATATAATCCTCCACAAACGGCAATTAAAAGGTCGTAAGACGGACAGGAGAGAAAAGAGCCATCCTTTAGCCACTCTTGCGCTAGCTAATGTGTCCTCCCCACATTAGAATTGATACGGATGCCTATGTGGGAAGAAAACTTAAAAACATGCATAGGAGGGACACAAGGAAAGTTTTTCTGCAGGTTTCATCAACTCAGATTTAAGACTTTTAAGAATGAATTTTATGAGATGTGTCACAACAGAATTGTACAAAAGAAAATTGCATATTTTATGTACAAGAGCCAAGCTTTTTTGCCCAGAAAGCACGTAGCATGTGAGCCAATGGCAAAGACAAACATTGTCCAGCCAACTGGTGATAATTTACACTCACCCGCGATAGACACAAAAAGCTAACTACATACCTAGCAAGGATTTATCAGTAGCTAGTTGGCGGTAGCCTCAACTCCTCGAGTGTGTGTGATTCAAACTTGAAAAGTCCCACAAGAAAAATAAACTACATATATATATATATATATATATATATATATATATATATATATATATATATGAGTAAATACTTTTGCCACGACAAAACTCAAAACCTGTGATTAATGTATTTAAGGTCAACTTACTTTTTTAATGAATTCAAGACATTTTAAGGTCTTAATTTTGGATACATGAATTTAAGACATTTTAAGGATGTGTGGACATCCTGAAGGATGTGCAGCAAACAAATCCAGTCAGAAAAAAACAGGAGGGAAAACTTCACTGAAAGCAAACTGCTGGGTGAAACAAAAGCAGACTGTGAGGCCTTTATCAACAGGGGTCCAAACCCCAAAATACAAACAATACATGTACAAAGCAGACTCTCAAAAAAAAGAAAAAAAAAGAAAAGGAGAAAGGAAATACATCTTTTCAAATGTCCCAATTCCGATGTGGCAAAAAGATTCTCATTACACTCTTCATCATGAGTCCTATATCCCAGCTTTTTCCTCTTCACCAAAAACATGTTAATGGGCTTTTGTTTCTACAGTTAGCTAGGGGGATAGCCACCTGTTTCATACATACACACATACAAAAGCCTGGGTCAGAATGCAGAATGCAGTAATCATCATTGCACTGTTTGAATCTATATTACACACACATTTCCATCTGACAAAAACTCCTCAGGGAAGGCAGCACAGACAGGACAGCATGTTTGTTTAAAGCTTGAAGTGCTTTATTTAACAAATGGCATCAAATATATATTTTTAAGAAAGGACAGGTAGAGAGGGATGATGACCTATGCTACATGTCTTCCCTGCTCAAAGATATAAAGCAAATACCACAGATCACACAGACAAGCTTCAGTAATAACGATCTATTACAGCATTCCTCAAACGCCTGACTGCGGTTCAGAAATGGACGAACTCCAAAATTAAAATGATTTATGTTTTAATACTGAAACTCTCATGCATTAAAACTCTTCAACTCCTCACTGTAGGTTGGAAGGAGGGCTAACAGGAGTACAATATAAACACAGGGACTATGTTAAAAAAATATAAATATGGTAAATAAATACACTAATAAATAATTTAAGTATTGATGTATTGTTTGATGTGTTGGTGCTGTGTGGGAGACGGGAACTATAATTTCCCCAAGGGTTAATCCCAAAGGGATTAATAAAGTTTTTTATCTATCTATTTATCTATTCAGTTATTATAGAAATACAGTGTTTATTTATAAATATGTAACCAAATTGAATTCAAAATGTTTTGTTGGAGTTCTAATTAAGGTTTACTCTCAATCAGAGTTGCTTCAGGCTATCAAGAAACAATTACAGGAATAAGGTTACATTTATCTTGTTTCTAGGTTTTAAATAATTTTAATAAAAGATATTTGCTAACCACTTTTTCTTCCAGATTTTATGTACAACACAGATTTTGACTTTTACTCATAAAGTTGGAAATAGTTGGTCTATGGGAAGTTACTTTGATTTATGATTAAAAAAAGCATAAAAATGACAAAAAGCAAGAAAACTAGAGAGTAAGACTGATAAAAATGGAGAAAAATAAAATATCCAGGAAACAAAGTTGAAGGTTCATAAAAAGAGAAAGGAAATAAGCCATTTCTAAATGTCAAGAGCTTCCACACTGTGTTGGCCCTCGCTAAACAAAAGCACCTCTCGTACCTCTGTGTCCTCTCGTTTCTGAAAAAGGGCTCTGTGCTGACATTAACTAGCTGTCAGGTGTTGTGGGAGCGAGCCGCCGGCTGCTAGCATGTCGGTGTCAAGATTCTTTAAGCATGAACGAATGCTACAGCTGTAGTTACAGCGGCACAGAGGCAGCAGCTCGCTCTGTTAGCATGCTGCCATGCTGGCTAATGTGATGTCTTCTCTTGTTAGTCATCAACGCTTTGCTAGCTCTGCTCAGGTGAAAGTTTTTACTCGGTAGCATTGCTGTTAGCTCCCTGCTGATGTCAACTTGTATCAGTGAGAAGTGAGAAGGTGTGGGTGGGATGTACTGTGAGCTTCAGTGTTGGGGAATACATCCTCTCTAAACTGTTGTAGATAAGTGGTAAGCATTATTGTTAGCAGCAGTTTTAGAATATATGTTTAAATGACAGAAGAGGAAATAATGATTGATGAGGTGCAATATTTCAGATTATTTTCACTTTACTAGAAGCCAAAACGTTGGTGGGATGCCTTTTGTTCCGGTTCATTTCATCGAACTGTAACCAAACCAGAAGAGTTAAGAGTTTTAGTCCAACACATGTGGATTTATCTTGTTTCTAGGTTTTAAATAAACCTGTTTTCTATGCCTTGGATAGCAAGGCATAGAAAACATTGTTGTCTGGGCACTTTTCCACATAAACAAACACAACTATGATATTCTAACCAATCACACAATAGTTTTGCTTGCAGAGGGGGCTAATAAGTTCACCAAGGTAGACTTGACAAGAAGTGGTGAATGACAGGAGCTTGAGAACAAAACAACATGATGTTTGTTGGTACATCGGCCTCACCATTCTGGGTTATCTGCTTTTCTCTATCTTTACCCAGGTTGCCATTTGTCATTTGTCTCCTACACTGAGGTATATTCTTTGCTCTTATCCTACTAATATCAATACTCCTCTCTTAGTTTATGGGAAAAAGCTTGTCCTTTTCTTGGTTATGAAGACCATTTGCATGTGCTTGTGCTCTTGAATTGGTTGTAAAATGCCTTTTGACGAGTCCTTAAGTGGGAACAAGGACAAGACAGTAACCATCTTCTGTGTCTGGTAGTCAGGCAGTAAACCAGCTATAAAATACCTAATTAACTCTGCAGTGCTGTAAACAAGCACCAATGCACTGGCCTCTATGAGCTGGAAAGAAAAAAAGAGAAGACGACTGGCAGGAGTGTGTATTTGCACATTTCTTTTCCAGTAAGGATTCAAGGCAGGTACCTAGAATTCAGACTAAATCACAAAAAAGACACAAAGTTACCATTTAGAGTGAGAATTTCTTCATGCCTGCACTTCAATGCGCTTGTTTATCTGGCCTCAAGGGGAGGCATGACATCCAAATGCACATTCAGCTGTCCTTCCATCCTCCTGACCGTGTCGGCCGGACAGACTGACGTGTAAACAGCCTGGAGCTGCAACAATGAAGCCAATCACATGGCGAATTACATTTCACAGAGCGCCGCTTAACCAAAAGCAGCACCTGTGAGCTCAAATTGCCGGTCCTGTTAGATGGATTGGAAATGCCGGTGTAATGTGCTGTTTGCTGATTTCAGATGCAGGCTTGCGCAAATGACGAGCTTAAAAACACCCCGAGTGGCTCGCTGCTACTACAGCTGCAACTGAACACCACCTCAGCTCTGATAGGGCATAACGGCGGAAAACAAACACATTCATGTAGGTAGATGAGGCAATAATGAAGCTGCATGCATTCTATATCCCACAGCAACAAATTGCTGCAAACTCACACATAAAACCAGTTGGCTTTATTGGTTGTATTTGGGTTTGCATTATCTAAAAATTATTTTAGTCACAAAGTGACAAAATGTATGGATGCTCTTGGACCTCCCAGATGTATTTTACATGTAACTACATATTTTATGTCGTTTGTCTTCTCGTTTTCTTTTGTCAACATTGTGGATGATTATAGCTTATAAAACCTTTTTTTTAAAGATATAAGCTCACCTAACATGAAGGGCACTAAGAGTGATACAAGTACTGATTCAAAATATATCATGACTGATTCTTTTGTTTTGCATTCACATTAGTTTTTTCAAGCTAAGTTGTGCTTTTTTCCCCTCAACTTTTCAGATTTATATTGAAAACACTGAAATTCAGCACATTAAAAAACTTGATTTATTAAACTCAATGGGAAATTAAATGTTGTAGTAGAGGTCGCGCTAGACTTTTTGTTCTCCGTCATTTTAACCAACAGGATTTTAAAAAATTGGTCATGTTCTACCCATCGAATAATAATCAGATTAACATCGGCTATTTAGCCACATTTTTGTGTGGTTTAGTTAATATTCACCCAGTTGAACCATGAATACAGATCCCATCATACATAAAGCAGATAAATGCATCTAACTTTTTCTCCATAGTGACAAAAACCACTGACTATGGCCCCAATAACTTATAATCAAGGGTGAAAGTAAGGGGGTACGGTAGGGTACTGCGTACCCCTAAAAGATTTAGCGGGGGTACGCAGTACCTGCAAGAGAGGGGAGCGGCTGTCTGCTGTAAAAAATCAACGGGTTCACTGTGAAGCCATGAGTGCACCCACTAATCAGCTGTGACTGATTAGTTTTTCAAGAACGATCTAAAATAGCGGTTCTCAACGTGAGCGGTATCGCCCCCCAGGGAGCGTTCAGAGAACGGCAGGGGGCGCTGGCAGACATTTTTGCAAAAGGGGGGTGCAGGGATGCCTTTGGGGGGCGTTTAGTCGAAGGTAAACTTTACACCTTAAATGCTCAACAATGCCAGTTTAGACTTTGAGCAACTTGGTAAAACTGTCTTGTGTAACATTAAACCATGCTTGGCTGCAACTGTATCGATGGCAGCTCTTCTATTCAGTGTTTGTTAGCTTCTGTTAGCTTCCTGCCGCAGCTCCGTTCTCCAGCTACTGGTAACTAAATTCATGACACCCTCACTGTGTATCCATCTGAAAAATGAACCCATTTAAAGAAATCCCTCCATGGGTGATACCACGATAGAGAGCGTTCATTTTATAGCGTTCATTTTATAGCGTTCATTTTATAGCGTTCATTTTATAGCGTTCATTTTATAGCGTTAACACTGGTGCTGTAAGTGGTCCGGTATGAAACGGGGCTGATAGAATACACAGCACTTATAAATTTCAATAATCAGAAATGGTTTCCATTGTTTTAAAAGGTTTATGTCAGTCTGCCTTTTCCCCATCGATACGCTTCCCGACCGCGCTGCACCTTAGGAGCTTAAAAAAAAGAAGACGTTCACATTGCGCAAAACTCTGAAACAGGAGAAGCGGGACATAAAATGGAGCGACGAACTAGATGTGAATTATGGCATAAAAACAGAGAATCCGACGCTGAACAGTGAAAAAATCAACACGTGATGTGCAGCACATCATGTGTTGATTAGGAGGCGCAGCAGGTGATGAGATTACATATGGTGAGCGTCAATAAACGATCAAATAAATCTAGCAACAGGAAGGAAACTAAAGTGGACATAGCAATAAACCAAGAGAGGATAATACTAATCAAATGAAACTAAATGGAAATGAATGAAGAACAAAATGCAAGAATAAACTAAGAAACTAAAGTAAATACAGAGGAATAAACTGGTATAGCAAGACCTTTCGAGCAATAATTAATACAGAGGACTGTAAGGCAAGAATGAACAAACACTATTTTCACATAAAAGGTAAAATAATATTGTTGACATGTCATGGGTTTGTTGAGACCATATCTAATACTGAGAAAAAATATATCTTACAGACCATAACAGTAAAGAACTGATCACTTATTTATGTTTTTAATTAGATTTGATATATTTATTTCTTCAATATTATTTTTCATGTCAGCGATAATGTCATGAGGCTGATGACTCCATGGCACTTTCAATTTGACTCATTAGGATTTGATTAGGAACCAGATTTGTTCTTTGTAATTTCTGTCCAGTAAAACTATTAATCTATAAATCAATAGACAGGTCTATATAAAGATATAATCCATGTTTCTGTCTCATATTTGTATGGCATTAAAAGGACCTGGAACTTTTGTTTTTCCACTGAAAGCTCTGGTTTGCACAATAAATGCCACGTGAGTGAAATTTTATGGATGATACTCTGATGTCCCATTCTCCTGAAGGCAGCACAGAGCTGCACCACCAGAAACTGACAAACACTGAAGAGAAGAAGAGCTATGATTAATTAGAGATGTGCCGATCGATCGGCCACCGATCATAATCGGCCGATTTCCGTGAAAAAGTGTGGTGATTGCCGATCACAGTCTCTTGTTGCCGATCACACAAACCAATCACCTGCATCTCATTTCTCAGCTTCCCTGTGCAGCTGGTCTCCTCTTTCCTTCACATTGCACAAGTGCGCAGCAACAAATCCTAAGCGATGTGGAGCTATAACGCACTAAGTGAATGGGGATGTTTGCATGTTGCGGCGGAAAATTAAAGCACATGGGGTGAAGCACGTCAAAATGCATCAACACGACGAATCTAATAAGAACAATGCCATGCCATACTTGACGGAGTTTGGCTACATCGAGGCTCACTGCAGTAAAAAAGACGATCAGATAGCAGGTAAAGCAGCGCACACCTACAAACACTCACCCGGATTAGCATGACGGTCAGAAAGCTAAACAAATAACCCGCAAAATTATTTTAGTCTTCGAACTGCGATGTAAGACGCTAGTTCTGTTCTCGCTGTTGAACCGCTGCTACGCGCTACAGGTTTGACAGACGGAGCGCCGCTTTTGCTCCACCTGGTAGTGACTCTCACACCGAACCTCTGCTTAAAGACAGAAAATTTGGACTAAAATCTGGAAATTCTGAGATTAGAGAAAAAATTCTACAAATAAAGTCAAATTCAGAAATTAAAGAGAAAATTTGGACTCAAATCAGGAAATTCTGAGATTAGAGAAAAAATATTCTACAAATAAAGACAAAATTCAGAAATTAAAGCTGCAGCATCTAACCTAAAAAAATACATTTTACATACATATTAAAACTTTCGCTGTCCTAACATGAGACAGATAATCTCTGAAAATAATCGATGATCTCTGCCTCCTCCCTGTTCTGCATAATACTCCGCTCAGTCAGAAACAGCCAATCAGAACTAGCAGTAATCAGCTAGCCGCCATGCTATCAGGAAGTTTTCATTCAGTAACTCAGGATTGTTTATTGTAATGGAACCTGCATTTGCCTTTGAATGTTAAGTTTTATACTTGAATCTTTTGGCAATGTTGAGAGGTTTTATTTGGACTTTTTACATTATTTAGCCTCTTCAGAGCCTTCATGTTTTCAGTCTGTTAAAGATAGTATTATCAATAGCAGTACAATTTGCACAATGCCTGTTTTGTTTTGTTTTCTTGGAAAAAGCTATTTAAAAGCTATTATCTAAATTAAGGTGAATTCATGGTTCCTTTTTCCACATAATGTAACCGTAGTGCTTATGATTAAAAAAATAATTATGCGATCGGTATCGGTGACCGGCCCTCCTGGGTTATTGGTATCGGCAGGAAAAAACCTGATCGGCACATCTCTATGATTAATGTAGTGACAGTTCTATCCATGTTTTAATGTTGCAGAGCTCAATCATTTTGCAAAGTAGTTCAAAGTTTAAACTGGCATTGCTGTACATCTTTTATCTGGTCATTTTGTGCAAGATTTAACAACTAGAAAATGGCACAAAATAAGAATGTTTTTTTCCACTTTGATTGGCTGCTGCTAGGCCTACCAATTTTAACTTGAATGTCCATTGCATTTTTTGTAGACACCTGTGAAAATAATTTCTATTCCCATGACTTTTTTGTTCTCTGGGAAATTATTTTTGATGATAAATACAGAAACAAGCATAAAAATCAAAACATATACAATAGTGATAGTAATATTAATGATAAAATAATGGTCAGTGCAAAGTAGCCAAATTCTTCGGTGGGGGGCGGTGAGGGACCTGGATAAAGGCTAGGGGGGCGCTGGCCCAAAAAAGGTTGAGAAACACTGATCTAAAACACGACTTAATCAGTTAATAAGTAACTTTTTTCCCATTTCATATTGTTTCTGAACTGTTCGTGCTTTGCTTGAGCAGGGGCGCAATATGTCGATCGTGGAAGGTTTTGAGTAGATCTCGGCATTAGGTGACTAACTGAACTCCGCCAGAACGCTGAGACCAGCACGTCCTCCTCTGGCTCGCTTAATTAAAACGTTCGTAACTTTATTAAAGAACAACAAAAAATTCAACAAAACGTGTTCAAATTAATGACTCAACAACAATAATAATTTTGTTTCAACAAGGTGTTGCGCAATTCTGTGCGTTTTGGTTCAATTACCAAAATAACGAGCAGGAGCAGAGCAGGAGTTTAAAATTAACTAATCAACCACCGCTGTGTTCAGGGAGCGCTTATTAATGATCGCAAAAATAAATATCAAGCCTGCAAACCTAATATTGTAACGGACTCATTGTTATGTTTTAACGTATCTCTGGTCAGCTTGTGGAGCGCAGGAGGTTGCCATGGCAACGAGTGTGTTTAAATAACAGAGAGACGGAGAGTAAAAAGGTGTGAGTGGTTTTGAGTTGATCGCCTGTTCGGGTTGTTTTACCTTTGTCTTGGCGCATCACAGCCGCTGTAATTTCTGAACAACTTTGACTAATTATCTCGTTAGTCTGTGAGTATACGTAATTTACAACATACATCAAACAAGGTAAATATGTTTCATTAAGTATTTCACAAACAAATGGCTTCTATCGCTATATTGATGTGAAATTAAATTAATTGTCTAATATAAAAAAATAGTTTGGTGCTGTCGGGCTCAGAGTCAGAGACTTTTCCTTTATCAAACAAATTTTTTTGCCCCTTATTTAGTGGAAATATTGATGTTAATGAGACTTTCTCCAAAATGATAACCTTTTTCAACCTTTATAACTCCACTGTTGAAAATAAGGCTCTAACATTCACAAATGACAGTGAAATAAAATCCAGTCCAACATCTGGTTTGAGGTGATTCCTCTGGAACCTGTTGGAGGAAAAATATCCCAACTTCAGAAGATGTGCTTTTAACTTAACAGAGCTCTGTATTTCCTCCTATCAGTATGAGAGTCAGGATGAGGAGGCGCCGTGTTAGGAAGAGAAGTGGAAGCTGCAGGATCTTCAGAACAAACGGATCATGATGCTAGGCTACTGATTATCCCTCTGACTGGACACAGAATCAATATAACCAGTTTAAAAGCTCAAATGAATGGTTATATGCCAGACATGGACAACTGGGATGCCCTCTATGCCATGATGTTCAGAATTTAGGTTTCATGGCATCTCAAGGAGTCAACATTGCAGCCAGTGGGCTGAAGGAAATACAGCTTTGTTTTGTAGCAGTTCAAGAGCTACCCAGCTTTTATCGCTTCGCAAACAAATTAATCAGCACAGAAACTCCAAAGCACACAAAGAAGCTATATATATATATATATATATATATATATTGTCATTGTACCCCCAAGAATTTAAAACTACTTTCACCCCTGCTTATAATAAATTAAATGACTCCACTTAAATTACCAGCACTTCACCTGCTGGGGTCTGAACGCACAGCTTCACAAATTACTCCTGGTCGCATCTGCAGAGAAATCAGCGCTGGTTCATCGGACAGTTGGATCTGCCTGAACCAAATCGATTCATTGAACTTTTTTTTTTTACCCTGTGCGGTCCGGGCGCATGCTTTTACAAGGATTTTTCTTTTTTCTTCCTTTTTTTGCGTGGTTCCACTTCCCCGAAACGGACAGATGCAACGTCTGCCGCTCTTCTGAGCGCCGCTCTCCTTCTGGGTGCGGGAGGGTAGCGTGTTCAGCTCCATTTGTGAAAACCACAGAATGTAAAGTTTAATTCTTTGCAGTGGCGGAGCCACGTCCGCATTGGTTGTGCAGCCGCAGCTCACTGCGCTTCTTACGATCTAATTAACTTGTGCACCTTTATTAATTTCCTCAAGATAAACTGCCGGCTCCTCTGTTAGACTATAAATGGATTCAGCATTGCATTCTCTTTAGTTTTCTCTGTTCTCTATGTAATGATGACTGAAATTAAATGTGCCATTTCTACCAAAGTTTTTGAATGGGCTTCCTAACAATCCAAATCATCCGGTCCAGAAAGACGCATTTAGTTCAGAGTCCATGAGATGGTATTCAACAAGGATTCTTTTATTGATTGATTTTAGTTGCCTCTGCAATAAAATCTTTGCATAAAGTCTATAATATCTGCGCATGTGCACTAGTCAAGGGTGTTAATTATAACCTGTCAAATGGCTGACGGGCTTTAAATTTTCCTGTCATTTAAAAAAATAACCGGTCAAATACGGAAAATATTCGGTTAACGCGACCTCTGTGCTCTGCACTCTGTACTCATATTATCCAAGTGTAACCAGGATAATTTTTTTGTTAGATTCAGTTTATTGTATTTTTCTATTTTGTTAGATCTAATTTTATGTGTTTTTATTTAAAGATTTAATTAAAATCCTCCTTTCCATACTTTATTTAACACCAACCAAGCGAGAACACAATTGTTCTCGCGAGGTTTTAACGTCATGTGACAGCTGCACGTCAGCGTCCTAAATTGACAGCCATGGCTTATATTGCTGCTGAATCGCACCTTAGATAGGAGACGCTGTCTGACTCTGACGTGCAGACGTGTGATCATTTCATCCGAAAATTGTAGCGATCACGGTTGAGCAAGAGGGAACTGGCCGGGTGTGTTCCAGATCCCACCCCCGCTCGAGGAGTGACTGAAGGATCTAGAACACATCAAGGATTGTCTGGTTTTTCGTGCTGACCGGACTGGCGAGCTAATCACTGCGGATCCAGAAATACACCTATCATTTGAGGAAACATTTCCAAACTGGTTGGAAATTCAGCCAACCATTTCACTGCTGGAACTGAATTACTATTTTTGTGTTTTTCCTTACATCATCGACAGAGACTTCCTTGCCTAAGGAACCTTGCTGGACTTTGAAATTGTTAAACAACTTGTATATATTGTAAATATAAATACACCTCACTGATTTTGCACCATCCAGTTGTCTGTGTTTTGCAAGTTGCCACCACCTCCAGTAGACGAACCTAGAACCTAGTTCTCAAGAAATTTATTTTTTAAATGTATTTCTTTAATAATCCTAAAATGAAACTCGGGTTACACAAGTCATTGTGGAAGCTGTGGCCAGGGCCTGGATAACACCATCAGTTGTTATGGTGCCACAAATGCTCTTTGGCTGTTGCCAGACAAACAGCAATTGTCTGGAAATAAATGCTGCTTCCAGACACCATTTGTAAACTGCTAATCCACATCATTTGCTTTTGTCGCTCCTCTTTAAATTTCTGCCTGGACATAATTAGAAAGCTGAGAGAGATGTTGGAGTAGGGGATCCTTGCGCTTTATGATCAATGTGCTGCAGCAGTATCAACTCTGTTGTCACTGGCCAAACTTTAACTCCACTGCACAATTCCAGCTTTGATGAAAAAAGAAGGAATTATACAAAACATCCTTTTCTGCTAAAACGGAACAGTTTTTTTTGTTTATGACATTAACAGAGCAAATCAACTGAAAATGCATAAGAAACAAACTTTGAAAACAATCTGTGAAACTAGTGATGTATTGACTGATTGCTCAAATACATTTAACTCAATGATTCCCTTTCTAGGTGCAATGCAAAAACCCCAGCCCGTGTTTCAACAGTCCGTCTAACCTGACAAGATGGTTTAATCAATTCCAGGGAGGGCAACTTGTTTGGTCTGATTGATGTTTTAATCAGAGACACAAGAGAAACCATCCCTTCTAGACAAGGCACTATAACTCTTGCCAACCAGGTTTTATTAGTTCTAAACTATTCTTCCCAGGAACGGTTAATGTTAACAAAAAATACTTTGATGAGCACCAGTACAAGGTATGATCTAGTTACAAGGTTCTTCATGAATAGTTTTTGCTCTTATATGGAACAACTATGTTAAAATCTTCAGAGTAAATATTTCTATCTTCTCAGATTGGTTATGAGAGAAAAGGTTCCTCAGCAAAGAATGAAAACTTAGAGAAAAGGATGAGAAGAGTGGCAGTACATTTTACAGTTCTGATTTATTGTATTACGTGACACTATATTCATGAGCGTGGCTTTAACCAGCTCTGCCCAGTCTACCCAGACCAGATTCTTCTCCATTTGCAGAAGTTGTTGATTACTCCTTTATTGTAACAATGTTTGTAAAGTCTCTATTTCCCCTTGAATGGGCCCATATTTACAAAAAAAATGTATTTCAGCAGAGTATCTGGGTTACACCCAGATAGAACAAACAAACTTCTGAACCTTTTAATGTTACAGAAGTTCAAATTCAAATTAATCTAGAAGAAAAAAAAAGGATTTAGCAGTCAATTATTGTTCAAGAGAAATTGGACCTTTAAGGTGGTGATTGGAAAATAGGCAACAAAATCTCTGACAGCTATACCTGAAAGGTGAAATCTTCATTCTGTTGTCTCTGATCAGCAGGAGCTCTGACTTCGTCTCGCTTCAGAACAGGAAAAAAAGGTTCAGTCAAATCACACAGTAGTACACCATAAACATTTATAAACCATCAGCTCTGAAAACTGAACATTTTGCCAGAACTGATTGGAGGCCTTCTGTTTTTTTTTTTCAGATTTCTTAGTGAAATGAAAAAATGTCTTTATTTAGACCCCAGCTGAACTTTGTCAATGTGCTACATCGATCATGACAAAAAAAAAATGTATATGAATTTAGAAAGAACAATCAGAGAAACACAGCTTCTCTCTCTAAAAAAGGTTGAACTGGTCATGAGAGCAAAAACCACACTCGCATTCATAACCCAAATACACATGGAGACGCTGAAGCATCTCAAAAAGATTATAGATGAGAGAGATATATATACACCCCTCTGTCAAATTTTAATCGGAGTTTGATGGATTAATTGATATTAATTGATATCCCCCCACACCCGGTAACCTCATACCCTCCTCCCCCCAAACATATGTCACATATATGATATGACGGGAACTTTGTGACCTCCTGACCTCCCTGGCACCCTTCTGTCAAATTTTAATTGGAGTTTGATGTGAATAAATAAATATAAATGAATAAATAAATATACTATATTCTAAACCATGTTGAATTAGATTAGGAATATTATAACTAATGGTTTTAAACAGATTATATTCATGATACACAGTGCTGGAATTAATTGCCTCTAACTCTTGTCCCATAAGAGGCAGGGTAACCAGAATCTTTCTTTTGTCTGTCTCCAAGGAGGAGGAGGGGGGAGAGTCTTGCCATGTGTGCGTGCGTGTGTATCTGATCTCTGAGCCAGCATACGGTGAAACCTACCTCGTACTATTTCACAGAATATGATATATCCTATAGCTAGGTAAGAGAGGCTGACCTCTGACCCCGCAGCCGGTGATGTCCACCTCAGGATACATTAGGCAATCTTAGGCAACTTTTAGTTTTCTGCAGTTAAAGTGAAAGACAAACTCTAACATCACTGCCTTTCCAGAATTTGTCCTCACTTCATTGTGAATGCTACTTTGCTTCAGTCTTTTTCCTGTTGTTGAATCAACACTGATCTTCTCAGTGCTTCATGCTTTCTCCAAAATAGTAAAAGTTGGTTTAAATATATTTGAAACTTATAGATTTTTTTTTTCTAGTGTGATACATTTCAGTAAAAGTTCCTCATCTGTAAATTTTATTTCTTAAGAATATGTGACAGTCACTAAACAGGCCTATGTTAGGCTACTAATATTTATCTTTCAGTTTTTCCCAAAGTTTAAAGTTTTTTACAGTGCACAACCACTCTCCAAGAGTTGCTCCAACATGGTAAATTGTTTTGTTACCTTTAAAATTATCTACAGCTTTTGTCTCTGACTTATACGCTGATTGTTTTTTTGACACTAATGATTCTTTCCTTCCATCTGTTATCTTACATGCTTAAGTGTGTTCACTAACAAAACATAGTACGGCCATAGTTGTTAAGGTTCCAATACTAAGAACTTATAAATGATCAATGTGAACCATCAGTCTGTATTAAAATATTTAGTACAATTTGTATTTTTTATTTAGATTTGATGTTTCCATGTGAGCACTTGGATTTCTATCGATTTATTGAATGATGCTCTGTGTAAATATTTATCAAACTGAATGGTCATTCAGGTTTTATATATATTTTTTTCTCTTCATTCAATGCTTGTTGCTGAAATTCAAATATATGCTGGCTATCAACCAACAATTCAATCAGTGAATCTTTGCTTTTTTTTCCTCAACTAGCCCTTCTCAGGAAGACTTACATCTTCTGACACCGGGCCCCGCTTATAATAACATTAACTAAGTTAGCTGTTGGTACACTTACCTAAAGAATACAACTTGCTCGCTACACAACCAGACTCCAAGAGTTGGTCAAACCATGGTAAATTGTTTTGTTACCTTTAAAATTATCTACAACTTTTTTCCTTGGTCCTAATGATGCTATCTGTTCAATAATGTTCACTAACAGATAGTACACCTCTTGTTATTGATAAGATTATAAATGATCAATGTGAAGCATCAGTGTGCGTTCAAGAAGATCATATCAGTCAGATTTTGTAAAATATCATGATACTCAAAGGAATCAAAATTATAGTTCACAAAATTATAGTTTCAGGGAACTTCGACTGTATGAAAGGAATGATTGAAATACACTATAAAAATATTCTATTTGCAGAATCCTGATAATAAAACTTCAATTGTGAACTGAATAATTCGATTGCAATTAGACACAAAAGAATCGACTGTTAATTAGTAATCATACTATGGAAATGACTAGCAAGATCTGAACAAACAAGAAACTTGACTACCTCAATGGATTTCACTCGCAATGAACCGTCTGACTTTCTTTAGTCGACTAAATGTAATCTTACCAAATTTTGGCCATAGAGCAAACAGGTACTGAGCTTGAAGCAGTTCAGATGCCTCCAGCCGTCTGGTAAAGCTAGACTCCAGCCTTCCTCACTGTAAAATAAAACATTCTGCTTAATTAAAGAGTTCAAGAGAACTTCACTTAATTCTCAACAACTTGTTGTTTGTACTCATCTTAAACAAGTAGCAGGAACTTTTGGATTTAAAAAAAAAGATGCTTTACAAGTGAATCTATTTAAGTTGAGTCTGCAACAACTAGAATAAAATAAAAAGTGAACTATTTGAAAGTAGTGAGAATTTGGGGTGATAAATGTTTCACATTTTAACACACACAGACATTACTCCATTTCTACTCAAGTAAACCGAGAGGTTTAGAACAGTACAACTATGTCATGTAATGACATATAGTAAATACATTGCTGCTGCTGTAACCATAAAGTAAAATAAATTTTGCATTGAATAATATTTCGGATGAGTTTAAGAATATTGTTTGCCAAAATCACACAATGTAACTACACTTGTCTTTTACATGTTGCAGTAATTGAATCTTTTGAGACAATTGGTTTGGATACATTTAAGTAACTACAACCTATTTTCCTGCTCCACATACTTGGCTAGCAATGTTCCAGTTAGCTTCCCAGTCTGAACTTCTGGACAATGTCTTGATTCAGTCAAATCTTCTATCCTGTATCTCCTGTACTCTGATATTCTACAGAATTCATTCTGTGAAAGCTTTGCTAGATGGTCTTCTTCATGCTATGAATGCAGTATCTGGTTTCTCTTACTTTAACCCGCCCAACTTGCACCTGATTGGCATGTTAGCCTTTCGCTTCCCTCCCAGTGAGACAGTGCTTCACAAAAACTGTTTCTCAAATTGTTGATCTCCATCAGAAGATGAGAAGACATGGTGACTGAGTTTTAGACACTAGTTGACAGCTCATGCAGCTTTTTACTAAACGGCAGTCCTAAAAGTATATATCTTTAAACTATGAATAAATACGTACAATTTCATAATTATTTGATCCAGTGGTTATAGAAGTTTGATAATGCAATTCAGGGAGTGTTGTTTCTTAATGTCAGTGTTTCTGCTACTGGAGTGAGACAGTAATAAGACAAGGAATAGGGTTAAACAAGGATTTAGAAATAAAAATACAAAGATGATAGTTGTATTTACTGGGAGAAAGACTATGGCTAGTTATCAGGAAATAAATATTATTTAAAACAAAAAACAACAAAAAGTACATCTGTCGGAGTTCACACAGAACTTTAGGTGGTGACAAACTAGTGAGTAAAATGAAAAACTTGGTACATGTGACGTAATGCAATTTATGTAAAATACATTAAAATGAATTAATTGCACATTTAAGTGAGATTTGACAACAATTTCACTGAAAGAGTCACAAAAATTCTGACAGAGTTGACGGAATGTCATACTATCTCAATTTATATGATCTTATTCTGAAGGACGCCATATTGTAGTTCATCAGGTCCATGAAATATTTACAGTGAACCACAATTAAGCTTTTATTTCACAAAATTTCATCAAAGTTTTGTAAATTGTCAGTTATGGTGTTGACACATCATGGTTGTGACAAACAACTTAGGAATAGAAAGTAGAAAAAACTAAAGAATAACATAAACTAACCAGAGCTAACTAGCCTTCTTAGCAAAGGAAGAGAAAGGAAGTGGTCATGGGGTCCTCAGAAGTTCTGGTGCCCCCCAATAATGCCTGATTTTTTTTACATTCTTTTCATGTCTGACGGTGTTGACAAAAACTAGTGACAAATTTCAATGGAGTTGGAAAATATATAAAAAGGATTTTTAATTCAATTTATTGATACTTTTATAATTATTTATATGACTACTTATACTTAGTTGTCATAATATATAATTGTAGTATTTCTTTAATTGTTTTAAACTATTATAATGTATTGAGTTCTTCTCCTGGACAAAGGGATTTTACAGGCACCACCCACCGACTGTAATGTTTCAAATAAATAAAAAAATCCGCAAATACCAGGAAAATATACATGAATAATATCACACTGAACACAAATCCTAATCATTAATCTCTACTGTATTTGCTCCTTTCATCTTCTTCTGCAGCCCCTGAATTAACAGGAACAACTGATGTTTGTTCGTTCTGTAAGAAAAAGAACAAAGTTTTGCTTCTTTTACATTGTTGTTTTTAGAACACACAAATGATACAGTACATTAAAATGAAAGTTGTTCATTTACATTATAGTCATTTAGCCACAAAGGGAAAGTTATTAGTTATTGTGATGGAGACCAGGGGTTCCATCCCATGTTGATTATTGATATTATGTTATTTATTTTCAGTTCAAATGTATTTTGTATCAGTTCTTTATTTCAGTTACTTTGACATTTGGTGAACATTCTTTTTGGGTAGGGAGACTGGCCATCTTTCCTGTTCAGAGAATGTGGGGGGGGGAATGTCAGTTTGTTTTGATTTAGATTAGTCAATTTGAGTTAATTGAGTACTTGCCTTTCTGGGTGTGTCTCAGCGAGGTGGAGCAGAGAGGGAGACAAATGTTCCTGGAACATACCAGCTTCCATTAAGAGGGGTAATACTCTGAGGATTTATTTTGTTACCTTTACTTTTTGATTGACCTTAGAATAGTTTAGTTTTAATAATTTGCATGCATGTAAATATTTGTTGGATCATTTATGGTTGTTAGGTTTGTGTAAATAGTGTTTGTTGTTTGTCCTTTTTTGATCACCCCTTCACCTGGTGTAAGTGGAACTTGCCTCAGGTATAAATGTAAGCTGCTTTGTTTCACTAAAGAGAGAAGAGGTTGTTGGTGTCACTTGGAGCTCCTGAATAAAAACACCTCAAAGACATTTTGTCGCCTCACTTCCTCCTTACTAACGCAGAGCCTCCGCCGGTCAAAGTGACAGTTATACTCTACAATTCAGAGGGGAAAAGGTTTTAGACATGTTAATGAGATCCAATTTTTTTTCAACGTTTTGACACACCTTAAAGTCTCTTCAGCTCATGGAGTTGTTTCAGCAAAGTTAGCGTTCGTGGAGGGAAACTTGCTGTTGCTGTTCTGCTCAGTCAGAAAGTTACTAACGTCAGAAAAATCTGTTGTCATGTCATGAGCTGGAAAAAAAATCAACAGGCATGTTTGCAAAAATAGAAGTCGCTTCGTAGTTTTACTTAAGACTTATAAAATTGTTTTATGATTTTGGTTATGGTTGCAGAATTTAAACTGAGGTAACACTAAACAATAAATTGTTGGGTATATAGTGTGAAAAACAGGAGATGAAGTGAGGACAAATTCTGGAAAGGCAGTGATGTTAGAGTTTGTCTTTCACTTTAACTGCAGAAAACTAAAAGTTGCCTAAGATTGCCTAATGTATCCTGAGGTGGACATCACCGGCTGCGGGGTCAGAGGTCAGCCTCTCTTACCTAGCTATAGGATATATCATATTCTGTGAAATAGTACGAGGTAGGTTTCACCGTATGCTGGCTCAGAGATCAGATACACACGCACGCACACATGGCAAGACTCTCCCCCCTCCTCCTCCTTGGAGACAGACAAAAGAAAGATTCTGGTTACCCTGCCTCTTATGGGACAAGAGTTAGAGGCAATTAATTCCAGCACTGTGTATCATGAATATAATCTGTTTAAAACCATTAGTTACAATATTCCTAATCTAATTCAACATGGTTTAGAATATAGTATATTTATTTATTCATTTATATTTATTTATTCAAATCAAACTCCAATTAAAATTTGACAGAAGGGTGCCAGGGAGGTCAGGAGGTCACAAAGTTCCCGTCATATCATATATGTGACATATGTTTGGGGGGAGGAGGGTATGAGGTTACCGGGTGTGGGGGGATATCAATTAATATCAATTAATCCATCAAACTCCGATTAAAATTTGACAGAGGGGTGTATATATATCTCTCTCATCTATAATCTTTTTGAGATGCTTCAGCGTCTCCATGTGTATTTGTGTTATGAACGCGAGTGTGGTATATCTCTCTTAGATGTACCAAGAGACACACACTCTGAAAGCATTGCTTTGTTGGAAAGTCATAAAAAGCATCAAGACAAATAATGCATTCTTAAAACTCTGATACTGATAAGTATTCAATTATTCCTTGATTATGTGGCTTTGAAGCTCAGTGTTGTGACTGGAGACATGATTTCCAGCTTTTCCTCTCAGCATTAAGATATTAGCTATTGAAAGAAGAATGAATGCATGCAGACGATATGTCCACAGAGAGGCTGCTGTTCTGATTACTTGATACAACGCAGCTGCTTCTTATAAAGGATGCACACATGGGTGCTCTTGCAAATTTACATCATAAAAAGTACTTGGCTAAAAAGACAAATATGTGCAGACAAACAGGTGCATGCACAGATGCACACAGTGGGAATCACACTCAAACACACACACACCTCTCTGCCCGTGAAATCTGTATGCCAGGCAAACCAGAACCGGGAGGCGATAACAAATCTAATTTCCGGCATGTTTGCCAAGTTTCCAGACAGCATTTGTCTTCTGGCTGAATGTGGGGAATGGGATCTGAGTCGAGTAAACAAGTGCACAGATATCCTGTGATAGAATTTGCCACTTCATACCAGCTTCCATCAGAGACTGGACAAACACTCACAGACCGTGTTCAGCATCTGCTGCAGTTGCAGAGGTAAGACCAGGCAGAACAGATTCCACTGAAACTTCAGGACTGGACTTCAAGTCAGACTAAGGCAGCGTATGTCATGGGGTGTGGTTGGTGGTGGTGAGGATGAACGATGATGATGATTATTTAATGAGAAGCTCAAAACAGTCCAATGCAGGCGGCACGGCAGAGAGAATAGCACACAGCTAATTACCGGTAGCAACAGATAGAGAACTGAAAAACAAGAGCTGACGCCGACACAGGACTTAACCAGTTCTACTGAGACGACTGACAGACTGACGCTGACAAAGACGAGGACCCGACAAGAGACAAAGACAACAGGTGAGTTTAAATACACACGGGAACGAGACACACCTGGGAAGCAATCAACGGGGAAGACGCAGAGACAACAGAGACTCACAGGACAGAAACTGAACACAGAAAACCCTTACAATAAGTACACAGAAACACAGATCATGGCAGTGTAAAGTCCTAGTGAATGTGTAATGCAGGAATTAGCAGTAACAGGTACGGGTGTTTTCTTACAAACTTGACAAAGATCTTCATTCAGGTCTTTTCTATTTCTATTTCTGTTGTCACACTACACCAAACTGTGTAGTTCTAAGCTAAACTAGACTTAAAACTACATAATAGGTCTACACATAGTTCTACTGTGTTCTATCACATAATCTATAGTTCTACACCAAACATAGAATTATACTGGTGGAAAACTACACCGAACTACACCATTTTTGTTATTTGTAATTTGTATGCTCTCTCTACATACGGATTACAGAGAGAGAGTTATGACATCATAATTTCAAAAAAAGACATGGCTTGCACGTTCGCATGAAGCATAAAAACTGCAGTTTTGACATATTTCCACTCTGGAACTCAATTTCAAAATGGATCGTTTCTGGTTTCCCAAGATGCCGGATCCAAAGACAAAAACCTTTTGTGAATACACCTAAAATCTTCTCTATGTGGATGAGGCCTGGGTCTCAGGAATGGTCATAAGACAGAAAAACAATAGATGCATGACTTAGTTCAGAACAGAGGTGATATTTCAGAAGTCAGAAGCTTCCTATTGAGGAAGACACATTTCAATGGAGCAAACATGAACGCTACTCTACTAGAGAAAACAGATCAGAAGAACAGCTTCTAAAAACATCTGCATTCTAGTAATGGCAGGGGGAACAAAGATGTATGAAGGTTTGTACTGTAGGCTGTTTATGGTAAATTAAGAGGACAAATACTGAAAAAATGCTTTGAAGGACATTATTCCATTCATCAAACTGAATCCACTTATGAAAAAGTGTCTTCCAAACCTTTTCACCTGTAATGTAAGTAATATTATAAGAGGCTTGCTTTTCTTTTTTTAAATTACATTTACAATCACATTAACTAAAGTACACCTTCTCTCAATTAGTATGTGACACAAGAGGAATTGTGGTAAAACTTCTGGATGTACCAACAACACATATTCTTTACAAAGCATGAGAGCATTGTACATTTTAGAAGTTACCAAGAACAAAGTAGCAGCATCAGACGGTTCTGGCTTGGCCACCGTCCAGGCTTTCTAAATATAGCAAAGGACGCCCAGAGCTGCTTGAGTGACTGGATTTCTGCTGGAGCTGGCTGAAGAGGAGCTGATGCAATCCAAGAACTTTCTTCAGTCACAGCATCTAATATGTTCTGTTTGGACTTTCTACAATTAGATCTAAAGTTCTGATGATTTGCGAGTGCTTTGGATTCTTTTTTTGTGTCTACAGTCTCTTTAGAAAGTGGGGCTGAAAAACTTGCTCAGTTTCTGTGACACATTCTGACAAGGCCATAAAATAAATCCCAATTGATTTGGAGAGCTAATTAGAGAAGGCCAGTGAGACACGGGGAGACAGAAGAGGCTTATAAATTGGACAGCTTGTAGCTGTATGTATGAACAATACCCACACCAATCAGTTCTATTCACATTTAACTGTCAATTACTGCTGGTGTTTTGACACGAGAAAGAACAAAATGGTCATCTAAATTAAGACGGAATAAAAAAACTAACACACTGAATAGAAACAAACATAAAGAAGGCCAAATTATGTGAAAAGAAATGTGAAAAATAAAACAAAAACTTTCACATACATCTTATTATGTTGCAGAAAAGATCGGGAAACCTTTTGGTTCACCAGTCTGGGAAAGACCAAAATAAATATACTGAATTTCTGATTAGATTAGGCAACAATGTTTATCATTACTGATGTAATTAAAATGGTGCCCTAAAGGGGCCAGTCAATAGACATTTAGCTAATATAATGTAAGAAATGCTCAAAATACAATATTGTCAGGTACACATCACCAATGTTATTCGTTGTTTACTCAGTTTAACTGCAATGTGTTTACAATTAGGTTCAGAACTACTTTTGTGAGATACTGCATGCTAATGACAACTACCCCAAACAGCACCCCAAGACAACCACTGGCCACCTTTTGGCCAGTCTCCACCGAGGGCTGGGAAAGACAACGAACTAGCCGGGCATGTCTCCGGAACTAAAGCCTCAAACTGAAAGCTGAGAAACAAAAGGTCTCCTACATCCCTGTCATGGAGAAATAGAAGAGGACTGTAGTGGCAACTTGTGAAGCTCTAGTGAACTCCAAGAGAGTAAAGACAACAAAGGAAAACTGTGTTGGCCACAAGAAACATTGAAACAAACTGGAGATTTTTACTTAGGGTGTACTCACCTTCATTACCAGCAGTTTAGACATTGAGTATGTGTCGAGTTATTTTGAGGGAGTAGCAAATTTGCACTGTCATACAAACTGACTGTGACTCCATCAGATTACAGAAAGCTCAAATGGTAATCCAATCCATCACACAGGACAAATCAGTACCTCAGAATAAACACAAAAATTCAAAACACAAATGAGCTGCAAACTCTTGAGTTTGTTGATGGTTTTGGTCACCAGTTGGCACAGTTCAGCTACTGAGGTTATTTTCATTTACAACTTCACTTTTAATGCTTTTCTCGTTAGTTTTACAATACAATATGAACTGGAGGTTTTGATCAATGATATTGAGTTTTTAAATACAGTCTGCTTTTGCTGTTATTGTGCTGAAACCTATGAAAGCAGAGTGTCATCCGATGAGTTCACAGCTTCAGCAGATGAGCAGATGAAGGAAACTGAACTTTTAAATTTATGATCCATTTTTTCTGAGAATATTGAAGAAAATATGACCATCACCTTACATTTACGTATGGTTGTGGTGTCTTTAATGAACAGTTCCATCAGCTTACAATTTAATAGAATCAATAATTGATTAAAAGAAAACAATGTCAAGGTGTTTTGAAATGGTCCTAGATTAGAAATGTATAATTAATCACTTAAAGACTCCTTATTTCTGACATCTAAAATAAAAAAAAATAAGTAAATGAGAGCAGATTTGTGGAAATTCTGGCAATTTAAAACAGCAAAAAGAACTGGAATGGATTAACGAGGTTAATGAGTCAACAAAAGTCAGGTTCAAAATGACACAGAAAAACAATAAATTTGCTGATTGGAGAACGACATCATAACTTCCATATTATCTAAATTTTATTTTATTAGAAAAAAAAATTTAACAAGAACTATTTGAAAAAAATACTGAATTCACTTAATCGCTTTAAAATCAACAAGTTCCTCTTCAGGCACAGTAAAAGTAAAAAAAAAAAAACTAAGTTTGAAAAAACGTCTGGGTAATAAGAGTGAAAGGACATTCAAAGTGGATTTCTGAAAATCTCAGAGATCTGTGTTTCTGGGGAGCACTAACACAAACTGAACCAGGTGCCTCTCAGATGTTAACTCCTTTAACATAACCTCAGTTTAGCGGCGACCCACTCCGCGAAAACAGCAACTGTTGACAGAACAAGGCAAACACACAAAGACTTAGAAGGGGAAAACAAGGAGTGTTTTCAGAGCTCATCTAATGCACCATATCACATTAACCATCATCACTGTCCAGACCAGACAGCCCTCATCCATCCCCATTCTCCAGGAGCCAGAATACATCCAGCTCCACAGAACGAAGGAATCTCTGGGTATGAGTGTTCCTGACCTCAGCTCCTCACGCCATTCTGTTTCTTTCTTCACATAATTTGCAGCTGGAGCTAATCTGGAGAACTCCACACGGCAAACTCTGCAGTTTGTCAAGTTTTCCAATTCTAAAGCATGAAATTGGTATGCTGGAGGTTCCCATACATATGGTTCCAATACATATCTTTATGCTCAGCATCTGGAACCAATAGAGTTAAAGAGCAATCATTCTTATAAGCTGGACTATGGAATAATTCTTTTCTAAACATCATCAGATACAAACCAGCTAGAAAGTGAGATGCTCCATTCAACCCTCAGAAACTGGAATTCAGCCGTTAACATTGTAACAGTCGTAATTGTGTAGTATCTCTTTAAGACATTCTAGTATCTCAGATGTCGCTGTTTCTTTTTAGAGAACGTCTGAGAAACCTGCTACAGTTGGATACTGTAACAGTCGTTACAAATTGTTACAATACCTGGACTGAGACGGACATATAACTCTCTTACGTTGGTGACGTTAAGGGTTGCTTTGAACTCTGCTTATTTCATGTGTGAATGTGTAGCAGCCATTCAACCGGGCTTGTAAGGTTGGTGAAGAGCGCTTTATTAAAGGACAACACTGTGGAATTCTCAGTACCAGTGTAGTTGTGAGTTTCTAACCGTCCAGTCGAGTCTACCGCCTCCTCTCCTCCCTTAAACACAACCTGAAGCGTTACAACATGTTGACGTTTCAGTAACCAGCAACTGGAGAACAACATTTCAAAACTTTTAAAGGGACAGTATTATGTGTTTCCAGGCACATTGTGCCATTTTATAGCACAATCAAGTAACTATCCTACCTTCAGTTGTTATAAAAATTTTATACATATTTCAAAAATGACTTAAAAGAAAATTGACTTCCTAATTTGACACCTTGAAATTGGGCCTCTGTCTATTTAAAAACTTCTGCTCTTTCTGAAACATCTGGAACTCATCCCAACATGGCTCCTCTATTAACCCTTTAACAGTCATCCCAGCATCACTTCTCTGTAATGTCTTTACCAATGTTACAATGAGAAGTAGCTTCTACAATGAGTTCAGCAGTTCCACCAGGTGTTTGCTAATTGCTGCTGGCTAGACTGAAGGAGCGGGGATTTGGGGGTGGGGGGTGGGGGGGTATAAGCTTGGAAACTGCTGCTCCAAGGAGGAGCTTGTTTCTCGTCCACCCAGGCATTTTTCACAGCTGAATGGTTGCCATGGAGACTAAATAAATTCTCAAACATGCAAGAAAGAATCAAAGCAACACTACAGGTATGTTTTTAAATGAGGTAATAACATTATAACATGATGTAAAGTTAAAAAAGGAGATTTAACATAATACTGTCCCTTTAAGAATTTGTTTTTTTCAATTTGTTTTAAATATGAAAATACTGAATTTATTTAGAAGCATCCTATTTAATACACTTCTGTATTGGTTATGCATACAACTGCAGATGCCAAGAAACAAAAGATTATTTATTAATTTATTCTCAGTTTAATATTCTTTTTTTCATCTATGTGTGAATATTCTTGGTGGAACCTAACTCATAAATAACCTTATTATTTGTGGAAGACTTTCCTATTTGCATATTTTTTATAGTATATGTCTAAAATATTCCAAAGAAAATGCAGCTTGGGAAGCTGAGATACCCAGACGTAATGCGACTTGACATATTGGTGGCTGGCGTTTCCAAAGTAGCTAATCCAGGAGCGCCTTTGGCTGATTGGCTAAACTCCCAAGAGTAACGCTAAGGAAGACCGTGGATGTTCAGCTTCTGCAGTACTGTCAAGTAAGTTTCTACTAAACCACAAACGGCATATAGTGGATGCTAATGCTAAAGTGCTAAGGAGCTAATTTTGATTCAAATTATATCTGCCCTTAAAAGGCTACAATTTTCAATTCCAATTTTGAGCACCAATTTCATTTTGACATAAATATTTACATATTCTATAATGCCATTAGATATTGTATTTATGTTTCTGTCAGGTTCTGTGCTGTCTGTGTTTTATTTTGCCCCTGAATGTTTCTTAAATAAAGTTATTGGGGAAAAGAGAGAGAACACGAGGAAAGGAAACAGAACTGCCATGATAAGAGTCTTCACCCACTTCAAAATAAGAGTATAAATATAAACAATAAATAACCAAAACATCAAAACAGAACTTTATTCAGAAGAAAGACCAAACAGCCAAATAAATTAGTGCTTTAGAGTTTATACAGAAAAAATAACTTGGGGGAGATAAGTGTGCTAAATGTTCTCTAAGTTATCAAAAGAGCTAAGCAAAAAAAAAAAAAAATTGCTCACCTCTCAGTGGATTAGTGGCCATGTGCCCATGACTGCTGATTTCTTTTGAATTATTCTGGTATTAAGCCAATAATTTCGTAATGATGATTTATTTCAAACAGTAAATGTTGGGTCTCACTTCATTTCCAAGAGTCTTTGACTTTTCATACAGATCCTTAAAAATAGACTTCTTGTCAAGCCAAATTTGTCACACCATCTATCAATTAAAACAGAAAAATCAATCTTCTTTGATGATTCTTCAAAGAATAATTTTGCTTTGTCATTCAGTTATAGTTTTGGTCCTTCGTATGCCAAAAGGCACAGAAACTAAGAATAAATTTACTGCTTTACACACACATCTTCTGTGTGAGATCCCAGGCTCTTGTGCATCTGCTTGTAGTAAAAGCTGTAGGTGGTTCTTATTATCGCATTGACAGTTTGATTTAAAGGATTTCAACAGGCACACATCCTTTGACTGCGTTGCTCTCTCTCTCTCACAAATGGTCCACAGTGGGCACACAGTCCTGTAAACCTGCCAGTCCTTTAACCACACAGATTATGCAAACAGTAACTGCAGTGCACTGCCAATCTATTTCGCTGTTTGTCTTCTTACACACACGCATGGTCCTTTGGTTTCCTTGGGAACAGTCCATTAGCCCATTTAGCCGTGTGTCCTATTAGCATCAACTTCTCATCTGTCTACTAAGCCTCAAAGGAGCAGCAATGTGTGCGTGTGCGTGTGTGTGTGTGTGTGTGTGTGTGCGTGTGTGCGTGGGGGTGCGCGTGTGCGTGCGTGCGTGTGTGTGCGTGCGTGTGTGTGTGTGTGTTTGTGTGTCCATGCTGAAGGTTTGGTATATGTGTGAGTTTCTGATCACTGCCCTCCCTTTATTTGTACAAACTAATCAAATATCAGATTACAGGTGGGAACCATCAATTCCCACCTGGACCAGCGACACTGCACGCAATCATTATCCCTGACCTCTCTGGTTGGCCGCCTGCCACCTGTCCTATCCACCAATTAAACTCCACAGCTGAGTGCCACTTCCTGCCCTGCGACCAATTAGATCGGATGGAGGAGGCGACCTCGGCGAGGGTAGGCTGAATGAGCCTGTCGACCTTTAAAGTCAAGGAAAGCGAAACTAATTGCTTGTTAATGGGGTAACAATCCCACAGGCAAACCTTCCTTAATGGGATCATTCCATCTTTCACAACAGGATCATTTCAGAAGATGTTTCATCTTTCTGGACCTAATTCACGGTCGGATCTGATTTATTCAAATCCCAGCAAACACAAAGTCATTAATCTGAAGAGAAGTAAAAATGTTAAAGCAACATGTAAAAATGTTAAAACTATTGCAACTATTGCATGGAAATGATGCAATAGTTCATGACTCATTTGCCTCTACGATTTTTAGTGGCACATCAAGACCTTCTCTAAATCTACCACTGAAATAACACAGATGACAGACATAGCAAACATTACCACGTTTACACACATTTTTTCCCCATGAACTAAAGCTAAGGCGTAGTCCAAACATAGCCAAATATCTAGGAAAATGAATATCTTTTTTGTGTTTTGGTCTTTCATCCACACGAGAACTCAACATAACGCTCAGTGAAGATTAGAAATGATAAATAATATTTATTTTACTTGTACTGATTCATATCACTAAGCGCAATTGTTTATAAAAACTCTAACCAAAAGGAGATTTGAGAAAACTCCATATTTGTATTTGCATGTGGACATGGGAAAACGGAGATTTAGGGTCCCATGCATTACAATCTGAGACAAATAACGCACCAATTTATACAAATAATAACTTTGATATGATTCCCAATCAACATCATCTTGTGTTTTAATATATATATTTCTATTCTAATACACGATATAAAAGCAGCTGAATTCAACTAATTGAGGAATATTAGACATGTCTTCTTTATGAAGTTCTGGTGATTTCAATAAATGTATCACTTTTTGAAAAAGCAGTAATCAATATTTCAGCGTATCACTTATCATTTTTTTTTAAAGTAATTGAATTTATGTTCAGTTAATGATCCTGATTAACTGAACATAAACTTCAGATAAAAACTTCAGATAAAAACTTTAGGAAAGAAACACAAACCAGATTTGGAAAAACGCCTTTGTGTGTCCATTCTACGAAATTTGCAGGTAAAGCTGTAGATGTCAGCACTACTCAACACAACAAGGTCCCATCTCATTCAAAATGGCCTCAGGTTACCAGAACACACAACTCATCAACTGAGTGTGTGCGCGTGTGCGAACGTGTGTGTGCAAACTGTCACTTTATTTGTTCATGTCAAACGAGTCAGCAAGTTTCTCCGGCCTGGCTGTGGGCCTCATCTTCAGATCTTATAACAAGGAGCCGGTCAATCAATCTCTAATCAATAGCTATTTGGAAAGGTGTGTGTGCATGTGTGTGTGTGTCAGACTGACTAATTCAAACATAGCGACATGCAGTGCCCAAGCTCCCAGGCTCCCAGGCTGCGTTCGGTGCCAGAGGAGGAAATGAGCAGCAGCAGTGTGTAGCGCTGAGCTCTGCTGTCCAGAGGGGAACGCTGAGGAGTCGATAACGTCGGTCTGAGCAAATATTCAGAAAGAGGATGGAGAGGCCCGGAGCATGAACACACTAAGAGCTGAGGGAGGAGAGGGCTGGGCTTTGGCCAATAAAGAAGCCAGCACAGCACTACTGCAGATTGCTGTAGAGCTTAAGTATAGAGAATAGACACATTAGAGAGTCCATCCCTTTGGACCAACACAAGGACAGCTGATCCTGCATCTGTGAGCAAAGGCTGGACAGACGAGTCCATGTGGGAACTTAGAGAAAACAGGATGTGTTTGTGATAAACTGACTCCATTTATATATTCTCATTAGTTATGGTATTATGTTTCTGTATTTGTCTACACTTTTAGAATTCTAAAACAATATTTCTATGTATTTAAATTAAAAAAAGGTTTATTTTTCAATGTCAAAACATTTTGGCCAACAGTATAAATAAGATATTCATTAAATGTAATGGAAAGCTGTTTAAGGGAATTTATTTTTCCTTTTACTTTTAGTTCATTTGGTTGTAATTAAAAACTACTGAATGTGTGTCTGATACACATTCTGTATTTATCATTTTTAAATGTTTGTAATGTTTATAAACCATTAAGACAAAAAGTCTTCGTCCACACAAATGATGGAGTAGGCCAGCCAGGCCCATCAGTGGTGCTGTAAATCTGCCACAAAACGACACAAAAACACCTAAACGTTTCTTCTTTGGGTCAGCTAAGGTGACCAATATTATTTATTTTTTCTAAATGGCAGAAAAGTGAGAGAGAAGTCAGATGTTTGTGTAAAAACCTGTGCCTGTGTCAGGTTTGTATGCAGTAATTCACATAAATTAAGTTAATTGGAGTCACAGCTGTGGATGTATTAAATGTTTATTGCTACATGCTTCCTCATGTAACAATCTGGAAAAATCTGAAGAATTCCCTTATGAAAACACTGGAGCTCCAAAGGTCCTTTTGATAATTTTCCAAACGTTTTGACCTACGTTCCACAGTTTAAACAACAATCTTACCACATACTTAATAAACGTATGCAAACCTCTAAGGTAGACGATAATATTCAAAGTATTACTTTTCATTTGTTTATTTGCAAACACCTTGTTTTACTGCTCAAAAGGCCATTCTAGGGGGTAGCATTGCATATTAGCCATGTCTTTAAGTGCTATCGGATATATCATGTTAATTATTTATACTTGCCTCTAGCAAATAAAAAAAAACATTAAAAACAGAACACATTTAAATTATATTCAAAAAACAGAATCTAGATATGTCTTTTAGGGCAGTTGTCCCCAACCTTTTTATTACTGCGAACCGGTCAACACTTGAAAATTTTGCTGCGGCCCAGGAGGTGGGGGTTGGGTGGGGCGGGGGAACTGTCTGATAAGGCTTCTGCATGTTGATGTTCCCACTAAATCCTGAATATGCCCAATTTGGGTCGTCTTGGTCCTTTTATCGCAGCCTGTGGGGTTTTCCCTGACTGGGAACGAGAATACAACCTGTTGAATGTGACAGGTAGCCAATCAGAAAGCGCAGTGACGTAAGAACAGAGGGGAATCCCAAACAAGCTGACATATCGCGCAACTGAGAGCCTGATGGACTCTCAGTTGAGTCCATCAGACTCATGTGAAAATGTTTATTATTATATGTAAAGGTTACTATTATATATTATTATGTTTATTCAGTTAAAAATGTTAAGTATGAAAAAACATAGTCACCTCCAAATCATAGTGCAGCAGATAGAGCGGCATCTCCAGTCGTCTTTTATCCACCGCCTTTTCTTTTTTTTACATCAAATTACCACTATTGTTTCTAAATAGTCATCCGTGTTTGGTCATTCTAAATTCCCGTATGCTATTGGGGGTTTTACTGGATTATCCTCTGGAATCGGGATGTTTGTGATTGGAATCGGTTTGTGTGGTGTGTTGCTCCTGCTGTGGCTGAACACGAACCGATCGAACCTGTTGTACTTTTATCAGTTCTGTGGTCACAGAGGTTTGGAGAATCGGCCGACAATTCATAAATCTTGCCGTCTAAACCAGACTGAAGACTCACAAGCTCTACTCATCTCCTCTCGACCACTGCCCAAACGTTCTCTGACTCTGGTCGCTATGGTAACATTTACATATTCCTTCAAAATAAGATACAGATGCACCACAAAAATGAACATTTTACTTTTGTGAAAATTTTAACTCACAATAACGACTAACGGGAGCTCTGAGCTTGTTTCTCTGCAACGAGACGGTCCCATCTGGGAGTAATAAGAGACAATGACACCTGAAGTGTTGCTTATATGTACAGCATGCTTGGTCTCTATGTGGCGAAGCAGTTTGAAGCTTCATTGCCTCATTAGCGAGCCGGTCGCCGCATGTTACGCAAAGCGGGCTTGTAATGTGGGACTCACCTACCGGTCCGGGATAAACCCATTGTCCTGTCTCTTCTCTGGGCCTTTTTCCATTTGCAAAGAAACTTGCCAAAGACATCTGATCTGTTTCTTACTCATTTTGCTGCTTGTGGGCTCAGTGTTGGCGCGCAAGTAACCGTGAGAATCCAGTTAAAGTATTTTCAAAATACAAGATCCTCCAGACTCAAATAAAACATCCATCCATCCATCCATCCATTTTCTTGCACCCTTATTCCCTCAGTGGGGTCGGGAGGGGTGCTGGCGCCCATCTCCAGCCAACGTTTCGGGCGAGAGGCGGGGTACACCCTGGACAGGTCGCCAGTCTGTCGCAGCAAATAAAACATAAAACGGAAATATTTAATTATTTCTCGCACGGCCCGGTACCAATTGGTCCAAGGATCGGTGCCGGTACGTGGACCGGGGGTTGAGGACCACTTTTAAAACTGCTGCAAAACAGTAAGAGAGGAGATAAAAGATGTGTGCTGATACAAGACAGTGACACTCAACACGACACACAACTCAGCTGAAAAACCCCCCAAAACGTTTAATTCAAAAAGGAACAAAACATAAAATATGGATTGAGAGAAAGGATTAGAAGCTGAGCAGGAGATGGAAACAGGCATGTTGTCTCCAAGCAGAGAGAATGTGTGCAAAATGTGTCAAGACAAACTATTGTGTTGGTTCACTTCAGGAGAGATCAGGGTGATCAACTGGAGCCACAATGGTTTGGTGGCATGAGAGCAGTAATGTGATTAATCTGGTTCATTGTGTTTCTGATAAAATCTTATGTTCATACTTCATAAAACAATTTCCCCCAATGCAACCAGTAGCATGTAGCGGCAGTCCAACAGCAAGAGCAGAACTAGTATCTTACATCGCGAGGTCGAAGATTTTAATTATTTTCGGATTATTTGTTTAGCTTTCTGACCATGATGCTAATCCGGGTAAGTGTTGGCAGTTGTGAGCTGCTTTACCTCCTATCTGGTTGCTCCGGATGTCCTTTTTTTCCTGCAGTGAGCCTCGATGTAGCCAAACTCCATCAAGTACTTGTTTTTAAATGCCATATTAGATTCATTGTGTTGATGCATTTTGACGTGCTTCACCCCCTAGGTAATTTTTCGCCGTAACACGCAATCGTCCACATTCCCTCTCAGATGGTTTAAGTTCCACACGACAGGATTTGTTGCCGCGTACTTGCGCAGTGTGAAGGAAAGAGGAGATCAGCTGCACAGGCAGGCTGCAAAGTGAGATAAATGTGATCAGTTTTGGTGATCGGCAACAAGAGACAGTGATTGGCAGTCACTGATCATACACTTTTTCATGGAAATCGGCCGATTATGATCGGTGGCCGATTGATCAGCACACCTCTAGTTAAAACAAACTGATTCAGGTTTTAGCAGTTTGCTTTACCTTCTTGCTATCTTCTTGCTGTTTTTCCAGGATTTTCCTTATTTTAGCAATGAGCAAAAATAGATTAAAATATATAAGTAAGTATTTAATATTTCAGATTTTGTCTCATCATTTAAACTTTAATGTATCTTTTGTAGTTTTATGTGTTCAACAAAAAACAAAACTAGCCTGGTAAAAAACCAGTCTCTTGTTCTGCCGTTGCTTTGTGCTTCAGAATTCCGCTTGATTCTCATCTCCCTTCACTGCTCCATCTGGGTTTTCTCCCATTTATTTGGATTCCATCTGCTAAAATTTCTACCAAGTCAATCAGCAAACAGAAAAAGCTGATGTTGATTTTCTGATCTACTTGGAAATGTGTTGGTCACGCTTCCAAATACTGAATACTAGGTGAAAGGAGGGATTAATATCCAATATTTCCTAGAGGTATGGACTCTGATGAAACTTGAAATTGTACCCAATTGCTAAGGTTTGGCCATGACATGTGTAGACAACCATCCTTCATAGTGAAGAAAGAAGTGTTGAGCCAAACGAGGCGACTTTTCATGTTAATTCAATGACCAACACAGATGGAACGGCTTCGTTCCTCCGCTGCCATTGGTAAAAACGACAGTCAGAAAATCAACTTCATTGTTCATGATTTCTCCTTCTTTTCCCTGATTGGCTCGGTAGAAAATTTACCAGAGGGAATGCAAGTGAATGGCAGATCACCCAGATGGAGCAGAGAAGGGAGATGAAAATTGAGTGGAGGAAGGCAATAGCCAGGCTGACACAAAACAGTACAACGTGAAGAACCAGATTGTGAATTGTCTTTTTTTTTTTTTTTTTGCTGTTTTGTTTTTAAAAGAAAAATAATGCAATAAGTAAGTATTTTTGTATTCAACCTCATTTACTCTGACTCCATTTAATAAAATTTTATCTGCCTTAGAAGCCACCTAATTAATAAAAAAAAAGTTCAGCTGTATACATCTGAAATTAATCCTAACATGTAACATAGTAGTGGCAGTATCATTTCCTTCAGCAAGGACATGGAAGCTGGTGAAGATCACAACAATTTAATGAAATCTTCCTGGAAGTCCACGGCGCTGATCTCTTCGTTCCGCCACACCGCATAAATCACTCCAGGTTTTAACATATTAAAACTGTCAGAAACCTCAAATGCATATAAATGATTTTATAAATTATTCTGCTTTTGTATTCATAATCTTTACGCTCGCAATTCTAGAGTTTAGATGAATACAGAACTGCAAACTGGCCCTTTGAGACGGGCTTATTAAGGAGGAAAAATTGAACAGAAAAAAATCTGTGCAGAGGAGAAAAATAAAATAAAGCATGCTGCATAGCAACTTTTCAGCTCTTTTGTTCCAAACCATTAATAAACACAGAGCTAATGCTCCTCCATTCATCTTACTCGGAGCCTGATGTTAACTAATGTCAAAGCCATTGTGGTAACTCCACAATGGTGCGGTGTGAAAAAGAATCAATTTTCAGACATTAAGCAGAGATTTTATTGTCTTTTTTGACTTTGATATCAAACATGATGCAAAATAAAATGTTTTCACTGATAGTAATGAATCACTTTATATTTATAAAAAAAAAATACAAGCAGTGATTTTTGGTAAACAAAATATTTAAAATGACTGGTGGCCTAATTATGTTGTTTCACCAAATTACATTTTAAAGTGTTTTAAAAATGATTGTGCTCTTATTAGACATGGTGTTTAATATTTCAGTTTTGTAAATATTTTATAGTGGATTGATTGTTTTTCCCGACTGAACATCACTGAGATCACATACTGGTCTAGATGGCCAGACATCTGGGTATGACATCAGGTCTCTACAGTGTTTTTTGGACACTCAGTGACTCTTTACCTAGAACTCAGTCATTCAGACACTAAAGGTGGAAAGCTGGTGGATTGCAGCCCCACTCTGACAGAGGCCCAGCTGCCACACACCAGTGCTGTCAGGCTTGCTGGAGGTCAGAAAGGCCCATGAGCAAGAGTGAAGTGTCTTGCTCAAGGACACAATGGGGGCTCAATCCTTTGACCTCTTCTGAAGGTTTTTGAAAAGGCTAATTTTTTGCGCACCAAAAAACATTAATATATTTCAAATAAATGGCTGGATGGTTTGTTTTTAAGTGTTTGGACTGTTTTAAGAAGCAATAGAAACCCAAATGGAAGTACAGATACATGCAAAATGGGAATTTGGTGTAATACAAAGTCAGCTGAGGTGTTTTGGACATCTGGTTAGGATGTCATGTATGCAGGCCTTCCAGGCTTTTGCCCACTGGGAGGAGACCCCAGGGATAAAACCTAGAACCTGCTGATGTCAGGGCTTCAATCGCTGAGGAAGAGTGATGTCTGGGGTTCCCTGCTAGATGGACAGATACCGTACCATTATTTATTTTAAAGGAGTTTTTTTCTCTTGCCCCCCCCCCCTCTCTCTCTCTCTCTCTATATATATATATATATATATATATATATATATATATATATACATATATATATATATATAATTTATTTCTTTATTTTTCCCCCCAATTCCGCGATTTTAATATCTTTGTGATTTTCTGACCCCCATCTTCTGCTGGTTACTGTCTTATTTAGATTAAACAGAAATCCTTTTAGAAATGTAAAACTGATAATACAGTTTGATTTTGTAATTGACTGAGGACCTGCTGTCCTTCTGTCTGATTGGGCAATTGACTCAGGAAGGAGACAGTGATTGGCCCAGGGGGGAGTGGGACCCTCTTAAGAAAAGGCCAAGTATCTCTCCAGAAAGATAAGGGCAGATGTTTTCTCTCCACTTAGCTACAATCACCGTCCTCCATCTGTTTGTGTACTCTGCTCCGTTTTCCTTCTCTTTCTCCCAAGAGCGAATCAGCAAACACACAAATCCAGCAAACCTCCGTCCAGTCACTGAAGACACGATGCAACACATTGCCAAAACTGTCAACTCAAAAATCCCCACAGAGCAAAACAAACAGAATTTTATTAAAATCTCATCACAAAAACTATATAGTGTACAACACACATTTCAATTTGCTTTGTTGAGAAAATGTTGATAAGTTAGCTTATTATTTGTATTTGCGTTCATTTAAATCTAATACCTTTCAGAACCAGACTGTGGAACTTCGTGTGGGTTTAATCTCTAAATCAGAATCAGATTTATTCAAGTTTAGGCACAAAAAAATTGAATTTAACTTTGTTTCTGCTTTGATCGCAAGAAAGACATATATTAAAAGGCAAAATGTGAAATAAAGTTTTTTTTCTTGCATGTATACTGGGTTTTTCCAAAGGAAGACAAGGCTGAAAGAGTGCAAATAAGTGCTGACCAAGTCTTGAATATCCAGTATATATAAAATGGTATACACACTCCTACTAAAATATAACTAAGCTGCCAAGCACCACTAATGGGGGGAGAAACACAAAAACATGCAGTTGCAGAGTAATTTCCTCACTGGACTCACTGCAAGTGGAAATGTGTGTGACATGGAAGTACAGAATTCAATGGGAAACGGGATTTAAAGAAAGGAATTTCCTGTGACTGTTCTTTAAAAGCCTATTACTGCGTTTTCCACTAGTCTTACTTCATGTGGTCTCAACCGTTGCATATGTGTGTGTGTCTTATTTGTGTATGTTTATGTGAAATCTCTCCTATTATTACAAATGTGTTATATGAAAACTTGCACTGAATCTTGTTAAATCTCATGGAACAGTTGCTGTTGTTGCAACTTCTTTATTCTGCCAACTAAAAATGTATTGCTCACTGTCAGAGTTTAATTCATAACTGTCTTAATTCAATCATTTTATTTTACACTCCAAAAACAGAAAGCAGACTAAAGTGCAAGGCATTCTGGGTAAATAAAGCCAAAACAAACGTGCAAGTCTAGTACGAGTGAGAAACAGAAGAGAAATCCTACAACCTGAAAATGTGACACCACTCCATTTCTTTCCTCCATTTCAACTTAATTTTTAAGAAAGGAAGTTGTGCTTATGTCTTCTTCAGAAGTTTTAGTCTTGCTTCCTTCAGTGGTTCTTGGTGCAGCACCCCCACAGGGAAAGGAGTGAACAGGTTTTTCAAAGGGTTTGGTTGATTTGACGCGGTGCAGCGTGAAAGAGAACCACACCAGCTGGAAATGGAACTAATGTTGACATTTTGGTCGAGTCTACCAGACTAGACAGGTGTGAAAAAAAGCCTTCATGCATTTAAGCATCTATGCATGGCTAAAAGTAAGCATCAGAATGGGAAAGATGAGCTAGACATCATAAATTTATGAGTGTAATGGAGGTTGGTGAATATTTTTAAAGTTGGTCCATGTCAGTAAAAGACTCCAGTCCTTTAAGTTGACATAGGTAACATCTTGTTCCTGTGTTTTAGTAAGTATGCTTAAGGTGGTCCATAGTGTTTAGTAAGTCATAAGTCTCTAGTCAGATTATCCTGTTGCAAGTAACTGGGAGGTGGGAGAGTTCCGGCAGGCTGGCGCACCTGTAGCTGATTCCAGTAATCGGCTGCTGGACTCTTAAGAAGCGGCGGAGCAGTCATTCATCACTCGATAGTTCCACTTGTTGGTCACAGTCAAAACCCAAGTTCATGTTACTAATGTTTTGTGAGTGTTAAGTTAACCTTCTTTGTCTCTCAGGATCTCTCAGATCCTGAGGAGTTGTTTTGAATCAAGCCTGGAACCAAGTCCTGTAAAGAGCTCTTCCACGACTGCTCCTTGCCAAACCGGACATTATCGCCTGCCGCTTTCCTCGTTACCATCACAGAACCTCATAACATACCCAGATCCTAGCCTCTCCCTCAGCGCCCACCTCCGCCCAACTTCTCCCTCTCCAAACAGAACCTGAGCTGGCCAGCCTTTTCCGTTCCCCAGAGTGCGAATCTGATAAATATCATTGAAATATTTTCTATTAATAAATCATCACTGAATCAAAGATCCTCTGGCTTTATGTGTGAACCTGCATGTGGGTTAAGAAACTAAAATCCAACATGACACCTTTCTCAAAGACCACTAGAACTGATAAAAGAAGAAGAGCTTTAAGCTCTTCAGTCATCAGTCATCAGTGGACAACTTTATGTAAAGTGGTTTTCCAAAAGGCACACTGTCATGTGGTGGAAGAAGAGGGTATCAAAGACAACCTACAGCCAGACTTTTCCTCTCACTGAGCTCTCAGTACTTTTAAATATTGAAAAGCTTGGATTTTTTCATCCATCCTGTCATGATTTCAGCTCTACCTTGATTGTGCTGCTTACTGTCCCTCCCTCAGGCTGATTATTCATTATCGTCACCTTAACCGTGCTGCTCCCTATTTAAATAGCTGCTCATCACCTGCTCAGTGCGAGATCGTCTGTTGCCCCTGTCACAGCTCTCAAGCCTTGTTTCATATCCAAGAAGTTCCTGGTTTTCTGATCCTGCCTGTTTTCCTTGCCTGAGACCCTCCTTTGCCTGACCCTGTACCATTTTGATTACTGAAACCTGGTTAGTAGATAGTCTGTTGGTTAGTCTGTCATCTCCCCCTGAGATCCTAAGCCCTTCTAGTTTCCACTCACCCAACCCTCCCAAGGCTGGATTCTTGGCTCCTGTCGATTCCCCATTCCTGGTTAATCTCTTTTTGTGTTTTCTCTGTTTTTTTTTTCATCCGGTCAAGACTCTCATCTCCGTTTTTGTGTGCAACCACACCCAGTGGATCCCCCTTTGATCTCATTATTTCAAAATAAACATTTGATTATTTATCTCTTGTCTTGGCTGCATATTGGGTTCTGGCTGGTTACTTAAACATTACACATCCATTGTATATCCCTACCCATTCTTGCAGGGTGCTGCTGCGGCCTATCTTCAGCGGTCATTGGCTGGGGGCAGGGTACACTATCGAGTGATGAATGACTGCTCCGCCGCTTCTTAAGAGTCCAGCAGCCGATTACTGGAATCAGCTACAGGAGCGCCAGCCTGCCGGAACTCTCCCACCTCCCAGTTACTTGCCTCAGGGTCCACTGCAACAGGATAATCTGGGCAGGTCACCAATCTATCAGAGGTTAGCCAACCATGCACACACTTAAAGGTAACTTGGAGAGACCAGGTGACCAGTTTTAGGGCTGTGAGAGGAAGCTGGAGTACCCAGAGAGAACCCAACCATGTTAAACAGGCAGAAGGACTCCAGACTGGGATTCAAACCCAAGACATTATCTTAGAAGACAAATTATCTTCAAAGATAATTTCATATCTCAGAATTTCATATCAAAGAATTTCATATCTTAGAAGACATGAAATTATCTTCTAGTATGTAAAATAATTTTGACATACTCCTTCACACTAGTCTTCCATACAGTCTTTTTATTGATTTGGTATTGCACTTCAGCATTCCCCTCTGTACTAGAATGACTGTAGGAGGGATGATCAAACTTTTAAAGCTTGATTTCTCACTCAGTCCTCACACTCATTCTATAATAATGTCCCACTTAGTTCTAATAATCTTTTGGATATTGAGTCTCATCTCTTGTGTGGCAGCCTGGTTCTTTAAAGCCCTGATGGCTAAAATGTTAATAAGCCAGCTAATAAAAGGAAAAGAAGAGTATTTAGGCAGTCATGCTTGGCTTCTCAGCTGCAGGGGCTCTGTTGTTTGTTTTGAAGCACTAATAATGGCTGCACAGACTTATAATTATGAACTTAGTGAGGTGAGGAAATTACTCGAGATGAAGAGACAGCAGGGGAGCACATTGTTGGAAGGCGCATATCAGAGTCTGCTCCTGACTCACTACAATTTACAGGAGGTGGAAATGAATGAGCTGCATCCTGAAAACATATTCATCATTCAGACTAAAACAGAGATTGTGCAGACTTACAGCTCATGAAGGAAAATGAATTTTTATTTTCCTATGGATTCACAGAAT
Source organism: Poecilia reticulata (assembly GCF_904066995.2). Lineage (NCBI taxonomy): Eukaryota > Metazoa > Chordata > Actinopteri > Cyprinodontiformes > Poeciliidae > Poecilia > Poecilia reticulata. The sequence goes on along the minus strand of NC_088844.1, from coordinate 823,046 downwards.
TTCTAATTTGCTTTTCTCCAACATTATGATACTCTGCAAGCAAATACAGGCATAATTCAGTGTAATTGGTAAAACAAAAAAATCTTCAGGACACGAGCAAATATGAATTTCAATACAGAGAAAGTCTGAATTGAATAATTTTATCCAAAAGTAAAATAGTAAAAAAAAAAAGGTGTACAAGTCTATTTTCCGGTGTATGTAAACTTTTGGTTTGTTTAAGTTTTCAAAAAGTTAAGCCTGATTTTTTTTAGAATAAATTTGAGAATGTTGCATGAGGTGTACTTTTACTGCTCCAACGTCTCTGCCAGTGACCGCCTGGGCCTTTCAGTTTTCTCAGACTGGCGGATGGTGTAAAAGCGCTGTTGAATTCTATTGTGGGTGGCTTCTCTTCACAATCATGTTTATGTAAAAGCTTTGAATTATATGATTTTTGATCTTAGGAAGTTTTGCATGGGTAAAATTATGTTTGCTTCCAATCTGTCAACCAACCATGAAGTGGAGCTGCCATAATCCCAAAAACATGGTAGTTGTTTGTAGTTCTTTCATCCAACACATTGACATGTTAGCATTACCTTTGAGTTGAAAATTGATCTTTCTCAACCTCCTGCCTAGGGTACATGTGTGAACGGATGTTGGAAACCAGAAAGTTTGCAAATTCAAACACAACAGCCTTATCTGAATTAAGTCTACAATCATTTTAGATACAGTAGTAGATCCTTTTTTTTTCTTTAAACTTTGGACTTTGATAAGAAAATAAATTTAAAATATGCTAGTTTTAAAACTTAACATGTCTTTATTGAAATAGCCTAATTGTAGTTTTAAAATTAATAACTTATTCTGGCCTATTGACCTTTATTTTACTCGTGTCATGATGGGATTTAGCTTTTGAACCCACATGCAAGAACACAATCAGGCAGGGGAGTAAAATACAATGATGGTTTATTGAAAGAACAGGTAGTAGATAGTGAATACTGGATCAGCGGACCGGGTCGTCTTACTGTCAACAGGAGACACAGAGTTAGGAGGAGATCAGCGGTGATTTCCAGGGAATAATTGGTGAGTGCTTACTTGGAAGGTAGGTGATGTAGACGGAGTGGAGCGAAGGCAGTGAGCTTGTAGGAGAGCGGTCAGGTAGCTTCACTTGACAGGACGGCCTGGAACTAGATCCGTCAGAGTTTGTTCTCCAGGGGGTTCGGGCGTGGGTCTCCACACCCGTGGCGTCCCAAAGGGGAATCCACCGGAGATGGATCAACGAGGGGGGAAAAACGCACACACACGAGGAGTGGCGTCTGACCGGTAACACCGACAGCGTCGGGGAAACACACAGGAGGTTGATGATCCACGAAGGGGAAAAGGCACACTCACTCAGAACCCAGCGACAATGGATCACACCAGAGCAACGAGGAGGCGGCAGGATAATCTGACGAGGAAGACAACAAGGGGCTTAGACTGGAGCAGATCACAGAAGGTCTATTTCTGGAACGAATGTTACCGATGTAAGCAAACACTCAGGCGATGAGACGAAGAGGTGCTGCTGCTTATATCCGTAGTCCACGCCTCCTAAACGAGTCGCAGGTGTGAGTACGGGTTGAACCCAGGAGCTACTCAGGTGTTCTGCGTGCAGGTGCCATCTGGTGGACACCAGACGGAACAACGGTTCCATCCATGATCAAAAAACCCATTCGAAACAAAAATAAAGAAAAGACTAACAAAATAAATGGGGAAGACACAGAATCTGACAACCTGTAGTTACAGCTGATCGTTTGCTAAGATCTTTGATCTGCCCTTTGTCTGAGTGGGAAAACAAATCAGGAAAAGTTCCAGCCTTTCACACTGATCTGTGAAAGCCATAAAACAGCAGGAGTTCGGGAGAAGCTCTGCTTCCACTTTATTTAGACAAATGATGCAAATGGCTTTAGAGAGAGGGTCAGAGACAGCTCCTGGTTGGATGAGCAAAGATACACCTTATTTGAATAGATTAAATACAAGAATATAACACTTTCTACACAGATTAACAAATCAGATTTGCTCTTGCAATTCTCCAAAGATGTCTTTGCTTTTTGTTTGTCGTTTCCATCTTCTCTCAGGTAAATGTATGTGTTGTTTGTGCTCTGAGGTTTCTGATGTTTTGTGATGTGCTTTTCTGGTGATAGTATGCATCTGTCTTGAATAAATGCTGATTATTGTGACGCTGTTATCTCTGTGTGATCTCAGTCTTTGCCCACAGCATTTTTCTGAATCCGGGCATAGAGAGGATATAACGAGTCAAAAGGTTTTTAAAGTTCTAGAATTTTTCCTCTCTTAATAACTTCTAAGTATAATAGATTTATGAAGTCTTTATTCTACCCAAATTTTTAGTCACTGCCCTCATTACTGAACTCTCAAATCATGAACTAGTGATTTGATCAATAGTCAGTGTTTGTGTAATAATTTCACAGATAAACTAAAGTGTATGTGCTGTGACACTCTGGTTTGCAAAGCAATTCCTCATCTCAGAGACTTCAATTCATATTGACATGAAACATTGATGCACATCCATTATGTAAATGTGTTGTTTGACCATATCCCATAGGTAAGCTGTTGTATTTATATCTGGCAAGTGTTGAGAATAGTAACTATTACAGTAGTTGTAATGCATAGGAACTCATCAGAAAATACAATGAGATGATTTAAGTGGGAGGTAGCCAACAGAATGTGGGCAAATTTTGGTCATAAAGAAATGGATATCATCAGCATTAATGGTAAAGTTGGCAGTGTTGTTTAAAACATTCCTTAGTTGGTATAAAGAAACCAAAAGGGTCCAGAGTTACCTTCTAACAGGTAAATATGGACAAGTACAGCATAGCAATGTATGAGCTTACTGAGAGATCTGTGGTAATGTGGGGAAGGTTGGCCGTTTACCCCCGTGTGTGGAGTTGTTAAATGTTAGCTATTATTGTTAGCTTTAGTAAGCTAGCAGCTAATATAAGTTTTACCAGACATATTGGGAGTTACACGATAGTGTTGCTATCATTATTTTTGCTCTCTAATGATCTGTAACTGAACAGTTTATTACTGATATGTTAGGAATATTTATTGTCTATGTGATAATAACAGTACTGTATGTGTTGTTGAACAACAGAAAAGCTCATTGGCACTCTCATTAGCCAACAGAAATTACATAATCTGCGCTCTTCTGCTGCTTCTGTCTCCAGGTGTGGTATTCCAGTGGTTAGTTTTGACTACACTTTAGACCAGTCGTCCCCAAACTACGGGCCGCGGGTCGATCCGGCCCGCCTCCACATTTGGTCCGGCCCCCTGAACAATACCAGAAAGCATTTACATTTTTTTTCATATACTGTATTTTCTGGACTATAAGCCGCTACTTTTTTTCTAAGCTTTGAACCATGTGGCTTATATGTTGATTTTTCTTCAACCACCAGGGGGCTCTTTAGCAGGAAGTGAATCATTGGAAGTCAAAATTGGAAATAAAAGAAGAAAGCGCCCATTAAAACGTAATTAGGTTTTAATAGGGAATTGAAATTTGAGAATGTCGATCAGTTAAATCGCATTCAGGGGAAAAATAATATTTTTCGTTTTTTTAAATAATACTGGGATCATTATGAGAATTTGAGGTATAGATATTAGGATCCAGCAGATGACAGTAGTGCAACAATAATGGATGCAAACTGCTGTTGAAATCTGAAGAAGAAGGAAGCGCCCATTTTCATTTAGCACATGATAGTAGCAGACACGAAGGATCAGCACTTTTACTGTTACAGTTACTGTTCGGAAACCACCATAATCAGTTCAGTTAAATCTAAACTTGGCAACTTTTCTTTTTCCAACTGTAATAAATGTGATATTCAATTGACCTATTATGACAAAAATTTTGGGTGTCCGCCCCCCTCTGCTGCTGCTGCACCGTTGTGTAAAATCTAGAGCGGCAAAAATATCTGCAGCTTATCTGTGTATGTTTACTGGTTTTTAAAAAAAAACTTTGGGGGGGCGGCTTATAATCCGAAAAATACGGCATTTATTTAAGAATTAGTGTTATTTCCTGGATTTTTTCTGTGAAGAACCCAGAGAGGGTTATTTGATTATGCTTTCTGGAAAACAATAAATTTTTACATTTAGGCACTCCTGCAATCGTCACACTTTTTCTGTTACAAACTGACTCCAGCCCCCCACCAGAGAAGGGAAGAGTTATGTGGCCCTCACAGGAAAAAGTTTGGGGACCCCTGGTCACTGAAGGTTTAGTCTTTTGGTGATCATTTTCTGTTAACTCATGAAAAGGCTGCAAGAAAATCCCAGTCCATTTGAATCAGCAACCATTCCAACATCTCTTAAATCCTTTCTTTTCTCCATTCATCAGATACTTATAAGTAGGTACTTGCTACCATGTGATTAGCTACTCTTTCATATGTGTTAACAGGCACACGAACAAGTCCACCTACAGTTGGGAGAAGTTGTATTACCTTATATACTAAAATCACTGGTTGAACTGTAGAAATATCCTGTTCATCACCTGCTTATATTTAAAATATCGTTTCACAGACACAGATTTTAAGGCAGTTATCAATGTGAAGAGTAACTGCCTAGTTAAAACACTGTTACACAAGCAAACATGAAGAATAAGAAAAGTTTCTGACATCCTAACCAACTGGTTGACCTCGAGCAACTTCAGCCCTCTAATGATGTAAGTTTTGGTCGACAGTAACACAGCTGGCAGTAACGACACTAACCGTCAGACTAATGAGACGGTTTTCCTTCTCCTGTTGTCTGTGGATGGAGGTGAAGATGTGCTACTGACTAGTTATTCCAACCTGCAGCTTCATTAAGACACAGAGCAGTTGTGTTTAATGAGATGCGGTTGGTTGTTACTGAATGGGTCAAACTGAAGACACCAAAACAAAAGAACAGGAAATGAGGAGGAAGAACCATGTCAACAATCCAAAGAGTTGAAGAGATTCGAGGATAAGGAGCCTTATTCTATTTGTGTATTAAATCATTCTAACTTAATCACATCTGACATTGATAATCCTGAAAATGGATTTATAAGTTGTACTTCTGGAAGAACTATTTTAATGTTATCAACCCAGATTATGGCTCTGTCCACAAAAAAATCTTGTTTTTTTTAAAACCAAGTTCCAGAGTGAAAACTTAACTTTTGTGTTTCCATATGAATATGAAAAAAAAACACTCTTTTGTAAAAATGCTGACGTATTGGCCCAACTGCTGACCAGATCTGTCACCCGAAAAGCATCATGTTCAGGAAAAAAATGGCAGACTACATGATCATGGTCGTGCTGCAGGGGCAGTAAAAGAAGATAGACTTTAAAAAAGTCTATCTTTTTAAAAGTCTATCTTTTAAAAGATAGACTTTTTAAAAGATAGACAAAAATTCTACACAAAAATTCTACACAAATGTTTGTGTAGAATTTTCATTCTACACAAAAATTCCGCTTGTGCATTGCTGTTCACCATTCTTGCTTTCTTGGCTAACTTTGTATGGAGGTTTTTTGCTTATGTCCTGTACTCCATGTTTAGCACCACTTACAGGTCTGGGGGAGTAAAAGTTGTATTCTAGACTGTTCTTGTATTTCCATATGGATGAAAATATTTTTGGAACGTTCCTACATGAAATCCTTCTTTTAAGGCAATGCTGTTCAAATGAACATTGTTGAGCACCTACATAATCAAAAATCAAAACCTTCGTCATGTGTTATGACAAATGGCATCGTAGCAATTGATCAATTTAATCTTTTAAAACCTACTTGTTAAGAAATAACTTAACAACTAATGCTGTTATACCACATAGAAGTCATGAAGGGAGATGAATAACTCTGTGACTCAAATCAAAGTTGAATTTGTGTTGAATATTGCGTTGTAAAATTGTGCTTGATCAATTTACATGAAACAGCTCTGTGTTGTATATTTTGCCAATAACCCTGGTTTGAAGTGGAGGTTGAATGATTTTAAGTGCAATTTTGAATGGTATCCAGTAGGAATGCAGCATGCAGAGGGAATTTTGAGCAATAAATTAGTGATTTATTATAGTTGAGTCCTGCTTGGACTCAAGCTGGTCATTCTGTGAGCTCTGCTTGATGTTAGCTTCTACTCTGGCCTCTGAATGAAATGATGAATTATTGTTGTGAGCCAATGCTACAATATGATGAAAGAGCAAACTTTTCTTGATGTGTTATAAACTATTCTCAAACTGTGTGCCCAGTACTGTCAAATATTCTGAACTTTCTCAGAAAGCCTTGGCCTGTTTCTTGGTCCCATTAACCACACCGGCAGCTAGCCTGGTACACATCTTACTAAGATGTAATTACTGCACATTTTGGTTATTGGATTTTCTTCATCAGACGATTCTGTCAATTTTTCAAAAGGCTTTATCTCCTTGTTTTACCTTTCTGCTTTTTTTTAAGTTGCTCTAGCCAGGTGAGCATAAGAGATTCAAGAAGATTCTCTTCACTTTTGTTTGTTAAGGTACATTTTTAAGTTTGAAAACCCCAGTTGTTTAGCTAAATGCATAGTGATAAAGAGTAAATGTGGAGTTTTGGACGGTACTGTCTCTTAAGTAGGACAACATTTGTTGAACAATCTGGCACTAAGTCATCAGAAGATGGTCTCACACTCTGTGGGGTCCTGGTCCATGAATGTGACTTCTGATTGCAGCACATAATAGAAACTAAACATGGCAGAAATTTGGAAAGTATTGGTAGAAAGTAAACCTTTCAGTCACATTTATATTACTGAAAAACTGTTGCAGAGTAGCATCTTTCTGAAATTCCTTGAAAAAGGGAAATGATTGCAGTAACAAAACAAAAACGTAGAAACACGGAAGAATCTTAGTGCTTCAAATTTTGTTTCATGGTTTATGTATGAAATATTTCCTCTTTGTTCAGTCTTAAAGCGCACAATAGTTCCATTCATTTCCATGAAGTCAGAAAATATGTAAAAAAGGATAAAAAAGGAAGAAAGCAGGTACTTAAGAATGAAGTCAAAGTTACTAGCAAAGTAATAATAGAATTATATTGCTGAGGTAAAAGCTTATAAGGTTAAATGTGTTCTGTGAGCAGTAACTTAGAGATCTAGCATCCTGGCAGCCTACACATGAATGTAAAAGCTCTCTGTTGAAAGCCTGGTCTGCACATCATTCACCACCGTGGTGAGGGAATGCTCGTGACAAAAATTTGTAATTCAAACTAGAAAACATCTGCCAAAGCCTCACCCGCATTGATAGTTTGGTTTTGTTCTTCGGTTTCAATGTAGAATATTTAATTATGCTGTGTAATAATCGTAAAAAATAAAGGTAACTACTTCGCGGATTTCGCTTATCGCGGCTTACTTTTGGAACGCAACCCCTGCGAAAAACGAGGGATCACTGTACACCACTTTAAACTGGATTAGCTGAAGTATAGCGTTAATAGAGCAGTCCTTTATTCTTATTAGAGTGCGATCCCAAAGTGCAGCAGAAATTGTAATTCCAAGATTCTTGGACCATGCAAGATTTGTATGCCCAAATGAATGGCATAATAATTGAATCCAATGTTTTAAAAAAAGATTAAAGAATAAAAATTGAGATATTTTGAAAGAGGTAAATAAACTTAGGAAGTACAACCATTTTTGATAATATTAATATCACCAATTAATAACAGTGGAAGTAACCGTGAATTGTCAATCAATTTTTTGAGTTTGGGGTGTAAGTCTAAATAATTTAATTGGAAAAGTAGGTTGGCGTTAAAGGAATATTGATACTGAATGAATGACTGGCCTGGAAGGAGCACTGTCAGTACATTCAGAACAGTAGTTGGAAATACACTGTCAGACTTAAATAAGAGGAAAATAAAAAATTTAATTAAATAAAAAAAGTGAATAAGATCAGTCATCCTAGTTTCAGACATCTGCTGAACCTAGATGGAACTCCAGAGATGGAGCTAGCAGAATGTTCAGCCTGTAGTAGGGAGAGAAAAGTCTTAAAAATTCTGTTGTGTACAACTTGCAGCTTGGCTGGATAAAGTAGCGAGCACTTAGCGCCCACCTTGGTTAGCTTCTTCCTCACGTTGTTGTAGGCCATCCGCAGTGATGGCCTACAACAACGTGTAGTCAGTTGTGTAGTCAGGAAAGATTGATACACGGGTTCTGTTATACATCAAGGCTGAATGCTGGCGACTGAGTCATAGTATGTTAGCCATATATCTGTCGTTGTGGATCTTCGCGATGATAGCTCGTGGCCGCTCCTCAGTTTGTGGTTTTGGCCTAAGACTACGGTGGGCATGGTCAATCTTATCGGGTTTGACAAAGTTATCCTTCTCGAATACGTCCTTTAAAAGCTGTAAAAGAAAGTCAGTAGGGCGATCCTGTTCTCCGCCCTCTTTAATGCCAATTAAGCAGTTTTGTGTTGCACCTGCAAGACCAACTTTCCAGATTACTTAGTTTCACTTTCAACAGGGCGTTAGCTTCTCCAAGCTGAACACAGGAGGCCTTGAGGGCCGAGATGCGGTCATCAGCAGACGACATGACTTAATCAATGGTGTCAACTCTACTCTCTATTTCCCGTTGTTTTTGCATGAGAGCGAGGGAAGCTTCGACTTTGTCAAGTCGACCCTCCATTGACTTCTTCAGTCCATCAATAAGATAAAAAAGTTTGGCGACTTGCACCCCCTGGGCAGTAACAGCAGCTAAAATAGCTTCGTTGCTAGCTCCGGAGCTCGGCTGAGCTGTCTCCTTCTTTGCACTGTCCTTTTTCCTCATTTTGAAAAATAAAGAGTAAAAAAGTAATCCCACTCATTTGAAGTAAAACAAGATTGAATAAAAGACCAAGTGCGTTGTATTTAAAAACTAAATTTGAGGAGGTATCATGGAGTCTCACAGAAAAGCGTCTACTCCATTGCAGCGCTCTAGCGCCCCCACAAGTTACCATTTTGACCATCTTGAGCTTCAACAGTTTAGTGGAACTTTGACCAAAATGCTGACTTCGTCTTCCAGTCTAGAGTGTTGAGGTTTTGGTTAAAAAAAAAGTTTGAACAGTTCTACTTCACCACAGTGTTTTAATGGAAACAACAAAGCTCTCTGCACCATTAAGTTATGCATAATTAAAAGCAGAATAAACAGGATTGTTTGATTAAAAGAGTCAGAATACACGGATCCAGAAGCACGGACACATGCAAACCGATAAACACAAACACCAAATACAGAAAGCACAGTCTGTTTCTTCTTTGAGTTAATGGCGTAAAATGCAAAGAAGACGCTTCAGAAACACACACACACGCACACACGCGGGCAGACACGTAAACACAAACTTATAGGTCTGAATCCCAGTAGGGAGTTAATGTCATCTCCGTTTAGTTGATTGTAGTGGCTTTTCGCAGCTGGAGACTTTTCCACTAGTCTGCAAAGTTACAGTCTTTATCTGCTCTTCATTTCCATACTCACACAAAGCAAACACACACACACGCACAACCCCCCTCCCCCACACACACACACAGAGAGATTACCAAACGGAGTGAGACACAAAAACAAGACAAATCAGATTTTGAGAAACCAAAAAAAAGCTAAGAAGTTTTAGGTTTTATAAAATGAAAATATACAATTTTATTTTATACAGAACAAAGCGGCTTCATTTCACTGCCTTCTGATAAGGAAATATCCCTTTTTTTTAAATGCGGCACTGGGAAATTGGAAATAAGAGCAACATCATGTCTGAACATGTAGCATGCCGGTTGCTAACCTCTGTTTTCTTCTTGTTAGTTTTTGCCTCCTTACTAGATACAGAGACTGAAAAATGTTGTAGTTTCACAAATTTAAACTGTAAATATTGGGACCCAAAACAATTTTTTTATTTTTTATTTTGTAACCATTTTGCCGCACAAAAATCGGGTATGTCAGGTAATAAGTTAGTTGTACTTATTCAAAGTTAGGTTTATGCTGCGGTACTGCTATATAAAATAAACATCTTAACACTCTGGGTTTAGAGTGTAAGTGAAAAGAAGAATAAGTACCTATATTTGTTGCATTGATTTTAATGAAAATCAATGGTTTAGTATACAAATTATTCCAATCTTACACATACCTTTACATTCCTACACGAATAACAGATCTCGTTTTTATGGTAAACAAACAAGTTGTGAATGTTGACATTGCGTTTCTACACTTTTCTTAAACTGTAGTCTGCCTTTGGTTTGGGCAATGCAGCAGAGGAAGTGATACAAGCAATTAAAGTCAGTGCAATTGGAATGTTGAAGACATTTTAACACTGGCAATAATTTCCGGTAAACTTCGTAGCTTAATTCACTATGGAGCTGGTGCATTATGTCATCGCCAAACATTAGCGATTTGGTAAAATCAGATCCAATCATTTCAAACCTCAACAAACTTCACATTTCCAGGAATCCATTGTTTCCCAATAAAAGAGGTTCCCCTGAACAAATCAAAACATAGAGCAAGTGGTGATTGTTGACCAGGCTTTACCATTATGCAGAAACCAGCATGGCTAGTATCTTTCAGAATATGCCACAACAAACCAGACAGACGGAGAAATTAAAAGCCATTTCTTCTTTTCTTACTTTTATTTAAACAATTCCTTGACATAGTCCACTCTTATGCATTTTTACATTGCAACACAATTACAGATATAACTTTCAAACGTAGGTCGTCCAGAGCTCCACCTTCCCCCTCTCTTCTTGCAGTATCACAGAAAATCAGGCCCGTTGTTCCAGATATAGATTTACAGAAGTCCATCTTTTATTATAAATGTCTTTCCGCAACCTCAGAGTTGCTGTTAAATCTTCCATCAGGTTGACAGTCTTCAGCCTCTGGACCCATTGTTCCAAGGTAGGCGAATGTGGTTTCAGCCAGTTCACAGTGATCACCTTATGAGTAATCAACACCAGGGCTCTCAGTATATATTTAGTATCTTCCGTCGGAAGATTAACATTTTCTAGGACACACTTTATAGATTTCCCAGGACATATTCAGGTTTAGTATTTTTCTGTTTCCCTTTTTACCATCTCCCAGTAACCTTTCATCTTTGGACATTCCCAAAATATGTGGGAAAAATCTCCTATCTGTCCGCACTTCCGCCAGCAGAGGTTACTGGCCTTACCATCATAGCTGGCTATCACTATCGGTGTTCTAAAAAATCTCATTCTTACTTTCCAGCTAAACTCCATCCAGTTTGGACTACTCAATACATTTATGCCATTTACCACAAGTTTCTTCCCACTCTGTGTCTTCTACCACCACGTTTAGTTCCAGTTCCCATTTATTCTTGACATCTAGAGTTGTCTCGTCCTGGTTGTTTCATAATCTCTGGTATAGAGCCGAGACAATCTTTTGAAGATCTTTTTGGTTCTCCACCACATCAATTCAGTATTGTTCAAAATCTGTTGGACTCTCTTTTAATTTGTCTCTTTCCTTGTTTTAAGGTAGTGTCTAATCTGAAAGAATCTGAAAAGATCCATGTTAGCGATGATATATGAATTTTGAAGTTGCGAGAAGGCTTTTAATGTTGTTCCTGTAAATAGTTGGTTTATTGTTACTAAACCCTTATCTGCCCACTCACCGAATCCCCTATCCATTTTGTTAGGTTTAAAGTCGACTATGCCATTGTTATTACACAATAGTCAGCCACACCCATACCTCCTCTCAGACTCCAGCAGACTGACTACTGACCAGCTCTCCATCTAACGGGTCCAAAAAGCCTCTAACTCACAGGTGTCAAACTCCAGCCCTCAAGGGCCGCTGTCCTGCAGTGTTTAGATGTGCCACAGGCACAAAACACTGGAATGAAATGGCTTAATTACCTCCTTCTTGTGTAATCAGTTCTCCAGAGCCTTGCTAATGACCTAATTATTCTATTCAGGTGTGGTGCAGCAGAGGCACATCTAAAAGTTGCAGGACACCGGCCCTCGAGGACTGCAGTTTGACACCCCTGCTCTAACTCCTGAGTATTACTACAGATGCGTCTAGACTAGCAGTTCTCAACGTGGGCGGTACCGCCCCCCAGGGGGCGTTCAGAAGACGACAGGGGGCGCTGGCAGACATTTTTACAAAAGGGGGGCGCTGGGATTCCTTTGGGGGGCGTTTGGTCAAAGGTAAACTTTTCACCTTATATGCACAACAATACCAGTTTAGACTTTGAGCAACTTGGTAAAACTGTATTGTGTAAAATTAAATCATGCCTGGCTGCAACTGTATCGATGGCAGCTCTTCTCCTTCTATTCAGTGTTTGTAGCTTCTTGGTGCAGCTCTGTTCTCCTGCTACTGGTAGCTTCACCGCATCAGTTCAGCGTCTCACCGGCTGATGTCACTGCTGTGATTCACTTTGTCTGGAGTCTGATTTTAACATATTTTATGTTTTACTGAGGGTTTTTGTACATATGTTCTGACAGTTCTGTGATCATGTCAAAGCAGCAACTTACATTAAAAAGTGTTTTATTTCCGTTTGAAGGCTGCACGCTTCCATGGTAGAACAACAGAAAATCGGTCTTATAAACATGTAATTACTAAAATCACGATACCCTCACTTTGTATCCCTCTGAAAAATGAACCCATTTAAATAAAGAAATCCCTCCATGGGTGATACCACAATAGAGAGCGTTCATTTTATAGTGTTAACACCGGTGCTGAAAGTGGTCCGGTATGAAACGGGTGTGATAGAACAACAGTACCACAGCATTTTAAATTTCAATAATCAGAATACCAAATTGTTTCCGTTGTTTTAAAAGGTTTATGTCAGTCTGCCTTTTCCCATCGATACGTTTCCCGAACGCTGCGCGTAAAAAAAAAAAAAAAAGATGCGCACATTGCGCAAAACTCTGAAACAGGAGAAGCGGGACATAAAACGGAGCGGCGAACTAGATGTGAATTATGGCATAAAAACAGGGAATCCGACACTGAACAGTGAAAAATCAACACAAGATGTGAAACACATGGCGATTATGCGGCGCAGCAGGTGATGAGTGAAGATTACTGGTGGTGAGCGTCAATAAACGATAAAATAAATCTAGCAACAGGAAAGAAACTAAAGTGGACATAGCAATAAACCAAGAGAGGATAATACTAATCAAAGGAAACTAAATGGAAATGAATGAAGAACAAAATGCAAGAATAAACTAAGAAACTAAAGTAAATACAGAGGAATAAACTGGTATGGCAAGACCTTTCGAGCAATAAATACAGAGGGCTGTATGACAAGAATAAACACACCATTTCTAGATAAAAAGTAAAATAATATTGTTGAAGTGCCATGGGTTTGTTGAGACCATATCTAATACTGAGAATAAATATGTCTTACAGACCATAACAGTAAATAATGTATCACTTATTTATGTTTTTAATTAGATTTGATATATTTATTTCTTCAATATTATTTTTCATGTCAGTGTTAATGTCATGAGGCTGATGACTCCATGACACTTTCAATTTGACTCATTAGGATTTGTTTAAGAACCAGATTTGTTCTGTGTAATTTCTGTCCAGTAAAACTATTAATCTATAACTCAATAGACAGGTCTATATAAAGATATAATCCATGTTTATGTCTCATATCTGTATGGCATTAAAAGGACCTGGAACTTTTGTTTTTCCACTGAAAGCTCTGGTTTGCACAATAAATGCCATGTGGGTGAAGTTTTATGGATGATACTCTTATTTCCCATTCTCCTGAAGGCAGCACAGAGCTGCACCACCAGAAACTGTTAGTTTCCGCACCACCAGAACGGAGAACAGAAGAAGAGCTATGATTAATGTAGTTACCATTCTATCCATGTTGCAGAGCTCAGTCGTTTTGCAAATTGTTCAAAGTTTAAACTGGCATTGCTGTACGTATTTTTTCTGGTCATTTTGTGGAATATTTAACAACTAGAAAATGGCACAAAATAAGAATATTTTTTTCCACTCTGATTGGCTGCTGTTAGGCCTACCAATTTTAAGTTGAATGTTCATTGCATTTTTCATAGACGCCTGTGAAAATAATTTCTATTCACATTACTTTTTTGTTCTCTGGAAAATTATCTTGATGATAAATACAGAAACAAGCATAAAAATCAAAGCATCTACAATAGTGATAGTAATATTATCGATAAAATAATAGGCAGTGCAAAGTAGCCTACAAATTCTTTGATGGGGGGCGGTGAGGGACCTGGATAAAGGCTAGGGGGCGCTGGCCCGAAAAAGGTTGAGAAACACTGACATTTTGTCTCAGAATTTAGACATTTTATCCCAGTCCGGGGACCATCTGTCCCCGGACTTTTATTGCTTTTTAATAATTTAATTACTTCCTCAATCTCAGTTTTCGTAATTGGCTTATTCAGATTTTCAGCTTCTTCCTGTGTCAGTTTAGGTAAATTAAGTGTTTTGAATAGGTTCTCTATTTCCTTCCTTTTTTGGGGTAAACTTTCGGAGTCATATAGTTCTTTATAAAATTCTCGGAACGCCTCTGCAATTTTTTCCGGTTGGACTAGTTATTTTCTGTTTCCCGGGTGACATATGTTTGGAATCACACGGATGGCCTGTATTTTTCTCAATTGGAAAGCTAATAAGCGACTCACACTCCCACTATATACCACCCTATGAAGGTCTCGTTTGGATATAAGTATGATATCCAATCTTGAGTACGAACCATGCACGTTTGAGAAGAATGTGAAATCCCTGCCCTGTGGGTTACATGCCCTCCAAGAATCTTCCAGGCCCAACTCATTTAGCATATATTTCAGAGCTTTAGTTTTCTTGCCCAGAGGGCCCTTTTCTGGCGGCAATTTGTCTTGTTTTGGATCCAACACACAGTTAAAGTCTCCTGCTAAGATTATTACGCCTTCTGAGTCTTTTGCTAAGACAGAGGCTACTTCTATAAAAAAGTTTGGATCCTCTCCATTTGGGGCATATATATATTCATTATTGTTATATCCATCCCTTCTACTGATCCCACCTCCATCACATATCTCCCCTGCACGTCTTTAACCTCCTTCTGCACCGAGAAGTAGGTTGTTTGGCTTAATAAAATTGCCACCCCCTCCCTCTACTTTTCGGACTGCTGGCAAAAAATACTTGATCCACCCATTCATTTTTTAATTTCTGGTTCTCCAAGTCATTAAGATGAGTCCCAACCATAATCTTAAATGTAAACCTTTAAATCAGATTCTGAGATTGTTACGGCGCAAACGGTTCTGTAGGTCATCACATTGGTTAGTGAGTAAAGCCTCACGTCTCAGCAAGTACCGAAGCACTCTCTCGTTTCTCTGGCTAACTTCTTCCGTCGTGCCGGTCCTATTTTCTGCTTCTTCCAAACGTTGCTCTAGTGCAGTGGTCCTCAAACTACGGCCCGTGGGCCGGATACGGCCTGAATCCACATTTGATCCGGCTTTCTGAACAATACCAGAGAGCATTTAGATTTTTTTTCATATACCATATTTTCTGGACTACAAGCCGTTTATATGTGGATTTTTCTTCAACCACCAGGGGGCTCTTTAGCAGAAAGTGAATCATTGGAAGTCTGGTTACTTGCGCGCCAACATTGAGCCCACAAGCAGCAAAATGAGTAAGAAACAGATCAGATGTCTTTGGAAAGTTTCTTTGCAAGGGGGAAAAGGCCCAGAGAAGAGACAGGAGAAAGGATTTATCCCGGACCGGTAGGTGAGTCTCACGTTACAAGCCCGCTCTGCGTAACATGCGGCGACCGGCTGCTAATGAGGCAATGAAGCTTCAAACTGCTTTGACACATAGAGACCAAGCATGCTGTGGATATAATCAACACTTTGGGTGTCATCGTCTCTCATAACTCCCAGATGGGACCGTCTCGTTGCAAAGAAACAAGCTCAGGGCTCCCGTTAGTCATTATCGTGAGTTAAAATTTTTACGAAAGTTAAATGTTCGTTTTTGTGGCGCTTCTGTTATTTCAAAGGGATATGTAAATGATACCATAGCGACCAGAGTCAGAGCGTTTGGGCAGTGGTCAAGAGGAGAGGAGTAGAGCTTGTGAGTCTTAAGTCTGGTTTAGACAGCTAGATTTATGAATTGTCGGCCGATTCTCCAAACCTCTGCGACCACAGAGCTGTTCAGTCACACGGTACGAACCAATTCCAGTCACGAACATCCCCATTCCAGAAGATAATCCAGTAAACCCCCTAACATAGCGGGAATTTAGAATAAGCAAACACGGATGACGATGTAGAAGCAGTAGTGATAGTTTGTGGAGTCATTTTAAGAGATAAAAGATGTAACAAAAAGAAAAGGCGGTGGATAAATTTGCTGCACTATGATTTGGAGGTGAATATGTTTTTTCATAGATAACATTTTTAACTGAACAAACAATAACGACCTTTTAGATTTAATAATAAACATTTCCACATATCATCTCCGATATCCACCGGACTCTCAGTTGCGCAATATGTCAGCTGTTTGGGATTCCCCTCTGTTCTTACGTCATCGTACTTTCTGATTGGCTACCTGTCACATTCAACAGGTTGTATTCTCGTTCCCAGTCAGGGAAAACCCCACAGGTTGCGATAAAAGGCCAAGACAACCCAAATAGGGCATATTCAGTATTTAGTGGGAACACCAACATGCAGAAGCCTTATCTGACTGTTATTTATTTAATTAATAGTGTTATTATTTATTTCCTGACTTGTTCTGTGAAGAACCCAGAGAGTTGATTGTGCTTTCTGGAAAACAACACACTTTTACATTTAGGCACTCCAGCAATCGTCACACTTTTTCTGTTACAAACTGACTCCGGCCCCCAGCAGAGAAGGAAAAAGTTGTGTGGCCCTCACAGGAAAAAGTTTGGGGACCACTGCTCTACTGTGTCTATGCGCTCTTTCAAGTCTCGTACTGATGTTTCCAGTCTTGTTAGAGCGGCTTTTGTCTCAGCAAACGCACTCTGATTTTTTTTCCTCAACTCCTTTAGTTCATGCAAGACTTTGGCTACCGTGTCATTCATTATTTTCTTCTCTCGCTAGCTGTGGTGCTAGTCTGCTGCGAGTCTTTCTTCTCTTTGGACTCTTTTTGGTCAGTTTGTTGTTTACCAACGGTGTTTCTTGCCGGCATCATCTTCTTATTTGCAGTTTCTCTTAAGGGGTTAATTATATGAATTATATAATTTGCCAATTATTCATCAATCTCACGGGAGCCTCCACCCAATGCAACAGTGTCAGAACAAGGCACCACCGGAAGTCATTAAAAGCCATTTCAACAGTAAAGCTCTCTCCAATACCTTCCTGTGAATGATTACCTATGTTTGTTTTATCTCATGGTTTGCGTTTGGTTGGGAGAACTACTTCCACTGAATCAAAGAACCCAGTAGGAACAGAAGAAGGCAGTGCTATTGGAAAAAAAAAAAACATTCCTCTTGTACAATGCTTCAAATATTCTAGCTAGTAAATGGCAATTTGACAACATAAACATGTCAAATGAGCTTCATCTTCAACCAAGTTCATGTGTTTAATTGCTCCAAATATTGTATAAATATTGTAGGCATAGTTAAATCAAATATCTTTCTCCAGGCTAAGATATAAGGGAAAAAAACATACTAATGAAGCAGTATGATCTCCATTTCTCCTATGCACAAGTATTTAGTCGTTATTTAGAAAAATGTTAAAGCTATTGATCATTAACTCCGTCCATTGCTCCAGTCCTGGTTATTTTAGTTTCTAACCGTCTCCCCTCAAGCAGAAAATAGAAACGGTCGGATCTTAAGGAGCTTCTGTCTCTCACCTGCTTCTCTCTCCACTGCACAACCATAATTACCTTCTCAAGTAATCAAAGAGAAACGTACACACTCGCAGCCTGAAGGGACACTCAGATCAAACTGTGGCTGCACAAAGATATTCAATGCTTTTTGTTTTTTACATTGATGAACCATCTCAGGCTGTAATGACACTGCCTGAGCTCCCTCCTATATGAGCTTCACAGAATATGAAACTGGAAACAAAGAGATTGCAAATGATCAACTTTCAACTTTCCTAATATCAATTTTATTACCTTTATAACACAAATAACCTCATTTCTTCTTTGGCGATCGCAAAAACAACTGAATCCTATTTTATTTTACTGTACATACTTTGAATATTGTCTATCAGCAGGTAAAACTAAAGTGACAAAAGCAGTTCGAGAAGACTTTGTTTCCTGTTGGGTGAAGATGATTGGTTGGAAGGTTTGACCCTTCAATGTCACGTGATTGGTGGCAGAAATTCAGACATAAAGAGTCAGGCACTGCCTTAAGGAGCTTTGAGAATTCCTCAGAAAGACTAAAACACCAAACTAAAATTGATAGTGGGTGGAATGAAAGCAGTAAGTAATTACATTTGCATAGTAAGAAAAACTTTTAAAACTAGACCTGAAAAAGCTTTCAGTCTTCAGGAAATTAAGGTTTAAAGAAGAAAAATATAGAGTTAATTTTTATGGAAATCATAAAGAATCTGTCAGTTGGGGAGATTTTTGGCAGACTCATTTACAGGATAACTATTAGCCACTTGCATTTAAGGAGAAGCCCGATGAATCTCTGCTCTCCATTAAACCTTCGGAGTCTTTTTCCGCCATATTAAGCCATTTGCATATCTTCAATTAGAAACCATTAATTCTCCAAACTGCAATCCCAGTTTAGCCTTCAGAGGATCTTTAAATCACAGCCAATTACCCTGCCACCACACTTCTCTGCCTACATTACTGGACCAATCAGTCAGACAGAACGAGACTCATCCATTAAAGCTCGGTGAGAGTCAAGACTGCGGTCCGGTGTGACCTGTCCAAGAGTTTTACCGCCATAAAATCATACACGACCACTGGCTCAGTGGTTTTTATGTCTTTGTTTGTGATGTTTTATAAAAGCTATGCCTTTAAAACAATATTTACAAAAATGAAATCTGACTAGAAGGCAAACCGCTCATGATGGCAGCTGTTGCAAAATCTATTAGTGGCCCAAAAAGGTTTATTTGTTCTTTAAAGGCTGTGAAGAATCACGTATGCAGTGTTCCTATACACACTACAACCACATATTAACTCTTCAAAGCAAAAATATGCCCGAGCATAAATTTAGTTCAGGTTTTAACAGATTCTCTGTTATCATTTAGATGTTTAAATCTCAATAAGAAATTTTCAGAAATAACCATACTTAAACGCTAACATTTGAGCATACAGAGGGTTAAAATGGCAGCTTGTGTTCAAAAAACAAATAAAACTAAGAAGCATTCAGGCTCAGCATATCATTTATTACTGGCAATCATGTCTTGTTGTAGTAGGCTATTCTACATAGAAAGGACAAATAGGCTTGCCACAAAAAGAAATTTTGCTGGACAATAAATTGTCCCAGAGGTTATTGTCAAACAATAATATTGTCATTTTGAGACAATTTCCAGCTAACATAATAATAATAATGTCATGATAATGTGAGTACACACACGCTCACAGATAAAAAAATAAAAGTAAAAAAAACCCCTTCAATTTCCAAAGAACATTTACCTCTGGAACTGGAAAACATTTTAAATTACTTATCAATAAATCACTGAGTTATTAGAAATAAATATCTATTGAAACAATCCAATCAAATCCTTTTGTGTTAAAGTAAATGACCAAATTTTCTCTTTTAGTCAAACTTGCTTCACACTTTATTACAAAATTGTGCAGTTATAATATCAAGTACTTTCAATGACTTTATACAGAAATCGAACACTTTCCAAACCTTGAAAACACCTTCACACATTTTCAAGGATTTCAAGGATTGTACCCTGATTACTGGAAATTAAATAAATTTGGCTTATTTAGATTTGTTAGCTCAAGTTAATTGTTAGAATTTATACACTTTTGAGTTTATGAAAACAATCTTTTTAAAGCCTTGAGTTTTATTTTTAAATCAGGTGAGCACATTTCAAGCTTCATTGTTATTTTCATACATTTCTGCTTCAATGCAGCCAAACATTGGCTGGCCATTGGGCTCTTTAACGCCTCGTCTTCTGATTCATCAGATCATTAATCTAAAATGACAGAGTGGGAGAAAGCAGCTCAGTTGGCAACAAACTAATAATTATGCAAATATATTTTACGGAAATATCTGACAATGGAAAAATTTCTTTTATCATCAGAGTTTTCAGAAAATTTTGCAGCAACCTCTTTCTGTTGCACGACTCCCTTTGATGTGGATTTTGGATTAGTAAATTACTAGGTATTATACAAAAAATAATAATAATATGAAGACTAAATATATTTACAACAACCATGATAAAGAGAAAGTTGAATAAAAATTATTTTCTTAGTGTTTACCTAAATGGGATCCAGTCAGACTGTTCAAAAAAGTTCAAAAGTCGAGCTTTAAAATCCAAAGAATCAAAAATGTTAGCAAATTGTGAACATGGGAAAAAGGAATAATTCCATTAACTATTTTTAACGCTTGACAAAAAGCCTTTGAATCACATCTGCAATTTGTCCACGTTTTTCCTTTCCCATCTGTGATGTAATACTAAGTAAGAAACAGTGGAGGAGTGTAACCAGACGGCACGGGGAGAGCTACTCAGCTCTAATCAGACTCAGATTAGGCCCATTGATTGTCCTTGTAGCGCTGCAGTCACTCAGCTTGTCTTATTTGGAGTGTGTGCCCAGCTGTGTGGCTTTTTTCCTGCAGGTTTATTTCACGTCCTTGTTGCTAGGTGATACTTTAGCGGTACATAAAAAAAAAAAAGTTATTGACATTTTTAGCACTTTAGCACCATGTTTTCTCTTTTGTTCATGATTTTTTTTTTGAGTTTATTAAAATCATGTCTTTATATAGAAAACTGAATTCCAGAAAGTGATATCACTGGCTCTGATTAACCCACATTTTTCTGATTGTACTTTTTCATTTCCATCGTTATGATTTCCCCACCATCTGCTGTGAGTATTACCATCTCGGCTACTAAAAACATACATATGGGGT
Organism: Poecilia reticulata; assembly: GCF_904066995.2. Lineage (NCBI taxonomy): Eukaryota > Metazoa > Chordata > Actinopteri > Cyprinodontiformes > Poeciliidae > Poecilia > Poecilia reticulata. Next base: position 802,156 of record NC_088844.1, on the reverse strand, counting down.
GAATCAAGGACAGTTAGAAAACATCCAACTGGCCAAACAGAGTTTTAGCAGGCAGAGTGTGAGCGGAAGTTACACATTTCCATCTAAGCAGTCTTTTGCTATCACAGTAATGATCCTTATCGTAGAGATCTACTTTCAATTAAGGATTTTTTTAAAGTGAATAGTTATATGTCAGCCATAACCTGAGCAAGTATGCTCAAAATATAATAAAATATTTTATCAAGGTATAATGAAGTATATTGATTCAGTAAAGTGTTTTATCATTTTTCTTTATTATGTTTATACAAATAACCACTGCCTGTTTTTCTGTATCAGAAGATACATATTTTATATAAACGTACACAAAAAAGAAAGGGTAGACTTTATATAACTTTTTCACATAATCCTTTTTCAATACATGTTCATTTTAAATTGTAAATGAATTAAACAAATTTAAAAATCATTTGTGCTACATGTTTACAATAAGTTTTCACAGTAAAAGTAAAACTATAATAGATGCTGAAGCGCAAATTTCTAATTTAGCCTCCACTATGTCTGGCAAGAAAAACATTCTTGGTTCTGCAGCTGTAGTTAGAAACTTCATTTAGTTTGTCCATGGTCAGCTGTTCTATTTGATCTTCACATTTGTTTGATAAATATTAATAATGTAAAATCTCTTGTATGCTTACAGACCAATCAAGGGGGGATTTACATCAACTTAGATAAAATTATATTTTAGTATTGTGATATGAAAAAGCTTAAAAATTAAAAATCATCTTTTTGCCTTCTAGTGTTGTACGCATGCACAAAATTTCAAAACAAGCAACATGTGCAGGACAGTGCTGACTCCTTAAAGGCCATGACAACATATTCACATCTCTGGCTTGTAGAGAACAAGTAAGTCCACCGTCTGGCCTCACCCCTCTCCTCCAGGATGTACTTTTTTTTCATCGCTGCAGTTTGCGTATTGAAGAATATGCTCTCCAAACCTCATTACTGCGTTTGAACTCTTGCTTGGTGCACCTGAGTAACACTGATCTACATCATATAGATGTCAAGAAATCCCAGATATTCAGCCTGGTGTTTGCTCAGGTATACATGAAGTTTGACTCAGCTGAGAATCGCTTTAATCTGCTTCCCTAAACAAATTAACATGGCTGCAAAAGCACCAACTCTACTCCACGGCTTCAGATGAATTACTTGTGCCAGCAGCTAATTGGACTGAGATTGCTTTGCACTCAAGGAAACACCTGCGTTTTCTTGATTACTGAAGATGTGTTAGATGTTTTAAAATTTAATAGGGGAATTGCATTTTTATTAACTTTCTGCGCTACACTGAATTAAAAATAAAGTATGTCCTCTTTGAAGATGAGTAAAGTATTTAACTGTGATTCTCCATTTTGCTTGTAAAAATGTTAAATACATGAGATATATAATTTTTAAAGATGTTTGTGCATTGATTTCAGATCTAGCACCAGTAACCTATAAATGTCCACAAACTTGCACCACTTTAAGAACAATAAACGATGTTAAACTACAGACATACAGTGGTCAAATGGGGTTTTCTTTTTTTTTTTCAGGAGAAAACTGTGCTGCTGGCATCACTTAAAAATGTGCTGCAGCCTTTCCCAAGATGTGCTGATTTTCATCTTCACAGTTTAAGTGCTGACTGAAATGCTCACTCAACTGTTTGTGAGCACCAACCTAAATTTACTGTTAAAAAAACAAACAAAAAAAATACACCATCTTTACCACTTTACTTCAGAAAGTGCATTCAGAGTCCCCCTACAGAAGAAGCTCCTACTGTGTGCCCATGTGTGGATCCAGTTCATAAAAAGCTTTCCAGAGCAGGATTACAATCTGTATTGTCCCAGGGCTTATGATAGGACAAGGATTATATGTTGGAATGCAGATATCTTTAGTAACATGTTCCAGAAATAAAACATCCCCACAGGCTGTGTGCTGGGATGGAGCTTAAAGACGGTGGGCTCAGTGGAAGCTGCATCTGTGTGGGTTGAAGTCAAACAGTTGTCCATCTGTCAGAGCACAGACTGAAATGATCTCTATCAGAATTAGCACTTGTTTTGAAAAGTTAACACTTGCAGCATGGATTATTGCTCTAACTTTGATTTCCCATTAAAACCCTTTAAATAGATGATTGGATGTTTCGGTCGAGGGCCGGTTAAGCTGTCATTAGTTGCCGTGGAGATATTAATAGAAACCAGTAAATCCCAACTTAAATTGTGCAAAAGTGAATAGAACATATTAACACTAAACATGACATATACAAAACAGACATATTATCAGGGCCATGCAGAGACCACTAAAGGGGCAGGTGCTCAACAACAAAAAAAGGGCACATCTGACCACATTCTAGGACAGAATATTAACAAAGCCTCTCAGCTTTCAGAGTTTAATAAACAATGATAAATTACAAAAATGTGACATATACAATTGAACATCTCCATATAGAGCATAACACTATGCCTATGTAAGATATTTTATTAGTAATTTTTTTCTGCAGGTCTATTTTGTTATAGGACAGTATTGCAATATTCAAACCCGCAATTTAGCAAGATATGTAAATCAGACCTAGACCACCAGACATATTTTGTTTTTACAGAATTACACTATTAAAAATATAAACAAAGGCACAGTGCAACCTTTTAGTGGACTGTAATCTATAAAACAAAGAGCTGCCTGTTTGCTGCAGTGGAGATGAAGGTGGTCCATTCAGGAAAGCAGAGCTGCATCAAACGTTAACGTGGAACTGCAGAAAAACGAAAAAAACAAAAGCAAAAGTTGCTTTAACTGAATTGTTAATGCATGTCACCATGTCACCATGAGAAAAGCCTACTGAGTTTTGCTTAAAAAAACTTTTTTCAACATTTAAATCACACATTTTGGACTCATGAAGTTAACTTTTTTTGCAAAACCAACTTATTTGCGCTTGTCAGAAATATTTTCTTGCTATTCCAAGTTTATTTGTGACTCAAAGTTTTGCTTGTGATTCTCACATGATATCATGGGCAGGGCCCAAAATCACAACAAAATATTTCTGATGTGTGCAAATAAATGTTTATGTTTGGTAAAAAATGAGTTATTTAATTAAAAAAAGTATTTTAAACAAAACTTTTTTTTTAAAGAAATCATTACAATTCCGAAAATTTTGATTACAATTTTATTTTACTTAACTGAGGTTAGTTTTTTCTTCTATTGAATAATTGGGAAACACATTTAACTTCACACTCTGTGAACCAGAGCCTAAACTTAAAGTCTGGATTGAGTTTTTTCCCCTTCATTAATGACACTTTTATTACATTCATTATATCTATCATGGTAATTCAGGGTGAGTTATTTTTAATTCTAAATGAATATCCTTGTTGGACTTTTATTTAAGCGTTATTCTCCTTCAAGATACATTTACCTAATGCCAGAATAAATTAAATGTACATTATGTAGCGGCGGCAACCCTCGAACCCGTTGGTGGACACCTTCGGTGAGGGATACTGTCAAGCTGAAGAAGGAGTCCTACCGGGCCTTTTTGGCCTGTGGGACTCCAGAAGCAGCTGATGGGTACCGGCGGGCGAAACGGCATGCGGCTCGGGTTGTCGCTGAGGCAAAAACTCGGGCGTGGGAGGAGTTTGGAGAGGCCATGGAGACAGACTTCCGTACAGCTTCGAGGCGATTCTGGTCCACCATCCGGCGTCTCAGGAGGGGGAAGCAGTGCAGCACCAACACTGTTTATAGTGGGGGTGGTGCGCTGCTGACCTCAACTTGGGACGTTGTGGGCCGGTGGGCGGAATACTTCGAAGACCTCCTCAATCCCACCAACATGCCTTCTGTTGAGGAAGCTGAGCATGGGGACTCTGGGCTGGGCTCTCCAATCTCTGGGGACGAGGTCGCCGAGGTGGTCAAAAAGCTCCTCGGTGGCAGGGCCCCGGGGTTGGATGAGATCCGCCCGGAGTTCCTTATGGCTCTGGATGTTGCGGGGTTGTGTTGGCTAACACGACTCTGCAATATCGCATGGACATCGGGGGCAGTTCCCCTGGACTGGCAGACTGGAGTGGTGGTCCCCCTGTTTAAAAAGGGGGACCGGAGGGTGTGCTCCAATTACAGGGGGATCACACTCTTAAGCCTCCCTGGTAAGGTCTATTCAGGGGTCCTGGAGAGGAGGGTCCGTCGGATAGTCGAACCTCGGATTCAGGAAGAGCAGTGTGGTTTTCGTCCTGGTCGTGGAACACTGGACCAGCTCTACACCCTCAGCGGGGTCCTGGAGGGTGCATGGGAGTTCGCCCAACCAGTCTACATGTGTTTTGTGGACTTGGAGAAGGCGTTCGACCGTGTCCCTCGGGGGTAGAGTGCCTTCTCCGGGTCAGGGGGGTCGTCCTGCCTCAAGTGGAGGAGTTTAAGTATCTGGGGATCTTGTTCACGAATGAGGGAAGAAGGGAGCGGGAGATCGACAGGCGGATTGGGGCAGCGTCTACTGTGAAGCGGGCGCTGTACCGGTCCGTCGTGGTGAAGAGAGAGCTGAGCCAAAAAGCGAAGCTCTCGATTTACCGGTCGATCTACGTTCCCACCCTCATCTATGGTCATGAGCTTTGGGTCATGACCGAAAGAACGAGATCACGGGTACAAGCGGCCGAAATGGGTTTCCTCCGCAGGGTGGCTGGGCTCTCCCTTAGAGATAGGGTGAGAAGCTCGGTCATCCGGGAGGGACTCAGAGTAGAGCCGCTGCTCCTCCACATCGAGAGGAGCCAGTTGAGGTGGCTCGGGCATCTGGTAAGGATGCCTCCTGGACGCCTCCCTGGTGAGGTGTTCCGGGCACGTCCCACCGGGAGGAGGCCTCGGGGAAGACCCAGGACACGCTGGAGGGATTACGTCTCTCGGCTGGCCTGGGAACGCCTTGGGATTCCCCCGGAGGAGCTGGAAGAAGTGGCTGGGGAGAGGGAAGTCTGGGCCTCCCTTCTGAAGCTGCTGCCCCCACGACCAGACCCCGGATAAGCGGAAGAAAATGGATGGATGGATGGATGGATGTAGCAAAGGAAATTAGAAGATCGGACATATATCCATTATGGAGATGATCGGTTTTGGACGGGCGATGTGCCCGTATTGCATAAGTGATTCAGAAGAATGACTGATATCATTAAAGATAGAGGGGAGAAGCTTTTTAGTTATCTAGCTTTGCTAGCAAAGTCGTTAGCTAGCAGCTAGCTAATAGCACAACAACAACAGCCTAATATATGTATGATAGAAATACTGAATCGATAGATAAGAACAGTTTTTCCTCACCTGGTTGTCTCCTCCCACTCAGTAGTTCTTCAGAGAAAGACAGACGCAGATGCCTGTCAGTGTCTGTTGTATTTCATTACCTCTCTGCTTAAACCGCGACTCCGAGCTGAAGCAGAAATGATACTTCAAAGTTTTCCGTCATCTGACAAGTAGCAAGTCTACTCCACTTTATTCACCAAAAACTTTATTTTTATAATTCACCAAAAACTGTTCTGTAATCTGGAACGTTCGCTACGTTGAGCTCCGCAGTTAGCCACCTCATCTCACTGCGCGAGGCAACTGCGTCATGCGTCACGGGCAAAAGGTCAAAGGTAACAAGGTGACCAGAGGGCTTATTATGTTGTACAAAAAAGAAACAAAAAAGCAAAGAATTTTAGCACGTTTTTATGTGTCAGAAGAGGGCTTAGGAAATAATAACACACACAAAAAAATCTTTGACCAAAAGGGCACTTGGGGGCAAGGAGCAAAAAAGGCAGGTGCTCAAGCACCCCCAGCTCCGTCCTCTGCACGTGCCTGCATATTATGGTCACTGATATATATTGCATGATTCTAGACTAGCGGTTTGTGGGCGGTATCGCCCCCCGGGGGGTGTTCAGAGGACGGCAGGGGGCGCTGGCGGAAATTTTTACAAAAAGGGGGTGCTGGGATTCCTTTGGGGGGCGTTTGGTCAAAGGTAAACTTTACACCTTAAATGCACAAAATACCAGTTTAGACTTTGAGCAACTTGGTAAAACTGTATTGTGTAACATTAAATCATGCTTGACTACAACGGTATCGATGGCAGCTCTTCTTCTTATTCTCTTCAGTGTTTCTAGCTTCTTGGCGAAGCTTCGTTCTCCTGCTACTGGTATCTTCACCGCATCAGTTCAGAGTTACACCGTCTGATGACGTTGCTGTGATTCACTTTATCTGATATTTTTATATGTTTTGCCAGTTCTGTGATCATGTCAAAGCAGCAACTTATATTAACAAGTATTTTAATTCCGTTTGAAGTCTGCCGCTTCCATGGAAGGACAACAAAAAATTGCTCTTATAAACATGTAATTACTAAAATCACGATACCCTTACTTTGTATCCCTCTGAAAAACGAACCCATTTAAATAAAGAAATCCCTCGATGGGTGATGCCACGATAGAGAGAGTTCATTTTATAGCGTTAACACCGGTGCTGTAAGTGGTCCAGTATGAAACGGGTGTGATAGAACAACGGTACCACAGCACTTTTAAATTTCAATAATCAGAATACCAAATTGTTTCCGTTGTTATAAAAGATTTATGTCAGTCTGCCTTTTCCCCATCAATACGCATCCCGACCGCTGCGCACCATAAGGAGTAAAAAAAAAAAGACGCACACATTGCGCAAAACTTTGAAACAGGAGAAGCGGGACATAAAACGGAGCGACAAACTAGATGTGAATTATGGCATAAAAACAGAAAATCCGACGCTGAATAGTGAAAAATCAACACATGATGTGACGATTAGGTGATGAGTGAAGATTACTGATGGTGAGCGTCAATAAACGATAAAATAAATCTAACAACAGGAAAGAAACTAAAGTGGACATGGCAAAAAACCGAAAAGACAATACTAATCAAATGAAACTAAATGGAAATGAATGAAGAACAAAATGCAAGAATAAACTAAGAAACTAAACTAAATACACAGGAATAAACTTGTATGGCAAGACCTTTCGAGCAATAATTAATATAGAGGACTGTATGGTAAGAATAAACAAGACACTATTTTCAGATAAAAGGTAAAATAATATTGTTGAAGTGCCATGGGTTTGTTGCGACCATATCTAGTACTGAGAATAAATATATCTTACAGACATAACAGTAAATAATTTATCACTTATTTATGTTTTTAATTAGATTTGATATATTTATTTCTTCAATATTATTTTTCATGTAAGTGTTAATGTCATGAGACTGACGACTCCATGACACTTTCAATTTGACTCATTAGGATTTGATTAAGAACCAGATTTGTTCTTTGTAATTTCTGTCCAGTAAAACTATTAATCTATAAATCAATAGACAGGTCTATATAAAGATATAATCCATGTTTCTGTCTCATATTTGTATGGCATTAAAAGGACCTGGAACTTTTGTTTTTCCACCGAAAGCTCTGGTTTGCACAATAAATGCCATGTGGGTGAAATTTTATGAATGATACTCTGATGTCCCATTCTCCTGAAGGCAGCACAGAGCTGCACCACCAGAAACTGACAGAAACACTGAAGAGAAGAAGAGCTATGATTAATGTAGTTACAGTTCTATCCATGTTTTAATGTTGCAGAGCTCAGTCGTTTGCAAATAGTTCAAAGTTTAAACTGGCATGTTGAGCATCTTTTATCTGGTCATTTTGTGGAATATTTAACAACTAGAAAATGGCAAAGCATAAGAATATTTTTTCCACTCTGATTGGCTGCTGTTAGGCCTACAAATTTTAACTTGAATATCCATTGCATTTTCCGTAGACGCCTGTGAAAATAATTTCCATTCCCATGGCTTTTTTGTTCTCTGGGAAATTATTTTTGATGATAAATACAGAAACAAGCATAAAAAATCAAAACATTTACAATAGTGATAGTAATATTGATAAAATAATAGTCAGTGCCAAGTAGTCTACAAATTCTTTGGTGGGGGCGGTGAGGGATTTGGATAAAAGCCGGGGGGGCGCTGGCCCAAAAAAGGTTGAGAAACACTGTTCTAGACTAATGTTACTCTATTACTGTTTGGTGACTGTTTCCTAATGCTATTCTGAGAAGCAATTTTCATTTTATCAAAATTGCTAAAAGTCAATGTGTAGACTGATACAGGGGTGGAAATTAGCACCCGCCACTGGCCAAATGTGGGTAAAAATATGGAGTGGCTTGTAAATTTCAGCAACGCATCCGCCGCTGTGTAGGGTTGCCAATTTGTACTGAAGAAAAAAAATATATAGCAGCATTCAGTTTTTCAGAGGAGGATGATGAGAGAGAGATGTGACCAGGCATAGATTGCGGAAGACAGAGCCAGAAAAAATAATAATACCAGTGGTTTTGATCTGCCCGGTAAGGAGTGGAAATGTTCATGAAGAGGCAGTGTTTCATGCAAGCAGGAGGGCAGGTGTGTGTGTGAATCCGGGTAGGGGAAGTCAATACTAAGCTAGCAGGCTGTCAAAAAAACACTGGGTTAACACAGGAACCCAATGTGTTACCCTGGGTTTTAATAATGATCACGTTCTGAGATATTTTAGTAATAAGAATAATTGTGAATTTCAATTGAAAGTCTAATAAGTAAGGGAAAACAGTTAGAAAACAGCTACTAGTACCATTTAAAAATGTTTAAAAAATTACTAGACACATCTTCAATAAATACTATCTGGGGGAGTTGTAGCCGAAATGTGCAATCATTTCCTATGTTTAATATAGGAAATGATTGCAATAATGTCAGGGCTGTGTAGTTAAAGTTTGGTGTTAGTAATTACTTCAAATGAACTTATTGCACTACACCTCTGCTAAGAGGTATCCATGCTTTCATATGTTAAATTAGTCTGTTTAACTACATATGTATGGTAAACTTATCATCAGTAAATCGGTTTTCATAGAGTTAAGAATAAATCATACATTTTATATAATTTGCTTGTACTGGTGGGATTTGTTATCGCAAGAGAAAAAAAAAACAGTGGCTGGTGAAATGTTTGAGTGGACCATAAAAATGTTCTCTACATATTTTAGACTTTGAACCCGACATGCTTGAAAGTAATCCAAACTCATTAAAAACTGTGATACAGCCTTTTAGTTTTCTGCTAATTGGAAGCTGTGATGCTAACTTTAGCATTGTTGGCAGCTAACAGTTAGTCCATGAGATTATTATTCAAAATGGATTAAAAGGTTTTCTATCTAAGGAAGCCCAGCAGATTGCATCGAGTCACTGACGACTCTTCACTTCTATTGGATGAGAAGCAACAGTGGACGAACTGGGGCGCGACCATCGTCCGGCCACGCTCCGGCCCAGTCGCGGAAGGCTTTCCTCACCGACCCGAGTCGGACTGTTTTGTTGACATTCTTTATGTCAACAGAGTGGCTTTAGATATTCATCTGGGGTGCTTCGACTAGGCTTACCAAGGGACCAGCCCCTATACATTTAAAGCCTGGGGGAGCTCGGGGGGAAGAAAGACAGAGACTGCGGCGGCAGCGTGTCAGTTGGTCTGTGTTACCCAGAAAGCAGTTGGGCACAATATCGCAACATCAACACCGTGAGTGAAACAATGACTGGGGCAGCCTACTATATAAGGTACTGGGGGACCACTTCTTTATTATTATATATCCACATTTGCAGAGAACAGAACAAATCGTGTCCCGTATAGGTTCAATTCATCCCTAACTGTAGCGTCTATTCTATGCGCCTTATAATGCGGTGCGCCTTATATATGAAAAAAGTTTTAAAATAGGCCATTCATTGAAGGTGCGCCTTATAATCGGAAAATATGGTAGTCTAAAAAACAGCAGAAATAACTCCAGCAGAGCCAGATTTACTTGGACACGTTCCCATGGCAGCTTTTGTTCGAAAACAAAACTCAGTGCCTTTTCTATCTCTGTCACACACTAAGTGTACGTCAGGAGCTTGAGGTTTATTATTTTGTCCAAACATATTTGAAATGTAGACTAGAGAAGCAGAGGACCCAAACACATGACAAACAATTTTTATTGTCACCTATTCAGACCTGACAGCTTTGGACCATTGGCAATGTAAAGACAGTACTGTACATTCTACTTGACGCTTGATCATTTGTCAGGAAGCAGTGAGATATTCTTCTATGCCTTGTTAAGTATTCATAGCCATGAACTTCTCCTGAATGTGAAGATGCAGGCACAAACCATCAATGCATTTTGATTGGGTTTAACTTGAAACAGCAAATTAATCATCTGAAAAGTGAGGCGTACGTTTGTTTTCAGTGTCTGGAAACAAACCATCCTTGTTAAAATATCACAGGGATTGTCCCGGTGTGCCATAAACCTGGAGAGCCACCAGGCTTCATTTGCTTGCTTGATCACTTGACTCAAAAACATAAAAATTGTAAACCACTATTTTGGCTATGGTTATCTGTTGGGTCCTTGTACTGCTGGAAGGGTACTTCTGGTGGGTTTCTCCTAGAACCATCCAGTTATTGGTATAATAGATCTTGCTACCATTTCTTTCTGTATTTTTCTGTATTTATACTTAGATTAAAATACATAAAACTGGATTCTATTTACCATTTAGGTGAGTTTTAGTTCTCTCCCTGGTGGTAGTAACAACCTTTTTAGCATATCAATGTTCTTCTTAGGTCTCTAAAGGGCCATCATTTGATCCAGGTGCATTAAACCAAGGAGAGAACTAAAACATGCAGAATGCCAGCCCTCAAGGACCGACTTTGGGGACCAGTGGCTTACATATTTGCAGTTGTTGTCCAGCCGGCGCAACATATTAACAACTTAATCCTCATATAGTCTGTCATGGTTGTTGTTTTTCTTCCCGCTTGCGTGTATCAGGATGCAGAATAGTGAGATTTGTTGAGAATCAGTGACATTCAGTTTGGATGAATGCGACCTGAACGTTAGGTCACATTTGAGTCGGATACATATCGGATATGGGTCACATTTGAAAAAGAATCCGACCTCTCCTGTTCACACTGCCATGAAAAGATCGGATAAAGGTCGCATTATGTCAAAAAAAATTGGAATTGGGTCATTTCAGGCTGTAGTGTGAACGCACTGAAAACTGGAGAAAGCAGTGGCTTTTCTCTCTGAATCAAGTCTATAGCGAGTAAATAGAGAAACTCTCAGAGAGTTTTTAAAGTTTAGAAGTCAAATCTATTGCTCAGGGGGGAGTTATAGCAGAATGTTGACCTTTTCTCACCTTCAATTGTCACTGGTTATCAGTCACAATGCTGATGGAGTTCAGATTTGCAAGATATCAACAGATTAACACAAAAACAGTGCAGACTACTGAGAAGAACGGTGCTGAAGAGAAAAGAAAAGAGGGATTGTTATTATTACAGAAGGATGGCTTGTGGCACTTTCCGGTAAAAATCGGAACAGACAGACAAAAAACAACCGTATAAAACCATCCCAACCACCATATGGCTCGGGGGAGATGTCCTTGCTGTGTCCCTGAAAGTACTACAACCCCCCCCCGCCCCCCGCCCACACCGCCTTGCCTTCCTCCTCTCTGTGCTTTTGAAGTTTGCCGGTTGCCTTTTGGGGGCTGCTCACTTCCTCTCTGAACATGACTCCACTAATCTGGATCTCCGATGGCGAAAGCAGTCACCTGGCTACTGCCGATAGTGGCGCAGGAAGCATTAACATTTCAAACTTTTTCAAAATCAGTAAAATGTGTAAACAGAACTTGAGCTTAGTTGGATAACTCAAATGAACTTAAAAAGTGGTCAGAAGCACAGAGGTTTAGGCAAGTTAATGACAAATACTAACCCAGTGAAGTCACATCAAGTCAAACACATTTTATTTAAAAAATTGGGAATTGTTTGCAGTTCTCCGTACAACACATATTTAGAGTTCATCCACACATTTGATAAAGTTTTCCACTCAATAGTGGTTGTGATAGTGTACACAAGGGCAAGTGGGTAACTCTTACCAAGTATTTTTGGTCTAATTAGTGCAAATATTAAGACAAAACCAACTTATAAGTAACTTTTCAGCAAGATATTGGAACTTGTTTTAGGTCAATAATTCCTTAATATTGATTAAAAAAAAGTATTTGTTCCACTAGCAGATTATTTCAATTCTGGGAAAATGGACCTAATACATTTTCATCAATATTAAGAAATCTAATAGATGTATTAATGGTTAGTGTTCAAACAAAAGACACCTCACTAGTCCGTCAAGGGTGACTCAGGACACACAGGACAGACAACAATGTGTCCACACACAAAAAAACAGAGGAGAGCAGGCAAGAGAGACTTGATTCCGAGAACCTCGGTCAAGAAATGCAACAGATGGATGCTACCGGAGCACACAGCGCTACTTGAACCAAACCTGCTGATGATGGCTCCCATGGTTACAGAAAGTACAGCAGCTGGAAATTCCTCCTGAGGCTCTTGGTGTCTAGATTATCTCAGATTGCCAACTGTCCAAAACAAAAAGTTATCTGCAGACACAGTGAGTCTAAATCACACACAAAGTTATTATTATTATTTTAGGATAATTTTTTAGTAGTTAAAAACAAAATATTGTGAAATCATGATGTCTTTTTTTCCTCTTTAATTAACAAACTTTCAAATGCTCCAGCTAAAGTACACACTAGAGTGACTTTGGTAACTACAATTCAAAAAATATTGACCCACTAACTCCACAGTTTGTTTCACACTGTCGGTGGCTGAGGACCAACAGTGTGACTTGACAGGTATGGTAAGAAATTAGTGCTGTATTACATGCACAAGTAATAACAGACGGGCGCTTTTAGAAGGTTTTTATGAAAGGTCAGCATAGTGATTTATTGACATCGATTCTATTTTGAGATATTTCTGTGTAAGTGACTGTTTACTATTACTAGCCTAAATGCTAACTACCATCAGGTTGACCGTTAACTGGACGTTATCAACTGGACGTATATTTGTTGAAGAAAGTTATTTCCCCTTGAATTTAGAGGGAAGTTATAAGAATCCTTGTATCACAGATTTTTTTTCAAGCCCTGGTGCATTATATGTATACAATTGGAAACTCATTTTTAATGTGGTATATGTTAAGTTCATGATTATCTATCTATGCTGATTAACATGCTTTTATGCTGTACATAATATTCAACAGACAATACAAATGACTGAAATTATGAAGTTTTTAGTCATGTAAACGTAAGCTGCCGGACGGTCGCAGCATGTCAGCAAAGCCACTACTAAACAATCTGATTTCTGTTTTCACTAAATAAAAAGGCTGTTACACACAAATCAGTGTGTCTGCTGTGCCGCGTGTGTAACATACTTTAGTTTTTTCTTAATCTCCTATTAAGAAATAATAGGAACTTTGATACTACAATGGCGGTTTTGTATAGTGCTGCTGCTATACATAAATAAAATTGATCATCCACAGATCTGCAGACTTTTGTTTCTTCCCATCATGCACAAGTATTTGTGAATTACTTACAGTTCCAGCGCATTTCCTTCTGATTTGTTGCCACAGCGGTCATTAACAGAAACCTGGCAATGGCTGGCCACATTTGAACCTTTTCTGCCACCTCCCCTTATGCCGGGGCACTCCAACATGCACACTCTACAGCACCAAAATACACACAAACTCAAAACCCCCATGTACACAAGTAATTTGGCATTCAGTGGTCCAGACAAGCTAATCTCTCCAACTGCAGATTGGGGTGAGCCAAGCCAAGCACTGAGTAAGCCAAGCATAACGTCACCTCTGTAGAACTGTGGAAGCCAGAGTTTTAGTAAAAAAGAATTTTTAAAAATAAAAAACTCCTTAAGCTATATGCATCATAAGATTTATTTAAAAGTTTTTGTCGAGATCTGAAATACTACCAGCTTTCTTAATAAAAGCCTTCAAGCTCAATGGCACCATAATTTTGACAATCCTTTCAGTAAAATTAACTTTACTCATCCTTTAGCTTTTGAAAATGAGTCTATGAAAGACCTCAGGGAAGTGTTTACTGCAGCATAATTAGCTCCACAAGCCAACTCGCTGGTTACAGTGCAGCACAGACACGTCCTAAACAAACAGAACAGCCTCAAAACTTAAATTTTAATCAAGCTCTCTTCATTATACAACTTCTCCCTCTCCTCTAATTTAGAGCAGAGCATCTCTGAGCCAATCTTCTTAATGAGTGGAGGGAGGGAGAGGAAAGAAAATGCCACAATATGTTAATTGGTTCGTAGAAGAGGAGAGCAAACATCTAATTTAAGGAAATCGATGTGAGGGCCTCTGTAACAGCGACTGAGCGCTGCAGAGGTCAGGCAGCGCTTCTGGCCCACAGCATAATCTGCTCAGAGTGAACTTCCTCTTTACAAGATGAAGCTGCAGAGCGATGAAAAGACTTCATGACGAGTCTTCCCAAGCACAATTGGGGCAGCGTTTGGTCCCAGATGTGAAATTACAGTAGACTTCTTAAAGGAACAACATGAACTTAAGCAAAGTCTTAAACTCTGAAGAAGCGAATAGGAAGCATAGTGGAGGCTTCAGTAATTCAGGTCTCAGGTTCATACTAGAAGGTGAGAGTAGACAAGCTCTGATTAGTTTGGCTCTGACCTAGTCAACTCGGTAAAGTTTGCAAATGACACAACAGTGTTTGGATTCATCTTTGCCGAAAGATTAAAGGCTCCAACACGAAGTTATCACCGCACTGCACAATACTTTTTTCTGTCAAAAGCACTGTTGGATCTTTTCATTGTTTCAAAATTAGAAATCAATCTAATAAAAACGCTTCATCTGAAGCCGGATAGTCGACCTGCGGTCACATTCATATTCACACACACCTTTCAGAAAATGGCACAGACCACCTTCAGTGTAGGTCACCACAACCAAAGGGTTTCCCCTTCCTCCCTGCATCCGTCACTCTGCAGGCCGCCTCCTCCAGGAACAACAACATTATGTTCCCATCCTGGTGTTATTGATCATTAACCATGTCTTGTTAATCTACCTGTCGGAGTTATTTAGTGAACAATAATACAAAATGCACAAAACTCCTCACCGCGTTGAGTCAAGAGTCTCTCGACCTTCAAAATTCCAAATCAAACTTTTTTCCAAAACATTTTTCCATCGTTTGTTACTTGAACATGCTTCTGATTTGTTTCAAAATGTAGTTTCTTTGTAGCAAAATAGATAGATAAATAAATAAACTAAATATTTCTTACAACTTAGATGAAAATTTAAGTTTTTGTTGGCTCTAGTGGCCTTTATTTGATAGTTAATTGACAGGAAAGTTAGTAATGAGAGATGGGGAAAGACATGTGGCAAAGGTCACCAAGCCAGGAATTGAACTTGCGACGGCCGCATCAAGGACTAAGGCCTCCATACATGGGTTGTGCTTAACCCCTGCGCCACCACAGCACACCCATGAAAATGAAAATTAAACTAATCTGATCTTGCAAATTCAAAAAGTGGTGAAAAGAATCCATTCAAAACACCTCTGGTCATCAAACCGGACATCTGTGTTCTTAATCTTTTAAATTATGACAAAATTCTTGAACCTAAAATTTGGGGAATTTTATCAACTAAAGCAGAAAATGTATCTCTGCTTGTAGTTTTAAATTTGTATTTATTTTTTTTTAACTCTTAATACAAACTGAATTCCATAAAAGTTGGGACACTAAACAAATTGTGAATAAAAACTGCAATGATGTGGAGGTGCCAACATCTAATATTTTATTCACAATAGAACACAAATCACAGATCAAAAGTTTAAACTAAGACAATGTATCATTTTAAAGGAAAAATATGCTGTTTCAAAATTTCATGACGTCAACAAATTCCAAAAAAGTTGGGACAAGGCCACCACAGCACACCCATGAAAATTAAAATTAATCTAATCTGATCTTGCAAATTCAAAAAGTGGTGAAAAGAATCCATTCAAAACACCTCTGGTCATCAAACCGGACATCTGTGTTCTTAATCTTTTAAATTATGGGAAAGTCTAAAAGTCGCCAAAGCAATCCCAACAATTCTAAATGCAAAAACCAGAATCACAGATTCAGCTTTGACCCATGTGCTGCTGTCCTACATTTGAATCAAATATTGTTCTCTGAATTTTTGACTTGTTGCTTTTTCTGACTACATGGCATACATTTATTCCATCAGGACTTGGTTTGTGAAAAATCTAGTTTCTGCTCAAACACTTAATGCAGTTCTTTGTACAGAAATCATATATCTTTTAGAAGTCAAACACATTTTATATGAAGTAGAACTCAATTTGATGCAATGACAAAATTCTTGAACCTAAAATTTGGGGAATTTTATCAACTGAAGCAGAAAATGTATCTAATGTATTTAAATTTGTATTTATTTTGTTTAACTCTTAATACAAACTGAATTCCATAAAAGTTGGGACACTAAACAAATTGTGAATAAAAACTGCAATGATGTGGAGGTGCCAACATCTAATATTTTATTCACAATAGAACACAAATCACAGATCAAAAGTTTAAACTAAGACAATGTATCATTTTAAAGGAAAAATATGCTGTTTCAAAATTTCATGACGTCAACAAATTCCAAAAAAGTTGGGACAAGGCCATTTTTACCAGTGTGTGGCATCTCCCCTTCTTCTTACAACACTCAACAGACGTCTGGGGACAGAGGAGACCAGTTTCTCAAGTTTAGAAATAGGAATGCTCTCCCACTCATGTCTAATACAGGCCTCTAACTGTTCAATCGTCTTGAGCCTTCTTTGTCGCACCTTCCTCTTTGTGATGCGCCAAATGTTCTCCATAGGTGAAGGATCTGGACTGCAGGCTGGCCATTTCAGTACCCGGACTCTTCTCCTATGTAGCCATGATGTTGTGATTGCTGCAGAATGTGGTCTGGCATTATCTTTTTGAAAAATGCAGGGTCTTCCCTGAAAGAGATGACGTCAAGATCAGTGGTCCCCAACCTTTTTATTACCACGGACCGCTCAAGACTTGGACAATTTTGCTGCGGCCGGGGGCGGGTGAACCGTCAGATAAGGCTTCTGCATGTTGGTGTTCCCTCTAAATCCTGAATATACCCAATTCGGGTTGTCTTGGCCCTTTTATCGCAGCCTGTGGGGGTTTTCCCTGATTGGGAACGAGAATACAACTTGTTGAATGTGACAGGGAGCCAATCAGAATGTGCGGTGACGTAAGAACGGAGGGGAATCCCAAACAGCTGACATATCGCGCAACTGTGAGTCCGGTGGATATCGGAGATGATATGTGGAAATGTTTATTATTATATGTAAAGGTCATTATTATGTTTATTCAGATAAAAATGTTAACTATGAAAAAACATATTCACCTCCAAATCATAGTGCAGCAATAGAGCGGCTGCTCCCGTCGTCTTTTATCCACCGTCTTTTCTTTTTGTTACGTCTTTTATCTCTTAAAATGACTCCGCATCCTGATATTGCTTCTACATAGTCATCCGTGTTTGGTTATTCTAAATTCCCATATGCTATGTTGGGAGTTTTGTGGATTTTCTTCTGGAATCGCGATGTTCGTGACTGGAATCGGTTCGTGTGGTGTGTTGCTCCTGCCTTGGAGTCACGAACCGATCTAACCTGTTGTACTTTTATTAGCTCTGTGGTCACAGAGGTTTGGAGAATCGGCCGACAGTTCTTAAATCTTGCCGTCTAAACCAGACTAAAGACTCACAAGCTCTTCTTATCTCCTCCCGACCACTGCCCTAACGCTCTCTGACTCTGGTCGCTATGGTAACGTTTACATATCCCTTCAAAATAAGATACAGATACGCCACAAAAACGAATATTTTACTTTCGTGAAAATTTTAACTCACGATAATGACTAATGGGAGCCCTGAACTTGTTTCTCTGCAACGAGATGGTCCCATCAGGGAGTGATGAGAGACAATGACACCCGAAGTGTTGCTTATATCCACAGCCTGCTTGGTCTCTATGTAGCGAAGCATGTGGCGAAGCAATGAAGCTTCAAGCAATCTTGAAGCTTCATTGCCTCATTAGCAGCCGATCGCCGCATGTTACGCAGAGCAGGCTTGTAACGTGGGACTCACCTACTGGTCCGGGATAAATCCATTCTCCTGTCTCTTTTCTGGGCCTTTTCCCCTTTGCAAATAAACTTTCCAAAGACATCTAATCTGTTTCTTACTCATTTTCCTGCTTGTGGGCTCAATGTTGGTGCGCAAGTAACCGAGAGGTTTTTCAAAATAAAAGATCCTCCAAACTCAATACATAAAACGGAAATATTTAATTATTTCTTGCGCGGCCCGGTACCATTTGGTCCACGGACCGGGGGTTGGGGACCACTGGTCTAGATAGGAGTATATGTTGTTCTAGAACCTGAACATAGTTCTCTGCATTAATGGTGCCTTTCCAGACATGCAAGCTGCCCAAGTCACAAGCACTCATGCAACCTCATACCATCAGTGATGCAGGCTTTTGAACAGAGCGTTGAACTTGGGTTATCCTTGTCCTCTCTGGTCCGGATGACATGGCGTCTCAGTGTTCCATAAAGAACTTCAAATCGTGACTCATCTGACCACATAACAGTCTTCCATTTTGCCTCACTCCATTTTAAATGACTCCTGGCCCAGTGCAAACGGCTGAGCTTGTGGAGCTTGCTTAGAAATGGCTTCCTCTTTGCACTGTAGAGTTTCAGCTGGCAGCGGCGGATGGCAATGTGGATTATGTTCACCGACAATGCTTTCAGGAAGTATTCCTGAGCTCATACTGTTATTTCCTTGACAGTGGCATTCCTGTTTGAGGTGCAGTGATGTTTAAGGTCCCGGAGATCCAGTAGAGTTTTATGGCCTTGACCCTTACGCACAGCAATTGTTCCAAATTCTCTGAATCTTTTGAGGATGTTATGCATGGTTGATGATAATAACTTAAAAGTCTTTGCTATTTTATGCTGGGTAACACCATTCTGGAATTGCTGCACTATCTTTCTGCACAACAATGGTGGAATTGGGGTCCTCTTACCATCTTGGCTTCAGAGAGACACTGACACTCTAATAAGCTCTTTTTATACCCAATCATGGTGTCAATTGACCTAATTAGTGTTAATTGGTCTTCCAGCTGTTTGTTATATGTTCAATTTCCTTTTTCCAGCCACTTATTGCTACTTGTCCCAACTTTTTTGGGATTTGTAGACACTGTGAAATTTTGAATCAACATATTTTCCATTAAAATGTTGCATTTACTCAGATTAAACTTTTGATCTGCCATCTATGTTCTATTACGAATAAAATATTGACATTTGCCGTCTCCACATCATTGCATTCAGTTTTTATTCACAATTTGTTTAGTGTCCCAACTTTTTTGGAATCCGGTTTGTACAATGCTTGAATGGACCCAAAGTTGTCTTCTGAGTCTGATTCAATGGACTGATTTGTATAGTAAATACATGAATGATGAAACATGTCTTTAAATTGACCTGGCTAAAAGGATTATATTATTTTCATTTTCACTGTAACCTTTATTATTATTCACACAGCTAACAGAAATATTAGGTTTTGTGGATTTAAAAAAAATCGAAGTTGAAGATCTCTTGCACACTCGGTCTCTATGCATTCGTATTAAAATTTCAATATCCAAAAGGATAATATCCAAAAAGGATTGTCGGTAATATAGAAATAAAGCACATGGAAAAGCAATTAACAGGAAGCTGTTATTCTATTAATAAGCCGCTTTCTCTGTGGTCTCATGGCTGTTTGTGATCCATAATTAACGGTGAAGCGATCCCATTTTCACCTTCTGCCTGGGTTCCCCACCAGGCCTGCTCTCTGGAGAGCCCAGCAGAGGCAGAACAATGAAGCTTGCACTGGAAAAACCAATAACTCTCTCCTCTGAGCTGACAGGATTGACACTGTTGTTTTTACGTCATGCCACAGCAAAACATTTTATTTCTGTCTTGATAAACCCTGGTGACTTGAACAGATGGATTATGGAGAAATGCTGTCTGAACAAGTGAGAAAGAATTAGCAACACTTCACTGCTAAACTGAATCAGATCCCTCTGAGGCTGGTTTTTTAAAGATCTCAGAATTAATTCTCAGAGCTTTCATCACTTATCTACGGAAGCGCATTGCTATCACGCAAGAAAAAAAAAAATTCGAGCGCTATCACGTTATAACGTGATACGTATCTTGTTAAAA
The DNA here is from genome assembly GCF_904066995.2 of Poecilia reticulata. Lineage (NCBI taxonomy): Eukaryota > Metazoa > Chordata > Actinopteri > Cyprinodontiformes > Poeciliidae > Poecilia > Poecilia reticulata. Next base: position 782,086 of record NC_088844.1, on the reverse strand, counting down.
CGTGATACATATCACGTTATAACGTGATACTATCTTGTTAAAACGTGATACTATCTTGTTAAAACGTGATAGTTATCTTGTTAAAACGTGATACGTATCTTGTTAAAACGTGATACGTATCTTGTTAAAACGTGATAGTTATCTTGTTAAAACGTGATACGTATCTTGTTAAAACGTGATACGTATCTTGTTAAAACGTGATAGTTATCTTGTTAAAACGTGATACGTATCTTGTTAAAACGTGATATGTATCTTGTTAAAACGTGATACGTATCTTGTTAAAACGTGATAATTCTATGTCCAGGAAGTGGCGGTATTATGCTAGGCTAGTACAGTGGCTGACATGAATTGGTCAGGTTTCCCTTCATGTTTGGTCTACACGGATATGGATGCTGTGGTTAAAACCATTAACAGCTACTCTGAGCAGGATCCTACACAGAACGGGGCTGCACAGAAGGAAACGTCAATTCGGTTCTCTAGCTGTGGCGGCGTTCCTGACTGTCTGGATCGAAGCTGGAGTTGGCTTCCGATTGTAGCATCTGATTCGGGAAATGGCTAAAGAGCGATTAGAACGGAGTCTCAGATGTATTTGCTGAACATTTTCTGTTCAGATTTATTTTTTTTAACAGTACACTTGCTGTACAACGGCAACAGCTGTTCGTAACCAAGCAACCGAAATCAACAGAAGGCTAGATAGTGGCAAAAGACAAAACTAGATCCTGTTAAGCATTCTTCAAAATAAAAGACTTCCTCTCAAGTTAAAATGCATCCCTGTAAGCCACAACAGCCAAACAGAAAGGCAGGTGCTCTAGGACAAAAAAATGAAAGAAAACAGAAAGCTAAAATAATAGCAAATATTGTAAATGTGATAGTTCATTTATAATGCATTCCAGATACAAAAGTTTTTAAATCTCTCATGTTTGAAGTTTCACAATTCAGATAAAGGTTTCACAAATCACAAACTAGGTTTGAAATATTCTGCCATTGGCGTAGAATAATCTACTCCAGATTTGAAGTGTCGATGTATGTTTGTTTTTAAAGCATATCAGGTGATTTCTTAACACTTGCATGTTAAATCTAATTCCATGATTAGTTACTTATTTACAGGGCTGCACAGTGGTGTAGTTGGTATAGCTGATGTCTTGCAGCAAGAAGGTTCTGGGTTCAATTCCTGGCACGGGTCTTTCTGTATGGAGTTTGCATGTTCTCCCTGTGCATGCGTGGGTTTTCTCCAGGTACTCCGGTTTCCTCCCACAGTCCAAAAACATGACTGTCAGGTTAAATGGCCTCTCCAAATTGTCCCTAGGTGTGTGTGTGTGTGTGTGTATGTATCTCTTTGTTGCCCTGCGACAGACTGGCGACCTGTCCAGGGTGTACCTCGTCTCTCGCCCAGAATGTCAGCTGGAGATAGGCACCAACACCCCTCCCGAGCCCACTAACATACAAGGGTGTAAAGAAAATGGACGGAGTTACTTAATTACAGTCATATGTTAAGTATAATTTAAATGCTTATTATTATTTACTGAATGTAACTTGATTGTACATAATTACAAAAAGGTGATGTGAAAAATAATTAAATTCAAAGCTTTATTTATGATTTATTTTGACAAAAGGGAAGAGAGAGGAAGTCTTTTATTTTGAAGTATGCTTAACAGGATCTAATTTTTTGTCTTTTGCCACTATCTAGCCTTCTGTTTATTTTGGTTGCTTGGTTACGAACAGCCGTTGCCGTTATGCACCTATTGTACTGTTCAATAAAAATGTTTTACAGAAAATGTTCAGCAAATACATCTGAGCCTCCGTTCTAATCGCTCTTTAGCCATTTCCCGAATCAGAAGCTACAAACGGAAGCCAACTTCAGCTTCGATCCAGACAGTCAGGAACGCCGCCACAGCTAGAGAACCAAACTGACGTTTCCTTCTGTGCAGCCCCGTTCTGTGTAGGGTCCTGCTCAGAGTAGCTATTAATGGTTTTAACCACAGCATCCATATCCGTGTAGACCAAACATGAAGGGAAACCTGACCAATTCATGTCAGCCACTGTACCAGCCTAGCATAATACCGCCACTTCCTGGACATAGAATTATCACGTTTTAACAAGATACGTATCACGTTTTAACAAGATAACTATCACGTTTTAACAAGATACGTATCACGTTTTAACAAGATAAATATCACGTTTTAACAAGATACATATCACGTTTTAACAAGATACGTAACACGTTTTAACAAGATACATATCACGTTTTAACAAGATACTTATCACGTTTTAACAAGATACATATCACGTTTTAACAAGATAACTATCACGTTTTAACAAGATATGTATCACGTTTTAACAAGATAGTATCACGTTATAACGTGATATGTATCACGTTTTAACAAGATACGTATCACGTTATAACGTGATAGCGCTCGAATTTTTTTTTTCCTGCGTGATAGCAATGCGCTTCCGTACTTATCGCATTCGCACAATTGGGTAGGAAACCAGCCGAACAGTCACAAATCATTTGAAATATATAATAATTCAGTGATTTGATGCCTCCAGACTTAACGTGAAGATTCAAATCAATAAAAAAGCAATTAAGCTATTAAATTGTATTTAGCAATTCAGATGACATTACAGTGGTATAAAAGAACTAATGGAGGAGCATTATTGTGATGACATGCTGAAGCTGCAGTCAGAAAGAGGAAAAGCTTTTTAAAGAGACAGAGGCCCAATTTCAAGGCGTCTAATTGCAAAGTCACATTTCTTTTAAGTGATGTTTGATATATGCAGCAATTTTACAACTGATCTTGATTGTGCTATAAAATGACCATTTAAATGTTGCAACTCATTATGTTTAGGTTCCTTAAAGAGTTGTAGATATGGATGGCAGGGAAGAAAGTTTTTCCTGTAGCAGACTGTAGCACAGCGGTATGACGAAACAACAGCCTCATGTCCATAACTTTCTTGATTTTATGTAAAATCCTTCTTTGCATCATGATCTCCAGAGGTTCCACAGTTGTCCCCAGTACAGTACTGGAAGAGAACTGGAACAGAACCAGTCTTCTTTATTAGGCCTTTTTATGCCGCTGTTTCTGATGCTGCTGCCCCAACACATGATGCTCTCAACAACAGACTTATAGATCTTGCTGCAAACCTTGAAGGATCCGAGTTTCCTCCAGAAGTACAGTCAGCTATGATCCGTCTTATAGATGTTTCACTGCTGCCTTTCCAATCCAGTCTGTTGTCCAGATGAACACCGAGGTATTTATATTCCTCAACCACCTCCACTTCTGCTCTCATGATGGAAATAGGGTTTGATCTAACCCTGTTTCTCCTGAAAGCAACAATCATCTCCTTTGTTTTGTTTACATTTAGGATGAGTTGATTGTTCCCACACCGTGACACAAAGTAGTCCACCAGCTCTCTGTACTCTGCCTCTTGTCCATCTCTGATACACCTGACAACTGCAGAGTCATCTGAGTATTTGTGGAGATGACAGAGGTCAGACTTGCGCTTGAAGTCTGAAGTGTAGAAAGTGAAAAGGAATGGAGAAAGTACAGTCCCCTGTGTTGCTCCTGTGTTGCTGACCACCTGGTTAGAGACACAGTCCTTCAGGCTCACAAACTGTGGTCTGTTTGAGAGGTAGTCATAGTTCCAGATGATTGTTGAGGCTCCACCTGTGTCTCCTAGAGTTTCTCACAGAGCAAATCTGCAGTCTCTCCAGGATCTTCATGATGTGGGATTTCAGGGTAACAGATTGTTAGTTGTTGATGGCTGATGGGTGAGTATTGTTTCATTCGGGATGTCTTCCACTACGACAGAGCCTTCTTTAGGGTCAAGCTAGGGTTCAAGAGAATTTATTTATGATCTTTTATCTGTGTTTATTTGATTTTCAGGTCAGAGATCAAGAAAACGCACAAATCTCTGAATTGGTTTTCTGATTTCAGTTGGAAATTCCTACTTGTGTAAAAAAATTCAATGCAGCAGTATTTCACTTGTCCTTACAACAGGTCTTCTGATCTTAAAGTAAGGAGAGGCTTGAGACCCGACATAAATGAGGTAAAGATCTGTGTTAGACATTCTGTACAGCTGTTATAGAGTTTCTATGAAGAAATGATTGGTGACTGAAATGAGAGGAGAATAATTTTGAATACTTCATGTTTTTGGCCAAATTGGGCTCTGAATCATTACTCTTCAAAATCTGAGCTTCCACTACATTCCTTGAGCTGTCCTCAAATCACGTATTACATTCTGAATGCTCTCAATTTGCTTCCTCTTTACCGAATGAGAAGAATTAATCATGCAGTTAAAATGTAGCCGATTTCATTTCAAATTTGACTGTAGAAACATTTAGCCTAAACGGTCAGCTTTTAAAGTCTCCACATATTAGCCATTGGAGATGCTTTTGAAACAGATGAATGAGGGTAACTCACAGAGAACATAGAAAGATGAAGAAGTAGGGCTTAAATGTAAACAAACTGACAGTGCAGTAAAAGAAGCACTGCGGCTCTGCTGTGATGTGAGAGCTGCGCTTATAAATAATGTAGCCGAGTGTCAAGCAGCCAGCCAACAAGCAGAACACGGCTCCTGAGTGCAGAAAACAGGCTAAACAAACAGCATGATGGCCGCTCACAGATGGCTAAACACACATCTGAGTCAGGTATCAGTCACTGTTCTGGAAATAGCACACCTGTGAGCAGACAAAGTGGACAAGAAGAGGAAAAAAATGATTTGTTGGAGAAGTTAATGTGTTCATAATACAGTAAGAATCTTCTCGGCGACCATTTAGCACAGTAGTTTGATCAGTGGGCCAAAGTAGAGCCCACGGGTCGGATCCGGCCCGCCTCCACATTTGGTCCGGCCCCCTCAACAATACCAAAGAGCATTTACATTTTTTTTTCAATATACCGTATTTTCCGGACTATAAGCTGCTACATTTTTCCTAAGCTTTGAACCATGCGGCTTATATGTGGATTTTTCTTCAACCACCAGGGGGCTCTTCAGCAGGAAGTGAATCAATGGAAGTCAAAATTTGAAATCAAAGAAGAAAGCGCCCATTTAAATGGAATTAGGTTTTAATAGGGAATTGAAAATTGAGAATATTGTTGATCAGTTAAATAGAATTGAGGGGAAAAAGAATATTTTTCGTTTTTTTAAATAATTCTGGGATCATTAGGAGAATTTGAGGTATAGATATTAGGATCCAATAGATGGCACAATAGTGCAACAATAATGGATTCAAGCTGCCGTTGAAATCTAAAGAAGAAGAAGAAAAAGAAGAAGGAGGTGCCTATTTTCATTTAGCACATGCTAGTAGCACACACTAGCATGTGTGTGCTACTAGCACACACATGCTAGAGTGTGTTATAACAGCACTTTTACTGTTACAGTTACTGTTCGGAAACTACCGTAATCAGTTCAGTTAAATCTTAACTTGGCAACTTTTTTCTTTTTCAACCCTAATAAATGTGATATTCAATTGACCTGTTATGACTCAAATGTTGGGTGTCCGCCCCCCTCTGCTGCTGCTGCATCATTGTGGAAAACCTGGAGCGGCAGAGATATCTGCGGCTTACATGCTTATGTTTACTGGTTTTAAAAAAAAACTTTGGGGTTGTGGCTTATAGTCCGGAAAATACGTATTTATTTCAGAAATAGTGTTATTTCCTGGATTTTTTCTGTGAAGAACTCAGAGAGGGTTGTTTAGTTATTATTTATTTCATTATTAATAGTGTTATTATTTATTTCATTAATTTTGTTCTGTGAAGAACCCAGAGAGGGTTATTTGATTGTGCTTTCTGGAAAACAATTTTTTACATTTAGGCACTCCTGCAATCGTCATACTTTTTCTGTTACAAACTGATTCCGGCCCCCCACCAGAGAAGGGAAAAGTTATGTGGCCCTCACAGGAAAACGTTTGGGGACCCCTGATTTAGCATAACACCACGCTAAAGCAGCATTTATTGTAATTCCTTGGTCAGATGTTTATTTACAATGGAAAGTCTCAGCAGAACAAAGTGAACTGCAAACTAGGTGTAAGTAGATTATGTTAAGGGCAGGGCTGGGCAATAAACCAATAATAATATATATTACGATAGACATGATCAATATCAATAGATAATACATTTGATGGAATTTTTTATAATTTTCTTGAACTCCGATCCAGAACTGCATGGCATTCTGAGGGATGTATGTGGGGGAAAAGCTTTAGCTGCTCCACCTCCCAGGGTTAGCTAATCAAAGGGGGCAGAATCCACTAACTCGCTCATGTCATGATGTGGTTGTGGAGGTGGTGAAGAAGACGCTGGTAGGCCCAGGTACTCATGATGAAATGACATTTAATGATGAAACAGGTACAAACTCAAAGGCAGCACTGAGAGCGAATAGACGACGAAACACGACGAGGACCTGACAAGGAACACATACAACAGGTGGGAGTAAACACACAGGGAGGGTAATTAGGGAACTAGACACAGCTGGGAGCAATCAACAGGGAAGACAGAGACTCACAAGGGAAAACAGATCTAGTCACAGAAAAACCTCAAAAATAACTTTACACAAAACACAGATCACAACAGCTCACTCTTTGGTTACCTAACAACAACCTGTTGTGTACCTCGCACAGCAGCAGTTTCAGGTTTCACCACTGTGCCTCAAACAAACAACGGAGTGGAGGGAAAACTCATGACAAAACAGGAAACATCACGTTATTGGTGGGCATTACTCGTACTATCAACGATCATGATAAATTTCTTATGATAAGAATTTAGATATATTGTTGTCACCATAAATTCAAATTAATGATGTCTGTATTGTCTGGGTTGTTATGCTTTGCCACTGTTTGTTCAATGAGGGCATTGATAAATCTCAATAAATATGAAAATATAATGTGCTGTTTAGTGATAAAAATTATATTTCCTTATACGACTGGTGTCCCAAAGAAGCACATTACAATCACAGCTGTTCAAAAAAGACGTATCAAATAGGTCTTAATGTCACTGTTATCATTATCACAAAATAGCATTAAGATTAGACAGATGACAGATCAAGATAAGTTACTAATAAAAAGACAAAGATAGTGAAAAACAAAGAGTAACAAATAACTCCCAATGGGTGAGACAGAAAAAGGACAAATGGCAGCGTCGTAAAAACAAGAAATCTACAGCAAAGACAGAAAAGTCTGGAATGGACAGAGATATTTCTTGTTCTACTGAACCTTTGTGTCTCATGTTCAGAAACAGTGGCTCATATTAGTAGCAATAGAAATTAGTTGACTCCATTTAACCCAGGTTTGACATTCTGGTAGGACAAGGAAGAGTACACGAGAGTTAATATAAAATGTATTTCCTAAAAATCTTCAGTTGTTGAGATTTAACTTCATAATTTTTAAGTTGCTTGAGTCAAAATGTTAAACGGAAAAACAAAACTTCAAGTTTTTCCTTCATTAATTTTTTCCCAAGTCTAGCACTTTATTTATACAAGCATTTTTCACCTGAATAGGTAAGAATGAAAAATGCTTACATTTAGTGAATGACAGACCTTACATGTCATGTTTTCTGTTAGGTAACAATAAATATTCATTATGTTTTGAATCTGATGGATTTCATTTGATTTGATAATCAAATCAATGCATAATACTCATATTAAGCAAATTTCTTATGTGGAATATAGTAAACTGGTGTTCTTCTCTTACTGGAGAGGAGATTCAGCCACGTTTAAATCAGAGTCACATTTTTGTTTAAACAACTTCCTCAAAAAACCCCAAAACAAAACATATATTATGAGAGTATCACATAATACCAGAACTTAAATGCATTTTTGATTTTACATTTTTTTTGTCATTTATTTTCCTATAAAGCTCTTTGAATTATTTCAAAGTACATCAGTGGGGCAACAAACTTACCTTGCTCTAGTAATAAACATAAAGATTGAGTGTAAAATGACAGGTTATTTAATAAACATAAAGTTCCAGTTGTCAGTACTCAGGTGATAACAGTCAGTGCTACGTATGGGGCAAGATGGAAAAAAGTCAATTAATTACAAGCAATTATTCCTTACTGATTAATTAGAAAAACAAAAATAACATCACACATTTAGAAACAAACCATCAATTGTTATTGATAATTAAATATGCTGAAACAACACTGATGATGATTAAATGATTTGGGGGCAAATTTTACTTTGTGTTCCTTAACTTCTGGGAGCGTGTTTGTGTGGGTTTGTTGCGTGCGTGTGTGTGTGGGGGGAAGAGGTGTGCGTGTGTGTGTGTGGGGGGGGGGTGCGTGTGTGTGTCAGCATGCTTGGGAGGGTCAAGACTAAATCTGAAGCGATGCAGCATCTGTTGATGCTTTAAGTGATATATCACTCCATTCCACTTCGTTTAGCATCTCTTCATCTGAGTAAATTGGTTCATGAGAAGCACTAATTAAGGGGAATGGCCTTGTTTACTGTCATGGTGACGCTTATTAGGCAGACATTTCTTTTCCCTTTTTTGGGAACTTGTGACATTAACGCACCCTTAACAAATTGTGGAGTAATGGACCAGCGTATCAGCTGCATCAAACATACACACACACACATGCGCACACACACACACACACCTCGACAATCCAACAGACTGGTAACATTCAGGAATGGGCATGACCTACCTCTCTACGCCGGGAAGTCCAGCAGGTCTGTTTGATTTTCCAAACCACAACGGCAACCAGCAGCAACAACAGGAAACAGCTGGAGAAAGGAGAGTGGTGCAATTAGTTAAATCATTGTTGGTTGCTATAGTTACTGATAGGTAATTTCCTAGAACCTACATAAAAGAACCACAGACAACATATATGAATTTTATGACCAAACTTCTGCAGAAGGAGAAAAACTCTGTCAACTGCTCCTCCGAGCCGTTCACAGAGCGTTCTGAAGATCTTTGGGTAGAGCTTGTCTTTTATTTTCAAACTTCAAAGAGGGAGGATAGGCAAGATAGACAGCAGAGGAAACAGCAGAGGTCGTAAAACATTTTACCTAAACACAGCAAAGGTCGTAAAACAATTTAACATCTGACCCATGATCTGAGCCCGGTTCAAATCTCGGTCAAACTGTTTCACATGAAGATAACAGGCAGCTGTGACCTCCAGGTCAGTTCACACATACAGTTTAAAGAAGAGAACACTTTAAACTGACTAATATTAGACTGAAATATGAACTAAAGTAACAACAAAATGATAATACCAAAAAATCTCTATCAGTTACTCAGATTGATTTATGTGAAAATAATAAAAATTTAAACTTCTTTTGCAGTGTAGAATCGGGTCGTAAAGATCTATTCCATGATGAGCTTTATGAAGGACAAAATAAAAATCTTCAGAAAATATTTTAGCTCAAGAATATCTGAAACTCACAAAAAAAATTTTTTGTAAAATTAACTAAAAGGTTGTACACTATTGACAAGGAACATTTAGTGACTTGGAGTATAACTTTCATCAGAGAAGCACTTCAAAAACAAATAAATTGTACCCGACCTTATACTCATAACTGCGGACGCATGAGAGTCCAAGTCAAATAAATCGTGTCAAAATTAAATTTCATATGTAAATTAAAAATCAGACCAAATGTTAAAGAAATTAACAGCAAAGGAGGATTAATGACCCAACAGAGATCAAATGCTTCATTATTACAACCGTGACAAAATGTTTGGGCTGTGACATTGTGTTTCGCAAACTCTGGTATTCATATTTTCAGATTTTTGTACAGAGTTGTGAGATGTGTGTTAACACAGAGTCAAAGACAAAAGGGATAACGAAGAGGAAAACTTAACTCTTAAAATACGGATTTTGCATGAATATCATTTAGTTGTTAGAAGAAACTGTTTTGTCACCAAAACTAGAATGGAGTGCTTTAGCTCAAAGCATATTCATACATTTAGAATGGTCCAGCCAAAGTTCAGACCTAAGTCCAATTAAAACTTGTCAAATGCTCAAACATTGCTCACAGTCATGTTGATAGGAACACAGAATATATATAGCTTTTCAAGCTGTGTGAAGCTGACACCCCACCCACGTCAAAATATTCAGCAAATAGTCTGAATGGTTAGTGCTCCGTTTGTGCAGGTTTGTGCCGTTAAAATTTTTTGTTTGTGCAGTTTTGGTTTCTGAGATATTAAAAATAATTTTTTAGGTCATCCAGAGTTCACCATCACCACATATTTCTCCAAAACAAACCAAAGTGGGCTACTTTGTTAGTGCTCCGTTTGAGCAGGTTTGTGCCGTTAAAATTTTCGTTTGTGCAACTTTCGTTTTTGAGATATTAAAAGTCATCATTTTGGCCGATGACGTCACCATCACCCCATCTTGCTCCAAAACAAACCAAAGTGCCCCGTTTCTGCAGGTTTGTGCAGTTAAAACTGTCGTTTGTGCAGCTTTCGTTTCTGAGATATTAAAAATTATTTTTTAGGTCATCCAGAGTTCACCATCCCCCCATATTGCTTCAAAACAAACCAAAGTGAGCGACTTCGTCAGTGCTCCGTTTGTGCAGGTTTGTGCCATTAAAATTTTCGTTTGTGCAGCTTTCATCTTTGAGATATTAAAAGTTATAATTTTGGCCGATAACGTCACCATCACCCCATGTTGCTCCAAAACAAACCAAAGTGGGCTAGTTCGTTAGTGCTCCGTTTGTGCAGGTTTGTGCCGTTGAAACTGTTGTTTGTGCAACTTTCGTTCTTTAAGTATTAAAAATTATAATTTTGGCCGATGACGTCACCGTCACCCCATCACGCCGAAGGTTCACTTAGGGACTGTCAACAAATTACCGAACCAAATATTCCTGTCAAATAAATGTTAATAAATTACTTGAATTGTAACCGACTAACTGTCAGTGCTAATTCATGCTTTTACATGACACAAATTAGCATCTATTACATTTTAAAGTCATATACATTATTTTCAATAATTTTAATATTAAATAATATAGTATTTTCTTCAATAGCTTCCAGGTCATGTGAAGTATTAACTCAAAATCACTTTGAAATAATTATACTAGTCTGTACAAATGATGCACAGTCATTTGTTTTCCATTTTAATCCTTTTGTATTTTTTAGCAATTTTCTTTGTCAAAATTTAGTATGTTTTTGTAAGACATGTGTCCTATTTATTCAAAGCCACTTTGAAATTGTTTTACAAATCATTAGAGATGAGGCACACTCATTTTTTCCCCCATTTTTGATCTTTTTGAATTTCTTACATAATTTAAATCTACAAATTAAAAAATATGATTGGTGTTTAATAGCTTAAATTTCATGTGACCCACTGACAAGGAATAAAAACTGTTAAATGGAATAAAAATGAGTGTGCACCACCTTTCTTGGTGGTAGTATAATTTCACATTGATTTTGAGTTAAGACCCAATTAACTCATGGGTCTCATGACCCATAAGCTATTGAAGAAAAAACAATCAATCAATCATCTTCCCCTTGTCCGCAGTCGGGTTACGGGGTCAGCAGAGGCCCAGACTTCCCTCCCCAGCCACTTGTTCCAGCTCCTGGAACAAGTGGCTTGGAAACTTTACCACTCAGTGTTGTTAGGCCCATTTGGGGTGAATGGACTCGCAGCTGGTAGATGATGGCGCCTGTGTGTGTTCTGGCTGCCGCTCGCCTGCTAAAATGTCGCTTTTTTGCAATTTGTCTGTTTGTGTTTGCAGGCTTATCAATTCTGATGGACAGCGTTTGTGTGAGTGCAATAAGGACTTATAATCGTGACTCTCTTTTTGATATTAAAGAGTCCATGGAAAGCCTCTTCTACGACTGGGACAGCTACAAACAAACTTTTCCACCTCCGTTTGTGTGTTACCCAACCTCCCGTGAGTACCTGGCGTTGTGGCGACGTCCAGGGAATCCGAAAAGGAGGAGAAGAGGCTGTCGAGCGGGTATCCAGGTTCGGATTAGGCGTGGCATGCGGCGTATGATCCATGCTAATCGGAGCTACAGGTGGTTGCGTCGGATCCCACTCGTATGCGGCCTTGCAGATGGGGGTGCGGTCCTCGCCTCCTACCCGGGTTATGGAGATGGACGTGGACATTGCTGGACCCGCAGTGAACGACGTGCCTGGGCTCAGGGTCCTTTGCGGCGTTTCTTTCATGCGACAGGAGAACGGTGTCGGCCATACCGGTACCGCTGTTTGCCACTTGACCATGGGAGATGTCTTCAGCTTATCCCGATGAATGCAGCTGACTGGACTTCGGATTTGACTTCTTCATCATTGCAAAATCGGATTGGATTACTGAATGCTCTTTCTATTTCGAATAAATCGTTCTCTATTAATGAACTCCTTGTTAGGAAAAGTTTGGACTTCCTTTTCCTCACAGAGACGTGGCAGAGGGAAAATGAATTTGTCCACTAAAATGAACTCTGTCTTGCTGGTTACTTGGCAGTAGGTAAACCTCGCTCTGGACGCCGCGGAGGAGGATTGGCTGTTGTGCACCGTGACTGGTGCACATGCCGACTGTCAGAAACAAGCCACATCACCTCTTTTGAAATCCTTATGATGGAAGTTGGTTTCTCAGATACATTTTATATTATCTTGATATATCGCCCTCCTGGCTCTGCTGGGACTTTTCTTCAGGATTTTGCTGATTTCCTATCCTCTATAATTACATTGGGAAAGGTTTTGATTGTGGGTGATTTTAATTTACAGATTGATGATGTTACTTCTATTCCAGCAAAAGACCTTATATCGCTGACAGAGACGCTTAATTTTACACAGTATGTCTCAGGTTCCACACACAACAAGGGTCATACGTTGGATCTGGTATTTGCATTGGGTTTGCAAATTACCAATGTGTGTGTGGAGGATGTGTTTCTGAGTGACCATTACTGCGTTCTCTTTGACCTGATGGTGCTGTCTGAACCTCGGCCTGTACTTACTGAGGTAAAGAGGAGAATCATCACGGAGGCGACAGCCATGCTTTTTTGTGATAAATTTGATCCTTCACTTCTTAATAATTTCACTGAAATGGACAGTTTTGTGAATGGTTTTAATACCCAATGTGCTGGTATTTTAGATCAAGTAGCGCCAGTTAAAGCTAGGAAGGCAATACGGGAAAGATTTTGTCCTTGGATAAATGATGAAATTAAGTCTCTGAGGAGAACATGTCGCCAGACTGAACGTTTATGGAAATCTACTAAATTGGAGGTCCACAGGCTGTATCTAAAGGACTCCATATTGTTCATAAACAGGAGGATTGAGGAGGCCAGGGCAAGTTATTTTAAGTGTCTAATAGCTTCAAATAAAAGAAATCCTAAGGTACTCTTCGATACTATTAGCTCTCTTGTGTCACCTGTTGCTGTAAATCTCCATAACTCGACAATTACTTGTGACGAGTTCCAAGTAATTGGAACTCGTCCTTTAAAGTCCTTTATTACTTTAACTTTATTTATTGATAAAGTTAAAGTAATAAAGGACAGCTTGCCGCCATGCCATAATACTCAGCTTTTTGAACCTCCTACTCAAAGCTGGACCTCATTTGAGCCTGTCACTGTGGAAGACATTTTCACCATTATTAAAAACACGAAGCCGTCCTCTGGTATTTTAGATGTTCTACCTTTTAAACTATTTATGAGGGTTTTTGATTCCATTGGGCCCTACATTACAAAAATGTTTAACATGTCTTTGCTTACTGGTGTGTTTCCATGTCTTTTTAAACATGCCATTGTGGAGCCAAAGTTAAAGAAACCAGGACTGGACTCTTTTGAATTAAACAATTACAGACCAATATCAAAAACTTCTTTCTTGGCTAAAGTCCTGGAAAAGGTGGTCTGCATCCAACTTAGATCATTTCTGCAGGCCAATGACATTTATGACACTTTTCAATCAGGGTATCGTGAGTTTCACTCCACTGAAACAGCCCTGGTGAAGGTATTTAGTGATATCATGATAGCAGCTGACACCGGTAAATGTTCTGTACTGGTTTTATTGGATTTGTCATCGGCGTTTGACACAGTGGATCATAGCATCCTGATAAACAGGCTCCAACATCTGGTTGGGATGTCGGGCTGCGTTTTGAAATGGTTCACATCTTACCTGCTTCGTAGAACTTTTAGTGTGTCAGTGGGAAATGTAGTATCTGACCCTGCAGGGCTTTTGTGGGGTGTGCCGCAGGGATCGGTCTTGGGACCTGTTCTGTTCCAGCTGTACCTACTTCCTTTAAGCAGGGTCATTCAGAAGTTTAGTGAGGTGTCTTATCACCTGTATGCCGATGACCTTCAACTGTACTGCTCTTTTGAGCCTGGTGAGTCGCATAAACTTAGCACTCTCACCAGTTGCTTGGCCGAAGTGACAAAATGGTTCACTGAAAACAGCTTATTATTGAACTCTAGTAAGACTGAGACCTTGATTGTTGCTCCTGATAGTGCTGTGCCTGGAATTAAGCAGCATCTTGGAAACTTGAGCTGCACAGTTAAAAGTAACCTGCGCAACTTGGGTGTCTTCATGGATGGAGCAATGTCCATGGAGCGGCACACAAATCAGCTTGTTAGAAACTGTTTTTTCCAAATTCGGAACATTTCTAAACTCCGTAAAATGGTGACTCACGGTGAACTTGAGATGATTGTTCATGCTTTTGTCTCATCGAGACTGGATTATTGTAACAGCCTGTTTACATGTCTTAATAAGAGGGAGTTAATGCGTCTGCAGGTAGTACAAAACTCTGCTGCACGATTGCTCACCATATCACGCCAATCCTCAAACGCCTGCACTGGTTGCCTGTGTCTTATAGAATGTACTACAAAATCTTGGTACTGACTTTCAGAGCCCTCCATGGACAGACGCCAGACTACATTAAGAACCTCCTACAGCCTTATGTTTCGATTAGGAGTCTCAGGTCGTCGAACCTGAACTTGTTGACGGTTCCTCTGACCTTTCTTAAGACTCGTGGAGACAGATCTTTTAAAGCTGTGGCGCCTCACCTATGGAATGAGCTACCTTGCACCATTCGATCTCTACATTGTATAGACACTTTTAGGAAACAACTTAAGACCCACTTTTTTAAACTTGCTTTTTAATGTAATATTGTGTTTTAGTGTTGGTATGTTTGTTTTAATTTGTTTTAAATTGTTTTTATTTTTATAAATTGTGCAGCACTTTGTGACTCTGGTCTGTGAAAAGTGCTATAGAAATAAAGCTTACTTACTTACTTACTTACTCCTCCAGGGGAATCCCAAGGGGTTCCCAGGCCAGCCGAGAGACATAGTCCCTCCAGCGTGTCCTGGGTCTTCCTGTGGGCCTCCTCGTAGTATCGGAGCCGAAATACCATCTAAGGAGTTGTTTTTGCGAAAGGATTCTCGACAGTTCTCTAGTTCAAACTGACCTGACTCCCTTCCCTCCATTTGCGTACAAAGTGCACAAACGGACTCGGAAGGTATGCGGTCTCGACAGATAGCATCAACAAATTGGTCTGTTTGGTAGTTCTGAGAAGGAGCAGATGAGGTCTTATGTCCTTGTTTGGATTTTTGAAAGTATATTAAAGGTTGTCCAATACACACTGAGTGAAAAAGCAAGCCAGGGATCTGTTGGCAAAAACAGCGCCTTTTCTCCATTGGTTGAAACTTTCCAATAGACACCAATGGAGACTTGAGAGTATAAAGACGGTTGAATTTGAGACTTGGGGGAGATTTTTTGGTATGGAAGATTTTACGTGTTGAACTGACGAAACGGGCTGCACAGTGGCGCAGTTGGTAGGTTAATTGGCCTCTCTAAATTGTCCCTACGTGTGAGAGTGTGTGTGCATGGTTGTGTGTCCTCTGTGTCTCTGTGTTGCCCTGCGACAGACTGGCGACCTGTCCAGGGTGTACCCCGCCTCTCGCCCGGAACGTTAGCTGGAGATGGGCACCAGCAACCCTCCCGACCCTATTAAGGGACAAGGGTGCAAGAAAATGGATGGATGGATGGATGGAACTGACGAAACTGTAATTCCGTGGAGTGTAATAAATCTCCGGCTCGTCTATGGCCTAGCAGCAAGAACTACGTATTATTGTATTATTTTCCTTACTTATATATTTAAGAGTAAGCCACCCTTCAATTCTTCAATTCTTCAATAGTAGGAGATGCCCAAAAGACCTCACTAGGGAGGCGTCAAGGAGGCATCCTAATCTGATGCCTGATCCACCTCAGCTGGCTGCTCTCGAAGTGAAAAATCAGCGGCTCTACTCTCCCTCCTGGATGACTGAGCTTCTCAATCCTATCACTAAGGGAGAGCCCAGACACATTATGGAAAAAAATTATTTTGGCCGCTTGTGTTTGTGATTTTGTTATTTCAGTCAAGACCCTTAAACCTATGCCATAGATGAAGGTGGGGACGTAGATCGACCGGCAAATAGAGACCTTTGCTTTTTGATCCAGCTGTCTCTTCACCACGACAGACTGGTCCAGCGCCCACTTTACTGCAGACGCTGCGCCAATCCGTCTATTGATCTCCTGTTCCATTTTTCCCTCATTCTTAATGTTATGGATTCTGTAATTTCCTCCATCACTTTGAGCCTCTTTCATCTGCTTAACATGCTGCAGCATACATAACCATGCTTATATACTGGCAGTCATATGTAAAAAGACTGAAACTGATTAGAGTACCCTTTAGGGAGGCTCCAGATTGCAGAGATGAATAAAAAGCTAAACTTGCTACAATCTTTGCCTCACTTGGCTTCTTGTCACTTTGCCCCAGAGCTGGACGATGAATGTAACCTAAGAAGCATGATGTTCCATTTGGATGATATGTATGGATTGTGAAATGTGATCATTTTTTAAGCATTAAAGCTTATTTTTATATATAACCAAATCTCATTATTTCTCAAGGTTATTTACAATGAGTGGTTCTGGTCGGGTGCTGAAACTGGTTAACGGACATGGGTGGTGAACAGAGACATAAATTAATGAACTCCAACAATGAACAAGATCCTAAGATGCTTAAACTCCTCCACTTGGGTCAGGACAATCTTCCCTGACCCAAATAAGGCACTCTACCCTTTTCGAGCTCAAGACCATGGACTTGGATCTGGAGGTACTGATCTTCCTCCCGGCTGCTTCACACTCGGCTGCATACTGCTCCAGTAAAGCTGTAGATCACTACCAGATGAAGCCAGAAGGGCCATATCATCTGCCAAAAGCAGAGGCGTGATCCCAAGGCCACCAAAATGGATCCCTTCAAAACCCCGGTTGCGCGAAACGTGATCTTGGACAGAAAACTCCCAAATCAAAAAATCTAATCAAATTTTATTTATATATCACATTTCAACAACAAGGTATTTCAAAGAGCTTTACACCATAAAAACACAAAAATACAAAGTCATAGAAACACAGCCAACAACTGAAACATGACATTTTCTCACTACATATCAGATTGTTAATTAATGTTTCATTAATTAATGCATGGCTCTCATCTCAAGTCATGCAATGAGATGAGACTAACTATTTCTAGTTAGAACCTCTCAACTTCACACACATCACACACATCCTTTAAATCTCGACTGAAAACCCGCCTGTTTAGAGTTGTATTTTAAACATAATCATTTACAAATTTTATGATAGCTCTTGACTTTATGTAATGCTTTGTTTATTCTATGTTGAATGACTCTGTTTTTGTGTTTTTATTATGTAAAGCACCTTGAAATGCCTTACTGCTGAAATGTGCTGTACAGAAAAAATTGGATTGACTGACTTAGAAGCTAATATAAAAATACCTACAAATTATAAAAAGGACTCAAATTGAATATAAATGAGTATGCCTCATCTATACAGAATGGTAGAACAATTTCACACTGATTTTTAATCAATAAGTCACAAGACCTGGAAGCTATTGAAGAAAACTACTAAATATTGACAAAACAAATTACTAAAAAATAAAAAATGAGGTAAAATGGAAAACAAATGACTGTGCCTCATCTGTAGTGTAATTATTTCAAAGTGATTTTGAGTTAATACTTCACATGACCTGGAAGCTATTGAAGAAAATACTATATTATTTAATATTAAAATTATTGAAAATAATGTATATGACTTTAAAATTTAATAGATGTTATTTTGTCTCATGTAAAAGCATGAATTAGCACTGACAATTAGTTAGTCGGTTACAATTCAAGTAATTTATTAACATTTATTTGACAGGAATGTTTGGTTCGGTAATTTGTTGACCAGTCCCTAAGTGAACCTTTGGGTGTGATGGGGTGACGTCATCGGCCAAAATTATAACTTTTAATATTTAAAGGACGAAAGTTGCACAAACGACAGTTTCAACGGCACAAACCTGCACAAACGGAGCACTAACGAAGTAGCCCACTTTATTTTGTTTTGGAGCAAGATGTGGTGACGGTGACGTCATCGGCCAAAATTATAACTTTTAATATCTCAAAAACGAAAGCTGCACAAACAAAAATTTTAATGGCACAAACCTGCACAAACGGAGCACTAAAGAAGTAGCCCACTTTGGTTTGTTTTGGAGCAAAATTAGGGGATGGTGAACTCTGGATGACCTAAAAACAAATTTTTAATATCTCAGAAACGAAAGCTGCACAAACGAGTTTTAACTGTGCAAACGGAGCACTAACGAAGTAGCCCACTTTGGTTTGTTTTTGAGCAATATCGGGAGATGGTGAACTCTGGATGACCTAAAAAATAATTTTTAACATCTCAGAAACCAAAACTGCACAAACGAAAATTTTAATGGGACAAACCTGCACAAACGGAGCACTAACCATTCAAACTATTTGCTGAATTTTTTGAGCAAATATAGAAAGATAGAAAGCTATTCTTTCATGCTTTCTATCTTTTTAATACACATGTTCAAATGACTTCATTTTTTTAAAAGCAAGTTTAACATGGCTCCATTTCTGTCGTTACTTCTTCCGTCTTGTTACTATAACAGAGGATTCATTTTCACCAACTTGAACATTTTAAGATTAACTTCACAAATAACTCGAAAAAATTTGGATGTCAAAAATTTTTACATTTGTGAGAAATTTTTCATGACTGAACGTATAGATTTATCATATTTAGACTTAGTCTACATGTAGCCTAAACCTACATGTAACCAGATATCTGAGGAAACAAATAAATTTTTATGTGTTTTGGTTTTTCATCCACATGAAAACTCAGTTCAGTATCTTTGAATTTGCGTCTTCCCTCTCACGGATGTATCTTTATGACAGGTTTTGCTTCTAAGGAGGACCCGATCCTGGTAGCGCCTCACTGCGTCTGCGTAGTGTCCGTTTCCAGGCAACCGTGACAACAGCACCGGTCCGCAGCGTTCTGGGGTCCTATGTAGCTCCCGCCATGACAATTTAGCTTACCTTAATATTTCCTGTGTTTTATTTTGGTAATTATTGTTACACTTTGTGTTAATATGTGTGACAGGCATGCCTATCGGATATTTATAGAAATACACAACAAATCGCGTCCTGTGACAGTTTAATACGGGACACAACATTTAACAGCCAAATGCGGGACTACTCCGTATTTTATGGGACAGGCGACAAATAATGCACCACATACCTGCTCTGACATTGTCTTGTGTTTATTAATTCTAATACGCTATTTAAAACTAATTAAACCTATTTATCAGTCCACACAAATGAACCTT
Organism: Poecilia reticulata; assembly: GCF_904066995.2. NCBI lineage: Eukaryota > Metazoa > Chordata > Actinopteri > Cyprinodontiformes > Poeciliidae > Poecilia > Poecilia reticulata. Next base: position 762,493 of record NC_088844.1, on the reverse strand, counting down.
CTGCCACCATGTTTAATACAAATCTGATTGGCTGACACAGACTTCAGCTTTGCACTAAACTGCCCCCTGTTTTGTATTTTTAATACAATGCTCAGTGGCATATTTGTGCAGATGGTGGATGAAAACTTTTCTGAAACTGGTCCTCTGTCTACAATATTATTTTTTGAAACAAAGTGGTAAAGATCTTTACTTTTACAAAGACTATGACTCTGTGTGTACAAGCTTTTATACTAAGGCATTTTCTGACATTAAGTCAGAAATATTAAGGAAAAAAGTCAGAAGTTTTCAGAAATTATAAAGTCAGACATTTGCGACTAGTGACAGAGGCATAAGAGGTAAATTTGGGAGATGAGAATCTGGACATTTTCCAAACTTTACATGATAGATCTGAGGTTTTTCCTGGTTCATAACAAAATCTCTCGTGTGCAAAGTCACCATGATCGCCTTGAACGAAGTCCAGAATACACGAAAAACAAGTTTCAAGTTACAAGTTTCTGACTTTACGATGTGTTTTCATATTGTAAATGTATGCCTTTTATTGTGAAAGAGTGTAATTTATGTTTTGCAAACTGATAACTATCAACATCAGAGAATGTCCAAGTACTGTCTTGTAAATTAATTTAGAAATTTCTGCACGTTTTTTGGTGGAAATTTACTCTTCCATAGCCAATTTCTTTAGCCTTGTATATAATTATTCAAGGGTTAGGGTTACTTCCCACCACTGAATATATGTAATAAAAGAGTGTCATTAATGAAGGGGAAAAAACTCAATCCAGACTTTAAGTACGTTTATGGCCTGGTTCGCAGAGTATTAAGTTAAATTTGTTTCCCAATTATTCAATAAAAAAAAACTAATCTCAGTTAAGTAAAATAAAATTGTAATCAAAACTTTTGGAATTGTAATGATTCCTTTTTTAAAAACAAAAAGCAAAACAAAAAAAACAAAGTTTAGTTTAAAATACTTTTTTTTATTAAATAACTAATTTTTACCAAACATAAACATTTATTTGCACACATCAGAAATCTGTTGTTTTGATGTTAGCTAACGTCCCAAACGTCATCTGAGAACGACAAGCAAAACTTTGAGTCACAAACAAAAACTTTTCTGACAAGCGTAAATAAGTTTGTTTTGCAAAAAAAAAAAAAACGTGTCAAAAATGTGTGATTTAAATTTTTTTTAAAGTTTTTTTTAAGCAAAACTCAGTAGGCCTTTCTCATGGTGGCATGCATTAACAATTCAATATTTGCTTTGGTTTTTTTTTCTGCAGCTCCACGTTAAAGTTTGATGCAGCTCTGCTTTCGTGAATGGACCATCTTCATCTCCACTGCAAGTGTAGCAAACAGGCAGCTCTTCTTTTATAGATTACAGTACACTTAAAGGTTGCATTGTTCCCTTGTTTATATTTTTAATAGTGTAATTCTGTAAAGACAAAATATGTCTGGTGGTCTAGCTCTGATTTACATATCTTGCTAAATTGCGGGTTTGAATATTGCAATACTTTCCTATAACAAAGTAACATGCAGAAAGAAATTACTAATTAAATATCTTACATATGCATAGCGTTATGCTCTATATAGAGATGTTTGTTAACTTTGATTGTATATCTCACAATTTTGTAATTTATCATTGTTTATTAAACTCTGAAAGCTGAGTGGCTTTGTTAATATTCTGTCCTAGAATGTGGTTAGATGTGCCCTTTTTTTGTTGTTGAGCACCTGCCCCTTTAGTCGTCTCTGTACGGCCCTGGTCCTCGTCACCAGAGGGAGATTTCATTTCCTGTTTCAACAACAGACTGAAGAAGCCCCGGTTTCTGCCTCCTCGGCACACTGACTGAGAAAATGTCACGCTTATTACAGATCCAGTACCCTTAACAAAACTGTCATCTCCATTCTGAGACGTCAGAGGAAGCATGCACACAGCGACTGACACATTTTCCCTCAACTGGATGAAGAGAAGAATTGTTCCAGAGCTGCTGCTCTCAGCAGTTTCCTAAGCACTTCCTGTTGTTAGGACTTTGGGTGCTTGTTTTGAGTTTTTGTCAGAAGCTGTGGTGTGAGAAAGGGTCTTTGTTTGGCCCAATAACTTAGCCCTCCGGATACTGAACTTTAAAATAGTGTGTGTGTGTGCGTGTGTGTGTATGCGTGTGCGTGCGTGTGTGCGCGCGTGTGTGTGTGTATGCATGCTTGTGTGTGTGTGTATGCATGCGTGTGCTGGTGCATGCACGTGTGAACAGGAAGGCTTGTTCTTTGTTGGAGTGCATCATGTTGCTGGTTGACCTCTCGCTGTTCTTTGCTGTCCTGTAAACCCCCTAACTGCCTGCGGTCATTGCGGTTTTGTGTATCGCTCAGATTTCTGGAGAATTTTTATCCTCTTGTTCAAATTTGCTGGTGTCGGTGGTTAAATAACTCAACATGCCGCTCTGCCACCATACATTTCTCTGTATTGTTTTTCTGCTGCAGCAAAGGCCGCTAAAAGCAGGAAACACATGCTGTTTGAAAATGTGTCATTTGCAGAGTAGTTATATAATACCGCATAGAAAGCATAATGACATTTCCAAAAGAAGAACAATGATAATGCAAGCAACAGCATTTTAGTTTTAATGGTATTTAGTTTGTAACATTTCACAGAAACAAGCTCCACATGTCCAATGTTCAAAACATACATTACACATTTTTTAGGGTTAGAGGGTTAGGGTTAGGGTTAGTACACTTACAAAACTACTTAAGTACAGTTTTCGTGTATCTGTACTTTACTTAAGTAGATTTAATAATGGATACTTTCTACTTTTACTCCACTACATTTTACAGTAAGTATCTGTACTTTCTACTTCACTACATTTCTACAAAACTGTCGCGTTACTCGTTACATCCAAGTCGCGTTGCGCTTTTTTTCCATTAAAATGTGAAGTTCAGGGTCTTAAGGTGGCGCCGTAAAATCCGAGCAATGACGTGACTTAGTGTCTGTTGTCACCCATCGGCTCCACCTTTACTCGCACGCGGAGCTCCAGACATGCGCAGTGGTTTTCTCTGAGCGGGAGGAGAAGTCTGGATGTCTGTCTAACCGTCAGTAATATAATAGCGCTGCATAAATCATAGATATGGCGACATGTAAAATCAGCAGCACTTCGCTTTCACAGACAGCGGGGCTTCGTCCAACTTTTAGAGTCACTTGGAAGGAAAGCTTAAATTAAGGTAAGCGCTGTGGACGTGATGCTAGCAAAGCATCACGTCCACAGAGACACATGTTGCATCTGCGATGAAAAAAAGTTGTCACTCATGCGCTGAATTATTGTGTGTTGACTGAGGTGTCGCAGATATGGGACAACGCTGTGACCAAAGTCTGCAATATAGTGATATGACATTCAGGAACGATCCGATTCTTCTGGACGGATCTTTACTAAGTCCTAAGGACTGAAGCTTCACTTAGAGCCGTTCTTTGTTCTTGTGTACACTGCAGTAGATATATTGTGTACACTGCAGTATACATATATACATACACAAATTTATTTAATCGCTGAATAAGTAAAAGTTGAACGTATGAACACAGAGCATGCTCATTGCTCATTGATTGATTTCGTCTCCTGTCATGGTGGCAAACATCGCAGTGGGAGGGAGGGTGAGAACAGTCACGATGCTCATTCTGCTTAGTTATTTGTTGCGCCGTTGGACAGTGTTCATAGTTGAACGATATTTACCATTAATTGCGATGTTTCAGTTGTGGTTTCTGACATGTGCAATATGGGCAACCGCCCAGGGCGTTATTTTTCTAGGGATAGCAGGAGACATCTGCGGATTGTAGCACATCAATGAAAGCAAAACAGAATGAAGTGAGTTTTAATTGATACTGGTTAAATATATTTCAGCTCTTAAGTATTTAATATCTAGGTGTTTTTATGGGAATGTGGATCTTTCAGATCAATCTGAGAACCAATTTTGATAGGTAAACTTAATGTTATTGTGTCATTTAGCGCAGGGCACTGGTCTTGGGTTCGGTGGTCTTGACTACAACTCTGCTACATTGCTCCTTGGTTGCCTCCCCTCACCTTCTTTCCATCCCCTTTCAGTTGGATTTCTTTCTAAATAAATGTGACTAATGAAGTTCATGCTATGTTAGGACAGGAGACAATACTGAATCGATAGATAAGAACAGTTTTTCCTCACCTGTCTGTCTCCTCCCGCTCAGTAGTTCTTCAGAGAAAGGCAGACGCAGAGACCTGTCAGTGTCTGTTGTATTTCATTACCTCTCTGCTTAAACCGCTACTCCGAGCTGAAACAGAAACGATACATTCAATGTTTTCCGTCTTCCAACAAGTAGCAAGTCTACTCCACTTTATTCACCAAAAACGTTTTTTTTTTTATTCACCAAAAACTGTTCTGTAATCTGGAACGTTTGCTACGTTGTGCTCGTTAGCCGCCTTGTCTCACTGTGCGAGAGGCAACTGCGTCATGCGTCACGGGCAAAAGGTCCAAGATAACACGGTGTCTGGCTTATTATGTTATACAAAAAAGAAACAAAAAAGCAAATAATTTTAGTACATGGTTTTTATGTGTCAGAAGAGGGCTTAGGGAATAATAATACAAAAAAATAAAAAATAAATAAATAAATAAAAAATTGACCAAAAGGGCACTTGGGGGCAAGGAGCAAAATGGGCAGGTGCTCAAGCACCCCCAGGCACCCTCTGCACGTGCCTGACAAGGACAATACACTGACTGCGGCTGCTGCTGGAGTAAAACTGGTTCAAGAATCCCACCATGGTTTCCCTTCATGGCAGGACTTACAACTCCTGTTGTAGGTCAGGGCGACTGTGGCTTTGTGGGAAGAGTAGTTGTCCTGTGATCAGAAGGTGTAGGTTCAATTCCAGCTTCCTCCTGCTTCATGTCGATGCACCCGTGGGCAAGGCACTTAACCCCAACTTGCCTACCGATCTGCGTATCTGTGTATGAATGTGTACGCGTTTGTGAGTGCGAATCGGTGAATGTGACTAGTGTAAAGCGCTTTAAGTGGTCAAAATGGTTGGAAAAAGCGCTAAATATTTCAGTTCATTTACCATAAGTTACCAATTTAAATTGGTAAGTTGAAGCTAAAATCTTCAAAGAAACATTTTGAAGAAATGTTTCAGGAGCATGCTAATTAGCAGAAGCTGAAACTAAATAAGAAAATTGCTGAAGAATCTAAAGTGAATCTGAACTGAATGAATCTACAATAAGTTTTCCTTTTCTGTTCTTGAATGCATCGTAAATTAAAAAGGTAAAGGGCTGAGCTCAAGAAATTCAAATCAAAATCCTTCAAGACTATTGCGTTAAAATATTAAAACATACTAACAAGGAAGTCACTTGTTGACAAATGTAGATATAACAAGCTGTTTTGCTAGCATCTGTAGCTATGCTAACTATTAGCATATTAGAAATATTTTTGTTAGATTTTACTGGTCACATTAGCATGTTAGCTATTAATAACAAACATCTACCACATTAGCAACTTGCTAATTAGAGATGGGCACTACGACGCCATCCATAATCCTTCTGCTGTGTTACATTGTGGCCTGTTAACTGTTCTTCAATGAATGTCTTGGAGATGGGAGGCGCTTATAGTCACTTGTTCACCTGGACCATTTATAAGAAGCGTTCATTCAATTTACTTTCACTTTACATTGTATTTGCCATTTAGCTTTGCCTTTTTTCTTATAGCGTGTGATTGGTTTTGTTTAAAAATGAAGTTTGATCTGAATGGTTTTGTGGCTGATTCTACTTTGGAGAAGCTTGGTGGATGCAGTAAAAGCGATCTCAGTCATCGCTGCTCATTTTGAAATACCTGTAGTTACTAGAAAAAGAAGGTGATTAAAAGGCACCTTCTTTTTTGTTTGCATTGGTTGAATAAAAAATTTTACCACCTCCCAAACCAACCACCCAGAGTTGATGTAGGGCATCTGATGCTGAGGTGTGTAAAATTATGAGTTGATTATGCGTTGCTTGGAGCTACCAGAGAAAGTGCTGCAGCATCAAGTTAAGATGCCTAAATTGGAATTGGAGGCAGCTGTGAGATGCGACTTGGCGTGTTTCTGTTGATCAGGACAGCAGTTCTGTGGGAGCAGAGTTTGACATAAACAAATGCATTCACTTGATTCCACTGTTTGCAGAGCTAGATGTGGACAAGAATTTGATCTTGTTTGAACATGTGGCAACGACACTGAGCTGGCCTAAGGATGTTTGGCTGCTGCTTTTGCAGTGTGTATTTACCAGTAAAACACACGAAGCCTATGCCTCGCTGTCACCTGGTGACAGTTTAAATTATGATAAAGTAAAGACTGCAGTGGAAAAAGCTTATGAGTTTTTGCTTGAGGCATATCGACAAAAATGTTGTCGCTATAAAAAAGCCGAAAAAGTTACGCTGAATTTGGGTGTGTTAAAACTGCATTATTTGATTGGTGGTGCACTGCACAAAATGTTAAGAACTTTGATCACCTCCATGATCTAATTTTGTTGGAGGAATTTAAAAATGGCTTACCTGAAAACATCGCAACCCATCTGCTCAAGATTGAAAGATTTTGGACTGCTCCTAAAGGAGTTGGTTTGGAACAAAGGACACTTGGTCTTCTCAAGCAGGTGTCTTATATCTGTCTTTTATTCATGAGGCGTATGTGTCACTGCCCAACAGTGAGCAAAAAGTTTAAGTTAAGAGTTTGAGAGGCTCTGGGGCATTTCACTCTTTTCTTAGAGCTGATGTGTTACCATTCTATGGTGAGTCTGAGACAGGTGCCTGTGTTCCGATACCGGGAATGGTATTAAACGTGCTGTTTGTTCCATTACCTAAATGGTCTCTCGAGTTCGAACCATTTACATGCATAGTTAGCTGTGTGCCCTGCTTTGCCAATTGACGGAGTCTCTGTGATTTTTGGTACCGGTTTAGCTGGAATGCGTATCTGGGCAGATACTGTGCCATTGGATGGGCTGGTTAAGTCAGAGCTGGTTGAGCGGGTTGTTTCTTAGACTGATGAGAATAGCAGACAGATTTACTGCATGCGCAGTTACTCAGGCCATGGTGCACGCTCAGTCAGAAAGAGGAGAAATGTCCGAAAAAAAATTTATCTGCCTTTCTCCAGGTTTCCTTTGCCTGTCTCTCATTGAGTTTGTGGCAGAGCAACAAGCTGATGTTTCTCTTAAGAATCTCTTCGATCAGATTCACCCGCTGAGCGAAATGACGGACTGTCCCCGTGGACACTAACTGCAAGACTAGTTGTTGGTGAGGAAATGGTCATCACATGCTGACATTGTGGGTGAGCCAGTGTTGAAATAGTGGTTCTCATTAAACTTTGCTCTGCAGTGTTAAACGTTGCTCATAATGAGTCTGGTCATTCTGGTGTACATAAAACGTATGACCGGGTTCTGAGAAAATGTTTCTGGCCACGTCTTAAAGAGGACGTTTCGTCTCATATTAAGATGTGTCATATCTGTCAGCTCATTTCCAAGCCCATTCAGGTTTTGAAACCGTTCCCTTTAAGTCCAGTTATTACAGAATTTGAGCCATTTGAAGATTTAATGATCGACTTCGTGGGCCCGTTACCTCGCTCAAAGCCTGGGTCATCATATCGGCTCACTGTGATGTGTCAAACTACACGTTATCCAGCAGCTTATCCATCCATCCATCCATTTTCTTGCACCCTTTTTCCCTCAGTGGGGTCTGGAGGGGTGCTGGTGCCCATCTCCAGCCAACGTTTCGGGCGAGAGGCGGGGTACACCCTGGACAGGTCGCCAGTCTGTCGCAGGACACAGCAGCTTATCCATTATGCACAATAACTGCTAGGTCAGTTGTACATGCTCTTACTCAGTTATTTTTGGTGTTCAGCATCCCTAAAGTAATACAGTCTGACTAAGAAAATTGTTCATCACATTTGTTGAGTCAGGTTCTGAAACAGCTACAAGTGCAACACAGTAAAACAGAGTGGCTGGTGACCACTCTGTTCATGGAGTGACTGGTTGTGCAGTCTACTTGGATGGCGTGGTGGTGTACTCTAACATGTGAGAAGAGCATGTGGAGCATTGCTGAATGAGACTCTGACAACAGAGCGTTGGTTCATGAGTGTCTGCATTAGTTTCCAAGACAACAGTGATAACTACTCACTTTTATTGAAGGAACATGACTTTTAGTATGTTAATAAACAAGTCACGTTAACACTATCCACTATGTTAGCAGTTACATGCTAATACAACTACAGAAATGTTTCAGCTAAATGCTGACATCAGTATTAATTAATTGCTAAAGTCAGCATTTAGCTGAAACATTTTTATAGTTGTATTTTTTAGCCAGGATTAACTAAATGCTAATGCTACCATAAATAAGTAGGCTAACAAATAATAATAATAATAATTGCAATTATACAAATGTCTCACCATTGGAAATATCAGTTGTTTACTGGATTTATCCAAATATTTAATCAGTGACATGACAACAGATAAATACAGAAGTATGAAAGGATATGCACATTTTTTAATAGATTGCATTAATGTTTATGCATTTTTTTATGTTATGTTATCTGAGAAGCACTTAACATTGTCTGCATTTGTTTCAAATTGCTCAAAAGTAATATTGATCAAATAAAATATTAAAGAACAATTCTTCCAGTATATGCCAACATAGTCTCTTATTTGACAACAGTCACTAGGCTTAACATAGGCACCTGTTATATGGATTATTCCCAGAACAATTAAAGATTTAAAAACAATCCTCTATCTTGACTTTCTGAATACCCTCCAATGGGCAGGTTTTATACCCAAACAGGCCGATTAGTCACCACTTTCACCGTCTTACCTCAGCTCTCCATTATTGGGTTATAAGACCTCAGCTTAGGGCATCAAACCAATGAAGCATAGTGGCTAATTGTTGTGATTACAGAGGTATTAGGAAGGAGAATGGAAATAAAATGAAGAGAATCTGGTGGGTTTGTTAACATTCAGCTGAACCACATTACAGTAATAGTTTTTAAGGTTGTTCACCTACAAGTAAGAGCAATCAGGCTGGTTAAAAAAACTGAGGATGTTGAAGTACAACATCCTCAGTAAGTAGTAAGCAACTAGCTTTAGGAAGTAAAATAACTATAGAAACCAACACAATTTTATTTCAGGGCCTAAAGCTTAAAAAAAGAAAGAAAAATTACCATGTGGCACCATTACTCTGGGACCAATCTGAAGTAGCTGCTGTAGCTGCTAATGGCTACAGCAGGCTGCTAACAGCTACAGCAGGTAACAGAAGAAGTTTCTACCTGGCTTGAGGTAAGCAATTTAAAACAAATTAAAAGTTTATTGGAAATTTCTTGACTAGAAGCTAGATGTGAGCATGAAGTATCCTCTTCTATCTACAGAACTATCCTGGCAAAGCGTTCATCTCTGACGTTAGCAAGGCTGTTTAGCTAGCCTTATTAGCATTTACACATCAGACATTACCCAATTTAACAGAAAGAAATTAAATTTTCTGTAGGAATGCAGGAATATAAAATGTTTCATGTTCTGTGAGATACTGGTTATATTGTTGTTTTTAAGCTGAATATTGTCAAATGTATTGTTAAAACACTTTTTTTAGTAAGTCATTGGTGAGTTATAAGCTACAAATGTTTTCAGTTATTTCTTTTAATATCTCCTAATCAGGTTTTCAATCTGATTCACATAATGTTATTTTTAGTTACTTTTAGTCAGTTGATGTAATACATTGGCTTAGATGTTTAATTTAGTTGTAAATAAAAACATCACTTACATTATTACAAATGTTTTATAATGTTTGAGGGCATTGAAATAAACTCAAACTTTGTTTGAGTTTATTTCAAACAAAGTTTACCAACTCTGTAAAAATGTTTCACTAATTCAATTAAGCAATATTCAGTCTTGTAATTCAGTGTATGAACTTAGAAGAGCCATTTAGTGTCTGTCTGCTCTTAACTGATGCAACATGCCTTCAGCTAACAACTACAGAAAACAGTAACTGCTTCCTGCGACACACATAAACAGATATGAAGGAGAGCACCATGAAACAGCTAACGCCAGCAGGCAAGCTAAAATCAATAAGCTATTCGTTGAACATCGACCAGAAATGGCCCATGATCAGAAACAGCTTTCTATCTGCAGAGGCAGCAAATCAACTCTGACTGCAGAAACAGATTGAGGTGAGACTTCTAACTGTGGGAAGCAAAACATATTTCTGCTGAACCGTGTTCTGCTCTGCCGGTAAAAGTCCGAAATTAAGGTGACAGCAAAGGGATTTTTTCTGCATAGCTGATCTCCTTATGATTACCTTGCAACCGTTGCTAGGAAGTAAAACTTTCTTCAAGAAGTGGACTGGGGAATTTTTGAAGCACAAAAGGCTACAAAAATTATCATTTTTATCCTGATGAAAAGGATTTAATTAAATTGTTTTCACTAATTTTGTTAAAAATCTAGCCCAGATTTGTGTTCAAACTCAAACATGACCTTCTTTCTTCACTGTTTTTATATCATAAACATTAATCCACAGAATCTTTATCCCATGTACGACAGTCTCGTCTGGGCATGACAGTTACTTCAGTTTGGAAGTTCTAAGGCTGTTTTCTCACCTGATGGTCCGTTAGACTCAATTGGGGACCAAAATTACAACATTTGTTACATTTTCAGTTAGTGTGGTTCGTTTTCACACTGCACTGTATCAAATTAACCAAATCATTTGAAAAAAAATATTCCCGTTCCTCACCTGTGGTGGCGGTGCACCAAGAACCACTGAAGGAAATGACACAAACCCTGAAGAACATAAGGGCTCCTTCTTCACAAAATGTAAACAACAATGGAGTAGTGTCAGATTTTAATGTTGTAGGATTTTTCTTTTGTCTTTGGGAAAAGACAGAGTAATTTCTCCTGTTAGCGCTAAACTCTTGCTATTGTTGTGGTTGGATTTACCCAGAATGCCCTGCGTGGTAGTTTGCTTCCTGCTTTTGGAGCGGTCTCTGCAATCAAACCAAACCACAGTTCACTTCAACTGTAGTGAGGAGGTTTGTAGACAGACCACTGTTCACGTTTTTGGTCCCAAATGAACCGGACTTTATAGACAAATGAACCAGAGTTTGACTGAACTGGGCTGTGTGAATGAACCCTAAGTCGAATCCAGGGTGATCAAATCCATTACTATGTTCTGCATCTAATGGCCTCCATAGGTTCCAATATATTCAAAGTAGCATAATTTTGCATTTCAAAGTAAACTAATTCATAATATTTAACTCTAAAAATTATACAAATATTAATACAGTTAGCTCTAATAAAAGGTTTTGTGGACATAGAAATAACTTCCTGGAAAAAAAGGCAGAGAATGAGATATTCTTCCCATTGAGAAATTGACTTTAGTGAGTTACTGGCCTGCCATACCGCTTCTGATTCAGACAACAGAATATGCCAAAAAGCAGGAGATGACAAAAAAAAAACAGCATATTTGATCAAATAAAAAAGGATAGTGAGAACCTTTTAAAAAAATAAATCAATCAATACTGACAAGAAAAAACAAGATTTATGTTCAAGAATTCAGGACAGTCACTGCCATAGCTCCTTAATATTAATGCCATCAGTGCTCTTTGTGTGAATAGTTCTGGTCAACAGAGCTTTGTTGCTTAAAGTTAATCTGTTTGCTTCTGTTAGAAAATTATCAAGTAGTTTAATAATGGAGCAATTATGCGCTTCCCTCTCTCCCTCCAATACACAAATCCTGTTTAAGCAAATTATCTGTAAAAATAGCACCATTCTATCTCCTGAAGTACAGTAAGAAACTTTTACAGTACAATTTAGAGCCTTCCTGTATGATGGCAACATTTAAAGAAGACAAATAGAGTGAAGTGCTGGGCTGTAATAACAGTTTAACTTAGAAATGTCTTGTAGAATTGAGCCTGTGTGTTTCCAAGTCATGTTTCCTGTCCTAAAGTTTTGTGAACTCTCCTCCCCTTACTGTATGTTTTGTCCTCCCCTCAATATTCTCCATGCATATTCCCATTTCTAACGAAGGAAGGAAAAAGGCAAAATGTCTGTAATTACACTGCATTTATTTCTTTCTTCTCCATGGCCCCAAATGCTAATTGGTGTCACTGCAGTTCAGCTCCGTCCAATTACTTGCAGTCCTCACTCGTCTGATTAGCAATCAGCTTTTCTCTTTCCCAAAGGAGAAGCAATTCGATGCCACAAACCCACCAGAGTCCAAGAATTCACCAGCTTTCCTTCAAAAGTACAAAACCTGTCAACGCTTAGTTTCCAGCCAAAGTCGGGAAGTCTTCGGATGTCAATCCGAAGACTTCCCGGATTGGCATCCGCATCTACTCTACCCACATTCTCATGTGGGTAGAGTAGGACTTGTGATAAACAGCCTTTAATTGATACTTCACACATCCAGTAATCCAATTAAAACCAATCCCTGACTTTAACCCTTAGCTAATCACTGCAGTGATAAGGAAGTTATTGCAGAGGAACATCAATGTCAGAGCAGCTTAAAAGTGACAGCAAACATGTCTAAATGAGCAGCTTCTCAGTCAACGCTTCAGACTCACTTCACTTTCTGATAGTAAAAGCGGTTACAGTTTTGAATGAGAGAAGCTAATGTGCCTACAAAATGCATTCACCTCCTTGGATCATTTACCATTTCATTGAAAAATTCGGCTTGTTTTGACAAAATAAATTACAAACAAATCCTTAAAGTAAAATAAACTGATTTATTTCTTTCTTAAATTAAAAAAAAGACAATTAAATAATTTTATTTTTTTATTTTTTTTTAAACCAAAGCTGATTTGGGCAAAAAAAAAAGAGAAAGAAAATCACAGTGCTTTATTCACCCCCTACAAAGTGGAGATCACATTCCTTTTACAGGCACTGTATTGCCTATAACACTTTTGGTAAAATGGCAGCAAATGACTATGTATATAACCAATTTCAAGACATATAATAAAAACAAATAAATCCATATAGAATTATAAAAAAGAGCAGTGACTTGAAAAAGACCAGAAGTCAGAGAGCTTAACCTTTTCTTACTGGGAATCTGGTGCAGCGTAGAAGAGAAATCTCAAACAGGGAAGTGACTCATACACACACCGAACTTTCCCGGCAAACGGCAAAGCTGTTCCATACTGATGACATCACCCGCCCCCAGTACACAGGCAAAAAGGTCAAGGATGTTCAGAAGCAGATCCCTGGGCAATAAAACACACATACTCTAGGGCTGCACAGTGACAGACAGTTAGCCGTGAAGACAGCGAGGAGGACATGCATGGACAAACACGCACACGAACCTAAGCAGAGACAAACACACACACTTTGTCGGGCGTACCAGCTGAGTGGCAGGATTTCACCTGAAGACTTCTTTCCCCAAAAAACTTTGTCATTAGATCCGGTGTCAGTCTGCATGGCAGTGAGCTCAAACACCAGCGACTCTCATCCTGTCAGTAATAATGACGCTTTGCGGAGATGTTGCTTTGAATTGGACTCTAACCACGCAAATTAAATTGTGTCACAGAGCCACGATTTAATCATTGATGCGTCGTATTTCTCAGCCTCCCTGATAAACTCATCCACACACACACCATGAAGGGTGTTTGTGACATGAAGGGATAGGCACTTATGTTTTGCTTTTAAGAAGAATGATATGAATTCTGTCAAACTCTATTTATTAAATTAAGACATCATTCAGGTACTTTGGACAGGCTGCTGACTTGCTGCTTTTATGCTTTAAAAGTAGTGGATATCAAGAACATGAGCCATTTTTTATATGTATATAAACATTTTGACTTGTAAAATGTTGGACGTTTTTATTCTTCACTAAGACAGGCCTTTGTGTTCTTTATGACATTTTGAACCAAACAGAAAGTAAGAACCAAGCATTTACTTCTCCTAGATTTCTTTCTTTGCAGATGATATTTTCCTTCTTTATGTGAGAGGAAATGCATTACTCAGACATTCCTCCAGTTAGGCATTTTGAGCTGTAAGCATGACATTTTTTACTTTAAGTTTTGGATGCATCTGGATTAGTGCTTTTGTTGTACACTCTTAGAAATGGCTGCAAATTTACGATGGAATTCCAGCCATAAATATTCCAAAATACGGAAGGATATTGTCAATTTGATGTCTTCTTCTGTTGTCACAATCAAGACTGACGACTGGCAGTAAACTACCGCAAAATAATTGTAAAATACAGTTTTTTTCCTAGGCAAGACATTTACTTGTATTTGCATCTTAGAGAAGCAGCATTTAAAGACAATATTAAACAGAAAGAAAAAAATACTTTCCATAATAAATCTTTTAGGGAATGAATCAAAATCTACAGAGCATAATCAAAAATGTTAGAATACCAGTATTGATGTTATATGTTAAAAATACAATGTTAATTAAACACTTGTTTAGTCAAATTCAAATATCAGTTTGTCAGTTTCCCTAAAAAGATGGTGTTTGATAAAGAGTTGCTCCCACAATCGCAACGTATCTGTGACGTCACGTGTTTGCCCTGGAGACAGCAGTATGGCGTCTTGTCTGGAGCTTATCATAACAAGGTAAGTTCCATAAAACTATTAAAACATGCTCTTTTTGTTCTTTCTTTCATGTAATGTAATGGTGATTTATTGTCTCAATGTTTGTAACTCCCTGGCAGACATTATACCACAATGTATACTGCGTTTATACTGTTATGTATTCTGTATCTCAATAAAGATATATAAAAAAAAAAAAACAAGGTAAGTTCCATGTTAAGACCATCATGTTTTTGATTTTGATTATTTTTTATGAATGCATTAACTTCCTGTTTGCGCAAGAGTATCAACTTATGCTTAATGTAAGTTTATTTCTTTGGATATTGCGGTACGACTGTTCAAGTGTTCAGTACTTGAGTGGTGCTCAAGTCCAGTTCTTGAGAGCTGCTATTCTGCAATTTTCAGATGCTTCCCCGCTCCAATTAACACACCTGAATCAAATGAAAGGCTGGTTAGTAGGTCTGTTCAGAGCTGATCCTGGTCTGTTGGAGTAAAGATACATCGAAAAGTTGCAGGACGGTAGCTCTCGAGGACTGGACGTGAGCACCCTTGGTTTATTATTTTTGTTAGCAGCTAAAGCTAGCCAAGCAGGTGTAGCACGGGGTCTCGGGTGGTTAAACGAACATTAAAACTCAGAAAGGCAGTTTGAGTTAACATTATTTAGCTGCGGAGTCGTTTTCTTGAAGTTTTTGGCTATAGACGGCATAATGGGGAGAGTGGCTGTGCTGGACCGGTGGTTTGATCTATGCGATCAAAGCTAAGCCAAAATGTTTTTCTCTAGAAATAATAATGATAATAAACAATGACATATTGGCTGACTCTTTTTTTCAGCCAATACGCCATTGTTGGCTGAACAGCCTTCAGTTGGTAACTGGGGCCTGTTATGATGACTTCAACAAATTTCTTCTGACAGAAGAAATGTGTTGGCAGAAGAAATGCTGTCCAGAATGTTTCTATAAGCTAACTAATTTCTATAATGCCTAATGTCTGAGTGGTGTTCATGGTAATTATTTCTGACATTTTTATGCTTTATGTTGTAGGTGGTGAAAAATGCTCTCCAGGGTAAACCGGGTGGACAAAGTATTTTGGTGGGTCTGGTTAGTTTTGCTCACTTTTCTTTAAAATCTTTATTTTTTATCCTAATGTGTCTGCTATTTATCTGGTTCTTCCTCCAGGCTGGGAAAACCAGGCATTCTTCTGTTGGTTCATGTGCTTCGTCCTACATCCAAAGGCCACAAGAAGAATCCAAAACAGCTCATGTCAAACTGTGGACCATGTTTTCAGATATGTGCAGGTATGTGGTTATTCTAATAATCCTACTTATTTGTAGAAGCACTTTCTCATTGGCTTTGTTTGCTATCTGAAAGTAGCTGTGCTACTAAAGATATTTAATAATTTGTATTATTCGTCTTCTTATCATTGTGTCAAAGATGCAAGCCAGTGTTGAAGCCTTCCTCATTGCCGTGCAACCAGGACAGCCCTTCCTCCTGCATGTTGGTGAAAACAAGAGCAGCACCAAAGACACTTCACCATCAGTGATCACAAGATAATCCAAGGTAGCCTTTGATGAACTTTGAAAGCACACTTCTCCTTCAGTGCAAAGTAGCATGGATTCCTCTACAACAGTGGTCCCCAAACTACGGCCCGCGGGCCGGATACGGCCTGCCTCCACATTTGGTCCGGCCCCCTGAACAATATCAGAGAGCATTTAGATTTTTTTTCATGTACCGTATTTTCCAGACTATAAGCCGCTACTTTTTTCCTAAGCTTTGAACTTATATGTGAATTTTTCTTCAACCACCAGGGGGCTCTTTAGCAGGAAGTGAATCATTGGAAGTCAAAATTGGAAATCAAAGAAGAAAGGGCCCATTAAACAGAATTAGGTTTTAATAGAGAATTAAAATTTGAGAATGTTGTTGATCAGTTAAATAGCATTGAGACAAAAAAGAAGATTTTTCGTTTTTTAAATAATACTGTGATCATTATGAGAATTTGAGGTATAGATATTAGGATCCAATAGATGGCAGTAGTGCAACAATAATGGATGCAAGCTGCCGTTGAAATCTAAAGAAGAAGAAGAAGATAGCGCCCATTTTTATTTAGCACATGCTAGTAGCAGACATAAAAGATCAGCACTTTTACTGTTATAGTTACCATTCCGAAACTACCGTAATCAGTTCAGTTAAATCTAATCTTGGCAACTTTTTCTTTTTCAACCGTAATAAATGTGATATTCGATTGACCTGTTATGACTCAAATTTTGGGTGTCCGCCCCCCTCTGCTGCTGCTGCATTGTTGTGGAAAACCTGGAGCGGCAGAGATATCTAAGGCTTATAGTCTGGAAAATACGATATTTATTTCATAAATAGTGTTATTTCCTGGATTTTTTTCTGTGAAGAACCCACAGAGGGTTATTTGATTGTGCTTTCTGGAAAACAATAAATTTTTACATTTAGGCACTCCTGCAATCGTCACACTTTTTCTGTTACAAACTGACTCTTGCCCCCCCCACCAGAGAAGGAAAAAGTTATGTGGCCCTCACAGGAAAAAGTTTGGGGACCCCTGCTCTACAACTTCTGTAAATTAATCCAGCCTACAGTTTTCAACATTGATGTGACTTGCACGACAATTGAGGAGTTTAAGATCCTTGCTTTTACTTTACCTGGCAGAGGGGGCACTCTTTATTATGATGATCATTTAAATGCATACTGTATCAATAAGAGGATTGGTTTTATGTTCTTCCAATTAAGGACATGGTTTATTACAATCCCTGTGGCAAGCAGTTTTCTGCGTGGTCAGCATTGAAGGCCATATTGTCTTTGAGAGGGTCCAGCCAGCATTCCAGACAGGACAGTGTTGTTCATCTTCAGCCTTCAATGAGGCAGCAAAGACTTTGGTTCATTCAACGGTAAAACCATTCCTATATTTTTTTTTACAATGACATGGTTTTAAAGCAAGTTATGATTAACATTTGACAAAGGTGGTGATGTTTTCTCTTTACGTAATTAAAAACAGCTTTATTTATATATTGTACCAGCTGTATTCAGAATGCCACACTATTTATATTCTCAGGAATTTTTCCATTTTTGATTTTGTTTTTTAGTCGCTTCATTGGGATTAACCCAGAAAGGGGCACAAAAGCCGGTGATGGGAAGATGGTATCCAAAAAGACAGGAGTGACAGTCAATGTTCAGGTTTCTACCCTCATCAAAAACCTGATGGACTTTGAGTGGCATCTCTTTCAGGTTAGCTGTTGTTGTTTTCTTTGAAATATTTCTGTTTCCATATTATTTAGGATCTAAATTGTATTGTCTTTTCTTTTTCCATGTTGGACGGTGCCTTCATCTGCATCTAATAAAGTAAGTGCCACTTGGACTCTTGAAAACCATTAATAGTTCACATTTTAAAACCCTGTTAATACTAGAATTCCACATTATTTCAGCCATGTTCAATTTTAGATTTTGGAAGTCCTTTTTTCATTGATTTGCTTAGTGATAACCAAAGCATGAACATTTCTTTAAGAACTGTGTTTTTATGTTCAGAAGATTGTAGAAATTAATGAGTTAAACCCAGTTATGTTGCTGTAAACTTTTATTCCAGTGTTGGTGAAACTATATATTGACTTTGAAGGCCTATTTGTTACCAGTTCTCTGAGGAATGGTTTTGTGTTATTCATTTTGAATGTTTCAATATACTGGAAATACATGTGGTTTGAGGCATAGTGGTACCTTTAAATAAAAATTCTGTTCTGACGGTTAGTTATCACATCCTCTTCTGTGTTATATGAAGTTCTGATTATGAAGATTATGCATTTTAGAACCGCACCAATTGTAGCACTTCTAAGAAACTTACACTGGGTTAGGTATTAATGTTCTATTGTAAAACTCAGACTACTTTAAAAAGTAGCATTACAGTTTTCTTTGCGGTAGCTTACTCATAAAGTGAATGCAATAGTAAAACAAAATTTACAGTAAAAATACTGGAACCTACAGACACCAGTATTTGAAGGTATATTTACTTTCATCACTGTATGTTATGGTGGCCAACTGGTACCAACACCCAGCAAAGACGAGAAAAACACATGCAACAAAAAAGAGATGCAAACAAAAAATGCTGAAAACAGAAGTGATCCAGACCACTATGGGGAGTCGAACAAAGAACAGCTGTGTCCAAAGTCAGGTTTTGCATCTTTGGGTCCTTGACGACCAGAAGAAGAAGCTGTAGCTTTCAGCTAGCTGCTTAGCCTCTACCGTGGCGTTATGTTGCTTAGCAACCGTGACAACGTGAATCACATAGCGGCGAAGGAAAAAAAACGGACTCGAAGTATGTTTTTTTTTCCTGATTTCTCTATAACTCTTCACCTTTTGTAATAAAGGCTGTTGAATATTTAAAAAATCTAAACTAAAATGTTCAAACACGTATAGCACATTTACACAAGGAATGTAAGCAAAGTATCCCTTTTCAAATACTCTCCAAATCTCAAGTAAGACAATACAGTTAAATCAAACTATTGTGTTTTTAGGTTTAACTTGAATCAGTCAAACCGATTTGCTCAGGAATATATTAAATATTTGTGTGAACCAAAATATTACAACCAGTTGTTACCTGACTTAATATCTGTGTTTAACTTGTCATTTGGGAAAGCCTAAATGAGTCAGGTGTTCTCCCATGGTATACTAAACTTGGACCAGCTGGCAGCAGGTGAGGGGCTGGGTGTTTATACAGCGGCAGTAGACATCTCTGAAAACGTCGGACAGATATTGCAATTAGGTGATGCACTGATGAACCAAGCAGAAATATGAGATTTATACATCTACATTCTCGCCTACAAACATTGTTTAAATCATGCTGTGTCACAGCTGCTAAGCAACATAACGCCGAGGTGGAGGCTAGGCAGCTAGCTGAAGGCTACAGCTTCTCTGCAATGCTCTCTGCCAGACCCTGAATTTGGACACAAAGCTCTAGTGGTCTAGAACAGTGGTCCCCAACCCCCGGTCCGTGGACCGGTACCGGTACGTGTACCAATTGGTACCGGGTCGCGCAAGAAATAGTGAAATATTTCCGTTTTATGTATTATTTGAGTCTTGAAGATCTTTTATTTTGAAAATCCTTTAACCGGATTCTCTCGGTTACTTGCACGCCAACACTGAGGCCACAAGCAGCAAAATGAGTAAAAAACAGATCAGATGTCTTTGGAAAGCTTCTTTGCGAAGGGGAAAAGGCCCAGATAAGAGACAGGAGAATGGATTTATCCCAGACCGGGATAAATCCATTCTCCCGGTCTGGGATAAATGGATTTATCCCAGACCGGGATAAATCCATTCTCCTGGATAGGTGAGTCCCACATTATAAACCCGCTCTACGTAACATGCGGCGACCGGCTGCTAATGAGGCAATGAAGCTTCAAGCTGCTTCGCCACATAGAGACCAAGCAGACATTGTCTCTCATCACTCCCAGATGGGACCGTCTCGTTGCAGAGAAACAAGCTCAGGGCTCCCGTTAGTCAGTATCGTGAGTTAAAATTTTCACGAAAGTAAAATGTTCGTTTTTGTGGCGCATCTGTATCTTATTTTGAAGGGATGTGTAACCGTTACCATAGCGACCAGAGTCAGAGAGCGTTTGGGCAGTGGTCGAGAGGAGATGAGTAGAGCTTGTGAGTCTTTAAGTCTGGTTTAGACGGAAAGATTTAAGAATTGTCGGCCGATTCTCCAAACCTCTGTGACCACAAAGCTGATAAAAGTCCAACAGGTTCGATCGGTTCGTGTGTCCAAGGCAGGAGCAACACAAACCGATTCCAGTCACGAACATCCCGATTCCAGAGGATAATCCAGTAAAACCCCCAACATAGCGGGAATTTAGAATAACCAAACACGGATGACGATGTAGAAGCAATAGTGATAGTTTGTGGAGTCATTTTAAGAGATAAAAGACGTAACAAAAAGAAAAGGCGGTGGTTAAAAGACGACGGGAGCAGCCGCTCTATTAGCTGCACTATTGATTTGGAGGTGACTGTTTTTTCATAGTTAACATTTTTAACTGAATAAACATAATAGTGACCTTTAGATTTAATAATAAACATTTCCACTTATCTCCGATATCTACCGGACTCTCAGTTGCGCGATATGTCAACTGTTTGGGATTCCCCTCTGTTCTTACGTCACCGCGCTTTTTTATTGGCTACCTGTCACATTCAACAGGTCGTATTCTCATTCCCAGACAGTAAAAACCCCACAGGTTGCGATAAAAACTCCAAGACAACCCAAATTGGGTATATTGAGGATTTAGCAGCACCGATGCTGATCTGACAGAACACCGGAAGAGCGCAGAGTTCAGTGTGTGTTAGCAGTGAAGCTATTCAGTTGAGTGTAACGGTGTGTTAGAGGTGCGAGCTGCAGCCTAAGGAATAGCATCTCGCTCTTATTTCTAAAAACCCTGTTAGCGGTAATACATCTGCGGTGTGTCGGCGTCATTACAGTATTTACTTACAGTACACCACTTTAAAAGGTAATTGCATGATTGAAAAGGTAAATGTCCAATAAAATACTGGTATCTACAGAGGCCAGCTTTTTTTTTTTTTTACCGTTTTTCTGGAAGAGTGGTTAAAAAAAAAAAAAAACCTGGCGTCTGTAGTTACCAGAATTTTTTTTATTGTTCTTTCAGACAAACGGTAGATTACCGATCTTTTAAAAAACGGTAAAATAAAAAACTACAGACTGAAGGCCTCAGTCGTCCTTCATTCACTCATATGTCAGCATGCTATTAGAAGCAAATTTTGCTCTATGATCTAAAAATTCAGCTGATGCTAAAAAAAAAAAAAATGATGCAGAACCTAGATGGTGCCACAACTCAGCCGGAGTGGCACCAAAAAGATGAGAGACGAGGAGTTGATTAAGTTTGTCAGATAGTTTCAATTGTATAAACAATAGTAATTTCATTGGTCCTGCAAACTCAGTCAAAAGCAACCATAGTAATGTGTGAATGTTCACACATTTTGGTTCCTTTTCATCCAACAAACGGCTCAAACATTGTGTCACATGAAGGGACACATGAAGCTGCGCTTTGCAGCTTCTAACCAGGCAGCTTTACTAGAAACATTGTCTGACAACACCTTTAATTTCAAACTGCATTGTGAGGATGTGACAGAGTCTGACCCTGCCGCTGTCTGCATTTCGCTTCATCCAGTAAAATCAGAGATCAGCTGCTGGGAGTCACTGGAGCAGCCTGGTGCACATCGAGGAAGAGGAGCTGCAGGCGAGTGAACTCAATTTAACTGGAATCAAACGGGATCGGTTCAGAATAAATTTAGTTTCTGATGTTCCAACAGCACAACTGTGGTCAATGTAACAATGTGCTTCCTGTACATGCAGCTGTCCAGATGAGATTATACCTGATTATACCTGGTGTTCAGGAAAAAAAGTCAAACTCAACTTTATGCAACTTTTTGAACCACAGTAACAGAAAATCACCCCTCTGCTCCACTGCTACCGAAGAGGTCTGAGATTAAGTCAGAGATCTGAGATCATTCTGCATATCAGACTTCTGTCTAAGTTATCTCTTGTCAATATTTGCTGTGAATATACAGGTCCTTCTCAAAAAATTAGCATATTGTGATAAAGTTCATCATTTTCCATAAATTAATTATAAAAATTAAACTGTCATATATTTTTGATTCATTGCACACCAACTGAAATATTTCAGGTTTTTTACTGTTTTAATACTGATAATTTTGGCATACAGCTCATGAAAACCCAAAATCCTTGTCTCAAAAAATTAGCATATCATGAAAAGGTTCTTTGAATGAGCAGTTAACCTAATCATCTGAATCAACAAAGTAACTCTAAACACCTGCAAAAGATTCCTGAGGCTTTTAAAATCTCCCAGCCTGGTTCATTACTCAAAAACACAATCATGGGTAAGACTGCTGACCTGACTGCTGTCCAGAAGGCCATCATTGACACCCTCAGTAAGGGTAAGACACAGAAAGAAATTTCTGGATGAATAGGCTGTTCGCAGAGTGCTGTATCAAGGCACCTCAGTGGGAAGTCTGTGGGACGGAAAATGCGTGGCAGAAAAC
The DNA here is from genome assembly GCF_904066995.2 of Poecilia reticulata. NCBI lineage: Eukaryota > Metazoa > Chordata > Actinopteri > Cyprinodontiformes > Poeciliidae > Poecilia > Poecilia reticulata. Next base: position 739,914 of record NC_088844.1, on the reverse strand, counting down.
GCTGCCACAACGAGAAGAGGTGACCGGACCCTGAGGAAGATTGTGGAGAAGGGCCGATTCCAGACCTTGGGGGACCTGCGGAAGCAGTGGACTGAGTCTGGAGTAGAAACATCCAGAACCACCATGAACAGGCGTGTGCAGGAAAGGGGCTACAGGTGCTGCATTCCCCAGGTCAAGACACTTTTGAACCAGAAAAAGCGGCAGAAGCGCCTGACCTGGGCTACAGAGAAGCAGCACTGGACTGTTGCTCAGTAGTCCAAAGTACTGTTTTCGGATGAAAGCAAATTTTGTATGTCATTTACAAATCAAGGTGCCAGAGTCTGGAGGAAGACTGGGGAGAAGGAAATGCCAAAATGCCAGAAGTCCAGTGTCAAGTACCCACAGTCAGTGATGGTCTTGAGAGCCATGTCAGCTGCTGGTGTTGGTCCACTGTGTTTTATCAAGGGCAGGGTCAATGCAGCAGCTATCAGCAAGGTGACGCTAGGCACTCTGCAAAGGTTCTGATGGCCACACAACAAGGCTTACCTGAAGAAGGTGACGAAGAACTGCACCATGTCCATGATGCTGTTGTGGTGGGAGAAAGCAATCTATTGGAAACAAGACAAAGGAAGTACAGTAAATACACTTAAATAGTAAAATGTTATTTTACTTTCTTATCATGACGCTTTTCTATGTTTATTTTTAATTTACAGATTCCCAGAAAGCTCAAAGTCACCTACTTACTAATAACTGACTTCACAACGTGAAGCAAATGATTTAAAGCATATTTAGCACGGTGAAACGTTTACAATTAACCTTAATAATAAAACACTTTTTTTTATCTTTGGTGAATCCCCTGAGACTCCTTGTAAAGGGAGGGAAGGAAAAGAATGAGCCAGAGAAGGCTTAAGAGGTTCACCACCATTTGTTCAGCAGGTAAAATGGCCTGACAATGAAAAAGCTGCAGAAAAGCTGATTCTGGTCCACAGAGACCCTGCATTAATATGGGGAAAAAAGAGGCTGGCTGTGCATCCAGGCCTCCATTGCAGCAATTTCCATCATTCCACCCTGATAGTGTACGGAGGTATGATGAGCTCTCTCAAGGTAAAACATTATAAACTGTCATTCAACAAAAAACAAACACGTTCAGTATGGTTAAAGGAAATTAACATCAAAGCATGGAACAAAGCAATTTTCAAATTTCTTGTTATTTTCCTCTTCCAAACATTTTTCAGTGGAACAGCGACTTAAGCCAAAAGCCTTCATTTCATTTTACAGCAGCTGCAGTCGTTAAACACAGCTATAAATAAGCTGTTTAGGCCACGCCCCTTTCTCTTCACCACTGCAGAGCCACAAACACGAAAACAAACTCAGACCTTTACCTGCATGTTTACCAAAAGTACAGATAAAAACAAGGCAAAGTATGCTATTAATGTGTGTTATAAACATCAAATTTTTCTCCTCAGGTTCAACAGAAAAGAGGATGCAGTATGTCTTTATTTAATTTTATTCAATTCAGAGCCACTCCACCTTCAATAGAAAGCATAGTAACACTCACAGGGTAGGAACTCTGGCTTCAGCCTATTCCTTTATTGGTAAATTACAAGTTTCTGAAGTAGTATTTTGAATCTGGATAAATAGTGAAATTTAAACATAGTCCAGTCAGAGGCCCTGTTTACAATAATCTAGACATTTAGAAAAACAGATTTTTCCTGGGTTTTCCTACAACCACAGAGTTTTGAGAAAAAAAATATTCTAAATATTCTAAAAAAAAAAAAAAAAACTGAAAAAGAGAGAAAACGGAGACCCACTTTGCACATGCCCATTATCACTGTGTGCTGGAAACCCCAACAGTAGAGCCATTTTAAAGGCGCAGTGCTTTATTGAGCTTTACATCATGCTGAGGAGGAGCTGTATGGAGTGAAAATAGTCTAAAAATATCTGTGCTCGTGTAATAATGGATTTGTAACTCGTGTAAGCATCATTGTGTGCAAGTTTTGATAATTTTACAGGTCCTTCTCAAAAAATTAGCATATTGTGATTTCCATAATGTAATGATAAAAATTAAACTGTCATATATTTTAGATTCATTGCACACCAACTGACATATTTCAGGTATTTTACTGTTTTAATACTGATGATTTTGGCTACACCATGAACAGGCGTGTGCAGGAAAAGGGGCTACAGGTGCTGCATTCCCCAGGTTAAGACACTTTTGAACCAGAAACAGTGGCAGAAGCATCTGACCTGGGCTACAGAGAAGCAGCACTGGACTGTTGCTCAGTGGTCCAAAGTACTTTTTTCAAATGAAAGCAAATTAAACATGTCATTCGGAAATCAAGGTGCCAAAGTCTGGAGGAAGACTGGGGAGAAGAAAATGCCAGAAGTCCAGTGTCAAGTACCCACAGTCAGTGATGGTCTGGGGAGCCATGTCAGCTGCTGGTGTTGGTCCACTGTGCTTTATCAAGGGCAGGGTCAATGCAGCAGCTATCAGGAGATTTTGGAGCACTTCATGCTTCCATCTGCTGAAAAGCTTTATGGAGATGGAGATTTCATTTTTCAGCAAAACCTGGCACCTGCTCACAGAGCCAAAACCACTGGTTTACTGACCATGGTGTTACTATTGGCCTGCCAACTCTCCTGACCTGAACCCCATAGAGAATCTGTGGGATATTGTGAAGAGAAAGTTGAGAGACGCAAGACCCAAAACTCTCACTGGACGAAAAGTGGGATTTTTGACCCTGTATTCTGACGCAAATGCAGCTAGTCAGCGACAGACATCGACAGCAATCGACAGTTGGCGGGGCAGCGCAGTTTCGCCGGGCGCAGTCGAATGCTGTCGAATGCGGGGTGGGGAGGTGCAGGGGAAGTGCGAGGAGGTGTTAACAGCTTAATGACTCTACTTAACATGTGAATAGCAACAGGAGACCCACGTGAATTGTCAGTCATTGGATGAAAAAACAATGACATCACAATTCATTACTTACATGTGATTGGTTGGTAGATATTTCCCTATTGGACACACTAGACCTTTATAATTACAGGCCTGGTTAAGCCCCTCCCTAATGAATTATAAAAAAATAACCCAGAAATAAAAATACACCAAGCACAAGGCATAAGTTTATATTTTAAATTTTTGTTGAAAAAGAAATATGTACATACATGCATATAACATATCTAAAAATAAAGAAACCACACATATATAAAATAAAACATATCTACAAGAAACCACACATATATATAAAAAACACATCTACAAATAAAACCACACATAAAATAACATATATAAATTAAAAAAAACTTCAGTTTAAAAAAAATAGATTACAGCACAAAATGCTTGTCTACTTCTGGGCTGTGTGGTGGTGGCTTTCTTTCTGAGCATGATTCAACATACAAACGCTTATGACGCAACATGCTGTATTTAGGGTTAGCTTCAAGTCTCTCTTGTAGTTTGGAGCAGAGGTTGCCGAGCTCCTGGCTGCGGAAACTTGGTGGTCTCACAATCACCAAGTTGTGAATACACCCTCGAAGACGCCATCCTCTTCATCAGACATGAGGTCAATGGTGACACCTTCCCAAAAGGAAATCTCCTCTGCTGCCAGGACGCTCTCTCTCGCCTCCAGCAGCTGTTGACACAGAACAGACATTAGGAATCTTTATGAAAACATATTGTTGAAACTATACTGACATTTTAAGTGTCTTGGTTTAGAAACACCAAATATGGGGAGGTGTAATCCATTTGTCATTGAAGACTATGGCTATGTGGTAAAGTATCAACTCCTGAATATCATGTGAATAAACATGATATTTAACAAAACATTGATAAAAGTACTTAAGTGATTTGTAATTAACCATTGAGGCTACATTATAATTATTGCACACCATCTTTTCCCAAAATGTTACAGCTTCTTAAGAAAATTTAATGTTATTTTTCTTTTCACTGCTGATTGCATTCATACACACATATATACAAACATGCATGCAAAACTGATGCATTTGATGCAATTGTGACATCTCTAGTAATAAATCTTACCTGCTTCTTTCTTTAGCTACATCTGGATGACTGGCAGTAGGTTCTGGATGCAGCTGGAAAACATTTTTGTGCATTGTCAATACATGGCATAATTACATTATGTACATAAACATAATTTTTTCAAAAGTTACGTGACAGTATATTTTATTTTTATTATAATTAATTGCTAAAATGTTTTTAGCAATTAATTATGTTTATTTACTCAATTCTACTTTGAGCTGTCTCCTTTTTAGTTTATATAGAATATGATTCATAATCCGTGATTTATATTTAATGCTTAACTATCAAAACTTTAAAAAAAAGAATACAAATGTTTATACTCTATCAGAAGGTATCACAAACTTTCAACCATTTTGTTCTTCAATTTAAACTTGAGAGTTAAGCAACTGAATACTGAAAAATCTGTAGTTTCTTAAGTCCTGTATTGTGATGTGGAATGACCACTACCACTCCAATATAGCATGACTCTGGGTCTTTTAAGCAATCAGTAAACATTAACATTAGTTTGAATATTATTCACAAAAATACTTTATGTACAATCTACCACTCTGGAACATGGTTTTCATTATTATTTTTGATTAAGTTGTGCAATTCCTCTCATCACAAGATAAATCTTCAGATAGGAGGAATGTCAAAGTAAGATCCTGTTTCACAAAAGTCTATTGTATGTATTCATGCATATTGTTCTTTTATGTCATCTATTCAACCAAAACTAAGTTTTTCAGTGCTCCTAACACACATGTAATATATATTTTAATGGATAAGATAGATTGTTTTCTCCAAACATACTTCTTTATGGTGAACAGAAATTAAAAAGGATTAGCTACAAAATGAATAAGAGTCAAAAGGAGGTGCTCAACAGTTGATTTGCATTTGCATGGCACTCAGCAACTTCATTTAAATACGAAAACCTCTGCTAGGCACAAGGGGAGGGGGGTTATATGGGAACACAGACGCACCGCGTTTAGACCATTTTTGGCAGTGTTTGACTCTGACAAAGACTTCTTGCCGAAAGCCCTCAATCTCCATGCGCACGGCAGAACAAGGTGTCAATAGCTGATGAAAATCCCATTTTTCGTCCTGTGTCTGGATGAGCTTAAGGCCGCTATCGAGCATCCTGGGCCTCCATAACACCTCAGCAGTGCCACAGGCTGATTGCCTCCATGCCACGCCGCATTGAAGGCTGCAAAAGGATTCCCTACCAAGTATTGAGTGCATAACTGAACATAATTATTTGAAGGTTGACTTTTTTGGTATTAAAACACATTTCTTTTATTGGTCGGATGAAATATGCTAATTTTTTGAGACAGGAATTTTGGGTTTTCATGAGCTGTATGCCAAAATCATCAGTATTAAAACAATAAACGACCTGAAATATTTCAATTGGAGTGCAATGAATCTAAAATATATGACAGTTTAATTTTTATCATTACATTATGGAAAATAATGAACTTTATCACAATATGCTATTTTTTTAGAAGGACCTGTATCTGTGAAACATGATTTGTAAGCCGTAAAAAGAAAATAAACCTTTTCCTACGCCTACAAATGTTGAACGGACTCAGCTCCCAACGGCTAAAGTAGCATAGCTCACATAAACATTAGCTCCCGCTAACAGAAACATGTGAGGAGGCCTGACATAACATAATCTGAAATTATTAATAATTACTCAATGTTCATTATAATCATAGAGGAAAGCGTGCAGGGGTAACTTCTACTTACTTCTGAGGACAGACCACCAGCATGAGCCATCTTGCTTCTTGCCTGGCTATTTTTCCGGCCAGCGAACCAGTGGTCGTTTTTCAGACCACCTAGTCTCCTGTACCGCTCAAAATGCACAATATGTCTATAAATAATTTTTGAATATTATAAGGAAGTGCTGAGATATCCCATTTTCCACCAAACTAACGTATTTTCCACTTTGGCACAAGCACAGTGATTTTTGCTCTGAGTCTAGTGTTTTTATCCTCTGAACATTTCTCAGATGACCCAGCTTTCTACTAGCATCTAAACGCACCATCTACGCAAAAATCTGGGAGCTCCGGAAACGTGAAATGAGTCTCAAAAATAGTTGTGCACTCGTAACTGGATCTGTATGCAACTGCAGTTTTGTGTGTGTGTATTTGGCGACTCGTGCATACTTTTTCAACATTTGTACGTGTGTCTTCTGTGTCTTTTTACGGCTTACAAGTCACGTTTCACAGATACAACTATTCAAACTTACAAAGATGATTACATGAGTTAGAAATCCATTATTGCATACACACAAATCTTTTTACACATGCACAAATCCTTTTACACATGCACAGATATTTTTACACACGCACAGATATTTTGAGACTATTCACTCCATAGAGCTGCACTTTCCAAGCATCCACCTGACAGAGCAGCCCTCCTCATGATTCGCCCACTCTGCTCATTCAGACTAGCCAGAAGCAATTAGCAAACTAATACTTATCAGTGACACACTAGTGAAATGTTAAAGAGTTAGTAGAGGAGCCATACTGTGATGAATTTCTGAAGATGGAGGTTCAGAAAGAGCAGGAGTTTTTAAAGAGACAGAGGCCAAATTTCAAGGTGTTAAATTACAACGTCCAATGTCTTTTAAGTCATATTTAATATATATGCAGCATTTAAAAAGCAAGTGGAGGTAACATAATTGCCTGATTGTGTTATAAAATTATACTATGAAAAAAACAAATTAAAACACACACAGGTTGAGGTAAAGAAGGTAAAGAAGTCAAAAGAAGAACTTTATTGAAAAGAAAAACCCAAAGAAAGAATAACATGCACATCAACCTAAGTAAAAGTTGTGAGGTTGGTTGGGGTTGTCTGTTGAAGAGCCGGTTAAAGCCATGCCCATGGACAAGGGGCTTAAGTTACCTAATGTGTTTCACTTCAGATCAGTAATTTATCACTGGAAATGACTTTAAAGACATTATAGAAGTTCAGTTGAGGCAAAAGCATGCGCAGCTATTAAATGAAGAGTTCATTATTATAATCAGAGAAAGGCAAAATAAGAGCAGGGTGTGAAACACACACACAACTACACGCCTGAGAAAACGCCATAAGGACGAACAGTGACAACAAAATCACAACTGATTGGAATTCTCAAACTCTCACATATAAACACAGAAGAACAATAGAGTGTAATTGTTTTGAGATCAGGGATCAACTGACTGGTTCAGGGAGAGTCTTTTTCTTCCTCCACTCCTTCCTTAAACTTGTGTTGTAATTATCAAAGCAGAGAGAGGGGGGAGGGTGAGAAAGAAGGAGTGAGAGACTGAGGTAAAAGATTAGTACGACAGCAATGATTTAAAGAAGACTCCAAGGACCCTGCATCTACACCACAGTCATATTATGGAAGACCTATAGTAGCCCTCTGGGGACAAACTTAGGAGCTGTGACAGCAGCGGGCCGCCTTTTATTTCGCTAACCCTGAACTAAGACCTGCTTGTTAAAGCCCAGAATGAAAGAAAGTGATTGGCTAATCAATAAAGAAAGGAAAAAAGAAGAGAACAACAAACAGATAAAAAGGAAGGAGGCAAAGAGCAGCCACGGAGCAGGTGAACGACACTAAAGCTAAGCAGCGACTAAGGATGGACCAAAACAGTGTATTCATCCATCTGAACCAGCTGTGTGCTCTTTCCCATGTTCAGAAAGAGCACACAGCTCTTTCTGAACATTGCATGTTGATGAACATCCTGAGCAATTACCAGCCCAAATGCTGAGGCGCACTGGTTTACTCTGGGACAGAAGATCAGAACAAAAAGGGACAGGCTCGTTGAAGGACCACATTATTAGCAAGGAAATAACCAAAACACTCCTGTTTCTAAACCTCTTTTTAATAAAACAATAAAATCTTACCAACCTATTTTTTTAAAACCACCTTACAGGAGAGCACTGCAGGAATCTGACTAATGCACTAGTAAATATGGCTTAAACAGCATTTCCATTGATTTTAAAATCACGCAATTTGACATTTTGAAAATAAATCTTGATGAAAACACGCCAATTTCAAAAAACAAATTTTTTGAGAAAATGCTTTTGCACTAACACGAGATGGTTCTTTCGGCCATATCAATCGTATAAGTGTATTTTGCAAAAATGCAATGCGATTTATTTTTTTCATCATACGAGTCACATCATCATTAATCGGATGTTACTACTGGCAGAACAGACAAATAATAATGTTCATGTTTTAAAATAAAGAAAGAGAAAATATTTGTCAAACGATTGCCAGTATACATATTTGTTCCCTGTGTTGGACTATAAGCTAACTATTGAGGCCAAATGTGATTCTGTCTGTAAGAATGGCAGCTTTTTTTTTTAAGGAAATTGAATGATTTTTATGTTGATCAATGTCTTTTACAAATGTCTCGTTTTTATCTCATTGAATCTGTTTTGAGTTTTGAAATGGTGTGGTAGTTTGGTAATCTTATCATGATAAGTAAGAAGAGGTCAATGGTCACCCTTAATGTCTCTACCAAAGATCACCAGTAGAGCTTTGGTACAGACAAAAACTCTTTTTTAATTTTTTTTTTTTGGGGAGCGGGGGGGGGTTTATGAGTGTTTATGGTTGTATCTTGTAGACTGCTGCAAATGAATTGGCACTCAGGGACAATAAAGTATTTCAGCTGAATTTAAAGATGATACTTACATTTTCTTCAATTGGACGTTAGTGGAAAATTATGTAAATAAAAAAAAAGGACATAGTCTCTCACCTAATAAGAAAAATAGGTCTAAAGACAAATTTTAAATATTTTGTTCTGGAAAATTAATGCAATTATGTCATGAAAAAGAAAAACTAAAACCTGCATTTGTTCTTAGCCCTATATTTAAAAACCATTTGTTAATTCTTTGTCAGTTTTTGGCAACATTATTACACTTGTATCTTTGGAGGCACAAAACTCCCATAAACGCAGCAAAATGTGAAAAAGTTCAAGGATTATTAATACTTATTCGTCAAAGATGTTTTATCGAGCACATGGCGTCCATGTTTGCATGTTAACAAATGAAAAGTGTGATTACAACACGGTGCATATTCATGAGGACCTAATGAGCAAAGGCAGCCAGTTGCCAAGAGCTGCCTCCACCTACATGCTATGGAAATTAATCCAGCTGCTCCATGTGTGCTAGAGGTACTCAGCTGCTTTAAACAGGTGCCTGAAAAACACTCCAGCCTCAATCTGCAGTGGATCAGAGACGAGTAAGAAGCCACGTTTGGCTTTTTAATGTATTACTCATCTGACTATTTTCACTAGGAAGGTAAAGAAGTTTTCAAGGCAGAATTTCCTCCATGAAGATGATTTGCTTATCAAGCAGCCTAATCAGAAAAACCTCCTAGATTTTGTTGTGCAGAAACTTTAAAAGTTTATAATCTTTATAAAACTCATAAACACCTTATTGAAGAGTCAAGCTTGTTCACTTTCACAGCCTGAAGGTAAACAAATGTATAAGATGACACTAATTGTATTTTGCCAATAGAAGATGGAAAATAAATATGATGTTTTTCACAGATGGGAATCCATCCACCCAGAAAACTGGGATTCACATAAATGCAAGAACTGAGATTAAAAAAATAACTAAATACGAGTCAGCTGAGAAATTAGATGTGCTACATTCACACCATATTCTGCTATTCAAAGTGGAATTATTCCAGATGTTTCCTTAAGCTCAGGTTAAGCCAATTCAATCTAAAATCCTAGATCAAAATAGCTGCCTTTGTGGGTCAACATCATTAAACAATACAGCCATAAATCATTTTAAAAAATTATCAAGCAAAAAAACATTTTAATATTTTAATAACCCATTTTAATATTGCATAGAAATTTGGTTTTCATTTTAGATCAGTTTTTTTAAGTGCATTTGTTTTCAGATTTTCTAGAAGTTCACTTACACTGGAAATTAGAAGCTTGGAACTTTAAAGATGTTCATGGAACTTGACTCAACACTTGCAAACCAATGACTATGCCCAACTGTTGGACTACAGCATCCTAAATGTCACCAGTGAGTGGGTTAACTGGGACACAATGACAACACAACTGTAGATTATACAAGACTGAAAGACTTTTTTAACAAGTTGAAATAATTTTGGTTATCCCCACTTACCTAAAAATTAGGCAGTGGGTTAGGTCAAGACCACCTAACCCGAGACCAAGTCAAGACCAAGACCGAGGGAAGTCGAGACCGAGTCAAGACCAAGACCAAGACTCTACATGATATGATAAAATGTGAAATATGATCAAAATTACTTCTCAAATTGATCTGAAAGATCCATATTCCCATAAAAACACATAGATATTAAATACTTAATAAATTTAACCAATGTTAAACTTAGCAAACTCTTTGTTCTGCTTTGCTTCCATCTCTGTGCTACAATCCGCGGTGGTCTCGTGCCATCCCTAAAAAGATAATGCCCTGGGTGTTTGCCCATGTTGCTCATGTCAGAAACCACCGTCTGCAATATTAAGCATAGCAATTGAGGCAATGCCCTGACGCTCAACTATGAACACTGACCAAGGAGCAACAAGCAAGAAGTAGATACATGTATGCCATTGGTTCCCAAACTTTTTGTCCTGCGCCCCCCCCAGTGGTTTCCAAACATTTTCTACCCCCAAACCCCCTTACAAATAGCTGTATGGTTGAACGATGTGTTGGTTTTTTTTTTGGGGGGGGGGGGTCGACTTTTTGGGGGGCAAAATGAATCTCTGTAGCTGAACATAGACAACAACTTAGCCTATAAGCTACTTGTTAACAAGCTTAAGGTGATGTATTGATATTAGCTAGCTAGTCATCTTTTAGCTAACTTTACCTGCATCAAACAGCTTTACTAAACAGTCTGTTAGTTTGGGGGGAAAACTGTTCTCCCCAGCATTTTGCTGGTTTGCTGCCATGATTCTAACACACCTGTGCAGCTCCGCACAGCAGCAGCAGGTATCCTTCGCTGCTGCACAGGTGTAAACCCAGCATCGTAGCCATAGACATAATATAAGAATAGACGCCTCCTGGCCGCTCACGCCTATTGTCGCTGAAGAGATTTAGGGCGGCCATCTTGGACAGGTCGACCGCTCCACTCAGCGTTATGTGTTTAGCAGGCACAATGACGTATCAGCGCATTTAATCGATCATAACACGCTTTTTTGTTACTGGAAACCAGATTCAAATATCTATCAAAGCTACATTTATAAACAATTGTAAATGTTAACAAATGTTAACAATTAAACTGGATAGTATGCTGCATGTTCAGTGATATTTTCACAGTTGCGGTCTCGACTGGTCTTGAAATAAAATGCCGAGTCCTCAGAGCCCGAGACCGAGACCAAATGCGGTCGAGTCCGAGACGAGACCGAGACCATCAAATAATGGTCTCGAGACCAAGGCCGATCTCGAGTACTACAACACTGAAATTAGGTGTCAGAAAGGGGGAAAAATGTTAGTAAAAATCTGGTTTAAGCTGTTTTACTTTGATACAGAAGGTCAGAACTATCCAAACTTCCCTAAACCTTCAACCTATTTTACCCACAAGGACTAAAAAGTAGCTGTAGCAGATTTAGTACAACCCGTCTCAACACATAAAAGCACATTTTATCTATTCCCATATCTCCAGGAAATTTGTCCATGTTGCTGATGGCTTCCTGCCTCGTTAAAATGAGCAGCACTCAGCCTTTATCCACCTCTTTTGCCCTATGACACATAATACCGGTTCATTCAGATAAACCCAATACTTCCCTCTTGTGTTTGTTTGTTTGTTTGCGTGTGTATGTGTGTGCTCTGGTCAGACAGTTAGCTACTGTTTTAATCCAATAAAGGAGACACTTTGCTGCTGACCTGATCATAGAGGGTGTTTTTGTCAGACATCTGATTAGAAGGGGCACATTACTCAATGATGGCAAGCAGTGGGTAAATAAGTGAGTGAGCACAGAGAGGCAAATCAAATTACTACTGTCAGGAACAAAGTAGCCGCTCACCACCAACAGATGCTCTTAATCTGCTGCTCTGAAATTTCTAATGTATGAAGTGGTGGCAAGAAATTGCAAAATAAAAAAAAGTAAAATTGTAGCAGTAGGAAAAGTTTTTGGCTATTGCGGAAAGATTTTACCAGTCATTTATAAGAAGAGATGCTCAAAGTGTTCCTCAGTTCGACAATATCTGGCTGTGTGTTATTCAAGACAAAAATGCTGAGAAAAACTGGGTTATATTCCTGATGTTTGCAGACTCAATCAATAAAACATTGATTTTATGATTAGAAATAAAATCTAGGACGTTCCCAATTTCTGAAAAGAAAAACTTAAATGTGTCAAATGGGACAAATTACAACAGTGAAATATTCTCTTCTGTGGCATATTTGGCATTTCTAGTATTTGGTAATTGTACATTTAATCAAAAGGGTAATTTTTTTTTATAAATGTGATCTCAACAGTATCTGGCAAATGTTGTAATACTTAAACAGAAACAAAAGGAAACGAGAGAAGTTTCATTGTTCTGGAAAAATAAAAACTTTACATTCTGAAAGATTATATCACAATATATCATAAATTTGTGATAAAGGAAACATCTCAGGAAAACATTCTATTCACACAACGAATGATTGTTAAAGCTTCAGGTAGTCATATAAAGGGGCAGTATACTGTTTACCACATAGTGTCATTTTACAACACAATCAAGTCACTATGTTAACTTCAGTTGTTAAGTATCACTTAAAAGAAATTTGACATAATAATTTAATTTAATGCATGGGCTGCACATTGGCACAGTTGGTAGAGCTGTTGCCTTGCAGCAAGAAGGTCCTGGGTTCAATTCCTTGCCTGGGCTCTTTCTGCATGGATTTTGCATGTTCTCCCTGTGCATGCGTGGGTTCTCTCCAGGTACTCCAGCTTCCTCCCACAGTCCAAAAATATGACTGTCAGGTCAATTGGTTTCTCTAAAATTGTGCCTAGGTGTGTGTGTGCATGGTTGTGTGTCCTATCTGTCTCTGTGTTGCCCTGCGACAGACTGGTGACCTGTCCAGGGTGAACCCCGCCTCTTGCCCAGAACGTTAGCTGGAGATAGGCACCTGCAGGGTGTACAGAAAATGGATGGATGGATGAAATTAGGCCTCTATCTCTTTAAAAACTCTTCCTTTTTCTGAAACTCCACCTTCAGGAAGTCATCACAACATGGCTCCTCTATACAAATGCATCAAAATTGTGGTTCAACCACGCATTGGGTTTTTATCTCAAGTTTTTAAATAGCTGACTGATTCAGATTCAGATTTATTCGTGTCCCAAATTGGCGATTGATGTTACAGCAAGTATACAAACTAAAAGGCAAAGCATCAAAAATTAAAAACAATAAAACATACCAAAAATACATCAAATACAACATCTACCGTGTCCTGCATTAAAAAGAGAAATTCCTGAGGGAACAAAAGAGTGCTTGTACCTGTTACTTTTTATACTAAGAAGTCTGAGCCGGAAACTTGAAACTTTGCAAGCTTTCTTAGACAAAACTAACTTTGCTGGCCCTTTTTGCAGGTACTCTGAATGGCAGGTAAATCTTAACTTATCCAAAATAGTCCCAAGATATTTGTAGTTTTCTACTGTCTCCACTATCTGACCTTTAATTACTGTTTGATTTGTGTTGTGGGGCTTCTGTCTAAAATCAATGCACATGTCCTTTGATTTCTGTACATTTAATAAAAGACAAGTTTTATCACAACAGTCAACTAATTCATCGGCCACAGAGCCATGGGCATGCTCATCATCATGTAGAAGGTTAACTATCACCAAATCATTTGCAAATTTTGATATTAACCTATTATCATGCTGGCTGCAACAATCATCTGTATACAAAATATAAAGATGGGAAAGGACAAAGCATTGGGACAATCCAGTAGGCAATGACATCTCTCTAGACATGCATCCATTCACTCTCACTTTCTGCATTCTGGATGTTAAAAAAATCTAAAATCCAGCCCACCGCATTGAAATCTAAATGAAAGTTTATCAAAATATAGGGATTAATTGTGTTAAACGCTGATGAGAAGTCTACAAATAACTTAGCATGGTTTTTATGTTCAAGATCTTTAAAAACACAGTTTAGTAAAGTGGTAGTGGCATCCTCAACTCCCCGACCGGCCCTGCAGGCAAACTGTAATGGATCCAGTAAATGTACAGTCTTGGTAAGAAGATGTTTCTTTATTAATTTTTCAAAAGATTTTATGACAAGGGAAGTCAGTGCAACAGGTCTAAAATCATTAAGAACTTTTGGGTGGCTAGTCTCAGCCAAAGGAAGCACAATGGACTGCTTCCAGAACCTTGGCACCCTCTGTTGGTTAAGTGACATCTGGAAGATGCAATAAAATATAAGAACCAACTGTTCCGCACAGGAGGAGAGCAGTCGACCACTTATATTATCTGGCCCTGGGCTTTTTCAAACCGTACAGCGTTTAAAAGATTCATCAACAGAAGTAACATCAAAGGGGATATGACCACACCAAAGAAGTTTGTTTTTCAGATTTAAAATCTCATTACTAAAATCAGAAGAATCAAACCTAAGGTAAAACATGTTTAACTCGTTTGCTAATTGGTTATGAGAATTAAAATCAGGAAGAACCACCTTTCTGTTGCACTTAATCTCTGAACCAACAATTGTTTTTAAAACATTCCAAAATGGGCCCAATCTATTATAGGCAAGGTGTTTTTTCAAGCTTTTCCTTGTAATTCAAATTAAGCCTTTTTTATGTCATTCTTAATTTCCCTTCTGAGCAAATTCACCTCATTGAGGTTTCCTTCACGGAATGCTTTCCTCTTTTTGTTCAACAGATTTTCAACGATTTTGACATCCAAGATTTACTATTAGGAAATATTTCAAATGTTTTCTTGGAATCACACAGTGTTCACAGAGTCACATAGCTACTAATAACATCTGTTAAATCATCAATGTCACTACAAGAGTCCTTAAACATGTCCCAGTCTGTTATGTCAAAGCAATCCTGCAGGTTCAGTTTGGAATCATCAGTTCAGTTATTGATCTGTCTAGTGATGGTTTTATCTCTCCTGAGGGCAGAGCGATAAGCTGATAAAAGTTGCACACAATTGTTGTGCCTGGTGGGACAGGTGACATATTGATAAAAATCCTTATGAGTTCTTACTAATGAACAATGGTTAAAATCACCGAGGATAAGTACAGGTGCATCAGGACCAGGGGCGGATCTACTGGGGTGGCATAGGGTGGCAGTTGCCACCCCAAATGAGAGCCTTGCCACCCCTGTTGCCACCCCAGCTGGCGACTATGAATTCAATAAATAGTTACAGAAAATCGGACAATAAGTGCATGAAACTCTTTTTTCCGACAACATTGAATGCAACACAATGTAACCTGACATCTACTGCTGAGTAGCGGGAAGTGTGAGAGAAGGTTGCATGGACTGGACATTACGTGACTTATTGTGCGCCACACATGCGCCATTGCTGTCCATTGAGTCAACATTATGGGTGGTCAGAAAATACCACAGTCACGCAAAGAATCTGAAAAATGGACGCAATATTTAGCGGTTAATTCAACCCTATGAATTAGATAACAAGGGCTTCAGATTTAACAGGTGAGGAAAAAGTTTTAACTTAAAGAAAACATTTAAAAAGTGAGCAGTGGGTCAGTTATGCTAACCTAACTGTTGCTAGCCTTCTATTGGCTGTGCTACGCAGTTCGGTGTGTTTTGGTTCCGTTAGCACTAAAACAGGTCAACCTGCACACCAAGTCATCAGTTGAGCAGCTGTTTAAATCAGCTAATCAACCACCGCTGTGCTCAGGCGAAAACTTATTAATAATGACAATATAGACATCAACCCTGACAGCATAATGTAACAGACTGAATGTTCTGTTTTGGTGTTTTTGCTACTTATTCTGTGGGAAATGTTTGTTTTTTGGTGTTGATCGGTAATCTCTGCTCTGTTTGCTCGTTGAGCTGTTGTCTGTCGGTTGCCATGGCAACGGGTAAAGCCGACACACAGGGCTACAAAAGGCAGAATAGAAGTGGTGTTTGGTTCTTCACCTGTTTATCAGCTTTATTGTACCTTTATTGTGGCGCACTGTCTGCAGCCGCTGCAATTCCTAAAAGTTAAAGAAGCGACAAAAACTGAACTAATCATCAAACTACGGCTCCTACAGCATATTTAAAATAAAATGATTGACCTATATAAGAAAAATTTGCCCCTTCTTGCATCTTGATGGAACTAACAGAAACAAAATTGTTGATGATGCTACGAATATTTTTGTGACAGATTTCTGCTCATCCTGCATTGGGATTTAATGGTTTTCTGAACATAACTCAATGAATCACATAGCGACTAATAGGCGCTGTCCAGTCCAATACATATCAATTAGCAGGAGTAGGAAAGACATAAAAATAATTAACTATACTATATTAAGAAATTATATTTAATCCTCAGTGCTACATGAAGCTCATTTTGAAACAATGCAAGTTAAAAACAATATTTTTCAACAAGTAAATCAAGTTAATTAAGTCCAATGTTAGGTCTGTGTAAGCTAAACGTGAGAATGAGACGTTAAAAAAAATTCCCTTCTCACCCTCCACGGGTGGTCTGTTTCATCCTCTGAGCTCGGGTCCTCTACCAGAGGCCTGGGAGCTTGAGGGTTCTGCGCAGTATCTTGGCTGTGCCTAGAACTGCACATTTCTGGACTGAGATGTCTGATGTTGTTCCTGGGATCTGTTTGAGCCACTGCTCCACTTTGGGGGTGACTGCCCCGAGGGCCCCGATGACCACAGGCACCACTGTGGTCTTCACCTTCCAGGTCTTTTCCAGTTCCTCCCTGAGGCCCTGGTATTTCTCCAATTTCTCATGTTCCTTTTTCCTGATGTTGTAGTCACTTGGTATTGCTACATCCACCACAACGGCTTTCCTCTGTTCTTTATCCACCACCACAATGTCCGGTTGGTTCGCCATTACCATCTTGTCTGTCTGGATCTGAAAGTCCCACAGGATCTTAGCTCAGTCATTCTCCACCACTTTTGGGGGTGTTCCCCACTTTGATCTCGGGGCTTCCAGTTCATATTCTGCACAGATGTTCCTGTACACTATGCCCGCCACTTGGTTATGTCGTTCCATGTACGCTTTCCCTGCCAGCATCTTGCACCCTGCTATTATGTGCTGGACTGTCTCAGCGGCCTATATATATATATATATATATATATATATATATATATATATATATCAATGACGTGCGGTCAGGGGAGGCAGGTGAGGCAGAGCCTCACCTGTCATCATGGAAAAATAATATAATCATTTATAAAGATATTTTCACCCTGTGGTTTGTATTATAAAATACCAATTTTTTCATTTAATTCAACCAAAACTTATTATTTTTTTCTTTAAAATTGTTGAATTTTCGCATTTTCCAATTCAAATGCTTGGAAGCGAAGCAGGTGAGGCAGCAGCGAGCTGAGCATTACCTGGGATTGCACAACTTCTCGCTAACTGCACTGGTTGCCACTCTATGAGAGCATGCTCCTCCTGTCTGTACATCGCCAATAAAATGGTTAAAAACATTTAATATATGAACTGATTTTCCATAATTTAGCTTATGTATTTAATGTACTGTGTTTTTATTGTCACCAACTGTGTATGTAACGTGTTTCGTGTGCTGAGGAGCGATCAGAAACGGCAGAGAACAGATTCGAGGTGAGGCAGGCAGTTCTTGTGCCTCATCGCTGGGGGCGCTCATGATCCCAGACATTGGTGACTCCACAACTGCAGAGTAAGAGACAGTAACAGCGATCTAGCCATACAGAAGCTGCGCTGATACAGAGAGCGAGAAAACGTGGTTTTGAGTTGTACTTTAATGGTTTCTTCCTTTGCTGTTAAGAACAGCACAAAATTAATAATATCTACATGTCTAAGTTTGATTGAGGTAACGGAATTATTCTGCGGCGGCGCGGTTAAACATCACGTTGTTTTGGCCTCCAGCATTGTACGCATGCGCAAAATTTCCTTATGTAAACAATAACATGCAGGGGGTCTAAATTTGTAAATCCGATTATAATTAAGTCGGTGCCTCACCAGCTATGAACCTCACCGCACGTCACTGATATATATATATATATATATATATATATATATATATATATATATATATATATATACTGGCATATGCTGCCACCCCTGAAAAAATCCCTGCCCCCCTCTTGCCACCCCATAAATATTTTTCTAGATCCGCCCCTGATCAGGACACTTAGACTGCAGCTTCTGGGTCACTTTTAATATGGACTCCGACACTTGCTTCTCATTGGCTCTTGGATGAATGTACACGACGACAATGTATAACTGGGAAAATTCTCGAGGGAGATAGCGAGGCCGCAGAGACATGGACAACAGTTCAATGTGTTTAGTGCTCAACTTCTCTCTGACCATAACAGTTTTACACCAGCGTTCATTAACATACAAGCACACACCCCCTCCTTGTGATTTGCCAGTAATGCCAGCATCCTGGTCCAGGCGTACTGGCACACCAAATCCATCAATAGTCATTTCCGTATTTGAGTCTCTATCTGAAAGCCAGGTTTCTGTAAACGCTGGTAAGCATGAGTCTCTGAATTCATGTTGAATTTGTACTTGCGCTTGGAGCTCATCCAGTTTGTTGCAGAGAGATTGCACATTGGAAAGAATGGTGGACAGTAATGGGTTGCAAGAAACCGAAACTCTGATAAGTATTTGAGCAAAAAGACAGCTTCAAACATTAGATGTTTTAAATTTTGAGCAAAACATTCCAAAAACGGTGTGTGTGATGACTGTGAGAGTGATAGTGAGAGCTGAGGTACAAGGTCAGGACAGAGCCGATAAAATCCTGTTCCAGCAGAACGACTGACTCCAACGCCTCGTTCTGCTTTTCAACATTCCCTACCTCAACTGACAGCTGGGCGCCAAGAGGGAAACACTCACCAGTCCTGTTGGACTTCACGTGAATGGCTGGCTCATAACAAAGCTACATAAAATCCAGCTTTATTTCATGTTTTCACTTGGTTTAGAGCGCTCTGCTGGTGTTCACATGCTTGACCTTTATTTAGAACTTTAAATTCTGGAGAAAACACTTCAATTTTAAATTTTGTACAATATAAAACATTCAAATTAAGATTCATTTGATTCCGGGAAGAGGTATGAGACCAGCTGTGTTTAAAACCTCAAAAAGAAATGACACTAAAAAGCATAAGCAGTGGCTGCTGTACATTTAACAGGAAAAAGCAAAGATGTTTTAGAGTCTAAATATAAGACAGCATTTCTTTGGGTAAACAGAATGCAATAACTCAAAAAATACTGCACTACTAAACACAAGAAGAAGATCAGAAGTAGCCAGAGTAATCAGGCGTTCATAAAGTATAGACAACTTCCTTTACCATCAAATATACAAAAACTGGAAAAAAGAAGCATTAGGTTCAAATGTTCAAATTGGGCTCTAAACAAGGTGATTGATGCTACTGGATTCACAAAAACAAGATGTTAATATGTTTGGAAAAATTAAGAATTGTATTTTTGGTTTCAGGGAGAACCAACTGCATTAAAAACACCTGGGATGGGACTTCCGGTGTGATGGCGATTAGTATGGCAGCATAGAAAAGAGGTCCTGCATCGCTAGATATAAAAGCTCCCCCTAATTCAAAGTGTCAACGTGCTAAAAGTTTATTTTTCTCAACAAGAATGAGTGGGGATAAAAATAAGCAGGGTAGAGTCCAGCCTCAGAAAGGCGACGCGAAAGCAAAGCTTGCGGAACAAACCCGGTCGAGGAAGGAGAAAAGATGGCGGATGAGGCCTTACCTGCTACAATTATCTCACTGAGAAAGGTGGTGGGTGAAGTAATGGCGGAGGGCATGCAGGACCTCAAATCAGAAATGAAGAAGGAGTTAGCGACGCAAGTGAGAATGAGCTTAAAGGAGGAAATTAAAGTCCTATTGAGCGAGCTGACAACCGAAATAAATTAATAGGTTAGCACCGCTATCAAGAAGACCGAAGAGATGGGTAAGCACCTTGGAGAAATGGAGAAGAGCATGGCAGAGAAAGAGAGATGGGACATTGGAGAGAGAGATGCTATCGTCCAGCTGCTAAATGACCAGAAATTACTTCGGGAAAAGATCACGGTTTTGGAAGGACGCTCACGCCAGAATAATTTGCGGGTATATGGCATCCCTGCAAATGCGGAAGGTACCTCAATGCAGAGGTACGTGGAAAACATGCTTAAAACTGAGCTTGGTGACAATTTGGACTTAGGCAGTGAGAAGAATCTGGGGATAGAGAGAGCCCACAGAGCGCTGGGTGCGCAGCCTCCAGCGGGTGCTCCACCTCGGTCCATGGTGGTACGCTTCTTGATATATAACGAATCCTCCGCGTGGCGTGGAAGAAGCCTATATACAAGTCCTTCTCAAAAAATTAACATATTGTGATAAAGTTCATTATGTTCCATAATATAATGATAAAAATTAAACTGTCATATTTTAGATTCATTGCACATCAACTGAAATATTTCAGGTCTTTTATTGTTTTAATACTGATGATTTTGGCATACAGCTCATGAAAACCCAAAATCCCTATCTCAAAAAATTAGCATATCATGAAAAGGTTCTCTGAACGAGCAGTTAACCTAATCATCTGAATCAACAAAGTAACTCTAAACACCTGCAAAAGATTCCTGAGGCTTTTAAAAACTCCCAGCCTGGTTCATTACTCAAAACTGCAATCATGGGTAAGACTGCCGACCTGACTGCTGTCCAGAAGGCCATCACTGACACCCTCAAGCAAGAGGACAAGACACAGAAAGAAATTTCTGAACGAATACAGAGTGCTGTATCAAGGCACCTCAGTGGGAAGGAAAAAGTGTGGTAGAAAACGCTGCACAACAAGAAGAGGTGACCGGACCTTGAAGAAGATTGTGAAGAAGGGCTGATTCCAGACCTTGGGGGACATGCGGAAGCAGTGGACTGAGTCTGGAGTAGAAACATCCAGAGCCACTGTGCACAGGCGTGTGCAGGAAATGGGCTACACGTGCCGCATTCCCCAGGTCAAAGGTCAAGCCACTTTTGAACCAGAAATGTTGGCAGAAGCGCCTGACCTGGGCTACAGAGAAGCAGCACTGGACTGTTGCTCAGTGGTCCAAAGTACTTTTTTCGGATGAAAACAAATTTTGCATGTCATTCGGAAATCAAGGTGCCAGAGTCTGGAGGGAGACTGGGGAGAAGGAAATGCCAAAATGCCAGAAGTCCAGTGTCAAGTACCCACAGTCAGTGATGGTCTGGGGTGCCATGTCAGCAGCTGATGTTGGTCCACTGTGTTTTATCAAGGGCAGGCTCAATGCAGCAGCTATCAGGAGATTTTGGAGCACTTCATGCTTCCATCTGCTGAAAAGCTTTATGGAGATGAAGATTTCATTTTTCAGCACGACCTGGGACCTGCTCACAGTGCCAAAACCACTGACCACGGTATTACTGTGCTCAATTAGCCTGACAATTCTCCTGACCTGAACCCCATAGAGAATTTGTGGGATATTGTGAAGAGAAAGTTGAGAGATGCAAGACCCAACACTCTGGATGAGCTTAAGGCCGCCATTGAAGCATCCTGGGCCTCCATATTACCTCAGCAGTGCCACAGGCTGATTGCTTCCATGCCATGCCGCATTGAAGCAGTAATTTCTGCAAAAGTATTTCTGACCAAGTACTGAGTGCATAACTTGAACATAATTATTTGAAGGTTGACTTTTTTTTGGTATTAAAACACTTTTCTTTTATTGTGGGATGAAATATGGTAATTTTTTGGGACAGGGATTTTGGGTTTTCATGAGCTGTATGCCAAAATCATCAGTATTAAAACAATAAAAGACCTGAAATATTTCAGTTGCTGTGCAATGAATCTAAAATATATGAAAGTTTAATTTTTATCATTACATTATGGAAAATAATTAACTTTATCACAATATGCAAATTTTTTTAGAAGGACCTGTGTGTGTGTGTGTGTGTGTGTGTATATATATATATATATATATATATATATATATATATATATATATATTCTTCAACGAAGAATATGCGTCGAAGAAACGCATATTCTTCGACCACCACTATGCTGAAATCATACAACTGAAGAGTATGCTCCGGTTAAGAAAGTGCTCAAAGAGAACGCTATCCGGTTCCAAATACCGCTGGCCAAAATGCTTGTGCACTTTGACTCTGGCATGATCATCTACAACAGGAGGAGGCTGCGCTGGACCTGAGAAGACGTGGATTCACGGTGGTACCGGTGTCTGCAAACAGATCCAAAGCCATCACAGCGGAGACAATCGACAATCTTCTGCTAATGGATATAGTGGGATCGCGACGCGCTGGGAGCGCACCTGGCCTCCGAGAGAGCGCACGGGAAAAGCTAAACATGTTTCAGCGGCCAGGCAGAGAGGACGTCGTCATGGATGAATAATCTTCCTCCACCGAAGACACATTTGAGCACCTCACAGCGAGAGTTTCAGGTCAGCTGACTGGTACCATTCAGAGCGTCAAGGGGTGGCAGTCTCTGCACAGGAGTATGGTGAGGACTGTGACTCCCCTTCATAATGGGAGTGATGAAGAACCGGTGCAGGTGACCCTTAAATAAACCTTTTCAGTTTCCTTTCTTAGAGTAGGCAACTAAGCAGGGGCCCCACTAGTGGCAGTTACCCCTACAATAGGAATAAAGGATCCTCTTATTTGGAAGACCTGTTCATTGTTTTGTCAAGTTCTGTTATGTATTTCTGTTCTTTTTGTGTTCTGAGGGCTAGGAGTGTTGTCACGCAGGTAGAAAAAAACATGTTCGTGTTTAGAGGATATGCAGCATTATAATATACAGACTTTGAATGTGAATGGTATAAAAAATCCAATTAAAAGTAGCAAGATCATTTCAAAGTTTAAACGAGAGCAGGCTGGCATTGGTTTCTTGCAGGAAACACATTTGTCAAATGAAGAACATGGGAAGAAAAATAGGTTGTAGAAAAACATATTATGCTTCTCACAGGTCTGGGAAAAAAGAGGGGTAGCCATTCTTATACCAAACAGTATCAGGTTTGATTGTATTGCAGAACATAAAGATAAAGAAGATGTGTTGTTAAAGGGGAAGCTGGAACAGGAAGAGGTCACCCTATGTAATATCTATGACCCCCCTAGTAGTAGCATAAACTTCTTTAAGGAGATATTTAGTCTTGTGGCCGCAGAAGCAAGTGGCACATGTATATGTGCAGGTGATTTTAATTTAATCCTAAACCCAAAAATGGATACGACTAGCAGGGAACGAGGAAGGACTCGCTTAGAAAAGCAATTCAAAAAAATCCTGCAAGAATTGGGACTCGCAAATATATGGAGATCTTTCTATAAATATGACCGTGAATTTTTACTTTTTACTCAACTAGACATAACATACATACCAGAATTAATTATTTTTTTATGTTCAATAAGGATCTTCACAGAGTGAAAGATTGTATAATAGGACAAAGACATCTCCGATCACTCTGGTTTAACCATGAAAATTAATTTAGTTACAAGCCCTAAAAACACGTTATGGAGGCTTAACATAAGTTTATTAAATACTACGGCATTCAAAACGGAAATGACAGAAGAGCTTAAAACTTACTTAGAATTTAATGATAATGGAACAGTTAACCCTACAATTCTGTGGGATGCGGCCAAAGCATATATTAGGGGTAAAATAATTGCAAAATGTGCTAATTTAAAGAAGATCAGAGTGAAAAAACTAACAGACTTGCAGGAAAATTTTAAAAGATTGGAGTAGCTGCATTCGATTAACAAAAGCCCTTCCTTACTGGCCCAAATGAGGCCGGTTAAGCAGGAGATTCACAAAATTTTAAATTACGAAATTGAAATTAAATATATGAGACAAAGGTATTATGAGGCAGGGCCTAAAGCTTCTAAGGTGCTTTCATGGAGGCTCAGGAAACAACAGGTGGAAAACACAATCTATAAAGTTCGGAATCCAAAACCCAACAAGATAGCTAATAAACTTGAAGAAATTCAGAGATCATTTGAAGGGTATTATGCAACTCTGTACACACAGCTGGACAAAATGGATAATCAAACAATTCAAAAATGTCTTAACTCCTTGGATCTTCCATCTATAGAAAAAAACCAAAATGACAAGTTAATGGCAGAAACATTAGCTGAGGAAGTTGACCGAGTGATATCCAATCTTAAGACCAGCAAATCACCAGGCTGTGATGGGTTCCCTCCTGAGTAGTATAAGGCCATGAGGTAATCTGTTCTCCCACTATTGAAGGCCCGCCATCATGGCAAGAGGTGTTTATATTGGTCATACCAATGGTGGGGAAGGACAAAACGGATCCAGGGGGACCAATTAGTGTATTAAATATAGACTACACACTATATACTGCAATATTAGCTAAGAGATTAAGTACCCTGATACCTTTCCTGATAGATGAGGACCAGACAGGTTTCATTGGTAATAGACAAACGCATGATAGTGTAAGGAGGGCCGTTCATGTTATTGATCATATAAATAAAGAAAAATCAAGTGCAGTCCTTCTCTGCTTAGATGCCGAGAAGGCATACGATACTGTAGGGTGGGAGTTTTGTTTCAAGTAATGAAGAGATTTGGGTTCAATGTATAAAAAATGTGTATTCCTCACCAAAAGCAAGAATTAAAATCAATGAAAGCCTCTCAAATTAAATAACACTATAATGAGGATGTAGGCAGGGCTGTCCATTATGCCCGCTACTCTTTAATCTTGTTATCGAACCACTAGCTCAGGTTATTAGAGAGGAGTCTGGGTTGGAGGGGGTGACAATAGGGAATGTTTAAAACAAAATATGCTTGTATGTGGATGATGTTTTAGTAGTAATTAAAAACCCTGAATCCGGTATTCCATTGCTTATGCACATCCTGGAAACATATGGTAGACTCTCAGGATATAAACTCAACATACAAAAAACCCAAATTCTGACCCCTCATTTTGTTCCGTCAAACAGTTAATAAATAGTTATCAATTTAATTGGCACAGATTACAAATAGAATATTTGGGTGTTGTACTAACAAAAAATTTGGCTCAATTATATGAGGTTAATTACAAACAAATAAGAAAATAAATGAGGAACTGGACAGGTGGAGCCTGCTTCCCCTTGACATTGGCAGCAGAATCCGAACAATAAAGATAAATGTTCTTCCAAGACTATGTACTTCCAAGTACACAGGGGTGAAAGTAGGGGGGTACGGCAGGGTACTGCGTACCCCTAAAAGATTTAGAGGGGGTACGCAGTACCTGAAAGAGAGGGGAGCTTCTGTCTGCTGTAAAAAGTCAGTGGGTTCACTGTGCAGCTGTGAATGCGCCCACTAATCAGCCGTGACTGATTAGTTTTTCAAGAACAATCCAAAACACGACTTAATCAGTTAATAAATAGCTTCCCCCCCGCCCCATTTCAT
Source organism: Poecilia reticulata (assembly GCF_904066995.2). Lineage (NCBI taxonomy): Eukaryota > Metazoa > Chordata > Actinopteri > Cyprinodontiformes > Poeciliidae > Poecilia > Poecilia reticulata. The sequence goes on along the minus strand of NC_088844.1, from coordinate 714,447 downwards.
ATTGTTTCGGAACAGTTCTTTTTTAGAGCAGCGGTGCAATACGCCGATCGCGGAAGGTTTTGAGTCGATCTCGGCATTAGATCAGTGTTTTTCAACCACTGTGTCGCAGCACAGGTGTGCCGTGGAAATTATCCGATTTCACCTACGGCACCGTATTTTCCGGACTATAAGCCACTATTTTTTTTCTAAGCTTTGAACCATGCGGCCCGGTGCGGCTTTTCAACCACCAGGGGGCTCTTTAACAGGAAGTGAATCATTCGAAGTCAAAATTGTAAATCAAAGAAGAAAGTGCTCATTTTCATTTTTAGAACAAGCACAAGCTAGAAGCAGGCACGACAGAGAAATGTTTTCAAACTCATATGATGCAGCTTTTAAGTTGAGGACTATCAATCTGGCACTACAGGAGGGAAATGGAGCCGCTGCACGTAAGCTCGGTGTGAACGAAACCATGGTTCGGCTTTGGAGACGGAGGGCTGCGTCCTTAATATATCCAGCAGATTTATTAGGACGCAGCCCTCTGCTGGGTCCTTATGGAAAACCGAGAGCAGCAGAGATACCAGCAGCTTATAGCCCAGTGTATATGTATATGTAGTTTCCAGTTTTTTTGTTTGTTTTTTTTCTTCAAAAAAAATTGAAGGTACCGCTTATAGTATGGTGTGCTCTATAGTCCGGAAAATACGGTAATTGGTCTTAAGAGAATTAACTATCTGCAAATAATGCCATCTTCGAGTGTCTCTGCTGTAGCAGTGACTATCGGCGTAATCATATCCTTTTGTTACCACTAGATGGCAGTAGGTACAGAGCATTTTACATTAAAACAAGAGAATTAGTGATGCATGAATGTTACAGGTAGAGGTGAGAACATTGAATCTAGCAAGACTGATGACAGTGATGGAAAAGACAGGGAAGCTCAGCAGTAGTTGGAAAGAACATGGGTCCATTTCCCACAACATATCTGTGTGAAGTGAGCTTCTCTATGGAGGACCAAAACCAACATAATGAACAATAAAATAATAAATGTATAAAGAAAAGAATAAATATATATTTTGATAAGAAATAAAAGCATAAATATATTTATGCTTCTAACTTGCTTAAAACGCATGCTTAAAACATACGTTTTGTCAAGAAAAATAGATATTTTGCTTTGTCTTTTTTTGCTTCTCCCTTTTCTGCTTGCTATATTTCTGCTTTCTGTATTTCAGTTTGCTGTATTTCAGTTTGCTGTATTTCTGCTTGGTCTTTTTCCGTTTGATATATTTCTGCTGTATCAATAAGTTAATGAGGAGAGCTGTCCAGCTCCTCTACTATAGGCCAATAGAGCTTTGGAACCAACGTCACTGTGTGAGACGTTGTGGGGCGTTCAGCTCGCTCAATGCATTCTTTACAAGCCACAGACTAAAACAAACATCCCGGTGGTTTGAATGTGTTACCAACTGCAGAGATGTTAGTTGTGAGTTGGATATTCCAATGTCTGCCGAGAAAGCAGCGTTTAGCTCTAGGATGATCCGATTTATGAAAGCTAATTTTAGCCAGCCGTTCTCTAGCTCCCTCCTCAGCACTCGGAGGTTCACTTAGGGCTGTCAACAAATCTCCGAACTGAACACTCCTGTCAAACAAATGTTAATAAATGCGTTGCCTTATGACCAACTGATACAAAAAAGCGGTAATTCATGCTTTTACATGAAACAGACTACCCTCTTTTAAAATGTCAAGTTCATCCATCCATCCATCCACTCTCTTCCGCTTATCCGGGGTCGGGTCGCGGGGGCAGCAGCTTCAGAAGGGAGGCTCAGACTTCCCTCTCCCCAGCCACTTCTTCCAGCTCATCCGGGGGAACCCCAAGGCGTTACCAGGCCAGCCGAGAGACATAGTCCCTCCAGCGTGTCCTGGGTCTTTCCCCGTGGGACGTGCCCAGAACACCTCACCAGGGAGGTGTCCAGGAGGCATCCTGACCAGATGCCCGAGCCACCTCAACTGGCTCCTCTCGACGTGGAGGAGTAGCGGCTCTACTCTGAGTCCCTCCCGGATGACCGAGCTTCTCACCCTATCTCTAAGGGAGAGCCCAGCCACCCTGCGGAGGAAACCCATTTCGGCCGCTTGTACCCGTGATCTTGTTCTTTCGGTCATGACCCAAAGCTCATGACCATAGATGAGGGTGGGAACGTAGATCGACCAGTAAATCGAGAGCTTCGCTCTTTGGCTCAGCTCTCTCTTCACCACGACGGACAGGTACAACGCCCGCTTCACGGCAGACGCTGCCCCAATCCACCTGTCGATCTCCCGCTCCCTTCTTCCCTCATTCGTGAACAAGATCCCCAGATACTTAAACTCCTCCACTTGAGGCAGGACGACCCCCCTAACCCAGAGAAGGCACTCTACCCTTTTCCGGCTCAAGACCATGGCCTCGGATTTGGAGGCACTGAGCCTCATCCCGGCCGCTTCACTCTCGGCTGCGAACCGCTCCAGTGAGAGCTGCAGATCACATTCCGATGAAGCCAACAGGACCACATCATCTGCAAAAAGCAGAGATGCGATCCTAAGGTCACCAAAACGGATCCCCTCAACACCTCGGCTGCACCTAGAAATTCTGTCCATAAAAGTAATGAACAGAATCGGTGACAAAGGGCAGCCAACTCTCACCGGAAACGAGCCCGACTTACTGCCGGCAATGCGGACCAGACTCTGACACCGGTCATACAGAGACCTGACAGCCCGTATCAAAGGGCCCGGTACCCCATACTCGCGGAGTACCCCCCACAAGGCCTCCCTAGGGACACGGTCGAACGCTTTCTCCAAGTCCACAAAATACATTTAGACTGGTTGGGCGAACACCCATGCATCCTCCAGGACCCTGCTGAGGGTGTAGAACTGGTCCAGTGTTCCACGACCAGGACGAAAATCACACTGCTCTTCCTGAATCCAAAGTTCGACTATCCGACAGACCCTCCTCTCCAGGACCCCTGAATAGACCTTACCAGGGAGGCTTAAGAGTGTGACCCCCCTGTAATTGGAGCACACCCTCCGGTCCCCCTTTCTAAACAGTGGGACCACCACCCCAGTCTGCCAATCCAGGGGAACTGCCCCCGATGTCCATGCAATATTGCAGAGTCGCGTGAGCCAAAACAACCCTGCAACATACAGAGCCTTAAGGAACTCCGGGCAGATCTCATCCACCCCCGGGGCCCTGCCACCGAGGAGCTTTTTCACCACCTCGGTGACCTCGTCCCCAGAGATTGGAGAGCCCAACCCAGAGTCCCCAGGCTCAGCTTCCTCAACAGAAGGAATGTTGGTTGGATTGAGAAGGTCTTCAAAGTATTCCGCCCACCGGCCCACAACGTCCCAAGTTGAGGTCAGCAGCACACCATCCCCACTATAAACAGTCATGAATCATGAATGAAGCATCGAGTAACGAACCTTTTTGCAAAGCAAAGGGCTGGAAAGGTTCATTGCTTCACGAGGCTTCATTTGCCCATCACTAGATTTTAAAGTGAGGAAGACTACTTGAGGCAGAGTCAGGTGGAAATAGCAGTGGGTTTATTCTTCCCACAGCATCAAAACACACATACTCTCTATCCTTTCACAGGTGAAACTGCAGGCTTAAATAATCTCAGCTGTGACAGACCCAACCACCTCCAATTCACAGAATGAAATACATTTTACTAAATATAAACATTTAAATTAACTTTTTATAAATATTTTATATTTTATCTTACACCAAATGAAACACCACAAAAAACCCATAAACAATTCTCTCCCCACACTTTTCAATGGCCTCTTCAGGAACCTATAAATGGTGTCTGGACCCCCGGGGTAGTATTTGTCCAAACATCCTGGAGAGGACACAGAAAAGACAGGTGAGTCACTCAATATCAGCACTCAACACCCAAGAGATTATGCACAAACATTTACTCAGTTTGATCCACCAGTAACTCATTGCTCTGAGTAACAATTATCCTCCCCCCACAGGCAACCAGCTCACGTGTCAATGAGGAGCTGCTGTGCAGAACCCAGAACAAAAGACTACATGCTAATTACTAAAATACTCAATAAATACAATTAAAACTTCTCGTGTGCAAATTGTTATTTATGTGCAAATCTCTGCTTAAAGGGCAGTGCTAAATAAAGTGCTTGTTAATAAAGTTTGCTTTTAAAGTGCTATACAGTGACTTAAGTAAAAATAGTCCCAGTAATGAAGCTCTCTTCATTACATATATACATACATATACTTTTGTCATAGTACCCCCCCAAGAATTTAAAACTACTTTCACGCCTGGCCCTAAGTGACTTGACATTTATATATATACTTTTGTCATAGTACCCCCAAGAAATTAAAACTACTTTCACCCCTGATTGTACATATTTACAGCACTTCCAGTAGAGGTTCCAACAAAACAATTTAGGGAGTGGGATAAGCATTTTTCAAGGTTTATGTGGAGCAATAAAAGGCCAAGAGTAAGATACTCAACCCTGCAGCTGCCTGAGGATCAGGGGGGTATGGGTCTACCTTGCCTAGTGGATTATTATTGGTCTGCCCAGATTAGACCTCTGGTGTGCTGATGTAACCCATGAGGCTAAATGGAAGGACATAGAGCTTTCCTTGTTAGATGTCCCTACACAGTTTGTTCTGGGATGCCTGGATGGGCTGCCCCAGGTATACCAATTACAGAATCTGTGTTTGAGTTTCTTTTTGAAAAAGTGGGCAGAGGTAGTCAGAGTTCAACCTCCATAATCAAGATAGGAGTATTGAGTTGGCCTGCGTACCACCCGCATTTTCTTCCAGCATCAATTGACCACAAATATAGAAGATGGGCGAAACAGGGAATCACTGCATTCTGTAATATAATTAAAAACGGGGAGTTAGTAAAATTTGAGGATTTGTGCCGGACTTATGAAGTGGGCAGAGAAGATTTCTACCGTTATTTGCAGGTCCGAAGTTTCTTCAGGAAAGAAATCAAAACTTATTACTTGGATGCAGAGCCAGGAATAGTACAAATATTTCTGGATTCATATGCTGGTAAAACTACAAAAGGCACTATCGGCAAACTTTATAGAAATTTAGCATCTATGAATAAGAAATCAACTGATTATGTCAGACAACGATGGGAAAAGGAAGCAAATGTAATAATTTTACCTGAGGTTGTTGGAGCTGAAATACCATCTAAGGAGTTGTTTTTGCTAAAGGATTCTCTGCAGGCCCTAGTTCAAACTGACCTGACTCCCTTCCTTCCATTTGTGTACAAAGTGCACAGATGGACTCGGAAGGAATGTGGTCTCGAGGGATAGCATTAACAAATTGGACTGTTTGGTAGTTCTGAGAAGGAGCAGATGATTAGGTCTGTTGAAATCATGAGGTCTTATGTCCTTATTTGGACTCGTATTAAAGGTCGCCCAACAAACACTGGAGGAAAGCAGCTGAGAGTCTGTTGGCAAAAACAACACCCTTTCTCCATTGGTTGAAACCTTCCAATGAACACTCATGGAGACGTGAGAGTATAAAAACTGTTGAATTTGAGACTTCGGGGAGATTTTTGTTGGAGAGATTTTGTTATGGATTTTACGTGTTGAACTGACGAAACTGATTCCGTGGGTGTAATAAATCTCCGGCTCGTCTATGGCCTAGCAGCAAGAACTACGTCTCTGTGTATTATTTCCTTACTTATATTTTTGAGAATAGTCACCCTTCAATTCCTCAATAAGGTCTGGCTGCGGATTTGGAGGAATACTCCGTCCACCACAAATTCTTTAACATGGCGCAATTTCTGCTGGAAGAATCTAATCAGATTTTATATTATGCTAAAGCAGAAATCGAAGCTGGGTGATTCTCAGTTCTCTTGCTGGAGGGAGTGTGGTGTGGCTTCTGCAGACTGTTTTCATATCTTTTGGGACTGTCCACAGTTGAAAACCTTCTGGAAGGATGTTAATTGAGTAATCTATGAAATTCTGGGTGTAACTTTAGCCTTTTCATTTCCTGCTATGTACCTTGGAATACTTCCTGAAGGACTCAATAAGGACACATACATGTTGAAGATATTTCTGATGGCAAGCAAAAAGGCGATTACTAAATGTTGGCTACAACCTAGACCCCCTACTCTGAAGCTTCTTGTGAATATCATAAACTTGATATACAATATGGAAATGTTGACATTTACAATACGTCTCCAGAAGGAGAAAGGAGAGAGACTTTGGGAAAAATGGGATAATTTTATAACCAAAAGTGTGTAACAGTTGATATTTGTGATTCTACATCACTCGGACAGACACCTGGGAGCTTTCCTTTGTATTTTTTTTGTGTAACTTCATACAGTGAAATGTCTGCATTGTAATGGTCGCCAGTATGACTATCTGCTGCCTGCCCTAGCCCTCATGCTGTGAATGTATGTGTTTAAAAACTAATAAAAAAGTATAAAAGAAAAAAACACCTGGGATCATGGTAGAATTATCTAGTCCAGGTATATTGCAATTTTATTTCTTAGGTGGTTCTAATGCTGAGGAAGCATTGCTAATGCTCTTTTTGTGTTTTTACAAAGAGAATAAAGGATTTATAAATATCAAACTGTTTAATTTGTTCATTATAGAATTATCCATTCCATGTTCAAACACTTTGAATATTTCAAATGGAAAACTAGAAGCTTGTGGCTACAGCCCATATTCCTTAAAATGAAAACCCTTTAAACAAGATGCCAACTTTAACATTGTTAGCTGCTAACAGTTATCCAGCTGTTTCACGATGCTACTTGCAAAATGTTGTCAGCTAGTACAAGAAGTATTTGTTGGCTAATTCTATTAACAACTGAACAAAATCTCAAAAACTACCCTTTGTCCAACTTCAAAATAAGATAAAAGACCGATATGGCATTCCTCAAGGAACTCAACTTTTTATGTAGTCCTTAATAGCAGCCTGTACTACAACTATGGCGTGTTGCAATTCAGACTTCACTTCGGTAAGAGATATCTTGGCCTCATTATGTTGCGAGATCTATCAGTTAGTCATGTACTGTATGTAGTTTAATAAATTTTTCTGCTCAGTTTCCAGAATATAGTGGATCCCATCAGAATTAATGCTATATGAAAAACTTTGCTTCATTTAAAAACTGCTCCTCTGTCTTTTGGTAAATAAATCTGGTGAGAAGAACATGGCAATAATAAAAATAGAAATTCCAGAGTAATGAATTCCTCACTTCCTCATCATGTAGCCAGAAGATGGCAAGATGTATAATTTTGATTTGTTGGTTCTCTTAGATCCCATAGGCTAGGTACTAACCTACTCAGGACTCTCAGGAATATACGTATTTCACCATTGCTATGTTCTGGCATTGGAAGTCACCAAGGTCACGAGACCGGGCACTGAGTGCTTCTCCGGTTACAAGCATCCAGTTGGACATGGAGGCGAGATTAGCTTCAGTGTGGTAATTATCATATCACCTTTCCACCAGCTGATACATGGGCTTCTGATAATGCAGCATTAATGTGAAATTTATATGAACAGAGCGATCGATGGACAATTGACTTGAAATGAGCAGGACACTCTGCAGCAGCTGGACTAAGACAAGATGGTTGGAATCCAGTTTCCAAACCGTGTTTCTTTGAAAATGTTTATTAGACATTGATCATCTAAATTATATTGTTACAATAAGAGTTAAAAAATTATATGGTGTGATATTTACAGTATTTGTCTTTGTTCTCTTGAAGAAAAAGTATCATGGAGTTCTTTCCTAATCATTATTCAAGCCTCTATGCATACAGTGTCTTGACAATTTATTTGCACTATTTGAACTATTCCCTATTTTGCAATGTGTATTTTAATGGGATTTTATGGGTCTGAAGAAGAAGTGGGTGGGGAATGTCAGATAGTTTCAATTGTATAAACAATGTGTAAGTAATTTCAGAGGTCCTGCAAACTCAGTCAAAAGCTGTTACAATAATGCGTAAATGTTCACACATTTTGGTTCCTTTTCATCAAACGGATCATCATCAAAAATATCATCAGCCTGTGCCTTGCAGCTTCTAACCTGGCAGCTTTACTCTGTTACAGAAACACTATCTGACAACATCTTTAATTTCAAACTGCGTTGTGAGGATGTGACAGAATCTGACCCTGCCGCTGTCTGCATGTCGCTTCATCCATTAAAGTCAGAGATCAGCTGCTGGGAGTCACTGGAGCAGCCTGATGTAGATCGAGGAAGAGGAGCTGCAGGCGGGTGAACTCAATTTAACTGGAATTAAACGGGATCGGTTCAGAATAAGTTTAGTTCATGATGTTAAAGCATGCACAACTGTGGTCAATGTAACAAAGTGCTTCCTGTACATGCAGCTGACCAGATGAGATTATACCTGATAATCAGTACTAGGTGGTGTTCAGGAAAAATGTCAGACTCAATTTTGTGCAAGTTTTAGTTCACATATACCGCTGCCAAAGAAGTCCAGGATCATGTTCTTTGTTCTTTTAATTCTGCATAACAGACTTCGGTCTAAACTGTCTTTTGTCAATAAGTCTCTTTGATTAGAGTAAAAGAAGCCTCTAAGCTACTGTGAATTATTTTCTCATGTTTCTATGAAACAGCTACTAGTTCAGAGGTTCCCAAACTGTGGGGCGCAGGAAGCCGTCTGGATGAAAAAGAAAAACAAAAAAACATGAACGCTGTATGCGCTGGGTTTTTACCTTAGAATGGCCAAGTCTTTATTATTCCTCTGTCAATTTGATACAGTAGGAGCTTCCACACTTCCTATATCTGTGTCCTCTGTCACTTTTATCAGCAGTTAAAACTGTTTAATCCGTTGTTAACATGTCGTAACCTGTTTTTCCGAGCCGCCTTTAAACGCAACATGAGCGCTACGACACTCGCACTGGGTTTACACCTGTGCGGCAGCGAAGGAGACCTGCTGCTGCTGTACAGAGCTACACAGGTGTGATAGAATCATGGCTGCAAACCAGCAAAACGCAAAGAACTTTTCACAGTTTTTCCCCCAAACTAACAGACTGTTGAGTAAAGCTGTTGGATGCAGGTAAAGTTAGCTAAAAGATAACTAGCTAATATCAATACAGCACCTTATGCTTGTTAACAAGTAGCTTATAGGCTAAGTTGTTGTCTATGTTCAGCTACATAGATTCATTTTGCTCCCCAAAAAGTCGATCACCCCCCCTCAAAAACACATCGTTCAACCACACAGCTATTTGTAGGGAGGGGGGCCCAGAAAATGTTTGGAAACCACTAGGGGGGCGCAGGACAAAACGTTTGGGAACCACTGTACTAGTTGAAGTTAACTCTATTTTTGTCATGTAGACCTTGTCATGTGAACCTGTGCAAGTCCATATGTCACCTCGATCAGACTGGATTTTGTGGAAAATAGTGGGGGTTTTTAGGGAGGAAGCCAGGCTGCGGTGCACAGTCTGCCTTTCCTCTGAGTATATGATTTCTCACTGACCAACATCTGCTTTCCACAACTGAGATAAACTTACACAGACAGACTTCTTTTTCTTATTTAACTAATTCATTCATTGGTTTTTAAAGGCTATTGTTTGTGCCTGATTTTATTTAGAGGTATTAAAATAAAAGGGGGCTGAATATATTACATCTGATTTTTTTCAGTTTTTTCTACCTCACAAATATGCGCTATTTTCTATTTCCTAATCATATAAAATCTCAACAAAAAACATTGAAGTTTGTGGTTTTAAAGTGAACAAGTTCAAGAAGGTGTTAATTCTTCTGACCATCCATCTTCCTGTCAATCTGTCAATTAGTTCATCTCCGTATTCCCAACACTGTATATTTTTTATTTTAATGCCGTCTTCACGTGAAGAATCAGCCTGACTTCACTTCCCCACTCCACCCTCATTTCCTCCTGTCATTTCTTGACTCCATCCATCAGCGCTAAGTGCAGACAGTGCCACATCATCTTAAAATATCTCTGCTTTAAGTCTGCTTTCATTTAATGGACCATAAGGCTGAAGAGTGAATAATTTGTGTGACTGGGGATTTAATCCAGGGCAGAGTAATTGAAGGAAATACTAGAAAACTCAACAGATCATTAAATGTGATAGTAGATTTGCCAAAGCACCTCTCAGTTAGCCTGTCTGATGGCTGTGTTCTCTGCAGAGAGATTCTTTATGGAAAGAAGATATGATGGAAAAAAACACAACAGAGTTTTGATATAACTTTTATTTCTACAGCTGATTCAAACAAACATTAAAGGGGCAGTATCATTATGTACTTTCCAGCTACATATTGCTATATTACAGAACAATCAAGTAACTATGTTACCTTCTGTTATAAAAATGCTGTTCATATCATACATGACTTAAAAGAAGACTGCTTTTGTACTTTAACGCCTTAAAACTGGGCCTCTGTCTCTTTAAGAAGCTCCTGCTCTTTCTGAAGTTCTGCCTTCAGGATATCATCCCAACATGGCTCCTCTATTAACTCTTCAAAACATTTTTGCCAGCTCTGCACTAAGTAGCTCTGCAATTCCAGCAGGTGTTTGCTAAACACCTGAGTGGGGGAGGCATGAGGAAGAGCTTGTAAGCTGCAGCTCAGAGGAGGAGTTTCGTCTCCCTGAAGCGTTTTTCACAGTTGAATGGTTGCCATAGAGATTAAGGGATTTCTCAAACATTCATGAAAGAATCAAAGCAACACTCCAGCTGTGTTTTTGATGAGGGAATAACATTACAACACAAAATAAAGCTAAGAAAGTTGCTTTCTTAAAGCTAAGAAAGTTGCTTTCTTATTTAAAATAAAGACTGCCCATTTAAGTTTCAGTTGCTGTCTCTTAGGGAAAGAGGGAGTTTAGAGGGCAGGTTTAGAGGAAGTTATGTGAATTAAACATTTTCAAAGTCAGCAAAAACTAAAACTTAGCTCTGATATTAGCATGTTAGCAGAACTTTTAAAACATCAACTCCTTCATGATCGCATGTTTGTTTTTAAAATATTAGTATCAACAACACCCCTCTCACACATATAACCTCTGTCACCAAAAGTAAATAATTAATGACAGCTAAAGGCAGTCAGACCAGAACTAAATAGCTCTTCATTTTCTTGTTTGTGAGGGGGGATAAATGGTCACAATCATATTAATATCAACGTCAGAAGCAATGTTTTCCCAGCAGAACATTTCCTTGTAACTTGATGAATACCATTTGGCCATCTGTAAGAGCTCATATTGTTACAGCTGTGCAAAGTAAGAGTCTGAGCAGTTAGATAAAACAGACTATCAATCCCAATAAAGACATAACCTTATGAATAAAAATGGTCTGTGGGGTGCTGGGGTGGTGCAGGGGTTAAGCACAACCTACATAAGGAGGCTTTAGTCTTTGTCACGGCCATTGCAGTTTTCATTCCCGGCCTGGTGACCTTTGCCACATGTCTTCCCTCTCTCTCATTACCCTAGTTTCCTGTCACAGCACTTCAAAATAAAGGCCACTTAAGCCAAAAACATAAAACAAATGGTGAAAGCAGGTCTTGTGAAACTGATTAGGCCCCCATTACCCTGTTAGCTTGGATATTTTCTTCCTCACCTCTCTGTTGCATTCTTCTCTTTCTTTCCTGCGCTTCGCTGCCATACCTTCTGTTGTCCGCCACCATGAGAAATTACTCACTGATGCTTATGGCTTATTACCGGTGATTAGACAAACATCTTCTCCCGCACCGAGACAAACACTGCGCATGTCTCGGAGCGTCGTGTTCAAGTTAAAGGGGGACGCTATGGTTGACAGGGGTAACATAAACACACAATTAGTAAGTCATGTTATTGCTTGGATTTGAATTGGTTTGATTTGTATCCAGTAAAAAAAAGGATGTTGACAAATTAACTGGACAATATGCTGGCAATTTAGTGACATTTCCACAGTGTGTGTGCATTAATCTTTCCTCTTACCTGGATCTTGATTGGCCAGCTGAAGTTGGACACATAGACGTAAAAGGTGATGTTGTGGTGAAGTCTGAAGTTAAACTTTTCACATGAGAAGCTGTCCCTGTACTCCTTGATTTTCATCCTCGCTATGACAGACATCTCCTCACCAGATATGGTACCAGCTGAGGGAACAGTACACTTGATTAAAAAGGAATAGTTAAAAGTAGAGCTTGGAAACATGACTGCTGTTCCCCCAAGCATAACTAAATATGACAAAAAGATTCATGTAGAAATCATATCAAAATTGAAAGCTTCATTGAATATACACAGTATTGTAGAAACAAAGCGTCTTGATGATATTTTTACACAAGGGCATGTCATTTTGTTTTGATGGATTTGCTTCATGCAATATCATTTGAGTCCATAGCAAATCCATAGAAAACCTCTTCAGTGAGCTCACCTATTTTCTATAAATCGTACAAAAAAATTCAAACCTCAGTGAGTGAAATCAATGAGGATTTTAAAAAAAGCTACTGCATAACCTGAAGCTCAAGCAGGAAAATTAATGTTCATGGTCCAAACTATTTCCCTGACAGTAATTCAGAGTGAGCTTGTAAATTCCTTGCAGAGCTCAACTGGTCAGGTTTCAGTATCCTTTCTTCAGAGCATTATCAGCATTTCTCTGTTAATGGTTCAGTTTTTCAGAAGCTTTGAATAAAATATTTCCATCTCCTGCTTTATCAGGACCATTAAACACTCTATAATAACCCGCATACAATCACACGCACAAACTGAGGAGGCTGGGAGCCTGAAGACACTCAACGTAAGCGCTCTCTGCTTCTATCTTAATTGAAATCAAGAGGGAAAATGCATAAAATGCCCCAGTGGGAGGAATTCAAACCAGCTTCTGATTTGTTTTATCAAACTGAGAATGCCCTTAAGGTGAGTCGAAAGATGATCTGGCCAGATTCTTACGGATTCTCATCCATCAGTGTGAAATACTAGTTGTTCATCAGGATTAATGCCAGCCGCATGCCAAACAACTAGAGGATCATAAATTAAATTAAATTACAGTAAAAATTACAGCTCACTTTCCGATTCAGAGTATCTTGCCGTCCTGACGTGTGTCCAATTGAAGATTTCTGTACCAATGAAACCCTCCCAAGTTTCCATCAAGCCTAACATGCTCGAGAAAAAAGTTGGGCTTTTTTCAAAACTGCCTTATTTCCATTAAGTAAATTTATTTTCTTAATTCCAACTTGTGCAATAATATGATTAATGGAAACTCAGCTACGGTTATCTCAACACTTAGGATGATGTGACATAAAAATAAATTTAAACCATAAAAATGGTTATAATAACTAGAAAAATGGCTGTTCCTAGCGAAACAGCAGTGAGAATGCATATTTGAAGAATGATTGCTGCAGAAAATGCTAAACACAGCAGAACAAAGCACAAGAAATAGGGAAAAAAGCAGAAGAAAGCTACAATTATACATGGTAGAAATCTTTTGCTAAAGAGTGAAATTGAGCCAAAGATATAGCATGAATTAGCAGAAGTATCATTTTGAATTCAACCTGTAATATTTGAAAAGAAAATGCTAAACACAGCAGAACAAAGCACAAGAAATAGGGAAAAAAGCAGAAGAAAGCTACAATTATACATGGTAGAAATCTTTTGCTAAAGAGTGAAATTGAGCCAAAGATATAGCATGAATTAGCAGAAGTATCATTTTGAATTCAACCTGTAATATTTGAAAAGTTGAAAAGTAAAACATAGAAAAAATGGCATAAATTAGCAGAAGCATCAAAGACTTCTGACTTGTTTAAAAGTTTAATGGAGTTAGGTTGAAGTAGGCTGAAAAAGCAGAAGATTTTAGCAGAATTTTGTGGAATTTTGTAGAATTTCAATGTATTTCAATGGGGCTGAAATTTGCACAAAAGCACAAATATTTTAAAAAGTAAAATATTGAAGTTTAGAAAAAGACAAAGCAATAATGTCCAGAAAAAGCAGAACGTTTTGATATATAAATTAGCACAATTAGTTGAAGTTAGTAGAAGTAGTTAACCACCAAAAAATCTGAACAGGATCTTAATGAGAACTAGAAAAATAGCTGTTCCTAGCGAAACAGTCGTGAGAATGCATATTTGCAGAATGACTGCTGCAGAAATGCAAGAAAAAGCAGAGAAAAGTTTAAGTAGAAGAAAGCAGAAGAAATAGAAATAGTTGAAACAGTTGAACAGTGAAACATAGCAAGAAGCAGAAATTAGCAGAAGCAGAAATTAGTGCAAAACCAGAAATATTTGAAGAAGTGAAATATAGCAAAACAAAGAGCATAAAGGGGCAAAAGAAGCACATTTGCAGAATGATTGATGGAGAAATGTAAGAAACATGAGAGCAAAAAATAAGTAGAAAAAAGCAAAAGAAAGCTAAAGTCATACATTGTAAAAATCTTTTGCCAAAGTAATGAAATTTAGCAAAGGTATAGAAGAATTCAGCAGAAGTTTGTGTGCAACCTGAATTATTTAAAAAAGCCAAAAAGTGAAATAGATCTTAAGAAATAGCATAATTGTCACAGGAAGCGGAAATTAGTACGAAACCAGAAATAATTGAAACTGTTGAACAGTGAAACAGAAAAAAGCATAAACTAGCAGAAGCAAAAATTTGTACAAAACCAGAAATAGTTGAAACCACATGTGTCAAACCATATGTGGCCCGCCATGTCATTTTATGTGCCCCCTCCCAGCATTTTATAGGGCCATCTTTGACTTAAAATAGGTTTTGAGCACGAATTGACTGTAAACTACATCTCCCCTACTGCATTCTGATTGTTATCAGCCAACATTACGGCTTCTCGCCACTAGAGAGCAGCAGTGTCACCTCAAGCTGCTTATTGATTTTCCCAGCAAATAAAACTGAGACATCGACAAGCTAACATCATAATGTCCAAGAAATGAAAAATCGATTTACAAGTAAGACTGTGAATGAAGATGTGTGTGAGTTGGTGTCAGGGCAGCAGGTCGCACTGGACTTTTTTTTGTTATCCATTATCTTTACCGACAAAATAAAAAAAATCGGTTCTATTTTTATCCGTGAAATCACAACCATATTAACATCGGTTTAGTCGCATTTTATGCGGTTTAGTTAATATTCGCCATGAATCCAGATCCCATACATCCCATAAATGTATCTACATTTTTCTCTGTAGTGACAAAAACCACTGACTAAGGCCCCAATAACTTTTAATAAATTCATTTAATAAATTAAATTATTACTTCACCCACTGGGGTCTGAACGCACTTCCTCCTGGTCCCTATCTGCAGAAAAATCTGCACTAATTCCTCAGTCAGTTGGATCTGTCTGATCCAAACAGATCAACTGAACTCTGAGTGTTATACCCTGCGCAATCCGGTGTACGCTTTTTCCAGGATTTAAAATATATATATTTTTTTTTGCGTGGTTTCGCTTCTCCGAAACGGACAGATGTTACGTCTGCAGCGCTCCCGCAGAACGCCGCTCTCTTGGGTAATGTGTTCCAAGGCTCCATTTGTTAAATCTTCTGGATGAGTTACTTCCAGCGGTTTTTAATTCTTCGCAGCAATGGCGGATCCGTGTCCGCAGTGGTTGAGCAGCGGACTGCGCATGTGCAGTGGCGGAGCTAGACTTTTATTTCTGGGGGGGCCAAGGCGGGGCCAAGACCATCTGTAAGGGGTCCACTGACTATGACAATGACAAAACTGTAAGAGTACTTTCATTCACATACTATATATAAATAAAGACTGATGAAATTAGATTTGCTCATGTAATTTGCAGTTTATTAGCAATGCATGCCACACAAAGCATAAGTGGACATTAATCTCTAAATTACAACATTGTGACAAGACTTACAATGAGAATACAGTGTCACACAGTTCACAATTACAATATCTCAAAAAAGAAGGTTGTATGATATGGAAACTTAATAGATGCTACATGTGCATTTTATTTTCAAACTTGCTGCAGCTATGACCAAATGTACTGACTCTTAAACTATCTTTGGTACAAGTACCAGTCGCTGAAGACCTAAATCATGATGAGAAACACAAGACTACTTCATGCACTCATAAAAGTAAAATCCTTCGGTTGTTGTGAGATGAAGCAAAATATGTTACAAAGTCATCCATGTTGAGGCCCCGCGCCCTCCTTGACTCTATGCTAAGTGTTCCAATGTGACTTAGCCTGTCATCAGCCATTGTTGTCCTTAGGTTACTTTTAATCAATTTTAAAGCAGAAAAGCTTCTCTCACAAGAAGCAGTGCTAACTGGACTAACTACTGCAATCTTGCAAAGTCTGAATAATTCATGTAAAACCTCTTTATAACGTTCAAGAAACACAGTAAAATCAAGCAAAGTAGAAGGTGTGTCTAAATCACTCTTTATTCTCTGATCAAGCAAACGCTTTGCTTGGTGCACCTCATGTTTCAGGTCATCTAAATCTGACTCAAAGATCTGTCCAAAAGCAATCAGAGGCTCCTCAAGAAAGTTGTACTTTTGGGGTTTAGAGACTGCACTCCTTGCATGATCTCACAATTTTTCTGTGAAAAACGTCTCTTTAATTCCACTATGAGACAGTCAAGCACCTGATTAAAGAGTGATCTGGGGAAGCCCTCATCATCACATTTTCTCTGTCCTATAGTGCTCATTACAAGTGAGTCAAGAAATTTTGAACTTAATCTTGGATATCTTCTGTCAATTTTTACACTGATTTTGCTCCTTTTAGCAAGCTCCTCAACCTCTTTCCATAGTTCATCAAAGTACTTTTCATTTCTGTAGTCCTGGAAAGTGTCTCCAATAGCACCTACTAGATCTACAGCTCTTGCTAGGTCAAGAGTACTGGACTGAAGCATGTTAGAAAGACATTTGGCATCACCAAGGACTTTACAAAAGGTAACCAAAAGACCTAAAAATTGGATATCTATTTGAAGAAGCAGACCCCTCGCCTCCACTGATCTTTCGCCGTTTCTTTCAAATGCAATATCCTGCAACAATCTCAGAACTGCTGGAAGTCTGTCTCTCATGGTACGGCATGCCTTGTACCTGCAAGCCCACCTCGTATCTGAAAGTGCCTGGAGCTCCCTGGGTTGTTCTGCTGGATACAACTCTTTCTGTACATCAAGCCACCTCAGATGAACATAAGAGCCAGACACAAAGTTATAAAGCTGCTGTAGAAGTGCAAAAAAGTCAACGACCTCAGGGACTGCTTTGGTAGCGTCAACAAGGACTAAATTCAAACAATGTGCGTTACAATGAACATAAAATGCAAATCTGGCATTGCTCTGAATTCTGGCAGATACACCAGAATGCTTCCCACTCATGACAGATGCGCCGTCATAACCCTGTCCCACTAGGTTATTTTTGTAGTCCAGACCATGTTTCTCAAGACAGTTAATGATCATTTCACTAAGACCTGCTGCATTAAGGCTTTCAGCTGCCTGGAAACATAGGAAGCTTTCGTGGATGACACCATTGTAATAATATCGTACAACCACAGACATTTGTTCCTTTTTTTGCAAGTCTTTCAGTGTTATTGCAGTTTCATCTGCAATAACACTGAACACTTCACATTCCTTCACTTCTTTTATGATTTCAGTCTGTACCATCTCTGCTAAGCCCTGAAGAATTTCATTTTGGATTTGAGGACTTGTGTATTTTGCATTGGAACATCTTCTAAGCTTTTTTTCAATTAACTTGTCATGCTTTGCTATTTCATCCAATATGGCCAAAAAGTTTCCCTTATTTTTAGAGTCCTCAGACTCTTGATGACCCCTTTGAGCGATGTTTTGTGTTGCAGTCAAAAGAAGAACATCGGCTATTGTTTTAATATAATAACAATTTTCTTCCACCACTTTTTTCCGGTTTGCGTTTATAGAATTTAGCATGGTTGTATTTTCCTCATTAGCCCTTTTATATTGACTCCATGCATACATTGCATTTACATGGTGCTCTAACTTTGAGTGAAGCTTAAATCCAGACTCCTTGGACAACGCCTTTTTCCAATTACTGAAGCCGGAATGCGAGGCAAAGACACTGTCTGGTGCATTAGGCAAAGAAAAATGCCTACAGGCAAAGCAGTAGGAGGAGTCTTTACTAACAGAATATTCTAACCAAGAATAGTCTTTGTACCAGGAGCAGTGAAAAGTTCTCTTTCTTGTTCCATGCTGAGTTCTGGGGAAGTTTGTCAAACTTGGCTGAACAGGGCCCTGTTCTTTTGACCTTGAAATATCTGGAACACAAACACAATGGTCATGTAAACACAATTTACATGACCATTATGTCATGTAAATTGTGCAACTACTAAGCAGGTGTTGGTGTAAGTAAAATTACCACTGGGTCCTTCTGGAAAAGCAAAAGGAGTGCTGGACACTGCTGAGAAGAGATCAGAGGTATCTCCTGCAACTGCCCCTTCTGGCTCATCATCCTGGTCAGGCACGGAGCTCTCTGTGTTTTCAGAGTCCTCCTTTGATGGAACTACATTGTAAAAACAGTACATTAACATAATTGAACCAAAAATTAAAGAAACACATTAGCAGGAGCCAGCAAGTAAAAATAACCTAAAACGGAGTAGTAATTTGACTGTTTCTGTAGATACTCTGACCTGGTGACGGTGGATTGGTGTTTGCCTGACTTTCCCTCTCGTGACTGGTCTCAGGACATGAGCTACCAGGACTGCTGATGTCAGAGCTGAACGCTGTTTGATTTGTGCCTGATTTGCCTCTTTTTATAAAGTAGCTGTCTATCCTGCCTCCCTGTCTTTTCATTCTCAACTGACCCTAGGAAAAAAAAAATAAGCCAGTCACGTTATGCCAAGTATCATTTCCTATTACAGTGTTAATAGATCCCACTTTAAATGTGTAGGGTCAGGGCAAACAGACTGTGGCCGTATGTTGAGCATTCAAAACTTCTCAGCTACTGGACCGACTGACCTGTTTTTGTTCACAATCATTATCAACTTTATTTATAAAGCGCTTTAATAGCAGCCAGAGCTGAAATAAAGTGCTAAACATCCGCGATAAGATAAAAGAAAACGTCAAAGAAAATGACAAAGTTAAACACACAAGAATTAAAATAAATTAAAAATTCTATGGAAAACATAATAAAGCAAAAGGAGTAACAGATTAAATTGTCCCAAGTTCATGCCCTTTCCTAGGGGAAACTGAACCTCTGACAAAGTGTTGCAGTTTATTATTCCATATGAGCAGCGTTCATAGAAAATTGTTAGAAAATGATCTTATAGTACAAGATGACTCCATTAGCATTACCTTTCACAGCTAAGAAAGAAAGAACCTAACACAATTTTATGAGCAGAATTTTTGACTGTGGCCAGAAGACAGCTTTTGAGCCAATAAATATTTCCCATGTAATTATATTGGCCAGAAGTAACTAATCTGATTGTTATTTTCTTAGTTTAGCTAACATTTTTCATTCTGTAGGGGTTTTTTTTAATGCCAGAGCTAATTAGAAATCGCTGTTAGAAAGGAAGAGCATTACTGAACAGAGGATTTTGGCAGGTCATATAATCAGGAAATGTTACTGTCGTGATCCATTCTGTCTGATAACACGGTGCACCACGATGGATACTTTTTTTTTACTTCCCGTATTTATCCTCGCTGACATTGTTCAGGCAGACGTGAGTGGTAAACGCGTCAATATCTTTACAATACTTTTTCCTTCTGCGTGCATTACGAGTCTGACTGGCAGACGTGACGTATCCTAGCAATTGGCCGATTCGCTCACTAATTGTTAGCTTGATGCTCGCAACTTCTAGTAGTAACTCAACTACCAGAAACTATTTCCTGGCTGAGCACAAAATGGTTTCTAGCGTGTTCTTATTAGTTGTAGTAAAACATTGTAAAACTTACCTTTGAAGTCAGATTATCAATTTTGGAGTCAAATCGACGGTATTCCTCTTAGCTGTACAATATTTCTCTATCCCCTCTTCGCGGTTCTCCTTCTCTTCTTCTTCTGTTGGCTCAACTGCGCTGTGTCCAAATGGTGTATCACAATAAACAAATGGTGCATATCGCCCCCTGCTGCTTTTGAGCAGTCACAACAGTCACAACCCATTGTGGTACATAGTGCTACCTACTGTGCAGGAATGACTTGGTGTCGTGACATGTCCATCATCTGGGGGGGCCGCTGGGGGGGCCAATCAGATGACTGGGGGGGCACTGGCCCCCCTAGCCCCCCCTCTAGCTCCGCCACTGCGCATGTGACAGTCTAAATAACTTCCGCATCGTCATTTATTTCCTCAAGATAAACTTCCGGCTCCTCAAATTAATTAACACAACGTTGCATTGTCTTTAGTTTTCTCTGATCTGTAATGGAGACTTGAATTTAACGCACCATTTCAACCAAAGGTTTTGAATGCACTTCCTAACCAGACGCTCCAAAGCGTCCTGTCCATATCTCTTCAACACGCTGTCAGCTCCCGGTCAGAAAGATGCATTTAGTTCAGAATCCATGAGATAATATTCAGAAAGGATTTTTTATTAATTGATTTCAGTTGCCTCTGAGATTAAAGTAAATTAAAGTCTATAATGTCTGCCCATGTGAACCAGTCAAGTGTGTTAATTAGAACCTGTCAAATGACCGACGGGCTTTACATTTTCTGGTCATTTAAAAAAATAACCAGTCAAATACGGAAAATATTCAGTTAACGCGACCACTGTGTCAGGGTGAAGAGGGATCAGCTTTTGCGTTCAAGGACAGGCAAAACGTCACGTTGTTTTGTTATGTGAAATACATGTTGGTTGTGTAATAAAAAAAAGTTTGTGAATGAAGTTGAGAGTTAACATCAAAACTTGTTTTTATTATTTGTTTGCTTACCTTTAAACACGGATTTAAATATTGTAATTTTTAAACTGAGCAGTAATTTTACATCCATGCAAACTCAAATGTAATATTTAAAACTTCAATACATAAAATCAGTTATTTAACAATATGAGGTGTTTATTTTAATTTATGTATTTTCATACATTAATGTTAGGGGTGCCCAATTCTAGTTTTCCAGAGCTACCATCTGGAACTTTAGATGCGTTCCTTCTGTAACACACCTGGACCATAGACTCATTGTAAGCCTCTACAGAACTGAGTTGCTGCTAATGAGGGAAGTCAGCCTTTTGTCTGGGGTGTGTTTTAGCAGGGATGCATCTAAAAGTTGCAGTCTAAAAGACTGCACCTGTGCACTCCTGATTTGTACCGTCAATGTGGCCCGTTGAGGGTGGCCAATATGCTGAAGTGGCCCTCTGTGAAATTGAGTTTGACACCCCTGGTTTAAACAGTTGAACAGTGAAACATAGCAACACAGCAAAAAGCATACATTAGCAGAAGCGGAAATCGGTACAAAACCAGAAATAGTTGAAACAATGCATTCTGATTTACATCATATTTACATCGGTTATTTAGTTGCATTTTATGCGGTTTAGTTAATATTCACTGTGAATCCAGATCCTATCAAAAATTAAGCAGATTTGTGATAGATCTACATTTTTCTCCGCAGTGACAAAAACCACTGACTGTGGCCCCAATAACTTTTAATAAATTCAATTAAGTGACTACACTTAAATTACCATCACTTTACCCGCTGGGATCTGAACACACTTCCTCCTGGTCCCCATCTGCAGAAAAATCGGCGCTAATTCATCAGTCAGTTGGATCTGTCTGATCCAAACAGATCAACTGAACTCTGTGAATGTTTTACCCTGCGCGGTCCAGTGTTTTGCGTGTTTTCGCTTCTCCGAAACGTACAGATGTTACGTCTGCAGCGCTTCTTCATTTTGATATATGAATTGCTAAAATTGATTAAAGATTGCAGAAGACCTTAGCAGATAGTACGACCAGTAGAAGTAGAAGGCATACAGAAAATTAGACAAGCAGAATGCATAGAAAAAGATAGAAACAGAGCACAAGAGAAAAATACATTGAAAGAATAGGAGAAAAAACATGGCTATACTCCAGAAGAGTTTGACAGAAAACAGTCAGACTTGTAGCAGTGATAGTAATAGTACCTTAAAGTAGACATTTTACATTCTACATTTTAATGCATAAATTATTTCTCTACAGTGAAATATGTATGAACAGCATCATTTTGTTTGTCAAAAAGCATTAAAAGTTCAAAAATGGTAGCAACTGACATCAGTTACAGAATTCCACCATGTATTTCAAAGGGGCAAAAAATTTGCACAAAAGTGCAATTATTTCAAAAAGCACAATAGTGAATTTTAGCAAAAGTCATAACAACAATTTCCTGAAGAAGCTGAACGTCTCGATATATGAATTAGCACAATTAGTTGAAGATAGCAGAAGTAGTTAACAACCGAAAAATGTGAGGAGGATCTTAATCCTCCTCACATTACTGCATCCTCCAGTAATTTCTTTTAAAGTAGTTTCTTTTAAAGGGAAAAGAAACTATTAGTGACAATGCATTGAATGCATTCTCACTGACTAGAAAAATAGCTGTTCCTACACTCTAAGAAATAATCCTGTAAATTTACAGTCAAATACTTGCAGCTATAGACACCAGAAGTTTACTGTAAATGCACAGTAGCTGTACCATAATTAATCCTGACAGTAGATTACCGTCAATGCAAGTACAGTATATTTACTGTGAAAGAACAGGAAAATACTGCCGTATCTAGCTGCCAGTAGTTTACCGTTTTTAAAAGAACGGTAAAATACTGGCGTTTGTAGCTGCCAGTAGTTTACCGTTTTTCTGAAAGAATGATAAAAAAAATACTGGTAACTACAGACAGCAGGTTTATTTTTTTACCGTGCTTTCAGAAAAACAGTATAAAAAAAAAAAAGCTGACGTCTTTAGATACCAGCATTTTACTGGACATTTACCTTTTCAATCCTGTAATTACCTTTTAAAGTGGTGTACTGTAAGTAAATACTGTAATGACGCCAACACACCGAAGATGTAGTACCACCAACAGGGTTTATTAGAAATAAGAGCGAGCTGCTATTCCTTAGGCTTCACTGCTAACACACACTGAACTCTCCGCTCTTCCGGTGTTCTGTCAGATCAGCATTGGTCCTGGTCCTCCCGCTCCCCTGATCCCCCACCCACATGACAGGTTCATCACATGTGAGTGGAAGTCAGCAGAGTCAGACAGGGGAACCCCATAACACTCTACACATAACAGTGATCACAATGCAACTTGTAACAAATACACATAACCATATGGACCCAGTAGAACTAAAATACAGAATTGTTAAAATACTACAGTGGTCGACAGGTGCAAACGCGCAGTAAACACGAGAAAAACAAATACAACAAAGAAAAGACGCAAACAAAAAGAGATGCAAAAAAATACATAAAAATAAGGGTTCCAGACCACTAGAGCTTTGTGTCTGAATTTAGGGTCTGCATCCTTTCAAGCTTATTCTTTCATGGGCCTGAGAAATGACCCGGTTTACGGAAGAGAGGTCCTGCGAAGGCAAAGAGCATTGCAGAGAAGCTGTAGCCTTCAGCTAGCTGCCTAGCCTCCACCTCGGCATTATGTTGCTTAGCAGCCATGACACAACATGATTTAAACAATGTTTGTAGGCGAGAATGTAGATGTATAAATCTCATATTTTTGCCCGGTTCATCAGTGCATCACCTAATTGCAATATTGGTCCAATGTTTTCGGAGATGTCTGCTCCCGCTCTATTAACACCCAGCTCCCCTCGCCTGCTGCCAGCTGGTCCAGGTTTAGTGTACCCAGTGGCGCAACTACACATTATTCAGGTGGATGCGAAAACATAGATCGGCGCCCCCCACCACCCAACCCCCCGAGGGAAGGTTCGTCAGGGTGAAGGAGCGACGCTCCCCCCCCCCCCCGAGGCGACGATACGTGAAGGGTAAAACTCGCTACATTTACCTCGTTATGTGCGCGAGGTGAAGGAGCGTTACACGCGCCGAAGTGTATGGGAAAACAATCATCGGCGCGCCGCCCCCTCCAGACGGGGTTTTGGCGCCCCCTCTGGTGCTGCGCCCCTATGCGTTGCATACCCTGCATACCCACTTTTTGCGCCACTGAGTGTACCATGGGAGAACACCTGATTCATTTGGGCTGTCCCAAATGACAGTTAGTTAAACACAGATATTAAGTCAGGTAACATCTAGTTGTAATATTTTGGTTCACTCAAACAGCTGTTCTTTGTTCGACTCCCCCTAGTGGTCTGGATCACTTCTGTTTTCAGCATTTTTGGTTTGCATCTTTTTTTGTTGCATGTGTTGTCTTGTCTTTGCTGGGTGTTTGTACCTGTTGGCCACCATAAAATACAGTGGTGAAAGTAAATATACCTTCAAATACTGGTGTTCCAGTATTTTTACTGTAAATTTAGTTTTACTACTACATTCACTTTATGAGTAAGCTACTGCAAAAAAAACTGTAATGCTACTTTTTCAAGTACAATCTTAGTTTTATGATAGAAAATTAATACCTGACCCAGTGTAAGCTTCTTAGAAGTGCTACAATTGGTGCGGTTCTAAAATGCATAATCTGCATAATCAACTTCACATAACACAAAAGAGGATGCAATAAGTAACCTTCAGAACAGAATTTTTATTTAAAGGCACCACTATGCCTCAAACCACACATATTTCCAGTGTATTCAAACATTCAAAACAAATAACACAAAACCATTTCTCAGAGAACTGGTAAAAAATAGGCCTTCAAAGTCAATATATAGTTTCACTAACACTGGAATAGAAATTAAAGACTTTCAGTTTACAGTGACATAAACTGGCTTTAACTCATTAATTTCTACAAGCTTATGAACATAAAAACATAGATCTTAAAGAAATATCAATGCTTTGTGTATCACTAAGTAAATCACTGAAAAAGGACTTCCAAAATCTAAAATTCAACATGGCTGGAATAATGTGGAATTCTAGTATTAACAGGGTTTTAAAATGTGAACTATTAATGGTTTTCAAGAGTCCAAGTGGCACTTTATTAGATGCAGATGAAGGCACCGTCCAACATGGAAAAAGAAAAGACAATACAATTTAGATCCTAAATAATATGGAAACAGAAATATTTCAATGAAAAGAAAAGGACAACAACTAACCTGAATGAGATGCCACTCAAAGTCCGTCGGGTTTTTGATGAGGGTGGAAACCTCAACATTGACTGTCACTTTTTCTTTTGAATGGTCTTTCCTGTCTTTGTGGATACCATCTTCCCATCACTGGCTTTTGTGCCCCTTTCTGGGTTAATCTCAATGAAGCGAATAAAAAACTAAATCAAAAATGGGAAAATTCTTGAGGATATAAATAGTGTGGCATTCTGAATACAGCTGGTACAATATATAAATAAAGCTGTTTTTAATTACGTAAAGAGAAAACATCAACACCTTTGTCAAATGTTAATCATAACTTGCTTTAGAACTTTAAAACCATGTCATTGTAAAAAAGAATTATAGGAATGGTTTTACCATTGAATGAACCAAAGTCTTGGCTGCCTCATTGGAGGTTGAAGATGAAGAAGATGGATAACACTGTCCTGTCTGGAATGTTGGCTGGGCCTTTAATGCTGACCATAAAGAAAACTGCTTGCCACAGGGACTGTAATAAACCAAGTCCTTAATTGGAAGAACATAAAACAAATCCTCTTATTGATACAGTATGTATTTAAATGATCATCATAATGAAGAGTGTCCACTCTGCCAGGTAAAGTAAAAGCTAGGATCTTAAACTCCTCAATTGTCGTGCAAGTCACATCAATGTTGAAAACTGTAGGCTGGATTAATTTACAGAAGTTAGTTGTAGAGGAATTCATGGTACTTTGCACTGAAGGTGAAGTATTCTTAATAAGTTCATCAAAGGCTACCCTGGATGATCTTGTGATCACTGATGGTGAAGTGTCTTTGGTGATGCTCTTGTTTTCACCAACATGCAGGAGGAAGGACTGTCCTGGTTGCACGGCAATGAGGAAGGCTTCAACAATGGCTTTGACATAATGATAAGACGACAAATTATAAAAATTATTAAATATATTTAGCAGCACAACTACATTCAGATAGCAAACAAAGCCAATGAGAAAGTGCTTCTACAAAGAATTAGAATCATTAGAATAACCACATACCTGAACATATCTGAAAACATGGTCCACAGTTTGACATGAGCTGTTTTGGATTCTTCTTGTGGCCTTTGGATGTAGGACGAAGCACATGAACCAACAGAAGAATGCCTGGTTTTCCCAGCCTGGAGGAACAACAGTATAAATATCAGACACATTAGGATAATAAATAAACATTTTAAAGAGAAGTGAGCAAAACTAACCAGACCCACCTTTGTGTGTGTCGCCATCACACTCATTATAGAAATTAGTCAGCTTATAGAAACATTCTGGACAGCATTTCTTCTGCCAACCTGTCAGAAGAAATGTGTTGAAGTCATCATAACACGCTTCAGTCACTAACATGACGTACTAATGACAAAAAAAAGAGGCAGCCAATATGTCTTTGTTTATTATCATTATTTATAGAGACAAAAACTTTTTGACTTAGCTTTGATCGCATAGATCAAACCACTGGTCCAGCACAGCCACTCTCCCCATAATGCCGTCTATACCCGAAAACTTCAAGAAAACGACTCCGCAGCTAAATACTGTTAAATCAAATCGCCTTTCTGACAGTTTTAATGCTCGTTTAACCACCCGACACCCCGTGCTACACCTGCTTGGCTAGCTTTAGCTGCTAACAATAATAATAAACCAAGGGTGCTCACGTCCAGTCATCGAGAGCTACCGTCCTGCAACTTTTTGATGCATCTTTACTCCAACAGACCAGGATCAGCTCTGAACAGACTTGCTAACCTGCCTTTCATTTGATTCAGGTGTGTTAATTGGAGCAGGGAAACATGTGAAAGTTGCAGGATGGCAGCTCTCAAGGACTGGACTTGAGCACCCCTGTACTGAACAGTCGTACCGCGATATCCAAACAAATAAACTTTCGTTAAGCTTAAGTTGATACTTTTGCGCAAACAGGAAGTTAATGCATTCATAAAAAATAATCAAAATCAAAACATGATGGTCTTAACATGGAACTTACCTTGTTTTGTTTTTTTAAATAGATCTTTATTGAGATACAGAATACATAACAGTATAAACACAGCATACATTGTGGTATAATGTCCGCCAGGGAGTTACAAACATTGAGACAATACATCACCATTACATTACATAAATACATTAAAGAGAGAACATAAAGAGCATGTCTTAATAGCTTTGGGGAACTTACCTTGTTATGATAAGCTCCAGACGAGATGTCATATTTTGTGGTTCCAGGGCAAACACGTGACGTCACAGATACGTTGCGATTGTGGGAGCAACTCTTTAGCAAACACCATCTTTTTAGGGAAACTGACAAACCTATCTTTGAATTTGACTAAATAAGTGTTTAATTAACATTGTATTTTTAACATACAACACCAACACTGGTAATCTAACATTTTTGATTATGCTCTGTAGATTTCGATTCATTATCTAAAAGATTTATTATGGAAAGTATTTTTTTCTTTCCGTTTAGTATTGTTTTTAAATGCTGGTTCTCTAAGATGCAAATACAAGTAAAATGTCTTGCCTAGGAAAACTGTATTGTACAATTATTTTGCGGTAGTTTACTGCCAGTCGTCAGTCTTGACTGTGACAACAGAAGAAGACATCAAATTGACAATATCCTACCGTAATTTGGAATAACAGTATGTTACTGCTGGAATTCCACTGTAAATTTACAGCCATTTCTAAGAGCGTAGCAAGACAGCCTTGAGAATGAATATTTACAGAATGACTTCTGTAGAAAACGCAAAACACAGCAGAACAAAGCATAAGAAATAGGGAAAAAATCATAATAAAGCTTGTCGAGAAAAGTCGAGCTCATCCCACTTCCCCATGCTGGAGATTTTAGTTTAATAGTAACAATAAATAAAGTTATCTTTAAAAATAATTACACAGGTGACATCAAGACCCAACAGTAGAGTGAGATGGTAATAAAATTAATCTGGTTGTGTGTGTTGTTATTGTATCCTGCAAACTTTGCTTTAATTCTACTTTTTTCTATTTAATCATAAAAAATCATAGTCAGGCAGAAAGAGAGTCATGAAACAGGAAGAGCAGGTTTCCTGAAGAAAGATGAAGAATGTTTCCACCCTGCATGTGTATAAAAATAGTTCATACCATTCCTTATTTCAAAGCATTAAAGGTTTAAAGAATAAAATCTAAATAAAATCCCCGCAACATGTGGCTTCAAATTGCACTTCTCTCATCAGCTGGGTTCGGACCCCATAGACAAAGACCAAGGCAAAGATGAACATAAAGACAAAGACAAAGGCAAAGAGGAAGAACTGGTGGGTTCCTTCCATGAGACCTGCTCGTCTACATCTCAATGGACCAGAAAGATTGTGAGATGAGGAGAAGGGAGCTACAGAGCTGCAGGACAAGAAGCTGAGGACCGCCACATGCATGAGGAAGTTACCCTAAGACCTGAGACCTGCCACTCTAAGTCAGGACTCTTCCTGCCAGCACCCAAGTCCTGTGTGACCTCACCATCAAAGCGGAGACGAAAGCTCATCAGACCTCCAGGGACGGCTGCCCTCATCGACCAGCACTGTAAGCCTTCTGCTTCTACACCTCCTTCATCATCAGGCCAGTTCTGGGGTTCAAGATGCCAAACTCCGTCCATCTCTCTCAAAGTTTCCCTTTTTTAGTTCACAGTGTCAGCATTAGGGAAAGATAGGATAGATTATTGATTTTACTTATTTGATCATTTCTGCTACTGATTTAAGCTGTACTGACCCTTGCAAAATTGCCTTACTAATATTAAGAAAATCTAAAAGAGGTTGTGGACATTCAATTAATGAGCCACCTTAAAGTTATTTGATGGTTGTAAAATAGCTATGAAGTTTGATTCTGGGAGGAAAAAGTGGAAAATGTTTTATAGGTTGTTTTTAGCCCAAAACTTAAACAACACCCTTGTCTAAAACAACGACCGAGTCACTAAAACCAACCTGATTCAGTAACAAGTGCAAGTTGTAATAAAGAGTAAGAGCGGCCGTTAACAGGTGTGCTCTGTGAAACTAATTGGTTGCAGGCTGCTCAATCTGGCTAATTCACTGGGTGAAAAAGGGTGGGACATCTGGATGGAGGTCGTCAGAAACCAGGCTAGTCTTTCTCCACGCCAGCTTAATCAGAGTTTACTTCAGTTCTGGACAGGGTAAATCTCGGCAGATATAGGAAACTCAATTCACCCGTTAGACGGAGAGCTGGTAGCACATCTCCCTCCTCTGAGAAGGGGAAGTAGAGAGAGAGAGAAGGGGTGAGGGGGGTGTTGTGCACCCCCTCCCCCCCTTGTTGTTGTATAACTGTTGGTGTATAACTGTTGTTGTTGTATAACTGTAGCAACAACAAGTTACAGTTATACATGGTAGAAGTCTTTTGCTAAAGAGTAAAATTTAGCCAAAGACAGCATGAATTAGCAGAAGCATTATTTTGAATTCAGCCTGAAATATTTGAAAATTTGTAAAGTAAAACATAGGAAAAAAATGGCATAGATTAGCAGAAGCATCAAAGACTAAACCAGTAAAAGCAGAAAGCATATACAGAAAGGTAGACCAGCAGAATGCTGACACACGGATAGAAACGGAGCACATGAAAAAACACATTGAAAGAATAGGAGAAGGTGTGACACGGCTGTCCTCCAGTCTAGTTTGACAGAAAACAGTAAGACTTGTAGCAATGATAGTAATAGTTCCTTAAAGTAGACATACATGGCTACTTTTTAATGCATAAATAATTATTGTACAGTGAAATATGTATGAACAGCATAATTTTGTTTGTCAAAAAGCATGGAAAGTTAAAAAAAACGTCAGTTATTAGAATGTACACTCTAGCAACTGACAGAATTCCACCATGTATTTCAATGGGGCAAATATTTGCACAAAAGGGCAATTATTTCAAAAGGTACAATAGTGAATTTTAGCAAAAGTCATAGCAGAAAAGTCCAGAAGAAGCAGAACATTTTGATATATGAATTAACACAATTAGTTGAAGATGGCAGAAATAGTTAACGACCAAAAATGTGAGCAGGATCGTAATAAGTGAGAATGCAGTAAGTACAAACATATATTATTTTATATTAAAAATATAATCATGTTTGTGAGCTTTTATGTTGTCTCAGCACTGTCAATCATTATTGTACATGCTTCTTACATCCCACAGATTATTTGGTTTTATTAAAGTTGACTACTGCAGCTTTGAACAAATCCTAAAACAAGTTATCATACCTCTTTGAGCCACAGGTTGCGGATGGGTACATTTACTGATAGAGATTTTTTGATATTATCATTTTGTTGTTACTTTAGTTCATATTCAGTCTAATGTTAGTCAGTTTAAAGTGTTCTCTTCTTTAGTGTGTGTATTAACTGACCTGGGGGTCACAGCTGCCTGTTCATCTTCAGGTGAAACAGTTTGACCGAGATTTGAACCGGGATCAGGCCGTAAATCAGATATCGCATCTGGAACTGGGTTGTTATTTGTTTAGGTAAATTGTTTTACGACCTTTGCTGTGTTTGGGTACGATGTTTTACGACCTCTGCTGTTTTTCCTCTGCTGTCTATCTTGCCTATCCTCCCTCTTTGAAGTTTGATAATAAAAGACAAGCTGTACCCAAAGATTTTCAGAAAGCTCTGTGAACGGCTCGGAGGAGCAGTTGACAGAGTATTCTCCTTTTGCAAAAGCTTTGAAATTCATATACGTTGTCTGTGGTTCTTTTATGTAGGTTCTAGGAAATACCTATCATCTACTTTTCCAGATTTTACCAACCTAACTGCAGCAAACTGAAAAGTACAAAGAAATGTACTTTTAGATTTCACATATTGTTATGTAATGGGGACTTTCATGTTATCTTGTAGTCAGTTGAGATCTACAGTTAGCAAAACTGTCAAAATTATAAGAAATCTAAAAATTCATACCTCCACAATTTCTCCTTGGACACTGTTCAGCCCTTTCCCCACTGTTGTCAGTTCGAAAGGGGACAGGGGCGCTGGAGGATTTAGAAGGGCCTCTGCTTTTTGCAGTAGGTCATTGGTGATGGCCGCTGTTGGCCCTTTATAAAACTGTGTGTTTGGAAGTACATTCAGCATGTAGAGTGGGCCTGTCCCTCTGAGGGCATAACCCCTGACCCTCAGACAGTTTTTTGAGTACTTTTCAAAGATTGTTAGTTTGGCAATAGACATGCCATCTGTTAAAATTAACAAATTTTAATTGGTTTGTTTTTGTTACAAGTAGCTTTGGCCTGCCATCACTAAATGCCCAGCTTATGGCTTTCTCCTCTTCTTTAATTTTTAGAATCATGATGCTTATTGGGGGTGGTCTATAAAATTGTGTTTCAGGTCGCGAGTAAACATGTTTATGTGTGTCATAAATAACCCCCTCATGATACATGACGGGCCTTCTGATAATTTTATTGTGTTTTTCAAAGATGACAAGTTTTGTAACTCATTATTATATAAAGTTATACAGTTGGATGAGTGCTGCCTCCCTCCACAGAGAAAAGGTCATTGTGAACAACCATCTTCAAATTGGCAAGAAATGGTATGTCTTCGTTCCATTATTTTTTTCCATTTAGTTTTGTTTAATTCGTTTTTGTTGTTTCTTGACCTTGTGGTTGTATTCTGTTTCTCAATTTTATTCATGTTTTGTTTTGACAATGTAAAAAAAAATCTAATTTAATAGTGTTAAATTTGATGTCCACTAAACTAATTGAAAACAGTAACATTAGCATATGTAATTACGTTAAATTAGATGTCCACAAAATAAATGGAAAACGATAACATTAACATACATTTTTTTTCCGGTTTGAAGTGAAATTAGTGTTTGGTTATGTTCATGATTTCTTTTCTGTGAACTGTAATCTATGCAAGAATGTTTTTTTTAGTACAGCTCTGTATCCAATTGTTCCATGAACTACATTTCGTTTTGTTGAATTCGTCTTTGTAGTTTCTTGACTTTGCAGTAGTCCCATGCTTCGTGGGACTACATTTTAACTCAGCTATGTATTTTTTCCATTTAGTTTTAGTCAAGGTGTAAAAAGGCTTCTGCCTTTAGCACCCTTTGTAAAACTGTTCTGTCTTGTGTGACCTTGAGGACACATATGCAGATCGGGTGAAGTGTGTAAAATGGTGTTTCTGGTGTGCTGTTAAGACGTCCTGTTAAAGCCATCTTTGTGTTTCTGTGTACTCTTCATTGTTTATTTGTATTAATAAACATGTTTTTTTTAACTTAAAGTTAATCTTTTGTCATTAGCTTTCCACAAAAACAGCAAAAGATAAAAACCAACAGTCACTGTCCTTCTCATGTTCACATAATGATATGTAATGGGGTAATTAACTTAGACCTACAGTTACCAACTTAAGCCCTCTTGTATTGGAAAATTATGAGAATACTAGAAATTTCTATTTTTACCACCTGTCCCGTAGTAATTATAAGTCCCTTCGCCATTCAGCTCAAGTCGAGAGGGCTTGCTGCAGGACTTTTATGCCAAGTTTCCTCCTCTTCATTTGCTGACATATGCTTGCTTGGCAAGACACTCCAAACAGCTTCTGTCTGGTCCTATCTCCCTCTTTTTTATATGGGCTCTAGCTTCGCCTCCCATTGAACCTCCTGAGCTGGTTTTGAATTGAATTTATGAGAATGATTCTTAACCCTTGTATATAGAAATGGGGTCCAACCGACCCCACACACGTAAAACTTGACCCATAAAAAGCATCACAATTTTAAAGGCTTGCATCTGCCTTGCTTTCTTTGGTTCAATAGTGATAATTAGCACAATATTTACTGCTCATAAATTTAACATCCAACAGTCCACATCCAGTATGCAAGTAGATTGCTTAAATTTTTTCTATTAGTTTTAGATTACTGAAATGTCTCTCCCCATGAGCAACAGTCAAAAGCAATGTGCAACTACACATAAAGCAATCCAGACTTCTCAAAAATGCTATGAAGTTGCATTTTATTCAAGATGCAGTACATAACTTTAATAAAAAATATGTTTTCTCCTTATTAGTTAAAGTTGTCACAATGTCGCAGCAGTTTGTTATGAGACAGATAATTTGTGAAAACTATCAATTTCCTCCATCTCCTTCCTGAACTACTATTACTGATTAAAGTAATGCACCGTTCTGACCAAAACATCCAATCAGAACTAGTCGGACGCTCTTAGCACTGTGAATTAGCCTCATTCACTCACTGCTAAATGTGCTAAAGGTGGAGAAACAACTTATCATTACAGGAAAATCGTTTATCTGCCATCACTGGTAGCTATGCTAACTAGACTGAGCATTCCCAACAGTCTATGCTAGCTACAGTACGGTACAAATCGAGGAGGAGGAAAGATGAGCAGCACCACATAAGATTGTGATTAACAGCACTAAAACTCTCCTGCCACTGACTGGTTGTTTCTAGCACTGGGAGAAAGCATAGGAAATCGATTTTTTACTGATTACCTCCCATACCATACTGTCACAACATAATGACAGTTTTAAAAAATATGTGAAAAAAATAATGATAAAAAGAGACATACTGTAGCTTTAGTTTCACTCAGGAGAGGACGGGTCAGGAGGGACGTGGGTTAGAGCTGCTGCTGACTGACTCTCCTGTGGTAAAAGGTACAAGTTAAATATATGAATATGTTGGTTTTTTTTTCCTTAATTCATTAAATGCTAGTGAAAAGGAGGCAAACAGTAGTTTGTAGCTAAGCTAACTATGCTAAATGGTTGATAATCTCACACAATCTACCCAGCTTTCTTGAAGAAAAACTGGGTTATAAATTAACCCTTGTCTTTTTCTCTCTCTCCCTCTCATTGAATGCATTGATTCATTCTCATTGATAAAGGGAAACAGAAACACTATTAGTGTGAATGCTTTGAATGCATTCTCACTGATAACAGTAACTGAAACTTTATTGTCTTCCAAATCTTCATGTTTTGAAAGGTTGGTATACCTTCAAGTTGAATCAGGCCATGCCAACAGATCAGACATTTTCAAAACCAGGATGCAAACTTTTTATTTACTGAACAACACCCGGCGCTGATTTCAGTTCATGAAGGCCATTCAGCCTCCTGCAGCTGTTTCCAGTTCCTCTGGCTGATTAGACCTTTACATAATCAGACTGCAGGTGAGCTGAACTCTGCTGGCATTCATCCGAAAGAGCTGTGCGGTTTAACAAAGAGCGCTTCAGTTTCTACATCAACTCATACACCTGCAGGTTTATAAATGTCACACATCTCACTGCTTAAGCTGCAAGAAAATAAATACCAGATGAACTCTATTGTCATGTTAAGTTTGTTTAAGAGGAGCGAAGTTAGAGTGAAGAAAAATTTAAAGCCTCTGGAATCTTGACAGCAGCAGTTTTATCAAGATTTCAATAGTTTTTTTCTTACCATTTAAGGTTACAGCAGATAATATATTCTGTGCAACATGAAGTCTATAAAAAAATTGTAGAAATGTTATTTGGAATTGGAATGGGTTCTTTTTTTAAGATTATTTCCTTTAACAAAAATATATATATATTTTAAAATGTCTATTTTATCCTGGTTTTCATTTTATTGGAATGAAAGTGAATGTTTCACTTTCATTCCAATAAATGAAAGTGGAATCAACTAAAATCTGCGCCATTTTAGTTGATGGCGCAGATTTAAACCCTGGAAATACACCAACTACACCTGCAACTACAAAAATCATGGATGGTAGCATCACTAAAAGGAAACGGAAGAAGAACTCTGACATTTATATCAAAAATATGTGACATAAAGCTACGGCTCACCTATTGAGCTGAAGGACCAGATGTTTAGGTTGAAGTTATTGGAGGCGTTGATGGACATGTCCAGGTTTTTGTTGGCCTGAACAAAAAAATGCAAAAGATAGTTTAGTCGGCTGTTGTTCCAGATGTGGCCTTGAATTGATTGTTCCACTTCAGACAAAATAAGATGAATGTTTGTCATCAGTTTGCTTTCTGTCTGCCGTAATATAATGACATTTGGATTTGAATCATCTTTCAATGAGGAAAAACCCGTTCCCATATTCTTCAAAAATATCTTTGGCTTAAATGGAACATTTCTGTCACGACCCCATTTTCTATTTGACCTCTGAACTTTTCAACTGGACTGAAAGAGAACATTTGCTTTGAGAATTAATTAACCAAAACTACTTTGTTTGTAGACAATAGCTGTGTTTCTATTATAAATGTGCACAAAACTTTGTTGATATTCCTTGTGAGGGACCAAACTCAAACGAGGACAAACATTTGTTCAAAGTAGAAAAAAGTTTCAATTTTAATTCTTCAAAAAATTGTTGACAAAACATTAAGATTTAAAGCAAGAATAAATCAAAGTATAAATAACAAATTTAGATCCAAATTAACTGAGGTTAACTGAACACAACAAAAACTGACCTCCCAAACAAAGAACAAAGGCTGCTTATATAGGGGTGGAGTGACTTAAATCTACCACATGAGGGAGGTCTGACCAAACAAAAACAACAAATAAATACAAAATTAATCAACACATTCTATAAATAAATAAAGCAAACTAACTTTAACTTAGCACAAACAATAAGTGAATATTTTAAGTGACAAATTAAATCATAATTTTGGAGTCTCCCCCTTCAGTCTCAGTAATTTGTGGATGGTTTGCCCCAGGCTCCTCCACCAGCTGGTTCCTATAAGCAGCACCTCAAAAAAAAAACACAAGTGTAAATAAACCATTCAGACATTAACCAAAGTGTGCACCCATTAGAAAATATGTCTGAATGAAATATCTTAAACTATACTAATAAAGAAATAAATACTAACACTATGTGGTGGTGGTAAGAGCATCCACCACACACTCCCCCTCCTCTGAAGGCTCGCTGGCACACCGGGACAAGTAGTCTGCAGTAATGTTCTGTCTGCCAGGGATGTGATGTACTTCAAACTTGTAGGGCTGCATGGCCAGCTACCAACGGGTTATTCGGTTATTGGCGTCTTTCATCTTCTGTAGCCATTTTAAAGCTTTGTGGTCAGTTTCCAAAATGAATCGTCTCCCCAAGAGATAATAGCGGAGCGAATCCAAAGCCCACTTTATAGCCAGACATTCCTTCTCTATTGTGGAATAACGGGTTTCTCTAAGAAACAGCTTACGGCTGATGAAGGCGATTGGATGCCGATCATTTGGAGAACCCTGAAGCAGCACAGCGCCAAGACCTTTATCTGATGCATCCGTTTGTAAAATAAACTCCTGCTGGAAGTCAGGGCAATGGAGCACAGAATCTTTACTTAAGGCCTGCTGAATATCTCTGAATGCTTGCTTAGCTTCTTCAGTCCACTGTAGAGTATTTGGGCCCCGAAGACTGGTCATGTCTGTAAGAAGAGAAGCTCTAGCAGAGTAATTAGGGATAAATTTGTGATACCAACCAGACATACCCAAGAAGGATTTAAGTCTGGGGAAAAGGGCAGGACTGGATGGCCTCAATTTGTGGCTTCACCAATCCTCCTCCGATGACAAAACCCAGGTACTCAGTTTCCTTCTTTGCTATGGCACACTTGGCTGGATTCACTGTCAATCCCGCTTTCTGGAGACACTCAAAGATCACTTGTAGATGTTGCAGGTGTTCATCCCAGGAGCTGCTGTAAACAATGATGTCATCTAGATATGCAGAGGCAAAATGTAAGAGGTCATTGAGTACCTTATCCATTAGGCGTTGAAATGTGGCAGGAGCCCCATGCAGTCCAAACGGCATCACTCTGAAGTAGTAAAGGCCCCATGATGTTCTGAAAGCAGTCAGCCCTTTGGACCTGGGGAAGAGTGGTACTTGCCAATATCCTTTGGAAAGGTCAATGGTGGTGAGATACTTTGCCTTGCCTAGTTTTCCAATAAGATCGTCGATTCGTGGTGTTGGATAAGAATCAAATTTTGAGACTGAATTTAGATAGCGAAAATCAATGCAAAATCTTAATGTTCCATCTTTCTTAGGAACAAGAACAATTGGATTGCACCACTCACTCTGTGATGCCTCAATAATCCCAAGGGAAAGCGTTGACTCAACTTCCCTTTTTAATGGTTCAAGAAGTCTCTCAGGTATACGATAACTGAGTCGTTTTGGAACAGCATCCGCTTTTA
Organism: Poecilia reticulata; assembly: GCF_904066995.2. Taxonomy (NCBI): domain Eukaryota; kingdom Metazoa; phylum Chordata; class Actinopteri; order Cyprinodontiformes; family Poeciliidae; genus Poecilia; species Poecilia reticulata. Next base: position 677,424 of record NC_088844.1, on the reverse strand, counting down.
AGGTAATGTCATGAGTTATAACATCAGTGTAACCTGGATTCTCCTGGAACATAGTCGACGGACAAACAGTCCTCACTTCTGACTGTTGTTTTTCTGACAGATGAGCCAAACTGGGCTTAGAGGCTGATGGAACAGGCAAATATTGCTCCTCAGATTCTTCATCATCCATGCTCCGGATGTAAAAGGAGGCAAGTTTCTCTTGGCCCCGGGACACTCATTGTTTCAGCAGGTTCACATGGAGAATGCAAGTAGAGCGGCTTTTATCTGGAACAGAGACTTTGTATGTTGTTGGTCCCATTTTCTCCAGTACCTCATAAGGTCCTTGCCACTTGGCCAGTAGCTTGCTGTCCTCTGAAGGGAGCATAACCACCACTTTCTGGCCTGGCTCGAATCCTCTCTCCCGTGCTGCAGAGTCATACCAGGTCTTCTGTTTACTGAGAAGTCTTCATGTGCTCCTGAGCCAGATTTGTCATCTTCTCCAGCTTCTCCCTCATCTGGAGCACATAAGACACAACATTTAAAGGTTCTTTGTTAGTTCGTCCCCCCTCCCACAGCTCCTTTAGAACTGTCAGGGGTCCCCTCACTTCATGGCCAAATAACAGCTCAAAGGGAGAAAACCCAGTGAAGGCCTGGGGAACTTCTCTGTATGCAAACAGAATATATGGAAGCCATTGGTCCCAGTCAGAGCCGGTTTCACTCACAAATTTTCGTAACATTTGTTTAAGTGTTTGATTAAACCGCTCGGTGAGACCATCTGTTTGTGGATGATAAGGTGTTGTTCTCAGACCTTTAATTCCCAGCAACTGATACACATCTTTGAGCAGCTTGGACATAAAATTGGTGCCCTGGTCAGTCAGTATTTTCTGAGGAAAGCCAACTCTAGCAAAGAATTGCACCAAACAGAATGCAACATTCTTTGTTTTGACAACCTTCAAGGGGAAAACTTCTGGGTATTTAGTTGTATAATCCACAATCACCAGCATAAACCGGTTACCAGCTTTACTCCTTTCAACTGTGCCCACTATGTCCATACCCAATCGTTGAAACAGTGTACTCAGAACTGGAAGAGGTTGGAGAGGAGCTTTGTTGGGGAACCTAGCCGATGTCATTTGGCATTCTGGACAGCTCCTGCAAAATTGCACAATATCTTTATGCAGGCCAGGCCAAAAAAAACAGCGTTGTATGCTGGCTAAGGTCTTATGCTTCCCCAGGTGGCCAGCCCAGGGAATTGAATGGCCCAGTTTCAAAACAGTTTCTCTAACTGCTTTGGGAACCACAAGCTGTTGAATTGGCCCTTTTTGCCTGTAAAGAATATACGTAATTTTGAATGACAAAATCATTTTTATTGACTTTGGCTTCTTTGAAGTATCTCACAAGACCTAAATCCTGGTGCTGCAGCTCCACTATGTTACCAGGGATTTTGAAATCTTTGAGTACCTCAGGTTCTGGTGCATCAGAAGGAACCACCACTGTCCCTTGAAACTTCTCTCTTCTCCGCAGTCTTTTGGACTTCCTGTCTTTAGTTTCCTCTGTGAAAAACTCCACATTGTGAAATGGTAAAGTACTGAGGTCGGAAACAATTTCCTCAGCCTGCTTTGCTTGGGCCCGAGTTAGAGCCACATTACACTGAGGAGACTTCAACAGTCAATAAGCACTGGCAGGTCATTGCCAAGGATTATTGGAAATGGCAAGTTATCCACAACCCCAACATTAAGCAGGTAAGTTTGTCCTTTTATAGTCGGATAAACATCTGCTGTTGGATATTCTATTTTGTCACCATGGACGCAGCAAATTGGAATGGTCTCACTGGTGCAAACAAACTGGGGTGAGACATACCTGCGCTGGACCAAAGTCTGTGTGCTCCCTGTATCAATCGAGGCCTTCAGTGCATGACTGTTGAGCTCCGCAGAAACCTCCATTAATTGGTTCAGTGCTCCAGCATTTTAAGTCTCTTTCCTAGGCACAAAACAAATCTGGGACACCTTCACAGCATTTTGAGGGCACATTGGTTTAGTATGACCCTCTTGTCCACATAAGTAACAAATTGGCTTTTTCCCTTGAAATTTTGGACCAAATCTCTCTTTAGCTTACCCACAGCTGAAACTGGTTGGACCGGAGATTGATGGCAGCCATCATTTTTCCAGCTTTGAAATGCCCAAGAGTTCCTCCTCCTTGCAGCCACAAACACATCAGTTCAGCAGCCTCCTTTGCAGTCTAAATGAAATATCTTAAACTATACTAATAAAGAAATAAATACTAACACTGTGGTGGTGGTGGTAGGAGCATCCACCACATTCCTCTAAGGTTGAAAAAATCTAATTTTGCATTTGTGGGGTTTGCATTACAAGCCTAATTAAAATTACGCATGAAAAGTTTGTTCACCCTATATGTCATTGAAACCAGGGAGCACCAACATCCTCCTACCACTTCCTGTCTTCTTCTTCATCATTTCTGCCAGTAGGAGGATTCAGTTGTTGATTACATGACTCATGTGATGTGAAAAAACTGTTTCCTACGTAGCTGAAAAACATCATTCTATCGCAAAAACTTTAAATAAAAAAACATGTTTTTTTTATTGCTGTTTCCATTAAATTAATTTCTTTTCATAATTCCAGTTTGCACAATTGGAATCAATGGAAACGCAGCTACTGAAACACAGTAGCTGCTATAGTAGTCCTAAATACCTGTTCTGGTGTGGCCATAAAGTTGATGGCGGTGTAGTGGCGGTCATCCTCCTGAAGCAGGCTGAAAGTAAACTGGTAGTCGATCAGCAAGTTCTCTAAGAAACAAAAAGAACTCAGAATGAGTTCAACAAGCACCACTTCAGGACCAAAACCAATACTTTTGTTGTGTCTGAACTCAAGTATCCACTCATTCCACTGCAATACAAGCATTCCAAATATAATTTCCTCCCCAACGTAATTCATTAAAGTCCTTTACAGAAGCAGATTTATGAGAGAGAAAAAAAATGTGCTGCTGGCCGCGAGTCAATATTCAATTAGATGACTAAAGCTACAGTGGTCGAGTGTTTCGGTAAATGATCACAATCTGTGACAAAAGTAAACACTGTTAAAGGAGAATGCAAACAGATGTTTTCTAAATGTGAACTTGAGGAACTTCACCGTGCCAGTCTGCTTTCTCAAACAAGCATCCAGACAGATCAATAAACAAGATCAAGATTCTTAAATACTCATGTCTTTGGAGTGATTTTTTATCATTTGTGAAAGCAGCTCCACATTAGTGTCTGGGACTGCTCTGCTGCTAGAGAAACAATGAGGAGAGTACAGAATGAATTGTAAGTAATTCAACCTCTGGATGAACAGCAAAAGCCTCCATGGGTCACCATGTCCACCTGCTGGAAGTGAGGGAGGTGGTGGGGGGGTTAGCGGGGTAAGACCAGGAATGACAAAGGCAGAGAAGAAGTAAGATGAACTCAATCTAAAGGGATGGCAGCTCTGTGGCCTGGTAACAGGAGGAAAGCAGGTTTTTTTCTGTTCATTAGTATGGCTGCTAACCCCTAGCATGTTGATCTCAAGTAACACACTCCATATAGTTAGTTAAGATGCAAAGCTTAGCCAAAATGCTGTCAACAACATTTGGCGCATCACTAGCACGTTGACTAACAGAGTTACTCCATTCAGCATGTAGCTTAGCTTTATTTAAAAATCAGCTAAAATTTGTTTAAATGTTAATATATTGATGAACAGGGACTTACTCCATTCACTATGTGAACATTGGCGTATATGTCAAAATTAGCTAATAGCTAAGCTAATTTTGTGAAAATGATAAGTAACTCTGGATAAGTAAAATGTTAGCATACTTGAACATACTTTAAGCCAGACTAAGCATACTTCAAGTTGAAGCGTGCTATTTTGGAACAACTAATTTTGTGCTTAGTGTGTTTTAATATTAATTAAATTGTAGAAAAGCAAAATTTGAAGTGTACTTTGTGTACTTTCACACAAAGTACACTTTGTGTGAAAGTACACATACTTTTTTGGAACAACTAAAGTTATACTTAATATACGTTAACTATACAGATTTTTATGTAATATAAACGTGCTTGAAAAGTATATATTAAGTGTACTATTTTTGTGATTGAATTACATTTAAGATATATTTAGAATATCTTCTAAGTATATAAGCATTACCGGTACATATTTTATATATTAGTAGTGTGATAACAGTATGCTATACTTATTCTTTTGGTTTAATATAATTGCTAATGAAGTACACATTTTAGTTACTTATTAATGTCTTTTATTATTCTTCTTTGCCACTTTGTACATTACATGCTTTATACACACTACAGTACACAGAAGGATCAATTACAACACACTTTCCGGCTGGAAAAAAATACATTATGAAGTCAATATATTAATATTTTACAAGAGTGCAATGCCAGTATACTATCAGAGAATTGTACAAATTGTCAATATATTAAAAGTTTACAGACAATATGCTCATGAAAATTTGCATAATAAAACAATAGGGTCACTTTAGAGGAAATGTGAAAAATATTTCACCAAGGACGGAGTATTGTTTTAATACAATGTCACAGTATTCAGTATTACTCCAGACAAACTGATATTTCGCCTTCCCAAGAACAGTGAGGATCAACGACAGAAGATTTCCATTCACTGCACAACTGTACTTAACAGAAACCTACAATAAGAACAATTGAGCAATTAAACAGAGAAAGCACTTTAGTTTTAAGAGTAAAGAAAAATGGCAAAGAAAAAAATATGATTTACAATTTTAAGACATTGTGGACTCGCTATGTATGTGGCATCATCAGAACTGATAATGATTGGGACCAGATGCCTTGAGTGAAAAAACAATTCTGGGTGGCTGGTGGTGCCCATCTCCAACAGACATCAGGTGAGAGGTGGGGTTCACCCTGGACAGGTCACCAGTCCATTACAAGGCCCTGAAAGCCCTGTAATGGACTGGTGTATGAAAGAGAAATGGCAGATTAACAGGGCAAATACATTTTGTCCAATTATTTTAAAATCAAATCATGTTTATTAATCACTTAGTGTTGGAAACACACCAGTTTGTACTGCTGTTAAAAATGTAGCCAGCTGCCTAGTGTAACAAAAAAAACAGCATACCTGACACCATGAAGACGCTGTGGAAATTCATCCTCAAAGCTGGGGTGATAATCCAGTGGAGCCAGTGGCTCTGGCTCCACTGGATTATCACCAGTGGAGCCAGTTTGTGGTATGTTAATGTGATTTAACATGTTAAATCACATTAACATACCACAAACTGTATTAGAAATGCCCTCAAGTTCAGTAATGTGTAAGCTGATGAAGCCAAAACAAGTGCGGACTACCCGGTGTGGAGTGAGAAGACGGAAACTCCCATTCAGAACTTAATCTAGTGGAGATATCTGCAGCGAACACCAGCAAGCAAAACAGGCATCAACTCCCCAAGAATGTCATTTTGTCAGAATGTCTCATCGACATTTTATCCAATTGCAACACTTTCCAGATGAAGAGTGGAGCGCAATGTGCAGCGTCAAGGTGTTCAGAAAACAAGTGAAATAAACAAGAGGACCACAAGGATTTCACACTGAATATGACTGAAGGTCAAGCTGGAGTTGATGAATCTATGGGAAATTCATCTTGGCTTAAACAACAATGCATAAGACACCAGAAATGTTACAATTTGTTATTCAAACAAACTGGGAAGGGAAGACAGGAAGAGAGTAAAATTTATACAGTGGCTTTCAAACTAGATCTACATCCGTCCATTGGTTCTCACAAACAGGATGCAGACAGTGTTTGGCAGAAAGGCCCTCAAGCAAGAGGGTAAGACACAGAAAGAAATTTCTGAACAAATAGGCTGTTCGCAGAGTGTTCTATCAAGGCACCTCAGTGGGAAGTCTGTGGGAAAGAAAAAGTGTGGCAGAAAACGCTGCACAATGAGAAGAGGTGACCAGACCCTGAGGAAGATTGTGGAGAAGGGCCGATTCCAGACCTTGGGGGACCTGCGGCAGCAGTGGACTGAGTCTGGAGTAGAAACATCCAGAGCCACCGTGCACAGGCGTGTGCAGGAAATGGGCTACAGGTGCCGCATTCCCCAGGTCAAAGGTCAAGCCACTTTTGAACCAGAAATGGTGGCAGAAGCGCCTGACCTGGGCTACAGAGAAGCAGCACTGGACTGCACTGTTGCTCAGTGGTCCAAAGTACTTTTTTCGGATGAAAGCAAATTTTGCATGTTGTTCAGAAATCAAGGTGCCAGAGTCTGGAGGAAGACTGGGGAGAAGGAAATGCCAGAAGTCCAGTGTCAAGTACCCACAGTCAGTGATGGTCTGGGGTGCCATGTCAGCAGCTGGTGTTGGTCCACTGTGTTTTATCAAGGGCAGGGTCAATGCAGCAGCTATCAGGAGATTTTGGAGCACTTCATGCTTCCATCTGCTGAAAAGCTTTATGGAGATGAAGATTTCATTTTTCAGCACAACCTGGCACCAGCTCACAGTGCTAAAACCACTGGTATTACTGACCATGGTATTACTGTGCTCAATTGGCCTGCCAACTCTCCTGACCTGAACCCCGTAGAGAATCTGTGGGATATTGTGAAGAGAAAGTTGAGAGATGCAAGACCCAAAACTCTGGATTAGCTTAAGGCCGCCATCGAAGCATCCTTGACCTCCATAACACCTCAGCAGTGCCACAGGCTGATTGCCTCCATGCCACGTGGCATTGAAGGCTGCAAAAGGATTCCCGACCAAGTATTGAGTGCATAACTGAACATAATCATTTGAAGGTTGACTTTTTTGGTATTAAAACACATTTCTTTTATTGGTCGGATGAAATATGCACATTTTTTGAGACAGGGATTTTGGATTTTCATGAGCTGTATGCCAAAATCATCTGTATTAAAACAATAAAAGACCTGAAATATTTCAGTTGGTGTGCAATGAATCTAAAATATGACAGTTTAATTTTTATCATTACATTATGGAAAATAATGAACTTTATCACAAAATGCTAATTTTTTGAGAAGGACCTGTATGTAAAAAATACCCCTTATCTGGGGCATTTCATATAAGGGGTATCCCTGCTGTTAGTGAACAGCAGGGATAACTAACGCTGCTGTTTGTGAACCATCTAACAGCAGGGTTCACTGCTGTTAGAGGTCAGTGAACCCTGTGTTGACATCTTCACAGCAGGAAAATGTGATGCAAATCCGATTTTATTTCTTTTTCCGCCCATATGCGGCTTTTTGTGGCCGTCTGAATGTCCCATTTTCAATCTTTTCACTCAAAAACCAAATCCGATTTCTTCTACTTTCACGTGGTGCTAAATCAGACACATATTTGTTAGATTTCAAAGTGTATGGAGTCAGAATGTTGCATTTAATCCAACCTTTAAGTCATTGATGAGAAGAGTTCTGTCGACAGGAGCTTAAGAAGAGGTGCTGACAGATTAGGTCAAAAGTTTTTCTCAATATTATGAAATGACAACACACAGAAGTCTGATTGAGGTTACGTAGCATTTTGAACAACCACGAAAAATATTGGATGTCAGCCAAAAATCTGAATTGAGCATCAAGACTTGCTGTGTGAAAGCTGTGGCTCCTGGTGTATGTGTGTCAAGTGACCACTTTGTTACTGTCCTCCAACAGTAGTATTGTTAACCTCAAACAAAAATATGTAGCCTGGTGCTACTTTAATTTTTCTGCGTAAAGTTGCTTTTGATTTAAGATGCCACATCTGCCAACCACCACAAGAGGGTTCCGCATCAACATCAGCAGCCTGTCAACAATATGCATTACTTTCGCCTCAGGATACCATTATCAAGAATCTTTGACACACAACATATTGTAGCTATAATGAATGTCCTCCAGTCAGAAAAGCTGTTCAACACCAACTTCTGTAAAACAAAGAATGAAATTTGAAGTGGTTGAAACATTTTCAAAGCATAGTTTGTCTTGCATATCATTTTAGCCCTCAAACAACAAACCTTAAAGTCTAAAGAACATGACAAATTAACTCCTTTTAAAGCCTCAATACTCACTTCTTAATCTATATCAAACTATTCTTTTGAGTTTGTCTCCAGTTATGTTTTAAATGAGATTATTGGGCCTGGAGGGTATTGTGGTCTGCTCTATGCTGATTGGTTTAGCTGGTCGTTGAGTCGTCTGCTGGTCCTGCCAGTGGAAGCTGTGGGACACTCACTGGGAGCTCCTAATGAGACATTCCTTGTAGCTTACTGTGATGGAGTATGACAGTGGTTCATTAAATTGTTGTCGTGGCGATGCCCGCTCATAAATGCGAGGCAGACTGGGGGCCAAACTCATTAAACTGCAAAGTTATCTTTCATCAATTGACTAATGACTCGATATGAATGCCTTTACTAAACCAAGACGACTGTCTGAGCTTCAGCCCCAGAAGACATGAGGAACATGGCAGTCAATAGCTGGATGCTTGGGATGTATTATTCTATTCATCAGGTTCATCAACATAAATTTCTGACAGGTGCTGCAACATGAACATATAAACCTGGGACTAGCTAATGGGACTGATATTTGCTGTGTTTTCAGTCTGAGGAAAAAGTAATCAATGCAGTCGGTCCAATGAAGTAATAATACATCAGGCCTTATATATGTTGTTTAACTTCACTGCTTTCAAACCCAACAGAAGACCGTTTGTTTGGAATAAACAGTGTGTTTTACTTCTGTTAAAATACCAGATTTTTATGGATTAGTTACGGAGATTTTAATGCGTTAGAAATTTAACGCAATTATTTTGAGTGGAACTTTGGTATTTGTGTTTCTGGTACGACCGTAAATTTGACACTGGTAACATCCTGAAACCACAGCAACAGATGGCAAGTCCACTTTTATTGGCCAACAGTGGGTTCATTTTTGCCTCAAAAAACAAAAACGGAATAAAAACTGTGTTGTTGAGTACATGTGTCAATTTATTCAATAATTTAGTGGCAAAAAGGGATTTTGAATCGAGAATGTTGCATATTTTGTCGATGTATGGTTTTCGATTAAAATGCTATTCATTAATTACGGACAATAATTGTCATATAATTATGGACAATAATTGTCAATGTATTCAATAATTGTTGTAAATATCTGTATAACAATTATTGTATAGATATTTTGAATTTAACTGCAACTTTAAAACTGAGTAATAGATAGATAGATATTTTATTAGTCTCCCATAGGAGAAATTTATCCTGGTAGCAGAGGCCAAAAACTGCAGAACAACAATAAAAAGGACATAATAAAAACAACAATAAAAGTACATAAAACCACAAATGTCAGATCAGCAGTACATCCCCAATACATCCTCTACATGCTACCCTTGGACCTCCTGTTGCTCAGCGTTCAGTGTGCAAGTTGTCCTTGGATTAATAAGGAAATTGTGACTTTGAGGAGACTGTCATAAAACTGAATACTTATGGAAACGTACTGGCCTGATGGTTCACAAGTTCCACCTGTGAACCATCACAGGCTCCTTAAATGAGTTGATTAAAAACGCAAGAGTTAACTATTTTGCTAATCTCATTAAATCAAAAGGACGAAACCCGAAAATTTTATTTGATACAATTGAGAGGATTGTTTCACCACTGCCTGCATCTCAAACTACTTTTACCTATGAAGACTGTAATCGATTTTTTAATTTTTTCATGGATAAAGTAGCCAATATCAAGGCCATCTTGCCTTCACTTTCGGGTGGTTGGGACTATTGTCCTTTGATTTCTGAGACGTGGTCTTTTTTCTCTATTGTTGCTTATGTCACTGCCTTTGAGTCCTCTTGATGTTATCAAGAGGACTATCTCTTTCTAAAGATATTTTTAACTGCATCGGTCCAAGTGTAGTCAGCTTGGTAAATGTGTCGCTTTGTTCTGGATGTGTACCTCAATATAATAGAATTGCAATCATAAAGGTTCACATGAGCTTATTTTTAAATTTTTGGATGCTGCACAGGCATTATTTGGAGCATTTCAATAACCAATACATCAATACAATCCTTATATCCAGGTCTTTCACAATTTATATTTTATTAATCCATAACAACTAAATAAAATGCTAAAAACTGCAAAGAATCCATTGTTTTTCTTTTAGTTTTGTTTTGTGATTGAAGTTACTAATTTGTTTTCTTTTTGGTTTGATTTACTAATTTCTTTTGCATGTTTTGTTTCCTTTGGAATAATTGATCTTGTCTGTCCTTTTTTTCCTTGTGTGTTGCTTTTGTTCCAGGGACCGAGTAGTGGGCCTGAAGCCTCGTTTTTAAAAAGAAATGTTTTAAAGAATTGTTTAATAAAATATTGTGCACTGCTAAATCTGTGTTTGGGTGCATCTTGTTACTTTAAAAAAAAATCTCCACCTGCTGGTCACATATTCAACAAAAGTCTCAAGGTATACTTTTTTAGACAGGGCTTTGGCTAACTTTTTGGTTTCTTGTTTTTAGTTTCTCTGTTTTATTATGTTTACCCTCATTGTAAAGCACTTTGTGACTTCTCATGTCTGTGAAAGGTGCTATATAAATAAAGTTTACTTACTTACTTACTCTGCAATAAACCTGATTAAAAACTTTAATCAAGTCCCAACACTATTTTGAACCCAGAAGAACTCATTACAGAGTCCTAGGCAGAGCACCTCTAACCGCTGTGCCTAGCCATCAAGCTAGCAATCCTAAATGACAGCAAGGCCAAGAAGAAGCACCACAGGAAGCTAGAAGACCCAAAAAGTAAATGAAGTTATGGAGAGTCAAATCTGCAGTGTATTTAAGTAAACTTCAACTATAATCCCACAAATTGAGGGAGCGGCTACATTAGATCTGAGATGTCTGCCCAGATGAGTGCAGTCTTAAACGTTGCTCCAATGAACCCTCAGACCGTCAGATCTATGGCGGAGGGGTTTTTATTGGTTTGATCCTGTATCTAATACATTTGTTGTCCACCTCATTTATTCAGGGTATGGTCACATCAAAAGAGGAAAAAGTTTTAAATTTCTGTCAATGTCTGATTTTTTTATACCAAAACTCTTGTCTTAACAAAGTGTGTAGACTGTAGAGAACCATTGTTTTGTTCCCCCAAGACTCGGATCTTCACCTCCTACCCAATTACGTCAAACATGACATGCTAAGCACTGGGTGTTATTTCACTACTTCATGTCATATCACATTATGTATTATCACACAGTCACAGCCTGCCTTTTATTTTTACCCCACTGGTGTGTCAGTGAACAAGTGTAAAATGCCTTTAAAGTGTTTATAGACATTGTTGGAATAGAGCTCATTGTTCCATTCAGACCCATCAATTAAAAAAGTTAGTCTGAAAGAAGTGTTTTAACTGTTTTTTCCCCACACTTGCACTTAGTTCACACATTATGAGTGGTACAAATTATAGAACTTTAGTGTCACTCTGATAATGTGAGCATTTCAAGAAATGTGACAAAATGTTTATGCACAAAGCTCCCCATGAACAGATGTGCCTCAGTCTGCCTGAAAACAAAATGGTTTGATTAAAATTCTGTGAACACCACAACTACAGCTGGGGCTTTTTCCACAAAGGTTTGGCAAAGACAAGAGTTGATGGAAAGGGCGTTAGATCTGTAAATGTTGCTCCTCAACTTTGAGTGTTTAGTTTATATAAATGGTTTATCTCCGACCTATGACTGACTGCAAGTGTTTGGGACCATAGTTACATATTTTGACTGAGCCAGAGTGACGTATGGGGAAAAGATCCAACCATTTAAGCTATATGAAAGTAGCTGGATAGATACTTGAAGGGATATTTTACTAAAGTCCATAAAAAGCCAGATTATTCTAATAAAGCAGAAGATGCAGAGCAGTGTCCACCGCTCCTAGCCTTCAGGGTCATGCAGAAAAATGTTAAAATATTTCCTATAAACAACTGATTCAAAAAACTGAACTACATCCTCAGCATGTTGCCAAGGTCAATAAAATCCTCCTAATGAGCCATTTATTAATATCTGGTGTTTTAAGACAACAAAGGTCTCAAACATGCAGGAGAGCCACCCCTAAGCAACATGGCGTGGGAAAGAAATCCGATCTGCTGCTGGATTTTCATTTTTGTTTGCTTAAAACATGAAACAGAAATGTATGTAATATCTGTAAACCTATCCAGAATGTTTGAAAGAAGTTCTTCCAATTAACACAGGACGAAAAATGGTATTTTCGACAGCATCAAAACTAACGCGAGGAAGAACGCCAGCGTCAGTTAGAGCCGAAACAATCTCGGATTTCATTTCCGCCTTTCTCAACTGCTTAGAAACGGAGATCGAAAACCCACCAGCAATTAACAACAGCTGTTCCTTTGTACAACAGTCAATTTGCTCAATTGTAGGGTTGTCCGAAAACTCTTCCAGGTTAAACTCCATGTCGGTTTAGAGAGTCGTAACAAAACCAAAGATGCTCCTTGCAGCCCACAAACATCAATAAGTGCCACAGAAGCCGCTCAAATATATAAATAGCACATCCCAACCAAACACCAACGCATTTCAAAAACACCACAAAAATTCCGCACAAGAATCTAACGGAATCAAATCATCCAAATATGACGAGCCCCCAATATGTTACGGCCCGCCTGTGGGTCACAACATAAAGAAGTCCAGACCAAGGCATATAATACAAAAGGCTTTATTCAAGCTCTGGCTGGACATAAAGGTACTGGAGAATCGTGGCAAAGAAACAAAAGGGTGGGAGCATTCACGAACCAGCCAGCAGTTGGCCGTCGGATTCGGGCCGCTCCCCTCGCCCTGCCTCACCAGATCATTCGCCCTACAACCAAGAACCGGAAAACCTCGGCTTGGCCAACGATCCCCAGTCCCAGCAACACAAAGAAAGTTAAACAGAAAAACACATTGAAGGAGCGTGAGCGAGGCTTGGAAAACACCCCAGCAGCCAGGAGCTCTTCCCAACTTACTCGCTCCCCTGGTGGGTGGGGCTTGATCCCTTTAAACTCTCGCCAGCCAATCAACTGCAAGAAAAGAACAGCAATTAAACAGGGATTCATTCACAATGGTGACAGGTGCCCGTCACAACTCTCAAGTTTAAATTGAAGAACAAAATGGTTGAAAGTATGTGATACCTTCTGATAGAGTATAAACATTTGTATTCTTTTTTTAAAGTTTTGTTAGTTAATGACTAAATATAACTCAGATTGTGAATATGTTCTGTATAAACTAAAAAGGAGACAGCTCAAAGTAGAATTGAGTAAATAAACATATATACATCTAAAAACATTTTAGCAATTAATTATAATAAAAATAAAATATACTGTCACGTAACTTTTGGAAAAATAACTTTTTAGAATGTATTTTTTTCTGTCAACTTTCATTTAACACTCCAGTCCAGTTGGTGGCAGTAATGCGCTTTCATAGTCGGTCAAGCATCCGCCATTAAACTCCAGAGGAAGATTTGCAATGGTGGTAATGAGTGCTAACTGCCTACACCCAACATGAACGAAAATACCCGTGCGTTGTGTGAAATGGTGGAAAAAGTCCTATTTCACGGAGTTACCTTTTCAGTATCGTTTTGATATTAAGCAATGTTCCAGCAGAAAACAACAGGTGGCACCGTGGCGGTCCAACAAGACCGAACTCACGGTAAGAAAGCTTTTATTAATAGCACGTGGAGCGAGGCTAGTTGCTTTGTTTGTTTCTTACAGAAAGCGGTCTGTCGTTTTCTTAATGCCGAAACAAGTGTAGGGTGAGATTTTGTATTGTAATCTCTATTACATGTGATGTTCTGAACTCTTAAAAATACTCGCATCTTCTTTTATTTTTTTCAGACCTGAAAAATTGCCAAGCCATACCAGCCAGACCTCAGACCACGGTGCCGAGGAGCTCTTACGGAGTCCACCAGGACGAACAGAAATTCAGTAAGTTATGATTTCACATTTAGTGAATAGTGAACACTCGCATATTTGGAAGGAAAACTCATCTTCCCGTTATTTCATTTATTTTGTTGTAACGCGGTACAGCAAGGCAGAATGTGGAAAGCAGTAAAGATCTACAAAATGGCGGACGGAGGATGGATCTGAGGACCAAGTCATGAAGCCGGTATGTATAATCACTGCGTTGATTCCCGACTGTATAATGGTTGGTTGAGAATAATTTTAACTTATTTACTTATGTACTTTTGAGAAAGCGATATATTTGCTACAATATTTTTTTAATTTTACATTTATTTCCACAGACTCCACAGAATGGGAGTCACATTTGTGTCAATCAGACTCTTCAGGAACGTTCTGATGTCCGTGATGAGGACAGAGATGCAACTGTGTGAGTATCTACTATTTTAGAATGTTGATGATATTTTATGCTTCAACATTGTTTATGTACATAATGTAATGATGCTATGTATTGACAATGCACAAAAATGTTTTCCAGCTGCATCCAGGACCTACTGCCAGTCATCCAGATGTAGCTAAAGAAGCAGGTAAGATTTATTACTAATCTAGAGATGTCACAATTCTTTGAACGATTAAAGTACAGTGATTTATTAAAATCCATCAAAGCAAATTATCTGCCTCAGAGTTTGTTGGACTATATTTTACTATTTATTACCAAATGCTTTTAATTCTTTTTTTCTTCCTATTGTTTCCAAGTGTTTTCTCTTTTTCATTAGTTTTTATTTTTTGTAAGAACGTATTAATGTGTTTTTTTTGTTTGTTTGTTTTAATGTCTTATGTGTGCATACTAAGCTGGAAGTTGCCAAACAATTTCACTGTAGTTTCTGTTGGGAATGGAAATCCCGATCGATGAATCATAATTTGTATTGACACACTGAGCATAAAATCAGCCAAGAAAAGCATTCAGACTTTACTTATTTTATTCATTTTCAGCGCTGAAAGGACACGCTTTAACCATCACATCCGAGAAGAGTTTCTAAAAAAGTCTGTAGCGTCTGAGGAGAAAGAGGAGGGCAGCTGATTATATGGACTGAAGAAATCACACCATGTCTCTGTGGCCTGGGAAAACGTTTCTTTTTTGTGAGAAATGGACCTTGGTGTCTAACAGAATCAAACATGTAACTTTTTACTATGGGCCTTTGTCTACCAGCGTATGACTCTTTCTCGACCTTGGTAAAGCGTCTCAACATTTCATAATGACTAAAAGATGCCTGTTGCTCATAATGGTTGTCTGTTCTGTGTTAACAGCTGATGGAGGAAGGCAGAGAGTACTGGCAGCAGAGGAGGTGGCATTTTGGGAGGATGGCAGGTATGAGGCGGTGTCAGGATGGACCCCAAGTTCCTCCAACCAGTAGCTCAGTGACATCAGGACTACAAGACAGGAACAGTCGTCAGGTCCACCCTACAGGAGAGATGTTGGGCCTGTCCTGAACGCAGCATAATGTTCATGTTTGGACAAAAAAAGACTGCCAGATGCTCCAGAAATGGACAAGCATTTATGTCTTATTTTGTGTGCAAACAGTAAAAAAAATAAAATGAAATAAAGGAAAAAAAACAACTTCTGTCTTTTTTATGTTCCTCATATATGAACATGTTGCATATAAGCAATATCAAATGAATATATTTTAATACAGCATTTGTTTTTATATTGATTTTTTTAAATGCAGCATTAAACATTTTAATGATTGGGGCAGGGTTTATTTACAAAGACAAATGCTATCCAATGGGCACACATCAACCAACCAATCACATGTCAATGATGAACTCTGATGTCATTGTTTTTCATCCAATGACTGAGAATCCACGTGGGACTGCTGAACCGCTTTTGCATATAATAGGCTATTCATATGCTAAGTAGAATCGTTAACATCTCTCGCCCGCCCACTCCTCTGCACCGCCACTCCCTCCGTCCAAGGATTCCGCAGTTGACAGATTTCGACTCCCGTGAGTGAAAATGTAAACTGTCGATTGGTGTCAATATCTGTCGCTGACTAGCTGCGTTCGCGTCAGAATACAGGGTCAAAATCCCACTTTTCGTCCTGTGTAAAACCTTGACCGTGAGACCACATTGGGTAATATTTATTTCAATAGATCAGCTTCCTTAGTTGACACGTTCAGCTTTTAAAACTCCCATTTTGTGTTTGAAGGCGTCTAAATCAGCGATCCTCACACTGTAAAGAATTACTGTTTTGGTTCATAATTAACATTCAAATATACTCAGGTGTGCCTGGTGTATTCAGAGCACACTGTCAGCAAACAGCATTTTGATTGGTTACCTTTCTCTTGACAAAGTCCTTCATTTCAGACAATACAAATGGATGCTAACAGGTTTGGTGAAATAATTGGGCTCCTGGCCCTGTTTGCTCTCCACCAGGACAGCTAGCGCTCACAAGGTGACGTTTTAGCTACTCTACGACTGTTTGTGCCAACTGTCGACCTCAGCAGATTGATGTCGCATACAAAACACTTTCACATGATCTACAAATATTAATGTGTATTGTATCAAACAGGTTTCATGCAGTTAACTGATAAAGAGGCAGTAGGAAGTTTTACATCATGTTATAATGTTATTCTCTCATCAAGAGCTGCAGGGTCCAATCCTTCTCCTTCCTCCTCACAGAGCACTCCTCCCCCACGACTCCTCCTGTCAGCTCCTTCAGACTAACCAGCAGCAATTAGCAAACACCTGGTGGAACTGCTGAGCTACTTCTCAGAGGAACACTGGTAAAAACGTTCTTACCAGCGTTAAGAGGATATTAACGCTCCTCTATTGGAGCCATGTTCTATTGGGATGATTTTCTGAAGGCAGAGCTTCAGAAAGAGCAGGAGCTTTTTAAAGAGTCAGAGTCCCAATTTTAAGGTGTTAAAATTCAATGTAAAATTTCTTTTAAGTTATGTCTGATATATGCAGCATTTTATATCTACTAAGGCAGTTCGATCGAACCCCAGGGGTTTGATGACTCGGTCTCAGGGGTTCGGCGGAGCCTCTGCCGCGGAGGTAAAGACACACGTGTAAAGTCGTGAAGACGCGCCCCACTTTGCAATCACTTGCTGCAGAGGATCACGTTACATGCTTAGCCAATCAGTGCTGCGGAAGAGCACTGATTGAAGGAGTTCCACTCAGCATGGATTTGAACTTGTGTCTTTAATCACTTCAGCAAAGCTCACCGTTTTTACCAAATTCTGTAGCTTTCGATGTAGCTACTTATAAATCTGCTCCTTAGTCGTATCTTTCTGGGGTTGGTACTGCCTCTGCTGGCGTGGGGGTGGTAACACAACTAATATAATTACATTACTAAATCAGAATACCGCAAAGTCTTTATTATTTATTAATAATTTTTCATTCTCTTAAGAATGTAGAGCTAATTAAATAATCTAAACAAGACCTTAAAGTGGTTCCAGTTTCTCTCGATGGCCAACCTGTTGAAACTGTGGCAAATTTTAAATCCCTTGGGTCGTTCCTGGCCAGTCAGCTCAACTTTGCTGAAAACACTGACTATATTTTGAAGAACTGTTCTCAGAGACTCTACCTTTTAAGAAGAGTTGTTTTGTTCCGCCAATCTGGACACAGTTAGAAAAACCTGTAAGAACTTCCAGATAACATTAAAAAGGGCTCACTTATTTTCTATTACGCTTTGCAAATTCAAATAACGCCGCCTTGATTTAGTTGTGGCATGCTCTATAGCAGGGGTCCCCAAACTACGGCCCGCGGGCCGGATCCGGCCCACCTCCACATTTGGTCCGGCCCCCTGAACAATACCAGAGAGAATTCAGATTTTTTTTTTTCATATGATTTTTTTTTTCCGGCTTATATGTGGATTTTTCTTCAACCACCAGGGGGCTCTTTAGCAGGAAGTGTGTCCTGTAAACTGTGGGTGTTTTGTTTTGCATGGTGCATTGCTGCCATCTGTTGGAGTTTTAGGGAACTGTTTGACTTTTATGTTAATCTAATCAGTGCGGTTGTTTGCTAGCGGTAGAGCAGATGAACACACGTGTCTGTTATGAACGCCGCATTCCAGGTCGAGTTCTTCGAAGCAATGCCTGTAAGTAGCAGCTTATACTTCAAAAGGAGCCTTTATGTTAACATATGATAAAAGAAGTAACTTGTTTATTGAATTTGTTTTGGAAATACCTGTGGGCGATTTGATTATGTGATACGTCATTGCTAATTAGCAGGCTGCTAAGATTTCTCAGGTCGTTACATAGGATTGCCGCTCATAGCATCCTGAGGTAGCTGTTGTATCAGTTGTACTTATGATGTATGCATCTGAATGTAACACACTTCTGTAAGCTGCTCTGAGCTCATCCTGAGTTGTTTGTGTTTTGACAGTTTCACTCAATTCTACATGGAAATAAAGGAAGAACTAATTAATCCAGACTCGTGTGAAAGGAGTTTGGCTGATGGTTAGTTTTGGTACAAGACACGATAGCGAGACCATTACAAAGTCAAAATTGGAAATCAAAGAAGAATGCGCCCATTAAAACGGAATTAGGTTTTAATAGGGAATTGAAATTTGAGAATGTTGTTGATCAGTTAAATAGCATTGAGGGGAAATGCTATTTAACAGTTTTTTAAATAATACTGGGATCATTATGAGAATTTGAGGAATAGATATTAGGATCCAGTAGATGGCAGTAGTGCAACAATAATGGATGCAAGCTGTTGTTGAAATCTAAAGAAGAAGAAGAACAAAGCGCCCATTTTCATTTAGCACATGCTAGTAGCACATGCTAGGACACGAAGGATCAGCACTTTTACACAGTTACTGTTCGGAAACTACCGTAATCAGTTCAGTTAAATCTAAACTTGGCAACTTTTCTTTTTCAACGTAATAAATGTGATATTCAATTGACCTGTTATGACTCAAATTTTGAGCGTCCGTCCCCCTCTGCTGCTGCTGCATCGCTGTGGAAAACCTGGAGCGGCAGAGATATCTGCGGCTTAGATGTGCATGTTTACTGGTTAAAAAAAAAACTTTGGGGTTGTGGTTTATAGTCCGCTGTAGCTCATAGTTAGGGAAATACGAATTATAATCCTTCCTGGATATTTTCTGTGAAGAACCCAGAGAGGGTTATTTGATTGTGCTTTCTGGAAAACAATAAATTTTTACATTTACGCACTCCTGCAATCGTCACACTTTTTCTGTTACAAACTGACTCCGGCCCCCCAGCAGAGAAGGGAAAAGTTATGTGGCCCTCACAGGAAAAAGTTTGGGGACCCTTGCTCTATAGGCTTATGTCTTGAATTTGGGGAAAAATTTTGGGGGAAAAAAATCATATTTTATTTATCACTACTGAAGGGTTCAGTGAATGCTGGTGGGTTCGGTACCTCAAAAAAGGTTAAGAACCACTGTACTAAGGGTAACATAGTTAAGTGATTATGCTGCAACATGACACTATGTGGTGGGAAAAAACATAATACTGCTATTTTAATTATTTGAAAATCATATAATAGAATATTCAGGACCTTTTTTAAGATTCTTTCACCCACAGTTGAGGTGTACCTTTGATCAAAAATACAAACCTCTTTATTCTTCATAAGTGGGAAACTTGGAAGAAAAAAAACAATCAGTATCAGTGTCATACTTAAATTCTGATGTATTAATCTAAATTGTGTTGAAGAACAGCAACCCAGTTGATGCAAACTCCTACTACAAATAATCTCATACTGCATAAGGTAACCTGAGACGGATTACGTTTTTCCTTATCAGTCCAATGACATTTAAGGCTAATATTGACCTCAGTCACAGTTGTGGCTCCACTCATATTAAAAAGAAGTGGATTTATTAAAAAGAAGTGGATTGCT
The DNA here is from genome assembly GCF_904066995.2 of Poecilia reticulata. Taxonomy (NCBI): domain Eukaryota; kingdom Metazoa; phylum Chordata; class Actinopteri; order Cyprinodontiformes; family Poeciliidae; genus Poecilia; species Poecilia reticulata. The sequence goes on along the minus strand of NC_088844.1, from coordinate 657,711 downwards.
TTTAAAATATCTAATACACACATACGCAGTCTTGCATGAGTGCGCAGAAAATAGCGACTGCATGGCAGAAAAGGTTTTGGATGTATTTACATCTGATTGTGCTCGCTCTTGTTCAAACAGTGCTACACCGTAATGCCACATTAATAGAAAGTCACAATGTAGTCAAACGCATGTGGAAAAAAACCACACAGCACTTCAGCCGTAGTCATAGCGATATCGAGGAGCCCTGCAGACTGAAAGCTCCTAAAATGGGTGCATGTGCGTCTGGATACATATGCATTATTGGAAGCAACACATAATGCTGGTGCCACCTAGTGCTTTTAGACATCAGTCTTAAAGCCAGGAGTTCAAAATGTTTGCTTGGGAAAAGAAACTTCTTGCATTACACATGGTTTTTCCTTTACAATATCATCCTAATTCATTCACTTTTTCTTAACTGTCTGTCTTTCTACCTGTCCAACACCTTCATATGTTTAAAGGGCATTTCTGACTCTTCTCTTTCTGCTGAACTCTTCTAATTGGTGGATTTTGTCTGACGTTGCAGCTTTCATAGTCACACTATATGGTTATTGACATTGACAGAACTTGAACTTTCTGTCAGTATGGTGTAATATTTGTAATGATGACTGCAATCCATAGACAAATAATTTTTCCCCCATGCAGGCACAAGCAAGCACACTTGCATTCTACAAAACATCAGTTTTGTCTCCAGATTTCCACCTCCATCTGCCCTCCAGAGTCAAAAACCAGCAATTTGTTGCAAATGAGGAAAGTCAATGCATCTCATTGCATCTGGAAACATGAAAATAAACTCCAGGACATAAACATTGCTTTAATTTCCTCTCCCCATCTTCAAACCTAGGAAAAAAAGAACTTTTTTTTTTTTTTGTGCTTCGGGGATATTTCAATCAGATTTTTTTTTTGTCAGCAACACATTTCTAAATCACTTATAGGCTAGTGCCAAAATCTGAGCAAACTTTCAAAATGTCACCAAAAAAAAAAGAAGCAAATTAGTCATGTTTCCATCTACTAGTTTGGAGAGCATCAAGCAGGCTAAGCTAAGAGTATTATGATCAAATGTCAGTGTTACATATGGCTGTAAGAAAGAGGGAGTAAACTAGCAGTTTTGTCTCCAAAACATTTGTCTCCATAGAGAAAAGTTTTCAGGACTTTTCTCCATAGAAAAAAGGAGAAAAGTTTTCAGGACTAGGTTGCTATCAAGCAAGTTGTAATTGTTCTGTCATGTCAACTAGTATTTACGACGTTACATATTTCCAGAAAGACGCCAACAGCAGAAACACCTGATAAGTCATGTGTCATGACATATCAATGTTATCTGGTAAATGTGCTTTGCCGAAAAATAATTGATCTTTTTATCGCATTAATCTTTTTACAAAAAGTCAAAATCCACCTCAAGTGAGTAAAACCTTTTTTGTGAAACTGAGCTACTTGAGGTTTATAATTTTTCTATTTCCATTAACCTTTTCTAATGATGTTCTGATCTGCTCTCCATTTAACTGCATACTTAAAGCACTGGTCACATGTGCAGGTTACAGCTGCTTCTCTTTATTCACACTGTTTCCATGTATGCCAAGCTAATCACTACAATGTGCTACTTCCTGTTACTAGAGTCCAAATTAAATCTCTCACCACAGCAGTCGTTACGAACATTACAGCAGACACTCATGGTACAGTTAGTCTCTATTATTTTAGCTCATAATTTTGAATGGCAGAATTGACTTAAGCATTGACTTAATAGGCAGAAGTGACTTATTACAGATGTCAGTGTGTATTTATCTGAATAAATAAGTTCATACAAAAAAACCCCAGTTGTTTAGGTGAACAATTAATGTTTTACGGAAGTTTTCATTAGGAAATACTATCAGTAAATTCTACGTCTGGTTCCAGACTTCCAGTTGTTCATTTTTTAACAAAACAAAAGCCCAAAAGGCAACATTGCAGCAGTAGCACACAGCTGAACAGTACACAGTTATGTTTTTTTTTTTTGTTTGTTTGTTTTTACAGTAGGCTGGTTGAAATTCAGATGAGGAACAGTTTCTGCTCCAGAGTTGTGCGTCTACATACAAAATGACCAGCAAGGTCAGTTTTCTTCCAGGAATAATAGAAGGGCACACACACATCCAGACCAAGACTCAGTAAAACGTTGGCATTGTACTTACAGTAACAGGTTCCACGGAGAGGGTTACCAAGGTATCGGCTCTCTGAATCGCATCTGCAGCAACACAAAGGAGGGAAAGGGCAGGAGGAAGATCAGAGGAAAGAAAGTGCAGCAGCTTTAGCATTCAGCACTGGTAAGTTTTACTAAAACCTTTTTTGTAAAGGTGTGTGTGTGGTAGTGTGTCAGCTGGGTATTTTGTCTTCCTCAAGCTGCTTGGTAGGTAATTTCCCCTCGGCAGGCCCATCTAGCCAAAGCCGCTCCATTTCCCCCCCAAAAGATTCCCACATTCAGACACAAAACACAAATGAACACAGGTGTTAATGAGGAAATCTCACACATGTATTGGTGGGTTGTCATGCATTTGAATGATAAAGTTTCAAAAAAATGGAGATGAAAAAGAGGCTGTTCTTTCATAAATGTGAATAAAGGAGTTCTGATTTCTAGAATTGATTCTAGTGGGAGATCATCAATAAGGAAAAACAACAAATTCAAAATCCATGTTTATTGTGATCAGCACACAAGTAATTCGGCACAAAAACAAACTCCAGGACATAAACACTGCTTTAATTTCCTCTCTCCTACAGGAGAGATATTTAAAAACTCATCTTTTTAAATCAAGTATTGTCGTTCTCCTGCTTTCCTTCTTTATCAATGACCTTATTATGTAACAGAACCTGATTTTAATAAATAATAGATATTTTGTCCAGTAGGAATTAGAATGGCCTCATAAACACAGCAAAAGTCTTAGAAAAACTCACGTCTTCTTCGTGCTGACAATGCTTTTAAACATCGCAGTTTGCTAAACAGCTAAGTTAATTAGCAAGGTCCTTGCAAACTAGTACGGACCACACATCTGACATGAACAACACAATATGAATAATTTACCATCTATTCATTTTAAATGGTTTATGTTCCCAAAACCAATTCTATGTAGTTTTTTTTTTTTAGCATGTCTGTTGGTGACTTGGGAAACACACTCAGATTTCAATTAACCTACAGTATTTCCTGCTAGGAATGTAGCATTCACAGATTTACATTTTTTTCTCTATAACATAACTACAGATTGTTTAGTACAGCATATTTAAAATATTTGAAAGAAAATGAAGTTTGGGAAGCTGAATATCTATAGCCAGTGCTACTTGATGTGCTACTGGCTGATGTTTACAAATCAACCCAGGAGACACTTTTTGTCTCTCCCTAAAATAGATAACAAAACTGTAGATATTCTACAGTAGTCCTAAGACAGTTTTCACAGTGCATATTAATGCATAATAAGGTATATTTAGTCTTGTTGAACTATGAAAATAGGCAGTTGTAAGGGTTTTTAATGGTCCACTGTAGTGATGTGAAAATTTGCACTCCAAATGTTGTAATCCCCAATACCAGTGTAATAAAATGCATCTTAACTTCCATTTTTTAATACCAGCTTCTGTTTGTTTGTTTATTTGTTTTTCAATTTATATATTTAATCCATATTGTTATGAAAAGTCCTTGACTTAGACATCCCGCGCCCCCCCTGCAGTGTCACTGCATCCCCCACAGTTTGGGAACCTCCGGCCTAAGGTATAAAAGCCAGCTTCTTTGTCTCACTTTGTAATGGGTGTCGGTGCAAATGTAACATGCATCTCTGAATAAACGCACATCAACTGCAAAATTACAGGTAAAACATTTTTTTCTTTCACAGTTGGAAGGCTGATAGACCTTAAAGGTAAGGTTAAAAATGATGCCAGAGCCAATGTTTCACTGTAAATTTTTTTAATTTCAAGAGAAAAATACCACCAGTTGTGATCTAAAATGAGCCTGAAAACAACTTGGAAAATTAACATAAAACAAACAAGTTGTCAAGATTTGCGGGTGGTGGTGAGGTGGAGACGCAGGCAGGACCCAGGTTGTAGAGAAAATGATTAATTTAATGATGAATGCACAGCTCGACAGTCCAGACAAGCAGGCAGCACAGTGAGCGAAGGCTAGAGCTAACACTGGTAGCAACAGACTAGTAACTGCATGCAAGAGCTGAAGTTGCCACAGGGCTTCTCAGTTCTACTGTGCATGACTGACTGACAAATACAAAGTAACACAAGTACAGTTTTTCACTGATTTATGTTTTACTTATGGCAACTTCACATGACATCAATAGTTTTAAATTGTTTTACAGTTTATATATTTTTCCTGTTGGATTTTACTGTACATCACTGTTAAATGTGTGAATATTTTTTATAGTGCAGTCTGATCATACAGCAGGGCAGTGATCTTGAAAGCACCAACAAATCCAAAAATAAAACAAAAGTGATTCAGTCAAAGTTTGGACCTAAACTTAGTTGAGATGCTGTGGGGGGTTTCACACACTTTAAACGCCTCAAATCTCACTGAATAAAAAATAAATAAATAAATAAATAAATCAAAGTTGGCCAGACATCCTCCACAGAGATGTATAAAACCAATTAAGGTTTAGGAAATTATTACTTTTCTGCTAACACCAGAAATATTATGGATAGAATATTGAAGAAATCCTTTTAAATCCTCTTTTTGTGTTTACTGGTCATTTTTGATCATCTAACATGTGCAGCGCGACTCAGAAGATGGATAAATAGTCTTGTAAAAGGGCACCTGGGGCCATTTTCTTTCCTAGAGGGAACGACAATCTGGTCCTGAACTCAGAGCTCAAACAGAGGCAGTCCGCACACTTAAGCTGCTTACAGCGGTTCTAATGGGCAGAAAATAAGGCCCGCATGAGTGGGTTATCTCTTCATTTAAAAGAACATGTGACTCAGCTACACAAGCAGTGACACACACACACGCACACATTTTTTCTGTACTGAAAGCTGATATCATAAACCTCATAATACCATTTAAGTTAAGGAGTCAAGCTGGTGCTAGTTCTGTTTCTGTGTCAAAAATAATAATCATTTACACTCATATGGTTTTAATAAGAATAAAAATGGCACTGTGTGATGTAAAAAAAGAGGAAACTACACAAACTGGTGGAAAATTTTAATTCACATAATTTAAAAATGATTACACAGTTTAGTAGATGAGCTCAGATCTTCAGCAATCAATCTGATCCAAGTGACCAAACTTAAGCTTTTCTAATTTTGTGATTAAAATCATCAACTTAAAAAAATTAAAGTACAGAAGAAATATCTGCTAAATACCATGTTGGTATAGTGCTTTAGCATTAGTGGAACTAATGTATATGACTATATACAGTATTTGAAGAAATACCCTGGGAAGTCTCTAAGGCCAGGTGCAATAGGAGGCTAAATGAAGGAAAAGTATGGCCTGCGATAGCTCACAGTGGACAGCTGTGGACAAATAAAAGATGTACTAATTATGTAGAGAGGATTGTGACAATATATTCATGTGCACAGAAACACCATGATGTACACACACAGAGCAAACCAGCTTTAGCTAATGTCCCCATTAGCTCGGACTGTGACTTTGCATACTATGAAACTGCACACCTGCTGAACCTCTGAACACCCACCATCCACCCAACGGGGGACCAAACTTTCACTTTAAACCAGTGTTTCTCAACCTTTTTCAGCCCAGCGCCCCCCTAGCCTCTATTTAGGTCCCTCACCGCCCCCCACCAAAGAATGTGCAGGCTACTTTGCACTGACCATTATTTTATTATTAATATTACTATCACTATTGTAGATGTTTTGATTTTTATGCTTGTTTCTGTATTTATCATCAAAAATAATTTCCCAGAGAACAAAAAAGTCATGGGAATAGAAATTACTTTCACAGGCGTCAACGAAAAATGCAATGAACATTCAAGTTCAAATTGGTAGACCTAACAGCAGCCAATCAGTGGAAAAATATTCTTATTTTGTGCCATATTGTTAAATATTCCACAAAATGACCAGATAAAAGATGTACAACATGCCAGTTTAAACTTTGAACTATTTGCAAAACGACTGAGCTCTGCAACATTAAAACATGGATAAAACTGTAACTACATTAATCATAGCTCTTCTTCTCTTCAGTGTTTCTGTCAGTTTCTGGTGGTGCAGCTCTGTGCTGCCTTCAGGAGAATGAAACATCAGAGTATCAACCATAAAACTTCACCCACATGGCATTTATTTTGCAAACCAGAGCTTTCAGCGGAAAAACAAAAGTTCCAGGTCCTTTTAATGCCATCAAAATATGAGACAGAAACATGGATTATATCTTTATATAGACCTGTCTATTGATTTATAGATTAATAGTTTTACTGGAAGGAAATTACAAATAACAAATCTGGTTCTTAATCAAATCCTAATGAGTCAAATTTAAAGTGTCATGGAGTCATCAGCCTCATGACATTACCACTGACATGAAAAATAATATTGAAGAAATAAATATATCAAATCTAATTAAAAACATAAATAAGTGATCAGTTCTTTACTGTTATGGTCTGTAAGATATATTTATTGTCAGTATTAGATATGGTCTCAACAAACCCATGACACTTCAACAATATTATTTTACCTTTTATTTGGAAATAGTGTCTGTTTATTCTTGCCATAAAAGTCTCTGTATTTAGTATTGCTCGAAATGTCTTGCCATACCAGTTTATTTCTCTGTATTTACTTTAGTCTCTTAGTTTATTCTTACATTTTGTTCTTCATTCATTTCCATTTAGTTTCCTTTGATTAGTATTATCCTGTCTAGGTTTATTGCTATGTCCACTTTAGTTTCTTTCTTGTTGCTAGATTTATTTAATCGTTTATTGACCATCAGTAATATTCACTCATCACCTGTTGCACCGCCTAATCGTCATGTTTCACATCATGTTTTGATTTTTCACTGTTCAGAGTCGGATTCTCTGTTTTTATGCCATAATTCACATCTAGTTCATCGCTCCGTTTTATGTCCCGTTTCTCCTGTTTCAGAGTTTTGCGCAATGTGCGCGTCATTTTTTATTTTTTACCCCATAAGGTGCGCGTTCTGAAACGTATCGACGGGGAAAAGGCAGACTGACATAAACCTTTTAAAACAACGGAACCACTTACACTTACAGCGCCGGTGTTAATGCTATAAAATGAATGCTCTCTATCGAGGTATCACCTATGGAGGGATTTCTTTATTTAAATGGGTTCATTTTTCAGAGGGATACAAAGTGAGGGTATCGTAAGTAATTACATGTTTATAAGAGTGATTTTCTGTTGTCCTACCATGGAAGCGGGCAGCTTTCAAATGTAAATAAAACACTTTTTAATATAAGTTGCTGCTTAATATGATCAAAGCACTGCCAAAACATATGTACAAAAATACCAAAGTGAATCACAGCAGCGGTGAAGCTACCAGTAGCAGGAGTAGAGCTGCGCCAAGAAGCTAACAGAAGCTAACAAACACCGAATAGAAGAAGAGCTGCCATCGATACAGTTGCAGCCAAGCACGTTTTAATGTTACACAATACAGTTTTACCAAGTTACTCAAAGTCTAAACTGGCATTGTTGTGCATTTAAGGTGTAAAGTTTACCTTCGGCCAAACGCCCCCCAAAGGCATCCCAGCGCCCCTCTTTTGTAAAAATTTCCGCCAGCGCCCCCTGCCGTCCTCTGAACGCCCCCTGGGGGGCGGTATCGCCCACGTTGAGAACTGCTACTTTAAACCAAAAAGACAAACCAATCCTCCTCTACTTGTTATGTTTGGAAGTGACCCAGAAAAAACAGCAGCATTCAGATAGCGCTGTGGATACAAGTGAATGAACATGACACGGCCATGAGATAAGCAAGTGAATGCATAACAGATGCTGCACTTCTCTGTAAGAAAATAATAAAAATATGTGTTAGTCTTCATGTTAGTCTTTTCACTGATTGGGGGATTTTGAAATATTTTTCTTTAAACAGTTGTCAGGGTTTCCCCCAGTGTATTATAAGCCTGGTGGCCCACCATGCTTTGCCAGCTCCCCCCTCGAGATGCAGCGGTCCAGAGTATCAACCTTTTTAGTAGTTTTTATGTTCTTTTGGTGATAGTTTTTATAATTATGCACAGTTTTAGCACCCTTGCACTACAATACAGTCTGACTGAACTATTAGAACTTAATCACGGTGCACAGTACCTGCCAATCCATCCCTTCGGAGATAATCAGACCACCAACAGGGACACCCGCAGCAGCGAGTCGGAGGAGGAAGCACTGTGAACAGGGGCAGAAGAGAGGCAAGCGGGCAGGCATCCAGGCAAGGCTGAAAGCTAAGCTGTTCAGACCACCACTTCCTACCATCTTCCTTTCCGATGCGTGGTCAAGAGAGATTTGACTGCAAGTGTCCACAATGAAAGCCTTGAACAACAACTGCTGCTGCTGCTTGATTTTCTCCGAAACCTGGCTAGACAGCTCCACTCCAGATGCTGCTATTGAGTTAGCGGGCCACGCCGTCTACCAAGCCGATAGGACAGCGGACTCGGGAAAGAGAACCGGCAGGGACCTGAGCATCTACATTGCCAACTCCTGGTGCACCAACAGCACGGTAGTGGATAAGCTGTGCAGACAAAAGCAGAACTTTTACTGCTAAAGTGCCGACCATTCTATCTCCCCCATGAGTTTACTGCTGTTTACATCTGTGCTGTTTACATTCCACCGGACACTAAAGCTAAGGTAGCACTAGCACAAGTACACAGTATCATCAATAACTGCCTCGTAGCACACCCAAACAGTGTTTTTATTGCAGTTGGGGACTTCAATCATGCAGATTTGAAATCTGTTCTGCACAAATTCCACCGAAATGTCAAATGTGCTACCAGAGGGAATAGAACTTTGGATCAGGCATATACTAATGTAGGAGATGCTTACAGAACCCAGACCTACCGCCACCTGGGTCTGTCAGACTACCTCTTTCTTCTGCTGCACCCACAGTATAAACCCAAGATCAAGACTGCTGAGACCACCGTCCAAACAGTGAGAATATGGCCAGAGAACGCTGTTTCTATGCTCCAGGACTGTTTCCACCACACAGACTGGGATGTTTTCAGAGAGCAGGGCACAGTAACACCTCTGTCTAAAACAGAGGTGACAATTACATCACCTCTGTTTTAGACTACATCTGCTTCTGTGTGGACAATGTCACAACATGAAGACAAAGCCATGTGTTTCCTAACACTCCACCTTGGATGACACACAGGGTTCAGCAGCTCATCAGAGCTAGGAACAGTGCTTTTAGGTCTGGCAACCAGGAGGCATGTAGCAGGGCCAGGACTGTGCTGATGAGGGGTATCAACTCTGCCAAGCAACAACACAGGAGGCGCATTGAGGCTATATTCGCCGATGCATCAAATCCCAGGCAGGTGTGGGAGGGCACTGGGCCATAACTGACTACAAAAAAAAATCATCTACCCTAGCCAACAGTCCCACCTTGGCGGAGGATTTAAATGTCTTTTATGCCCACTTTGACAGGGGGAACACCAACCCTGCCCTCGCCCCCCTCTCCTCCACAGCCCCAGCCCCAGTCCTGACCCAACACAAAGTGAGGTGCGCTCTCTGCAGCATAAACATTAGGAAAGCACCCGGGCCTAACGGAGTGACGGGCCGAGTGCTTAAGGAATGTGCTGCAGAGTTCAGACGTCCTCACCTCCATTTACAACATATCGCAGCATGGGTCCCAGCCTGCTTCAAAGCCGCCACAATAGTCCCCCTTCCAAAACAGTCCCATGTCACAGGTCTTAACGAATGTAGGCCTGTGGCACTCACTCCCATCCCCTCCAAGTGCATGGAGAGACTGGTCATAAAACACATCAAAGCTGAAATTCCACCATCACACGACCCATACCAGTTTGCCAACAGGGAAAACCGCTCCACAGAGGACGCTATCGCCATCGTGCTCCACACACTGCTGGAGCATCTGGAGCACAAAAACACCTACACTCGTCTCCTCTTTGTGGACTACAGTTCGACATTCAACACCATTCAGCCCTACAGATTCTGCCACAAACTCCACCAACTGGGACTTAACACCACCCTCTGCAACTGGACTGTAGACTTCCTTACCAAATGTACACAGACTGAACTCTCCTGGCACTCTTTCAACAACCTGTTACAGGTCAGATCCAGTATTCTGCTGCTGAGCTCCTCCGGCTGCGGTTTCATCTATCTGCACTTCCCCCTGCTTCACTACTCATCTCGGATGCAACTTTCCTACCACGTCGGAAATACATCCACCGCGGGTCTCGTCGGAACTTCCAAGAGGACACGTCGAAACCCATAAAATCCATCTGGTCTACCTTTCGTCGTCTCCGGCGTGCTTCCAACCGGGTTGTTGACCGCAGCGTGCTAGCTTGCCTAGCCCGGTCAGCTAACACTCCTGCAAAGTCTGATAACTCCTCTGTAAACTTCGGTCTGCTTAACATCCGCTCACTCACGGGCAAGGGACATCTCATCCAGGATCTCCTCACTGACCGCAAGTTTGACTTTCTATGCTTGACTGAGACTTGGCAACAACCTAATGACTTTTCTCAGCTCAATGATTCTACTCCACTGGGGTTTGTTTACATCTGTCAACCCTGTGGCACCGGCCGGGGAGGAGGTCTCGTGATAATTCACCACGAGAAGTGGAAAGTCTCGCCGTTGTCTGCTCCCACCTTCTCTTCGTTTGAATCAACTGTGTGTCAGCTCTCTGGACCTACCCCCACCATCATCACAACCATCTACCGCCCCCCGAAAACTAACAGTGACTTTCTGAATGACTTTGCTGCTCTTCTCACTCACCTGTCAACCCTCTCACCAAACATCATAGTATTGGGTGATTTCAATATTCACATGGACGATGGCAATAGTTCTCTGACTAAAGACTTTTCATCCTGCCTCCAGAGTTTTGGTCTCCAGCAGTTCATCAATGTTCCCACTCATTCTAAGGGTCATGTCCTGGATCTAGTCTGTTGTTCTGGTGTTTCCCCCTCTGATTATACAGCAGATGAACTCGCCATAACTGACCATTTCCTCCTCTCATTTAATATTTGTCTCCCTCTCTCAATCACTAAGCTTTCCCGTCTTATCTCTTTCCGTAACATTAAGGATATTAATTTAAATTCTCTCTCCTCCGGCGTCAATTCTCTCATGGACAATATATACTCAACTCTAAATTCAACCACCCTTGATGACCTGGTCTCACATTACAACACTGGTCTTCACTCAATACTCAACTCTCTTGCTCCGTTAAAAACCAAATCTGTTTCTTTTGCTCGTTCTGCCCCCTGGCTAACTCCTGAACTTCGGCTCATGAAGGCCAAAGGACGGCAACTTGAGAGGCTCCACCGGAAAACTGGACTAGTTGTTCATAAAGACATTTACAAATATCACATATTACATTATAAGGACTGTATCACTCAAGCCAAATCCTTCTACTACACTGGTTTAATCTGTTCAAATGAAGGTTCCACCAAGTCAATATTCTCACTTTATAAGAACATCATTCAAGTTCCGGACTCGCTACCTTCATATTTGTGTTCAACTGATTTTTGTAATTCCCTCATGTCATTTTTTGACAGTAAAATTCGTAAGATTCACCAGCATCTCAGCTCACAACCCTCCACCTGTCCTACTCTTGAACTTTCTCCTCCAGCCCACTCCTTCTCTTCCTTCCAGCTCCCAACAACATCAGAAATTACAACCCTTATACACAAATCCAAGTCGTCCACCTGTCTGCTTGACCCTCTTCCCACAGTCCTGGTTAAAGCCTGTGCCCCATCCATACTCCCTGTTATCTCTGCCATTATTTACTCCTCTCTCTCCACTGGAACAGTTCCTGCATCATTTAAAATTGCTGCCATAACCCCTATCTTAAAAAAACCTGGTGCTGATCACTATAATCTGAATAATTTCCGTCCTATCTCCAACTTGCCTTTCATCTCCAAAATTCTTGAGAAGATAGTAGCATCCCAACTTCACACTTATTTATCCAACAATAACCTGTATGAACTGTTTCAGTCTGGTTTTCGTCCCCTCCACAGTACAGAAACAGCTCTCATAAAAATCACTAATGACCTCCTTATGGCAGCTGATTCCGGCTTGCTGTCCATTCTCATCCTACTTGATTTGAGTGCAGCGTTTGACACTATCTGCCATGCCACCCTACTCAACAGACTTTCCTCTAATGGTATCACACAGACACCTCTAAACTGGTTTAAATCATATCTCTCTGGCCGCACTCAGTTCATTCGGATCAAAACCTTCTCTTCCCAGCCTTCCTCTGTCACATCAGGAGTTCCCCAGGGATCTGTCTTAGGGCCCCTCCTCTTCATTATTTATCTCCTTCCCCTGGGCAATATTTTTCGCAAGCAGGACATTGATTTCCACTGTTATGCGGATGACACCCAGCTCTATGTTTCCAGTAAGCCCGCCTCCAACCTCCCACCGTCTTCGCTTACTGACTGCTTGACTGAAATAAAATCCTGGTTCTCCTCAAATCTGCTTAAGCTTAACAGTGATAAAACAGAGGTTCTTCTCATTGGTACTAAATCTACTCTGGCCAAAATCAAAAGCTTCAGTCTTGTAATTGATAACTGTCCCGTTTCTCCCTCCCCTCAGGTAAAGAGTCTGGGTGTCATCCTTGACAGCACCCTGTCTTTCCAGTCTCACATTAATAACATTACCCGCTTGGCTTATTTTCACCTACGCAACATCAACCGCCTCCGCCCCTCCCTTACTCCCTATTCCACTGCCATCCTTGTTCACTGTCTTGTGACATCACGCCTTGACTATTGCAACTCCCTTCTGTTTGGTCTCACCCAGAAATCTCTTCATAAGCTCCAATTGGTCCAGAATTCAGGTGCCCGTATCATTACCAAAACCCCATCCATGCACCACATCACTCCTGTCCTGCAAAGACTCCATTGGCTGCCCACCAAGTTCCGCATAGAATACAAAATTCTTCTGTACACTTTCAAGGCCCTTTACAATCTCTCCCCACCATATCTTTTAAATCTTATTCATATTGCCATTCCCTCTCGCTCCCTCAGATCATCCTCCTCCATCCATTTCACTGTCCCCTCTGCCCGTCTCACCACCATGGGGAGCAGAGCTTTCAGTCGCTCTGCTCCCCAACTCTGGAACTCATTACCACCATACCTTAGAAACATAAAGTCATTATCAAATTTTAAAACCAAATTCAAAACACACCTTTTTAGATCTGCCTTTTCCACATGACACAATTGGTTTGCCTGATTTTACATAGATTTTATATAGATAACATTGTTTTGTTTTTATTTATTTTTATTTTTAATTGTGACATTTTATTTGTTTCTGTCACAGTTTTTTTTTACTCTTGTACGGTGTCCTTGAGTGCCAGAAAGACGCCTTTGAAATAAAATGTATTATTATTATTATTATTAGAAGGTCAGAGTGGGCAACAACATCTGCTCCACTCTTTCCATTAACACCGGCGCGCCCCAGGGGTGTGTGTTAAGCCCTCTGCCTTATACCCTGTTCACCCATGACTGCTCTGCCTCTTCTCCCTCCAACCTGATCATCAAGTTCGCAGACGACACCACCGTTCTTGTCGTCTGCAAACTTGATGATCACCAACAGCAACGAGAGGGAATACAGGACAGATGTGCAACATTTGGCCTCGTGGTGTGAAAGCAACAACCTGGCTCTAAATACCAAAAAGACCAAGGAAATGATTGTGGACTTTAGGAAAAAACAACCCGAACCGAAATCTGTTACTACCATTGAGTGTTGTACTCCAAAAACACAATTTTGTTACCTTTTTTGACAATGACAATAAACTTTGAATCTGAAAAGGTTTAAAATAAAAACAAATGAAAGCTGTCAGATGTTTATGATGCAAGAGTTGTGAAGCAGCATGTATTCAATTTATAATAATTTAATTTATAATAATGACATTTAATAATGTCAGGCAACCAATCAGATTTTGTAACATAACTTTTGTGTGTCAATAACACTAATACAGTAATATCTCAAAAATATAGATTTCTACATATAGTGTCTCAGTCTGGTTTAGCCTAGACACTGCTCTTCTGTTCATCAATTTGATCTTTATTCTTCTTCAGTTTTAAATGGAAATTGTTTTTTATTTTAGATCTTCTCATTTCCAGTAAGACATTCTCCCTCTGCGTCTTTTCAAAGAGAATCTTCATGTAACTGGTCCCAGTATTTTACACATCTTAACACTTTCTTGTTATCTGGCTGTGTTCAAAGATGCTGTACTGCAGCTCATCATCAAAAAGAAGCATATTGATGTTCCTTCTAATTATAGACCTATTTTCAAATTACTCTGTTGAAGATTTAGAAAAGGCTGTTGATCGACTGTAGATGTATAAAAATGCTCATGGATCAATCCGTTTGAAACCCCACCACAGCACAAAGAGAACTTTTAAGAGTTTTTAATGATCATTTGTTTCAGTTGATCACGGTATTGTTAAAAATATCAATGTACATAATTAAATAAAATAATGATAGCTACTGAAGTGTACGCAGGGGATTACAAGAACAAAGAAGAGTGTTCTGTCAGGTCAGCATACGCTGTCAGATTGTCATACACTTAGCACAAACTCACGGCTATATCTGTCAGACACATCATTACCATTTAATTTTATTTAATTATCAACATAAAATCATGACATAGATCATCATACACTTTATTAACAATATGGCATCCTGACTTAGCGGCTAAGTAGGTTAATGAGTTTTACACGGGCGTGTGTTGTAGCTGACTCCAGCTGCAGCAAGACCCTGCTTTAAATACACTTTGAACCCACGACAATGCATGTATATCTATATAGTTATCCTGGAAAACAATTTAATGACTTATTTTCATCATAACTTGTTGCGTATGGTGAACTGACAACTCCTCTGACAGTCTGACTTCTTAATGCGCATGCGTAGGCATGGTACTCGCTACATGTATGCTATTCTGACAGCGTATGGTAATCTGATAGAACAACGGCTCTCAGTGACACTCCAGTCCTATTTAATAAATAAAGAGCCGTGCAGAAGAATCGTACTGCTCCTGAATGTCGCATCACTACATTGCATACTTTTGGACCATATATGCGACAAGTCAGTCAACATCTCCGCACAATAATTCAGCGCAATGAGGGACAACTTTTTTCATCACAATGCTTATGTGTCTCTGTACAGCTAGCTTTGCTAATATCATAATCATACACTTTATTAACAATATGGCATCCCGTCAGCGGAGCTTACCTTTCTTTGAAATACTTTTCTAAGTGACGAAAAAAGTTAGACGTAGTCCCCACCGTCTGTGAAAGCGAAGCGCTGCTGAATTAGCTGTGGCCATCGGATTTCTTATGATTTATGCAGCGCTGTTCTGTTACTGACGATTAGACAGACATCTTCTGCCGCTGAGAGAAAACCACTGCGCATGTCTTGGAGCGCCGCGTGCGAGTGAATGGTGGGGGGGGAGTAACATAAACACGTAATTGGCAAGTCACGTTATTGGTGACTTGCCAATAACAGTGTTGATTCAGGGGAATCAACACCAAAAAACAAACATTTCCCACACAAAAAAGTAGCAAAAACACCAAAATAGAACATTCAGTCTGTTACATTATGCTGTCAGGCTTGATGTCTATATTGTCATTAATATATTTTCGCCTGAGCACAGTGGTGGTTGATTAGCGATTAGTGATTTTTGATTAGCTGATTAAACATCTGCTCTACTGATGACTTGGTGGGCGGGTTGACCTGTTTTAGTGTTAACGGGACCAAAACACACCAAACTGCGCAGCACATGTTAAGGTTATCAAAGTCAACAACAGTTAGGCTAGCATAACTGATCCACTGCTCACTTGTTCCAATGTTTTCTTTAAGTTAAAACTTTTTCCTCACTTGTTAAATCTGAAGCCCTTGTTATCTAATTCATAGGGTTGAATTAACTGCTAAATATTGCATCCATTTTTCAGATTCTTTGCGTGACTGTGGTAATTTCCTGACCACCCATAATGTTGACTCAATGGACAGCAATGGCGCAGGTGTGGCGCACGATAAGTCACGTAATGTCCAGTCCGGTAATTTATATCCATCCATATCAATGCCGCTGCCTCGCGCTTCCCGCTACTCAGCAGTAGGTGTCAGGTTACATTGTGTTGCATTCAATTTTGTCAGAAAGAAGAGATTCGTGCGCTTAATGTCCAATTTCCCATAACTATTTATTGACTTCATAGTCGCCAACTGGGGTGGGAACAGGGGTGGCAAGGCTCTCATTTGGGGTGACAACTGCCACCCCATGCCACCCCAGTAGATCCGCCCCTGCTACGGAGAAAAGTGTAGATGCATTTATCTGCTTAATTTGTAATGGGATCTGGATTCACAGTGAATATTAACTAAACCGCAAAAAATGCGGCTAAATAGCCGATGTTAATATGATTGTAATTTCACGGATAAAAATAGTACATGATCGATTTTTTTTTATGTTGTCGGTCAAGATAACGAATAACAAAAATGTCTAGCGCGACCTGCTGCCCTGACACCAACTCACATACATCTTCATTCACAGTCTTACTTGTAAATCGATTTTTCTTTTCTTGGACATTTTGATGTTAGCTTGTCGATGTCTCAGTTTTATTCGCTGGGAAAATCAATAAACAGCTTGAAGTAACTCTGCTGCTCTATAGACCTTACCAAGCTCCGCTCAGAAACACCCCTCGTAAGTCCCACGTGACTTCATGTCTCACATTAACCTCCTCACAGAGCTTAGGTTCTATGGGATTTTTTGTTTCGACTGACTCTGCAGAGTATTTCTGAGTCGATTAGTTTAGCATTTCTACCGGATTTTCACAAAATATCAGCCACGACAATGGACAAGGGAACCAACAAGTTCATGTCATCTTTTTTGGACGACATCAAGATGTTTTAGCCACGCGATGCCTCTAACATTGTGCGAGTTGCAGCTAAATGCTACCAGTCGATGAGGAAAACAGCAGATCCTCAGACCGTCAGCATAAATATAGCTGTGGACAAGATCACTGATGCCTATTGTTCTTGCAAGGCTAGGTGAGTCGGACATTTATGGTTTTGAGGGTTTGAATGTGCCTACGCCTGATACACGGTACTCGATGCTAGCGTGGCTAACACGATTACAGTTTAGTAAAAGCTAGCGTGGCTAACACGATTACAGTTTAGTAAAAGCTAGCGTGGCTAACACGATTACAGTTTAGTAAAAAGCCTTTTCAGGTAAAATAAAATCTTTAATGTATGTCAGATACGGTACACATTGCATATTGATCTGTTCAGGTAACGTAAAGCTGTAACAGACAGGCTTTAAGGTGTAGAAGTTGTATCGATACTGCCATTATGCTGTACTTGGCTAAAAGGTTTTCATAATGGATGTGTCTGCTATTGACTATTTTTTTCATTCACTAAACACAAAGAAAGCAAAGCAATAATACTTATGCCAGCAGACACTTTGTTCTTATTGATTCTATGATGGTTGAGCTGCAAATGTGGTCGTGCACAAGCGTTAATCCAAGCAAGGCTTTCCGTTTCAGATTTTGGAAATCTGTGAATTTTAGTTCCACAAACACGATCAGGATACCTGACATCGCCTGTACAGATACCCCACTGATGGAAAACCATTTTTTTTCGAGTCCTGACGCAAAAACTGTCGGTCTGGTAGTCCACAATGTATATTAGCATGAGTTTGTGAGCCGGTAACCCACGTGATAGCTGCGCTGTGACGTAAAATGGGCATTAGCCAATGAAAGGCGGACCCTGTGGTAAGGTCCATAGTGGCGAGAAGCCGTAATCTTGGCTGGTAACAATTGGAATGCATTATGGGAGATGTAGTTTGTAGTCAATTCGTGCTCAAAACATATAAGTCAATAATGGGCCCATAAAACGCTGGGGGTGGCCACATAAAATGACATGGCGGGCCACATATGGCCAACGGGCCTTGAGTTTGACACATGTGGTTTAGAGGATAAAAACACTAGACTTGGAGCAAAACTCAGATGACCCAGCTTTTACTAGCATGTAAATGCACATCTGCACACAAATCTGGGAGCATACCGAAGCGTCAAATGAGTCTCAAAAATACTTGTGCACTTGTAACCAGATCTGTGTAAATGAAGTTTTGTTTGTGTATACCAGGTGACTTGTGCGTACTTTTTCAACATTTATAGGCATAGGGGAACATTTATTTTATTTTTAAGGTTTACAAATCCAGTATTCCACACGCACAGATATTTTTACACATGCACAAATCCTTTTACACACGCACAAACTTTTTACACACGCACAAATCCTTTTACTCACGTACAAATGTTTTTATGCATGTACAAATCCTTTTACACGTGCACAGATATTTTGAGACTATTTTCACTCCATAAATGTCTGTGATCCATTGCAGCCTCTATCAAACTGTTTGCATGATGTCAAAGAATGGTTATCTCCAAGTTGCCTGACCTTGAACTAAAACAAAACTGAAACTACCGTTTGTTGAGGGCATCCTAGGCAAACTGACTTCCTTGGCACTTAAAAGTATTGTTTTGAATTTATGAAACACCAATGTGCTAAGCAACTTGCAAGATTTAGCAACAGTTTTAAATAGATACGGTCCAATCAGATAGACTGATTCACAGGCTAATCTCACCTTGTTATACTTTTGTCCTTTCAAGAACAAAATGGCAAATAGGCATGATGTTCAAAATTATACTAAATTTAGCAAGTGCTAGGTCTATAGTTTTGCTTTGGAAAGTATAATAATGTTTTACTATTTATTTAGGGCAGGAAAGTGGGACTAATGCACTATGCTTATCTCACTAAGGTCTATAACTAAAAGCTGAATGTTTGGGTTCATTCACACCAGACCTGTTTAGTCCACTTCATTTAAACTCCAGCTTCTAGACTAGAAAGTCCAGTTCGTTTCAGAAGTTGTGAACGCCCAATTGAACTCTGGTCTGCCGCCTACAAACCTAGGTCTCAGTTGAACTGAAATTAACTCTGGTGCAGTTCCAATGCAAACACAGATGCCAACTGGAGTGACTACAGCACAGGGTATTCTTGGTAAATACAACCAAAACAAATATGAATCTAGCACTAGTAGAAGAAATGGCTTGTAGTCTTTTACTAGAGACAAAGGAGAAATCTTATAACCACTAATAACTGACGCTTCTCCGTTTTTGTTTGCATTTTGTGAAGAAGGAAGTTGCGCTCTGTGTCGTTCCTACGGTGATTCTCAGTGCAGCGCCACCACAGGTGGGGAGGGAAACATGTTTTTCAAAGGATTTGTTTGTTTGACACAGATCAGTATGAAAGTCAACCACACCAGCTGAAAATGTCAAAAATGTCGCAATTATGGTCCTTGATCAAACCGAGTCTATGAGATTATCATGTGTGAAAACATCCTGGTAAAGCTGGGAATTGGCCATTGCATCACCTGTACCATCTGCACTGACGTTCCTCATAAATCTCTGGAGAAAGGTTTGCCAAGTAGAGTCTCCTTAGTCAAAAAAACACAAAGTTTTTGAAACTTTTCAATATTATACATCAATCAAAATGTTATGTAATCTTATACAGAATGTATAGTTATTGCCCGTTTAAATGAAACGGATTAGATCATGTTACACAATTTTGTTTAAAATTTTGTCTAAATACAGTTATACCATAAAATCACTGTTTTTGAGAAAACGTATTTTTCTCCACGATTGTCCTGTGTCATTTTAGTATGCATTGTTATTACATCACATTACACACGCAAACGCACAGCAGCGTATTCTGCCTGTCTGTGCAACCTCGCCTGCTAGATTTATCAATGCAGCACTTCTCAGTCTGTCTCCATACTGAATTTGTCTGCCAACCCATTTAGAATATTGTAGAGCGGCAGCGGTCAAGTCTGGCACAGGCAGAGGGTAACACACACACACCAACACTCACACAACAAGAATATTCTGGTGAACAAAATCCCCATTTTTAAGCATTCAAACAGCTTCCTGGAACCAAAATTCCAAAAAGTTCTTCAGAGAAACTTATTTTAAACGATTTCCAGCTAATCTTGCAGCCAGTTCCGACACATGCTGATCACAGTGATAAATGGGAGTCTGGGAGTTGTTTAATCATAATGTAGTAACATGTTGGTGCACTCACAGCTGACACTGGTCTCCCTTGACGCCCTTTGTGGTACAGAAGCATTTTCCAGAGCTGATGTGGCACAAATTGGTGTGGTTGTTACAGTTACAAGCTGCAAAAGTAAGAACAAAGGAAAAGACAGAATAAGAGATGGGAAATTTGAAACTAAAAACAACTGTAGAACTGGAAGACAATTTTTTTTTTAAATCAACTCAATAAAAACACTGCAGAACTGTTCTCTGAGTGAGGCTGTAATCCCAAGACACGGCAGTTCTGCATGCAGTACTAAGATGGGCATTCTGTGTGTAAACACAATAATCCTTCAACTGTGTAGTTAATACAGCTAATGGGGTGGGAATGAATGTAGATGAAGGGACAGGGAGGAGGAAAGGGACATGCAGAGAGGAAAAGATTAGGGATGGAAAATGGAGTCAAATTAGATGAGGGGCCAAAACAAATTAATAGGATAAATTTGTACAACTTTGTATTTTTTATTTTTGTTATGATGTAAAGCACTTTGAAATGCCTTGCTGCTGAAATGTGCTACACAAATAAAATTTGATTTGATTTGATTTGAACACTGGCATTTAAATAAATGTAGCCTCAAATTTCTCAAACTTTCCAGCATTGGTTTCTATAGTGGCGTACTAGGGCCATTGCAGGTAGAAAATAAGAAGTAAATTCATCCCAAAAAAACTCAAACATTTTTGAGATTAATCTAAAAAAACCAAAAACTTTGGAATTGTTTTTAGTTCTTTGGATGAGAGTTCTATGCCTTATATTCTGTTGTAGGTTTATTTGTTGAAAATGTCTGTTCAACCCTACCACAGACTTAGTGTGACACTCAAGAGGGATGCGGCAAATTTCACGGTCGATCAGGGGGCTGTCCTGTAAGACTGTGAATTTCCGGAACCGCCCCCCACCCCCCCAAAAAAATGGTAACACTTTATTTGACGGGTGTGCATAAAACTGACATGACACTGTCATAAATATTACATAACACCTGTCATGAACTTGAATAAGTTTTCATGAATATTTATGTCATTAGCTAAACAAAAAAATTATTTGTTATGACAACTTGACATTAACGAAGAATCACTATCTGTCACAAATATGTCATAATAGTTAATTATCAAGTGAAAAATGTTATGTATCTTTGTTTATAATAACACTATGTTGTTAGTCTTAACTGTGAGTTATGAAATCATTATAATTGTGATTAATATTTTCCCTTAAACATTGGACTAGTTACAGACGCCATTAAGTGTTGTTACACTGTCAAAAGCTTTGACAAGATAATCATTCATATTTCTCCTCTTCCTGAAATAAAGTGGAACAAGTAGGATCAATAATAAAGATGTCATTAACTTTTATTACACTGTCAAATGATAATAGTCATTAATGATTCCTCTTAAGGTGGAACAAGTAGCAACAGTTATGAAGATGTCATTAAGTGTCAATATTAACTCTTACCTCAAGTAAAGTGAAGCAAGTAGCAGCAGTTATGAATATGCCATTATTACAGTGTCAAATTATATACTAACAGAGTCATTAATATTAAGTCTTACACAAGTAAAGGGGAACACACTGATCTATTTATAACTACCATCATAGCTATAGAACAAACCCTTTGTTCATTGGAGTAAAACAAAGGATAACTTGTACTTCTTCAAACAGAGGGTTCAACTTCTGGGCAGCATAGTGTAATTCAAATATTGATTTAAAAACTAAATCAGAATTACTTATTCTTTAACTTAAAAAAATGTTTCAACAGTCCTAACAATTTTTTTGCTTTGATTGTGTCAGCCATATCCTTTGTTATAGCTTTCCTGTAATGCTCTGAAAATAGGGAGATCTTCTTGTTGTCTTCATTTGGAGGAAGCAGCTCTTTCAAGATGTCTGGAGATTCTCAGAAATTATAGCTGATCTTGCAATGGTGTTGTGGTCAATGTTAATCATGGTGAAAGCCTTTTCATGAATTCAAACCTCTTCTGGACATTCTCATAGTGGGTGATGACTCAATCCACTGTAGTCACTTAAAAAAGGAAGAAAAATAAATAAACAAAAAATTATGTGATCTCAATTCAGCATTTATTTAAGTACCATTCCAAGAATGGCCCTTGCTGCACACTCTCAGAATGGTAGACTGGCAGACAAATGTCTAGTTAACATAACTGGTTATTATAAAGTGTAATGTAATAATTTCTTAATACAAGAAGCATAATGACTAGAGCCGAATAAAATTATTCTGATCAAATATTTGTTTGGCAGAAGTTCATACAGCCTGTTGTTATTCAGATTGCATCATTTAATGTATGGTTTTAGGCACATGAGTGCATCTTTTCACTTAATGAGCATTCAAAATTATTTCCAACCAGATACTCTGGCTTGTCGATGTTTGCAAAAAGTTTAATAAACACCAGTTTTACATTTGACAACAAAGGTTATCTAAAACGTAAAAGATTAACTCAGATGGTGGATGTTGATTCCTGCTCCCCCTTCCACATTTACCCGTCCCCTCTTACCTCCCTTCACCTATAGAAAATAGTAACATAAAAATGACTTACCTTATTTTCTTGGGGCATATTTCATCTGCTTCTTTCTCTTTGGTCAAACAGGGACTTCTTTCTCTCGTGGCTGGTCCTCATTAGTCCTATGTAGTCGCTACTCGCCGTGCGGCGTACAAGCATGTGACGCATTAATAAGGCTTCGTAATAACAGACGGCATACCGAGTTTTCATTTCGACTCTGTTGGACAGCACGGACTTCAAACTTTATAAAAGTGGTGTTTTTATATTGGTTTTGTGGTTATTCATCCATCCATCCATTTTCTTCCGCTTATCCAGGGTCGGGTCGCGGGGGCAGCAGCTTCAGAAGGGAGGCCCAGACTTCCCTCTCCCCAGCCACTTCTTCCAGCTCCTCCGGGGGAATCCCAAGGCGTTCCCAGGCCAGCCGAGAGACGTAATCCCTCCAGCGTGTCCTGGGTCTTCCCAGAGGCCTCCTCCCGGTGGGACGTGCCCGGAACACCTCACCAGGGAGGCGTCCAGGAGGCATCCTTACCAGATGCCCAAGCCACCTCAACTGGCTCCTCTCGACGTGGAGGAGCAGCGGCTCTACTCTGAGTCCCTCCCGGATGACCGAGCTTCTCACCCTATCTCTAAGGGAGAGCCCAGCCACCCTGCCACCCGGAGGAAACCCATTTCGGCCGCTTGTACCCGTGATCTCGTTCTTTCGGTCATGACCCAAAGCTCATGACCATAGATGAGGGTGGGAACGTAGATCGACCGGTAAATCGAGAGCTTCGCTTTTTGGCTCAGCTCTCTCTTCACCACGACGGACCGGTACAGCGCCCGCTTCACAGTAGACGCTGCCCCAATCCGCCTGTCGATCTCCCGCTCCCTTCTTCCCTCATTCGTGAACAAGATCCCCAGATACTTAAACTCCTCCACTTGAGGCAGGACGACCCCCCTGACCCGGAGAAGGCACTCTACCCTTTTCCGGCTTGAGACCATGGCCTCGGATTTGGAGGCACTGAGCCTCATCCCGGCTGCTTCACACTCGGCTGCGAACCGCTCCAGTGAGAGCTGCAGATCACTGCCACCGAGGAGCTTTTTGACCACCTCGGCGACATCGTCCCCAGAGATTGGAGAGCCCAGCCCAGAGTCCCCATGCTGAGCTTCCTCAACAGAAGGCATGTTGGTGGGATTGAGGAGGTCTTCGAAGTATTCCGCCCACCGGCCCACAATGTCCCGAGTTGAGGTCAGCAGCGCACCATCCCCACTATAAACAGTGTTGGTGCTGCACTGCTTCCCCCTCCTGAGACGCCGGATGGTAGACCAGAATCGCCTCGAAGCCGTACGGAAGTCTGTCTCCATGGCCTCTCCAAACTCATCCCACGCCCGAGTTTTTGCCTCAGCGACAACCCGAGCCGCATGCCATTTCGCCCGCCGGTACCCATCAGCTGCTTCTGGAGTCCCACAGGCCAAAAAGGCCCAGTAGGACTCCTTCTTCAGCTTGACAGCATTCCTCACCGAAGGTGTCCACCAACGGGTTCGAGGGTTGCCGCCGCGACAGGCACCAACAACCTTGCGGCCGCAGCTCCGATAGGCCGCCTCGGCAATGGAGGTACGGAACATGGTCCACTCAGACTCAATGTCCCCCACCATGAACGTGTTCGAAGTTCTGCCGGAGATGAGAGTTGAAGCTCCGTCTCACAGGGGACTCCGCCAGACGTTCCCAGCAGACCCTCACTACACGTTTGGGCCTGCCAGGTCTGACCGGCTTCCTCCCCCACCAAGTGTGGTTGAAGTGTGGTTATTTACTTCAAAATAAAGCCAGAAGTAAGATCGATCATTTCCACCTTATTTTGTGGGGTCTAAATGTACCACATTTCGAAACAACCAATGAAAATGTGTTGATGGTCTGTTGCTAGGTAGAACGGAGACACGCGGAAAGAGACGAGGGGGGGGGATTTGGATACGGCAAGAGACTAGGGTGCAGCGATGCTGGGGATTTTACTAAGAGCGTTTTGATGGGTTTTTAAGACTATAAGTGTGTTAGTTAGAGTTTGTGGTGTGTGTATGGTTAGTAGTAGTTTTGCTAGCTATCGCTACATGGCTTTATAGCGAGCGCTGACGCACAGAGAAGAGAGACTGGGATGGCCATTTAGACCTCGACTGCAAAGGGTTAGCATCCTCCACAACGGAAGCTTGTCTTCATTAGCATCCTTCTTTCCCCCCTCACCACCATGTGTCCTTAGGCTAAAATGGGTCTTCATGTGGCTAAAGTCGGCAAAGAGCACAAGCACCATGTCACATCAACCAAGTTGCTAAATAAGGATAACTTTGACTAACACAGTAGCTTTTAATTTGCTCAATTAAAATTGGAGGGAAAAGATCTATTTGCTTGTCTTTAAAATATGTTTAAAATTAAAGGCTAACCTTACAGTTATGGTGTTTAATACAGGGTTTCCCCCAGAAAACTTGCTAACATTGACAAAGAGGAACAGTCTGGAGTCAGTTATAACAGCTAGAAAATAGAGATCAGGATGATACCTGAGAGTAGTGATGACCTCTGACCTGAACCTTCAGAGCCACATAAAGACAGTTACAAAGTTGGCCTTCTATCAGCTGAAGAACATTTCCAGGATCAGAGGACTTATATCTCAGCATTAGAGAAGCTCATCCAGTTATCTTTAGTTGCATTGATTCCTGCAGCAGCACCTTCACAAGACAAGTTGCAGCTGATCCAGAATGCTGCTGCTGGAGTTCTGACTAAAACCAGGAAGATAGAGCACATCATCCAGTTCTACAGTCCTTGAATGAGAGAAGAAACTTTAAACTGCTGTTGGTAGTTTATGAACCACTGAATGGATTAGCACCATAGGCATAGGAAGCGGGGGGGATGGAGGGGACATGTACCCCCCAATATTGGAGAGAGCCACATTCGTCCCCCCCAAATAATTTCACCGCAGTTGCGAAGAATTTTAAAATCTTCCACTCGCGTGCTTTTATTTTGAAGGCGCACCACAGTGCATTCAGCAGAGCGCTTCCTCCTCCTCCCCCCTCTGAACGGCTCAGAGTAAAGGCATCAGCAGACCGGAGTCAGAGAAACTCCGTTTGAATGAGGTAAACGATCTGTCAGGAATTTTGCCTTGAATATCGCTCGTTTATAACATCTTCTTGTCAGTTTACTTTCATATATAGAACTAAATATTTTTGGTTAAGCTGTTTTAATTCTGGGATAGTCACATGTCCAAAAAGTTACTGCTAGCTGTTTAAAGGTTAGCTAGTCTAGTCACAATGATTTATAATGAGACTGAAAGAGCTGCGAAATTAGCCTTTTTATTATTTAAAATGAGCAACACCTGATCATTCTGACCACTTAACATGTATTTATATTATATTATATTATATTATATTATATTATTTAGATATTTAGGAGAACAGCAGTGCTAGAATGATGTTGAAAGGTGAAGAAGCTCTAGTGAGGTCTTCATTTAGTTTATTGAAATATGTATTAACTGTTTTTAAATTTTTAAATAAACTAAACTATTTTATTATGAGAGGAGCAGGTCAGGGAAGACATAGGAGAGCCAGGTGGAGTTTCAGAGTGTGAAGATATAAAATTATATTAATTATAATAGAACCACAAAGGAGAACAGGTGAAGACTGATGTCAGGTTGATTTCCTTCAACGTTTCAATATTTTTTTCATTATTTCCACACTATAAGGGTAATGGTTAGGAGACAATAAGAAAAGTGCTTGAGGAGAGGTTTAAAAATAAATTAGTGAAATTTTTTGTTACACAGTAAATAGAGTTGAGATGTATAATAATGTAAACATGTGAAAATTAAGTTGTTTAAATTCTCATTTTGTATCATAAAAACATACTTTTTATCTTTAGTTCACATTCTGACACTGTACATCACTGTAGTGTCTGTTGTAAATCCATGAATCCATGCAGGGACATCAGGCTGCAGAGAGTCAGAGGGAGGCAGAGACAGAAACACATATGCGTATGCAGAGCTGGAAAGTGAGACTGAGTTAACAGTGAGTAGCTAAGGTGTCTGTTAGAAGTGAAAAGTATCTTTTTTATTTATTTTGTAGATCAAACTGTTGCACTGATGTAGAGAGATGTTCAAGAAGAACAAAATTTGTTTTTTAGATTTCATTTTTGTTGGTCAAACAGATGTATTGAGTTTAAAACTGCTGAGTCCTATTTTATGAGCTGTTTTCTGCTTTGGTTTTAGAAGGAGGTAGAACCGATTCAATTACCAGTCAATTTATATCAATGCATTTTGACCAATAATCAAATGTCTTTTGACCAATAAGATATATCAGAATCTGTTAGCCTGTCTGTGCTACCAGAGTATGTAGCTTGCTAATTGTGAGGCAAATGAAAAGTGAGTGTTCATCCTGGAATGACGGTCATTATACTATGCATAACTTTAATCTGATTATTGTATTGTAAATAGCAATGTGTTAGATTATTTGTTACTGAAACAAGGGTCAGATTAGAGTAACGCATTACTGAAGTGTTGATGGCACAATAGTTTGACATTTCTGCTCAAGCTATTTACTGATCTGTCAGGTTTCTGATATGCGTCCCCCCCACAATGACAGACTTGTTCCTACGCCCTTGATTAGCATCACAATACATTGAAGAACTGCTGCTGTTGTATCAACTTCCAAAACCTCTCAAGTCTTCTGGTTCAACAAACTTCCAGAAACACATATGTGGCGGTATTTTACCGCAAACAACACACAGCGTTATGTTACCATCCTGCAGGACTTGGTGAAAAGTTACAACCACAGTTGCCATTCTAGCATTAAAATGACACCGATGGAAGTGAGTGAGAAAAATGCCTTTCAAATATTCCAGAATCTGTACCTTAAACCCAGCAACAGCTACTGTAAACCATCAAGAGGTACATTTAAAGAGGGGGATCTTGTTAGAGAATCCAGGGCGCGCTGTATGTTTGAAAAACGCTACGAGCAGAGCTTCATGGATGAAGTATTTGCAGTCACTGAAAAGATACCGCGATCTCCACCCATCTACAAACTCTGAGATTTGGATGATGATGAGTACGTTTTACTCATATGAACTTCAGAAGGCAAAACTACGTAAAGATAAGATGTTTCAAGTGGAAACAATTTTAAAACAACGCACTGTGAGAGGAATTAAGCAGGTCTTTGTACGCTGGAAAAATTGGCCTGATAAATTTAATAGCTGGATCAGACAGGATCCAAGCGGGAGAAGATGACAGCTTCTATGTCACTTTACCTAGCAATGCAGCTCTAAATGTTTTTAAAAATAATACCATCTCAAGTTACCGCATGAATTTAGCGCGGCATATTAATTTAGAAGGACTATGGCAGGTGGCTTTAACAGAGGTGACTTATCCACACAGCTGGCAAAATGTCCCGAAAGAAACAGCCTATTTTGAATGGAGGAAAGCGGGGAGGGAGAAGATTTACCGACAAAATTTTTCACACGGTTACTATCAGGTCTTGATGCAGCTAAAAAATGAGATAGAGTCACACCTCAGGCAAATTTATTTCCACCTGAATACGCTTGAAAACAGATTACACTTTCAATCAGATGGTCATCACCATCTGCGTTTTCACGCCCCGATCGCTTACATGTTAGGGGTGAAACCCGGTGAATAGACCACTTTTGATGAAAAGACGGTTCCTTACCCGACGGATATGAAAGCAGGTTTCTATCAGCTTTACTGTTACAGTGATGTAGTTGAACAACAAATAGTTGGGGATGCATATGCCCCCCTTCTACGTACAGTTAAAGTAGAAGGCAAGTTTGGTGATATAATAACCCAAAATTTTAATCCACCCCACTATCTCCCTGTATCACAAAAACACATTGAAAACATTGAGATACAATTTAAATCGGACCAGAATGTCCCCATGAATTTTACCTATGGAAAGACGATCGTGAAATTACATTTCCGACCAGCGCTACTGCAACGTATAGTGAGGTAATATCCTGCTAATTATACAGAGCCCTATATATCACAAGGAATGAAAATTCATACTGCTTTTTCACCGCAGTGCGTGAGAAGCATATAAGGAGACATGAGAGGAGGAAATATTGTCTAAATTTGCAAGAATAAATGGTTCTGATAAATCCGAGAGATGACCCCCACCGTTTTGCACACTATTATCAAAGCCAGGTTGGCGGAGCGCTACCCGGTTTTCACGGATCTCCGGTCATGTATGGCTGTGGAATCTGACCTATTTTTTCGAAATTATTTCGTTTTGTCTCACCATTCATTAAGACAGGATTTGAAATCGCCAGACCTCACTTGAAAAAGGCAGCCACAAACATCGCCTCTGACGTCATAGGGAAAGTCATGAATAAAATCGTGGGCACACCCAGTCAGGAAGGGTCAGGAATTATGGTTCTGTTCCGGAGAGCGAGAAAGCGCCCGCCAGGAGATCGTGTAGGGAGCTCACAAATACATAAGGTCCATAAAAAGAAGAAATCAGAAGGAAGAAGCAAGGCTAAGAGGAAGAAGTCTGCTCGGAGCAAGGATATATTTCACTGAAAGAAAAAAAAAATTGGAGAAGTATGGCGCTCTTACACCAAAAGCCACCCGAATGCACCTTAGCTGAGCTGGATTTATTTTCAGCACCCAAGACCCAGCTATCCATCGAGGATAAAATCTATTCAGAAATTTTAGTGCTATCAGCTCTTACCGATACTGGTCCAATTGAATTTTTTATTGCAGGTGACGGTGAAAAATATGCGAACTTAAATGACACCTTACTCTATCTCCGGATCAAGATTACCAACGCAGACGGTAGTAACTTAGCGGCTGATGCAGCTGTGGGACTTGTGAATTATCCATTTAATTCAATTTTCAGCCAGGTCGACATTGTACTGGGAGATCGGCTGATTTCACAGTCAGGCTCCACACATCCATATAGAGCTGTCATAGAGACACTACTCAACTTTTTTTATTATTGCCTGAACAGGCATTAATAAGTCAATTTAGTGCCGGGCTTTTTTACAAAGACACAGCAGGTGCACTGGACTCGCTAGTAGTGGTCAACGGTCCAAATGCGGGATTAAATAGAAGAGCTTCCTTCACGGCCGAATCCAGAGAAGCACACCTGATCGGCCCTATTCACACGGATATATTTTTTTGCGAAAGATTGTTACGTAATTCTGTGGATATGAGAATTAAATTAACAAGAGCTAGTGATGCTTTCTGTCTTATGGGGGCTAATGATTCGACCTATCGACTGAAAATACTAGGAGCCTCTCTTTTTGTGAAAAAGGTTTCTGTTTCCCCAGCTGTTCGTCTTGGTCATACCTCAGCCCTGATGAGAGGTAATGCTCTCTATCCTATTTCACGTGTCCCAAGTTAAATCATATTCCATCCCTGAACATTCAAGGATATGTACTCAGTTCAATCTGGAAAGACTCAGACGGACAAAAGGGAACAATTAAAAGATTTAATGACAGGAATGAATAACAGTTCTTTGGCGCTCGGACCCCGGCAGCTAATTTGAGCTGAGATTTGATGTGAACTCGATGAACATCCCGATAACTGATTAGGGATGCTCTCCCCCAAAAAAAGGGCTGAGGCCAGCTGCAGGGGCTGAACGACGCTGGGACATGGGCCAGCTGCAGGGGCTGAGCGACGCTGGGACATGGGCCAGCTGCAGGGGCTGAACGACGCTGGGACGTGGGACAGCTGTTGGGGCATACATGCAGTGTTACTGGGATGGCATGGAGTCAGACTGCTAAAGGGCCAGCTGATGGGTTACTGAGATAGCTTCAGGGAAACCGAAAGGTTGACAATAGAGCTGATTGGTTGAGGGACAAAGAAGCTAGAAGACTTGCCGGCTCAATCTTTGGAGGATGCGAGTGAGTAATAACAGAAACGAACCTGTAGGTTACAGCATGGGAGGTCACAGAAGGGACAATCACATGATAAGTTTACACTTGGCCAATGTAGACCAACCACCACCAGCAAAATGCGGAGTGCTCGTCTGGCACAGAGTGAGCTATGGACACAGGGAAGAGATGCATAATTATAAGAAGAGAATACTGAAAAAGACAGGAGTGCTGACATAACGTCGAGGGAGTGCTCGGAGACAGGTTGAACATAAACTAAAGCTATGGATGAGCATAAAGAGAAACCAAGATTCGAAATGAGGATAAAAGAAACAGGAGACATATAGAAAATAAAATTACAGAGCAAGACCTGAGATTGAACATGAAATGAGCGATTCCATCTAATAGTTGAACTGAACTGAGCAGAGGTGGAGAGAGACGGCTCCACTCAGGAAACAGGTTACGTCCAGGGAACAATTTTGTAAAAGCTGGAAACTCGAGCTGTTGAAGGTGAAGCTGAACCAACTATAGGAGATTCCCCCCAAAAAGGGCCATGCCCGACTGGCTGAATTTACAATGGGAAATAGAAAGGAAATGCCATCTTAGACTCGTCGAAAAGCTTTGATGTGTTGAGAAGTGCCATGCAATTGAACTCCACTGGACCCGGCAGTGGGGTTGGGAGTTCAGACTCTAGATGGGGCCGTGAGCTTTAGGATACCTGCAAGTGCTGATTGCCGTAGTGACAGACCCACGAGAATGACTGGTAAGTGTCTAATGTTTATTGGCCTAGAAGTGAGACTGGAATGAGCACATTAGAGTGTGGGACCAGGGTAAGCAAGAGAACTGACTGCGTAACCTGAAAGTGGCAGGATGGCCTGGGAAATAATCTGCTGATTTCAGGAGATCTTGAGATAAGAACTGAGAAGCAACCAATGGGACTTGAATTGAACACATCTGAATATGGGACAGATCGGTTGATAGCGGTGAAGCAAGTAGACCAGGAATATCCTGAAGTTGAAACGACTAAGAAAAATCTAAAACTTAAACTACGAAAAGAATCACTTGTTGATCACCTGCTGGAATAGTGACTGCCAGGCCATTTAAATCCTCTGGATTGTTTTGTACTGTGCTACCTGAATGAAATATGAAACACTGCTACACATTGTGCGTCTGGAAAAAGTTCCTATAAATCGGATGCTAAAAACATGTTTTACATTGAGACTAAACCAGTTTCTATTTAAGGTTGCTTTTGATAAGTAGTGAATGACACAGCAATTTTTATTTATTTATTTTTTGGAACAATGAATGGAGAAAGACCCTCATCAATAGGAATTTAAGGCTGATTAATAATTAGAAAAAGCGCTGGACGGGCTCAACCGAACCAAAGAGGAATTATTAGCCAACGTCATGTTACGTTTGCAAGCCACTCTACTGCACGTATCGCCGTCGCAACAGGGCAAAAGTCCACAATTAGGTAAATGACAATTCATGCCTCAAGCCGCTGATATGTGAAGGCCAGCCGAGACGCGAACCCCTGCTCCAGATGAGATTAACTGATTGAATCGGCTGTTTAGGTCATGATAAGAAATAAATTTAAAATATGCTAGTTTTAAAACTTGCCATGTCTTGATTGGAAAGCCCAATTATAGTTTTCAGATTAATAACTTATTCTGCCCTATTAACCTTTATGTTACCAGCAGATTGTTTGCTAAGATCTTTTGAACTGCCCTTTGTGTGGGAAACCATCAGTAGTTCCAGCTTCACACGAACTGTGAAAAGCCATGAAACAGCAGGAGTCCTGGCCAGTAGAGGAGAAGTTCTGCTTCAGCTTTAAGATAAGTGACAATAGTTGCTTGATCTTGAAAACAAAGTGCAGGGAGTGACTAACTTTAAAGAGGGTCGGAGACAGCTCCTGGATGGATGAGCAAGGATACGCCTTATTTGAAGAAAAAGAAGACTAGAATACGCCTTTACTATGAAACCTTGTACACGGGAGTAACTACTCGGATTGGCTCTTGCAAATCTCCAAAGACGTCTAAGCACGTCTTTGCCTTCTGCCTTCTTTCCATTTGTCTCAGGTAAATTAATGCACATCTCTGTTCTGCAGTTTCGGGTGTAATTTTATGTCTTCTTTTGGATTAAAGTCAATTCTGTGACGTCTACGATCGTTTTCTGTGTGGTTTCACTTCGGCCCGCCGGGAGAACCTGGGATCCGTGAGCAGAAGATAGGGCCAGAGATTTTCCAAAAATATATTACAACCTAGAATCTTCAACAGGCAGAATGAATCTACGTAGCTGAACATACACAACGACTATAGCCACGGGCGTCTTGTTAACAAGCAATGGTGTGAACGTCTCTGGGCTCACGTTGCGTTTGTAGGCGGTTTGAAAAATAGAGTACGATGTGTTAACGGCACATAAAACTGTTTTAATTGCGGAACGAGGTTGCAGAGGACACGGTAAGGGAAGTGGAGGAAACTCCGGTGCCAAGTCGGTGCAGGACTATCAAAGAATTGGCCATGTAGGTAAAACATGGGGCTTGCAGACAGCCGGGGCACGATTAACTGAAGCCGGCAATGCACCCAGATGTCCGCCCTTGCTGCCGGGCCTGGGTAGCATGAGTTATAATATAGCTCAGGTGCGCTGACTAGCAACAAATAACTAATGTGAAGTAGATGGATAACTGCGGTGACCAAACGACCTGTTAAAGATGGGCTGCGCTGCTCTCTGCAGTTGAGTGCACGTGCGTCTGCTATTTATGCAGAAGATATCCCTCCATGACTATCTGGATTCTAACATACGCCTTGCGGCTCTTATGCAACACCTGGTCACCTACTGAACTAATGTTATGTTTAAAGGGACCTTGGAGAAAAAAGTGACGATGATTTAACTTAGTCGATGTTTGGGTAAAAGTCCGTAGACATTAGAACTCGAGTGGCGCATGAATATACAGTCAACGTGTTCGGGAGGGGATCAACTAATGACAGGTATCTGCGTTATGAAGTATTGCGAGACTTGAATGAGATATGAGAATGCTAAGTCTTACCCTGGTGGCCTGACACAGGCGTAGTGAGGGAAAACCAGAGGTGTTGTTGAACGGGCTGACAGCGACAAGCAGGAGAGGTGAACCGTAGGCATTGCTGATCCATAGCGTGGCGCTGGTGTGAAGGAGCTGAGGCGAAGAAAGACGGTGCGGGTTGAAACAGTGGGATCACATGTCCGCTTGCCAGAGGTGGACCGTGGAGTAGGTGGTGAGGGAGCGGGAGATGGAGAAATCCCAGTTGGGCAAGAGAAAGGGGGAGACGCTACTTGAAATCATCGAGGAATCTCTTGCATCTGAGGAGCGTCCTGGCAACCCGAGACGGGCGTAGAGGGGGAAATCCGGAAAGATGCTGACCATAACGGCATGTGGAAGTGAGAGAAGCTTGGCAGGCGGAGGAAGACGGCCTTTTGCTGCTTCCATCAGGTCCTCTTTGATTCTGTCGTCTCTCTTTAGACAGGCCGTCACCTCCACGTAGAGCTCCGCAGTTGATTACTTTGTCTCACAGACTGTGCAGGAGGTAATGCGTCGTGCGTCACTGGCCGAAGGTCAAAGTTAACAAGGTGACCGGAGGTTTTATTTTTTTTGTTTTTTTTTCCGGAGGTGGATCGTGGAGTAAATGAAACCCCAGGCAGGTGAGGGATAGGCGGGAGAAGCTGCTTCAAATGATTAAGGCTGGGGCCAGGAGAAATATCTTGCATCCGAGGAGCGTCTGAGTGGAAAAGAAAGGGCCAATGCGAGGTCGAAGGACGGGGAATCACGAGGCTGTGGAGAAGCTGAGACGTGCGATGAACGGATTGAACGCAACTGGGAATCAGCTGATGGCTTGGGTGTGGATCCTTTTATGCAGAGCCTGGTTGCTGATTGAACGCGCCGGGTGAGGTCCAGCGCTGAGGTCGGAGATGAGCATGACGTCGATGGGCGAACGAAGGGGGTGGAGTCTTCCAGCTTGAACTTTCACTAAAGCTTCCATGAGAACCTCTTTTTAGGGACCATGCCGAAATATGTTGTGATAGGCATGGTTCATCACGACGCTTTCACAGGAAGACAGGACCTGTCACCTTTTAACTTTAAACATCTCGATGTGGAATATTTAGCTCTCTGCAGAGACAGTAGACAAGTACCGGCAAAAGCATTTCAACCTCAATTTAATCACGGTTTATCAATCAGAGAATATTATAACATCTTCAGCGCAACAGGTCGTCATTTAAAAGATTCCTCACTGAGCTTCACCCGTCAGGAATTTAGTGCCGGATACACGCTATTCGTATTTAATCTTACAGCTGGTCAGGACAGTGATGCATTATCTGTTGTATCAAATGGAAATTTGAGGCTGGAAATGCGCTTTAGAGTCCCTCTCCCGCACACCACCACGCTGATTGTGTACGCTTCATACGATTCAATACTGGAGATCAATTCACAAAGGCAGGTTTTGGTGGATTTCTATTAAAATATGAATAATCACCAGCTGGAGAGTTTGCTACATCATCTCTTAGGAGATCAGTTTTGCGGTGTCTGGGCATGCGATCAACTACCTTTACTCGAGCATTAGTACACAGGACCTGCCTACTTCATCGTCAACACACACCCCTTGAATATGCTAGGAGAACACTGGCTGGCGAGGAATTTGGAAGACAATAAGCAAGCCATATTTTTTGATTCATATGGTTTCCCCCCTCATTTTGAATTCTACCCATCGAGCATTGTAACATTTTTAAGACGGTGGTCTTTAGAAATATTTTATCACAATGAACAGCTTCAAGACAACGTGTCCACTATGTGTGGCCAGCACTGCGTATTATACCTCTGTCAGCGTGCTAGAGGATTGTCGTTGGATCAAGTATTAGACTCTTACCACAATGATTTGCATAACAACGATGTAATAGTATCAAATTTTGTGAAAAAGTATCAATGTTGTATAAGAAATGACACCTCCTGCCTCTTTAATCACGGTACATGCTCCATGCAATGTTTAAGGATTGTCACAAGTTGTGTAATATTTTCATTGTAATTTTATTTTTCACTGTAGTTTGTGTGAGAAAAAATGTACACATGAAATCTGTTCAATAAATATTTTATTTTAAATAATCAAAAAGAATCAATATTTTCTATCAAAATATATATACTATATATTGTTGGTTGAATTCAACCAATCAGAGCTAAGGAGCCGGTTAGATTGGAACAATACAGGTATATCGACGGCTGAGTACAAACGATCAGGTTGACAAAAGGAATGGAGTGCATGTATATTGCCGGGCTGGTACAAACAATCAGCTTGACAAAAGAAAACAGAATACACATATATCAACCAGCTGCAGTCAGTCTGGAGCAATACACCCGAGACCGCGCTGCATTGCGGACTTTATCCCAACACGGGGAGGCTGTACAACAACTTTAATTCAATCTGGAGAGACTCAGGCGGACAAAAGGGAACAATTAAAAGATTTAATGACAGGAATGAATAACAGTTCTTTGGCGCTTGGACCCCGGCAGCTAATTTGAGCTGAGATTTGATGTGAACTCGATGAACATCCCGATAACTGATTAGGGATGCTCTCCCCCGGGGCCTGACACTGGTGGTGGTGGTCGGGAAAGGGTGCCATCCTAGAGCTGAAGGATGTGGGTGGAGAAGGGTTGAACGCAGCTGGGAATCAGCTGACGGCTTTGGTGTGGATCCTTTTATGCAGAGCCTGATTGCTGATTGAATGCGCCGGGTGAGGTCCAGCGCTGAGGTCGGAGATGAGCATGACGTCGATGGGCGAACGAAGGGGGTGGAGTCTTCCAGCTTGAACTTTTGCTAGAGCTCCATTTTAACAGCATTCTTAAAATGTCTGTGTACTGATGTGTTGTTCAATAACGCTTGCTAAATTGTTGATGTCCGCAGTTTTTTTCTTATATCTAACCCGCACAAGTTGCAGTAGAAAAAATACAGAAAAGGCTGAATTTATGGCGTTTTTGAGTCAATACTTTTTAAATGCTTATTTTGCTGTAACTACATCTACTTTTTTCCGTTATATATATTTACCAAATTTTGCACTAATAATTCATTTTTCCCCCTGTTTTTATCTACAAATAAAGTGAGCCAGTCAGAGCAATACAAGTATATTGCCGGGGCTGAGTACAGCTAGCCTGAAGCAATACAACCAGACTGAGCTAAAGGGGACAGCAAGTCGCTGAGTACAATAGGCGCCACCACCCGCTACGGTCAGAGGTGTTAAATTCATTTACATTTAAAACCCCGCTCACCCCATCCCGGCGCACAGCCAGACAGAGCTAAAGGAGACAGCAAGTCGCTGAGAACTACAGACGGTACCGCGAAAAGCCTAGGTCATAAGTCTAAATGATTAAAATATTTCTTTGACAAAAGGAACGGAATGCATGTATATTGCCGGGGCTGAGTACTCTAGTCTGGAGCAATACAGCCAGACAGAGCAAAAGGAGACAGCAAGTCTGGAGCAATACATGCATATTGCTGTCTTCACCCACCCCAACCCCCAAAAACCAGAAGTCCCGCCCACCTGTCAGTTTGATTGAGATGAAGGGTGTACTTATCTTTGACGTAAACTTCCAATACTAATAATAATAAAATGTCACACCATAGATTTAAGGTGTAGGGTCTTAGGTAGGGCTAACCCTCCTCAGATTGAAATAAAAAAATACTTTTTCTAACATGACCCCAACAAAAGACAGTAGATCTATTTGATAGATTGAAGAATGTGAGGATTTGTATTCCTTTGAGGATCTCGAATTGATGTGGGGTGTGGAATAAACTGAGGCCAGTTTGACATCACAAGGGAACAGAGACATGCAAGATAAAACATAAATACAACATTTCTGTCTGCTCGCCTGGCAGATAGCTGCTATTTTGAAGGATTTTCTTTGATTTCTTCGCCTTATTTTCACAGCTCCCATCTCTTCCATTGTTACACTTTTTTTTGGCACCGGCGGTGACACTTTTATGAGACGATGAGGCATGTTTCTCCCGACTGTGTCCTATTCTTGTCAGGATTCTAAATCAATATTGTATGAACTGCAAGGTGACCCTAACTTGCTCTAATAAACCTGTAATTTGTCAGCAGTCTGAAACATAAAAGGTGTCATCTGCCTTTATTTTTCTTGTTTTGTTGCAGGTTGGTCTAATTTCCAGATGCTGTTCCTTCGAGTGGTTCACATTTTCTTGTCAAAGACTAAACTTTTCTACCTCATTTCTTTCCATGTTTCCATTGAGAAGTTTCATCAAGTGTGTTTTAGTTTTTCTTTCGCTGCATAATCAGGTTTTTTTTCCCAGACTGAGGAGGGGGAAGAAGGACGCTGGTTTTCTCCTCATCATACATCCACTGCCTTCGGTTTACCTTGACCTGAGCTGTTTTATTATAAAAGGCTTGTCTCTGAGCCAGTTGGAAAGAATAATAGCAAAGCAAAATTGTCAATACAGCCAGAGTGGGAAGCAGCGTTGAGTACAATCACAGCATAACACAAGGTTACAGGGAACATTCTTGTCTGTCTCTGCCTGTGGTGGCTCCATTCAGAAGTGATTTAAGGATGAATTACAGGCTTGTGTGAATCACCCAGTTACATCATGCTATTTTTTTTATGTGAGAAAACAATTAAAAAGATTGCATGGACAAAAATACCATGTTTTGGTTTTCTTGCCATCTACTCAAGTCTTTTTTTGTCCACTAGAGTCTTTTTTTAATCACATTTGTTTTGTATGTCATTTGAAAGCCAAGAGAAGTTATCATGAAATAAGCTCATTTAAAAAGTATATTCAGTTTACATTTATTTGTATGGATGCACTTTTAAAGCACCCAGGTTGCAAACACATTGGATGCAGATGTATGTTTTGTCTGCGGGCTGGGTCATTGCATGTTGATATTTTTGGTTGCAGTGAGGTAGGGCCAGCGTTCTCCAGACCTCATGGGGTCTCATGATCTCATGATGATGATGATCATGATCCCCATGATCTCATGGGGTGTATTAGACAAGTGGTGTCCAAAGTCAATCATGGAGGGCCGGCATCCTGCATGTTAGTTCTCGCCCTGGTTCAACACACCTGGATCAAATGGTGGCTCATTAGAAGACCTCAGGAAACATGCTGAAGAGGAAGTTACTACCACCAGACAGAGAACTAGAACATGCAGGATGCAGGTGTTATGGATTAACTGGTGGCTAAATTAACTGGTGGCGGCAGCAGGAAAAGACAGATGTTTCTGTGGGCTTGGCTTTTTAGGACCACTTTACCGAACCAGGAAATAAACAATGCAATAAGCTTAAAGAACTGCAAATTTTAGCAAAAATAGTATCCGATTCCAAAAGACACCTATTAAGATATTGAGAGTAACTAATTAGAACAACTTTTATTGGTCTAATATGGTATGCTGCCTTTTTTTATTTTTTATCTGCAAAACCTTCAAAACATGTAAATTACGCAGAACTTGTCCCAACTTATGTGTTGCTTCAGAGGTTGAAACTCGTCAAAGGAAGATTGAAATAGATCTCAAGATGCCATAAACAGATCTCTTATGTACCAGGGTTTGGGGTTAGTTTGTTCATGTTTTCAGATTCCTCCGTTTGTCCACCTGAGGGTGCCATGAGGCGGTTTCCTGGAGGGCGTGCCGGCAGGGCTTGGTTCTCCACACCTGTGGGCAATCTCATCATCACCAGAGGAGTATATGAGCAGCAGACTGCCAGCACCTTGTTTCCAGAGTGTTTGGCAGTAATGGTACATCAGCCCCTCGTAGATCTGCGTTTTTTGAGATCTTTCTGAGTTTTCTTGTGGTAATCCATCTCTTGTGAATCCTCCATCTCTTGTGAATCCTCCTCAGGTCTTAATGTGGCTCGTATTGTTTTTAAATTTATTTCCTTTCATCAACAGCCTGCAAAGTGTTCCCCAGTAGAGAATACATGGACAAATACTGTAGATATGGCTCAATCTGTTGGTGGTATCTGACAGTAATGTAAGAACGTTTATTATTATAATTTTGGCTTGTCAATTTGGATATCACCACCAACTCCAACATTGGCTGTTAACATTATATGATTTAGATGAGATTCTTTTGCAACTTATCGACATTACTTTATATTCCTCTCTATTTGGACACGTAAACACCACAAGCAACACTATCAGGTATGTGATTTAAATTTTATTAAATATGATGACACCAATCTCATTGTTTAGCGACACTTACTGTGGGTAGTGTCGCTTAAAAAAGGTCAGAAACAGTGCGGTTGCATTACATGATCTGAATCAAAAACACACACTAGGCTAGAAGTGTTAACAAGCAACTCACACTACAAGTACCTGAGAGCCAATTCCAAAGTTTTTTCTGATCAGTGCTGGTTACAAAAAGCAGAAACTATTCACTTATGTTTACATTTCAGCTATTCATGAGTTGGAATTAAATTGTTTTGGTCATCCCAAATAAGAATGGGATTGTCATGTTTCGCATTGATCCGGTTATGCTCAAAAACACAATGTTTTCAAAGCCCACTGAATGCTGCTCTGAAGAAACTTGTTTTGAAACAGAATTTTCACATGCAACATTAAACACATATGCATCAAATGGGGTTTATAAGTAAAGTTTTGTCACACAAGTAGCATCGACACAACCACCTACAATTTAGAAACGTCTGCAGTGCACATAAGTTTCAACCAGGTCTCCATGGCCTCTCCAAACTCCTCCCACGCCCGAGTTTTTGCCTCAGCGACCACCCAAGCCGCATGCCGCTTCGCCCGGCGGTACCCATCAGCTGCTTCTGGAGTCCCACAGGCCAAAAAGGCCCGATAGGACTCGTTCTTCAGCTTGACAGCATCCCTCACCGAAGCTGTCCACCAACGGGTTCGAGAGTTGCTGCCGAAATAGGCACCAAAAACCTTGCGGCCGCAGCTCCGATAAGCCACCTCGGCAATGGAGGTACGGAACATGGTCCACTCAGACTCAATTTCCCCCACATCCCCCGGAATGTGTTCGAAGTTCTGCCGGAGATGGGAGTTAAAGCTCCGTCTCACAGGGGACTCCGCCAGACGTTCCCAGCAGAACCTCACTACACGTTTGGGCCTGCCAGGTCTGACCGGCTTCCTCCCCCACCACCGGAGCCAACTCACCACCAGGTAGTGGTCAGTGGACAGCTCCGCACCTCTCTTCAA
This sequence comes from Poecilia reticulata, assembly GCF_904066995.2. NCBI lineage: Eukaryota > Metazoa > Chordata > Actinopteri > Cyprinodontiformes > Poeciliidae > Poecilia > Poecilia reticulata. Next base: position 616,957 of record NC_088844.1, on the reverse strand, counting down.
CCGATTGTCCAAGACATACGGCCGCAGATCAGATGAAACGATGACAAAATCGATCATTGAACTGCAGCCTAGGGTGCCCTGGTGCCAAGTCCACATATGGACACCCTTATGCTTGAACATGGTGTTTGTGATGGACAATCCGTGACGAGCACATAAGTCCAACAACAGAACACCACTCGAGTTCAGATCAGGGGGGCCGTTCCTCCCTAACACGCCCCTCCAGGTCTCACCGTCATTGCCCACGTGAGCGTTGAAGTCCCCCAGTAGAACAAGGGAGTCCCCAGGAGGGGCACCCTCCAGTACCCTCTCTAAGGACTCCAAGAAAGGTGGGTAATCTGAACTGCTGTAAGCACAGACAACAGTCAGAACCCGTCCCCCCACCCGTAGGCGGAGGGAGGCTACCCGGGGTAAACCCCAACGTACAGGCGCCAAGATGGGGGGCAACAAGTATGCCCACTCCTGCCCGGCGCCTCTCACCCTGGGCAACTCCAGAGTGGAAGTATGACCAGCCCCTCTCAAGGAGACTAGTTCCAGAACCATAGTCATGCATCGAGGTGAGGCCGACTATTTCTAGCCGGAACCTCTCAGCCTTGCACACTAGCTCCGGTTCCTTCCCCACCAGAGGGGTAACGTTCCACGTCCCAAGAGCCAGCTTCTGCAGCCAAGGATCAGACCGCCAGGGTCCCCTTACTCGGCTGCCGCCCGTAACACAATGCACCCGACCCCTTTGGCCCCTCCGACAGGTGGTGAGCCCATTTTAAGGGGGACCCACGTCTCCTCTTCGAGCTGAGCCCGGCCGGGCTCCATGGGTAAAAGCCCGGCCACCAGGCGCTCTTTATCATGCCCCACTCTGGAGCCAGGCCTGGCTCCAGAGTGGGGTCCCGGTGACCAGCGAACGGGCGAGGGAACGCCAGATCCAAAGTTCGTCTCCATCATAAGGGGTCTTCGGGCTGCGCTTTGTTTGGTTCCTCACCTGTCTGCCTTGGGTGACCCTACCAGGGGCATAAAGCCCCAGACAGCATAGCTCATAGGATCATTGGGACACTCAAACCCCTCCACCACAATAAGGTGGCAGCACAAGGTGGAGATTTACTTGCAGGCAACTGTATGCCTTTTCTTTTTACTTTTTTTTTCCATATAAATGCCAGATGAAGATGACACTATGCATAATTCCCTTCCTCACAAAATGTAAACAGAAATGGAGTAGCATCAGATTTTAGTGGTTGTAGGAGTTCTCTTTTATCTTTGGCAGATTTCACTTCAACTGAACCAAGGTTGACGAAGCGCATTTTCGAGGCCAACAAACTGGAGTTTGGTAAAAACGAAATAAACAGGACTGGTGTGAATGCATCTTTAGAGTTATCACAGTAAATGGGGTAAAATCAAATGTGCACCATACTTTTTAGATGTGCCTTTGTAAGATACTGTTGAGTACCATGTTTAATTGTCTTCCACTTCACTATTATTCAACTGCTTAGTGACAATTCTGCCTTTCACACCAGTATTAGTCTTGGAGAGGTGCTTGGGACATTAATTTTTCATTTACGTGCATTTTCATTAGGTAATGCAAGTAGACGCACTAAACAGCAATAGGTTTACCCATTGCTAACAACCTAGACTACTATCATGTCATAGAGGCGTAAAGCCTAAATAATATTTAGTGTTTTACTTCTATATTCCTATAACACGGACAATGTTGTCATTGGATCTGGGAGTCACTAAGTCTTTCTGGAATGGATTACCTTGGCAGTCAGGACTACACTAAGGAACTCAAATAGATGGAGTGGGGCTTAGGCTCACACTCTCTCGTCAATTTAGCTCGATTACCAGTTTCTTGGAGAGATACTACTCTATTCAGCTTTCCAGGCATTCTGCACAAAAATATCCCTCAGAGACAGATCCCTCTTTGATTGAAGCTTAGCATCACCAACAAATCAGAAACAACCTTTTAGCAGTTCCTATGTTCAACTTCTTCAGCTGTTATTAGACAGCATATATTGTTATGTTGTGTTAAAGGTAGAGTTCATATTTTAGCAAAAGAAAAAAGTAACAGAGTTAATAAATTATGAAAATGATTGAGTGGCAATGATTGAGTGCCTAACAATGCATTTCTCTGAGCTTTCATGGAGAAATGCATTCATGGAGCAAAGCACTCTTTTGATGGTGCAGCGAGAGAGAAATTGAGTACCACACCGAGACAGGTACACGAAACTACTGATGTGAATCATGCAAAAAGTTTATGGCAGCAATAAAGCCACTCAGTGATAGATGCTCATGGCAGAGGAGTGTTGTACGGTGTAGCACAAAACATAACTAGAAAATTCCTGCAGAAATTTTAAAGGGGCATGCCAAAGTGTGCCCGTCGGCTTTGAGCCAGTGTTTTTATACTAAAAATTAGCATTAATGCTAAAGAAAGCTGCAACGTAGTCAATAACCTGTGGAGAGGCAGAAGCATGTAGAATAATCTGTACTTGTACCATTCATTATGTTAAAATTGATGCATATGCTAAAATTAGCCAATATGCTAATGTTAGCTCAAATGCTGGCAGTAGGATGTGGAGCAACACGACCATGTTGTTTTAATTTTACTACTCTATTCAGTATACTAAACATTTCTAATTAATGAGAAAATTAGGTAAAAGCTAACTTTAGGTAAAAGTGCTAGTGCACTAGTCATAGACAGTGAAATGCTAACTTTTGTACAAATGCTAATGACCTGCCTTGCTGAGCATCACCGCTCTTTTCCTACGACTACTCTTCCGCTCTCTGTCAGGTTTGTGATCTGTAGCATCACAGGCGCTGCGTCTGTGCCGCTGGTTCCTTAAAGGAGCAGCGACGTTATTTTCTGTCCATAGACTTTTAATCAGCTATTTATTCTTATTTATGTCAGATTTTAACATGGGGGGACATATGTGTAATGGTTATAGTCTTGAATCAGTAGTATAATGCTGAAAACACAAGCAGTTGTAAATACCAGTAAACCCTACAGTGCAGTCCTGGGGAGCTGCAGTTCCAGACACTCTGTTCTTCTGTTGCTATGGTAATTAATCCCCTGCAGCTGTGAGAGCCAAAGAGCGGGAAAATCCTCTTCAGACACAGTTTCTATACTTGGGAGACACCAGGCGTCAGTCTGAAGGACCCTGACAAAAAGCATAAGCCCTAGCAAATTTTTGTAAACATTGTACATGAGCAGGCATGTGTATCTATGTTATGACCAACTTTCAGACCAATAGGGCGATATTTATGCCTGTGAGGGGGATTTAAAAAGGGTTTTTGAGTCAGCCATAAACAGTCCTGTGTTTGTTGTTAATAGAGAAAGATTACTGATTCTGTGAGACACAAAATCTCAAATTTTTTCGTTTTTATTAATTTATGTAATCATTTTAACTCCAATCCCCAATAAAAGTAATAGCTCACTTGCCGGGATTGAGCCGCACGTTTTGATACCACTTTTGTGGGTCAGCATGCAGCGGTACGAGCCGCATTAACGGTAACGGAAGAATAATAAATTATATTTACTAGAAAATTCCTGCAGAAATTTTAAAGGGGCATGCCAAAGTGTGCCCGTCGGCTTTGAGCCAGTGTTTTTATACTAAAAATTAGCATTAATGCTAAAGAAAGCTGCAACGTAGTCAATAACCTGTGGAGAGGCAGAAGCATGTAGAATAATCTGTACTTGTACCATTCATTATGTTAAAATTGATGCATATGCTAAAATTAGCCAATATGCTAATGTTAGCTCAAATGCTGGCAGTAGGATGTGGAGCAACACGACCATGTTGTTTTAATTTTACTACTCTATTCAGTATACTAAACATTTCTAATTAATGAGAAAATTAGGTAAAAGCTAACTTTAGGTAAAAGTGCTAGTGCACTAGTCATAGACAGTGAAATGCTAACTTTTGTACAAATGCTAATGACCTGCCTTGCTGAGCATCACCGCTCTTTTCCTACGACTACTCTTCCGCTCTCTGTCAGGTTTGTGATCTGTAGCATCACAGGCGCTGCGTCTGTGCCGCTGGTTCCTTAAAGGAGCAGCGACGTTATTTTCTGTCCATAGACTTTTAATCAGCTATTTATTCTTATTTATGTCAGATTTTAACATGGGGGGACATATGTGTAATGGTTATAGTCTTGAATCAGTAGTATAATGCTGAAAACACAAGCAGTTGTAAATACCAGTAAACCCTACAGTGCAGTCCTGGGGAGCTGCAGTTCCAGACACTCTGTTCTTCTGTTGCTATGGTAATTAATCCCCTGCAGCTGTGAGAGCCAAAGAGCGGGAAAATCCTCTTCAGACACAGTTTCTATACTTGGGAGACACCAGGCGTCAGTCTGAAGGACCCTGACAAAAAGCATAAGCCCTAGCAAATTTTTGTAAACATTGTACATGAGCAGGCATGTGTATCTATGTTATGACCAACTTTCAGACCAATAGGGCGATATTTATGCCTGTGAGGGGGATTTAAAAAGGGTTTTTGAGTCAGCCATAAACAGTCCTGTGTGTGTGTTTCATAGAGAAAGATTACTGATTCTGTGAGACACAAAATCTCAAATTTTTTCGTTTTTATTAATTTATGTAATCATTTTAACTCCAATCCCCAATAAAAGTAATAGCTCACTTGCCGGGATTGAGCCGCACGTTTTGATACCACTTTTGTGGGTCAGCATGCAGCGGTACGAGCCGCATTAACGGTAACGGAAGAATAATAAATTATATTTACTAGAAAATTCCTGCAGAAATTTTAAAGGGGCATGCCAAAGTGTGCCCGTCGGCTTTGAGCCAGTGTTTTTATACTAAAAATTAGCATTAATGCTAAAGAAAGCTGCAACGTAGTCAATAACCTGTGGAGAGGCAGAAGCATGTAGAATAATCTGTACTTGTACCATTCATTATGTTAAAATTGATGCATATGCTAAAATTAGCCAATATGCTAATGTTAGCTCAAATGCTGGCAGTAGGATGTGGAGCAACACGACCATGTTGTTTTAATTTTACTACTCTATTCATTATACTAAACATTTCTAATTAATGAGAAAATTAGGTAAAAGCTAACTTTAGGTAAAAGTGCTAGTGCACTAGTCATAGACAGTGAAATGCTAACTTTTGTACAAATGCTAATGACCTGCCTTGCTGAGCATCACCGCTCTTTTCCTACGAATCCTCTTCCGCTCTCTGTCAGGTTTGTGATCTGTAGCATCGCAGGCGCTGCGTCTGTGCCGCTGGTTCCTTAAAGGAGCAGCGACGTTATTTTCTGTCCATAGACTTTTAATCAGCTATTTATTCTTATTTATGTCAGATTTTAACATGGGGGACATATGTGTAATGGTTATAGTCTTGAATCAGTAGTATAATGCTGAAAACACAAGCAGTTGTAAATACCAGAAAACCCTACAGTGCAGTCCTGGGGAGCTGCAGTTCCAGACACTCTGTTCTTCTGTTGCTATGGTAATTAATCCCCTGCAGCTGTGAGAGCCAAAGAGCGGGAAAATCCTCTTCAGACACAGTTTCTATACTTGGGAGACACCAGGCGTCAGTCTGAAGGACCCTGACAAAAAGCATAAGCCCTAGCAAATTTTTGTAAACATTGTACATGAGCAGGCATGTGTATCTATGTTATGACCAACTTTCAGACCAATAGGGCGATATTTATGCCTGTGAGGGGGATTTAAAAAGGGTTTTTGAGTCAGCCATAAACAGTCCTGTGTGTGTGTTTCATAGAGAAAGATTACTGATTCTGTGAGACACAAAATCTCAAATTTTTTAGTTTTTATTAATTTATGTAATCATTTTAACTCCAATCCCCAATAAAAGTAATAGCTCCCTTCTCGGGTACGAGCCGCACGTTTTGATACCACTTTTGTGGGTGGGCACACAGCGGTACGAGCCGCATTAACGGTGACGGAAGAATAAATATATAATAATAATAATAAAGAGGCGTTCTATTGGGTGTAGAACAATAGGTGCCTGCCATGCAATGCATGGAGGCAGTACTGACTTGCTTCGCAAGTCAGTACTGCTCTCCTTATGCATTGCTATGGCATGCCCCTAACAAGTGTAAGATGAGATCATTTAAGCCAAGATGTTTCCCTGAAGAAGATAAAAATAGGCAGCACAAGAGGACATAGGCATGTTTGTTGGGAGGGGGGTTAACTGAGCTTAAGTTATCCTCAGTACTTGGCTGAAATATATATTATCTACAGAATGGGGTGGACATATGGACTTGGAATTTTACCGTGATATTATGCGGTTTTATTGTGATGACAATAAAAGTGACAGTAAAAAAAATGTCACATTTAAACATGTTTTCTAATTTGTTGATGCTCTCATGAAACGGATGGTGGAAATAATCGTAAAACTAACAATGCTGACAAAACACTCAGTTTTTGAGGTTTACAAACATGAACTGCAGTTTATCATAATCAGGATAAATTTAAATTATCATGATAAGAACTGTTTCATGATAAGAATAAATTGTGCAATAAATGCTCACTTCTTCAAAAAGCACAAACAAGTTATTCAGGGAAATATATTAAAGTACAAATGTTTTCAAAAAAGACAAACAAATTTAACTTATTTTTCCAGTGTACACATTTTGGGCTAGTTTTAAAAACATGACAGTCAAGAATAAAATGTTTGTCTAAAAAGCAAATATATACCAGATAATTAGTATGGTTACCACTACTAAAAGCACCAAATTTACTTGTCTTGGATAGTTAAATCTGTTAAATGGATCTGTGAAAATTAAAAGTATTAACATTTGAAACTAAAGCTAAATAAAGAAGTTCAAGTTATTGAAAAATTAGGTGGTCTTCTAGCTTAATTGCCTAATCTGAAGCTTCAATTGGAAGTTCCGTATAAAAAAGTATGCTTGCGCTTGGTGCCATGTTGGATTACAGTAAATTCTAAGAATGCTAGTTTGTAGCCTATGTAATGCTAACATTAACTTTTCCAATGCTAATGTTAGCCTCCATGATAATGGGCAGCAGAGAAAGAAAGCAAGCCAATGGGTGACCAGCCTAGGCATACTAGCTTCACCAAAGCTAAAGTGAAAAGTCTCCCTCTCATTAGCCAGTGCCGGTTGCTCAGCGACCGATGCTGGCCTGTCATTCATCAAATCGGTAGCTGGCTTCAGGAATGACTAGAGCCTCCTGCTACAAGGAAGTAGTTGCTGCTGGGTGTGCAAAAGTTTTAATTATGGTATTTAAGGCCCCTGGATTTGCATTGCTTGTTGACGGATCCTTGTTGCCTACCAACATGCTGACCAATTTGATCCTTCTGAACTGGAAAAATTGACTGACCAGAGATTCATACTTTTACTCGGAGCCTTCCTGCACACAGACATGACTACATATATTAAGTCAAATAAAAGAATGTATCAATAAGACTTGCATATAAAAAAATAAAAAGTTACTGACTTCCCTTTTTTTATAGAGTTCCTTTAATAAAAACTAACAACTGTCTTGAAGTTTAATACCTCTGCTCAGGGGCAAGATTTGTGACAAATTGTTACAGGCTTTTGTTTTTATTGTTACAAGGTGCAGAAGTCTCTACCTGCCAGGCCTGACTCCGAGAAGAAACCTTCAAACTCACACTTGGGTCAATCCAAAACTTTTGGTGTCTGTCCTCCACAGAAGATATTTATTCTCCACTTACGTTGGCATTTATTTAAAATGATTAACTACATTTTGATAACCTTGTATAGACTAATGTCCTGATAAGTTATGTAGCTTCTGTGTTGATGTGAACAATTTAGGTCAGTGTTGCCCAAATTCTGTCCTGGAGGGTCGGCGTCCCTGTTTTAGTTCTCTCCCTGGTTTAACACACCTGGATCAAATGATGGCTCATTGGAAGGCCTAAGAAAAACATTGACATGCTGAAGGGTTGTTACTACTAACAGAGAGAGAACTAAAACAAGCCGGCCCTGGAGGATCGACTTTGGGCACCACTGATTTTAGGTTTTCAAGACTTCTATAACTTCTTCTGAGGTAAATCGATCATGTTTATCTACTTGCTTGAACCAGATATTTACATTACCTGTATAAAAATAAAATACACATTTTGATTCTCGCTGTCTTAGGTTACATCAGACTTAACCTTTGTTTCATGTCATTTCAGATTACTTTGCCAGAGTTTTGTTGGAACTCAGCTCTGTTACGTCTGACAGAGGTCGAGTCAGGTTTGTAAAAATGTTGCTTTCACAAACATTTTCAGCTCTGCCTACATTTTTTTAAAGAAACCAATATCAGCAATTTGCTACACAAAACATTTATTTTATTTTCCTAGAGCCTCTTTCTACAAACAAAATTCTTCCTTTACAATCTTATCTATTTTGTAAAGTGCACCAGTCCCTCGTGCAGCAAAACAATATGCAGCATGATGGCGTCACCCTCGTACTTGACAACTGAAGTTTGGGTTCTGAGGCTTTGTTTTTTTTGTTCCTTGTTTATTCCTTTCTCTTTCTTCTTCAAATACAACAAAAGCTGCTTCCATAACAAATGTGCACAAAATTTTGTAGATATTCTGCCAACACCGGAAAAACACTTTTTTGTAATTGCGGTGTTTCCATTAAATAAGAAATACCATTAAAATGTCACATTAATAAGTTTGTTCAAGTGATAAGTCACTAAAAATCATGGCAACAATGGAAGTAAACAGATATATTTATATTTCAGCCACAGCGCTAGCTGATCATCTATCAGCCATCAGAGACTCTGGCATCTTATTAAGGAGTTGGTGCGACAAGCTCCTTATGCTAGGGAGTTGCTACGTATACATGCTGTGTTTAAATTAATTTGTAGGAAACGATTTTACAGAAAAGCAGTGGATTCCACACTTTCAAATGACAAACTCAGCTTTTGATGAACTATGCGACGGTGTGAGCCTGTAGTGAATCCAGCTGCTGCTGTACATGAACTGGTGTGATTCATGTCATGTGAAAAAAATATGTATCCATTGGTCAAACACTTTGCAAAGTACACCAATTTCAATACAGCTGAAATACCAATGTATTGTAGCACAAAAACATTTGATCAAAAAACTGTTTGTTTTTAATTGGCATGTTTCCATTTAGTAAATTTATGTTTGTAATTACAAATTGTGCAAATTGATGTGCATGGAAACCCAGCTAATTGTCATTTTGGTCAAACACTTCCAGTTTCCTTTTATCAGACAACAAAAGCATTCATAAATTAATATAATAGCCCAGCAGACTCCAATCTGGATATTGTCTGATTAAAAACACCCACAGGCAGCCTTTTTATTCTACTGAAATGGGGTGAAAGCAATCTTTATGGTAAACTCCTGACTTTGCAGAAAGTCATTTTATTCTGACACTTAGCTAATAGAAATAATCTTCAAAATCCTAACTGGCCTAAAACGGAAAATGTTAATTCCAACCTTCTGATGAAATACTGTATGTTCCCTTCTTATACAATGTATGGAAATATCTCATTCCGAGCGTGATCCACAGCGTAATTCACCATAACATTTATGTTCTGACTATGCGGGACAGATGCAGTCAAACAGGTGGCAGGCTCTGGCATTGTGTTTCCAACTGTGACTGCATACCACCAAGTGTGGACGTGTTTCTATCTGTAAAACTAACACAGCCTGGCACAACCGTTTTGCGTGAAAAATATATTTTTCAGAAACGCTCCTGTAACGTAGTGAAAATGAGACGAGAGATCGGTTAAACACAATGAGCCAGGAAGTGCTTGAAACATTTACAGGTTTCTGTCTGGGGTCTAAAGTCTATGATCTGATCTGAGGGGCCAAACGGACATCCACCTGGTTGTCGGCTCTAAAGGTCAGTTTGATTTTGTAAGTGTGCAGGACAAAGTGAATGATCCAGTCAAAGAGAAAGGACACTAATGCCCGGTGCACACACACACACTCAAACATGCACTTCATCCAGATTTGACAAGGTTAGTTAATCATCTGTCACAGGGACAGAAAAGGGACAAACTCCCCTCTCCTCTGTCTTTCGTCTATCTCTCCCACTTCATTCCTCCCTCCATCTCTTCCATCATGTCCTCAAACCAAGGACATCTGTCCTTTTCCACCCACATTAACCCCGCTTCGTGTCCTTCCTCTCCCGCCCCTTCCTCTCTTCTTGTCCCAGCTCCCTCCTCTCCTCTATTCACAATCCGATTCCCTTTTTCTTTCCTCTCTGGCAAGGAGAGAGCTGTCTCTCCATCATTCAGTGCTCTAATCGGCCACATGTCATTTGCTCCAGGGCCTTTAGCTCAAGGTAAATCTAAAGAATGAAGACAGAAAAAAGGATGAATTGCTTGGTGGAAAGGGGAACCACGGGTGGGAGATGGAGTCAGTGTAAACCGAGGCAGGAAATTATTGTGTTGTAGACGGAGGTAGAAGATGGAGATGCGAGGACATGAAAGCAGATGGAGTTCAGTAGCGATAAATGACCAACTTGAGTTTGTGTGTATTCAACACTGCTAATTTCAAAAGGTAAAGAATCCAACTAGACAGTTAGTTTCTGACTTGGGCCATACGGGGGTTCTCACTGTGCATTTAAATGCTATACAACCCTGCAGGATTGTTCTGAGGCTACAGACTGGATTGCTCTTTGTCAGTCACATGGAGAGGACAACAGTTCCATGATCGTGTGATGGACTTCTATAAACGTCTGTGTAAACAACACTATCCCCAACAAAACAGTGATAAGCTTCCCTAATAATAAATGTTGTTCTCTTACTTAAAACCGTGAAAAACATAGTTAATAGGTAAACAAAAAAACATTGTTGCATCTATTGTTTTAAAATTAATAGGAAAAAGAGAACATTGCAAAAACACAAAATCTGATTAAGTAGTATCTGTCTAGTTTCTAGTGCAAATAAGACAAAACTAACTCAAAAATAACTTTTCAGCAGGAAATATACGCTTGTTTTAAGTCAATAACTCCTAAATATTGATGAAAAAGGTACTTGTTCCATTTTCAGATTATTTCACTTATAACAAGATATTTTCCCAATGTTTCTAGTGAAATGATCTGCCAATGAACTTTTACGCTTTCATCAATATGAAGAAATGACTTAAAACAAGCTCCTATATCTTAATGAGAAGCTGCTTCTAAGTTAGTTTTCTCTTATTTCAAGAGAATTAAGATATTTGCACTATAAATTGGACCAAAAATACTTGGGAAGATTTTGTGTTTTTGCAGTGAAGACAAAAAATTTACAAGTAAGCAAAAACAAAATATAGAATGATAAAATTAAAAAGAAAATGCAAAAATAGGACAGAAGAGCAGAATGAAGTATTGGTTACAGCAGAGACATAATTCTATTTATAAGGGAAACAAAAGATTGAATAGACAAAGAAATGAGGCCAAAGTAACAAGGAAAGCCACTGGCTGTTCAGCCAGGAGGGGGAGGATGGGGGCTGACATGCATCCATCAGCGCAACGCTAAGTGTGAAAATCCACCAGGGACAGAAACACCAGTCAAGTCAGGAAATAAGAAAATGATTAAGAGCAATTTAATGTCATACCGTCACCAAGCCCAAACAAACATCAGTCACAGGGAAACTAATGTGACTGCACCTCTGTCTCACTTCACCAGCACTCGCTCGCTCATTCATTCATTCCTTTCTCTCTGATTATTGGTGATTCATCCCCCACCGAGATAATACCATCCAGTTGCCCCTAACCCAAATGACCACACAAATTTTCCCCCACAGTGTGTAACTGTTTCCATATGACATCAAAACATGCAGGATGGTTTGAGCTGCTGCGTCTCTTCTAAGCTGCAACACACTCTCTCCACTCCTGCTTCAAACTACATGTAATTTATTGTTCTAAAACACCAAATATTAGCATCCTAAAGCTTTTAAACACTGCCCCCATCAGGCTGCAGGCAACCATTACAACATTGTCTTAAAAGAATAAACGCTTCAAGACATAAAAGCTGTAAAGAGAAAAAGAAAAGGTTTTAAAAGGTTTTAGAGGAGTAGTATTACCATTACACTTCCCTCCATTGGTGGGGTCTCCATAGTAACCAGGGATGCAGGTCTGACAGTGTGTCCCTGCTGTCAGATTCCCACAGTGCTCACACACACTGCTGTTCACACACCTGCTGTGGTCATTACATTGACACGCTGGAAGGAAGCAAAACGCAGCATTAGTGGATTCAATAGGTGCAACATGACGGAAATGAAAATGCTTTCATTGCATTTTTATTTTCGATTGTGGCTAAAACTGTTTGCGACTTTAACTTTGGTTCACATTACACTTTAACACATTGAATAGCGAGTTTTTAAGTTTGTGGTTGTAACAATGTCAAAACATTGATGTAATCACGCCTGTTGAACAAGGAGGATTTGGTGCAAATGTCCACTCACCAGGACACTCAATAAAGGCAAAATTGTAGGCTCTGACCCACCACCATGTCCCTGTCCAGCAGTCTGGATCCAGACCTGGTGCTTCAAGGTTTCAGGGGCCCTCAATAGGAACCTTTCATGCACACGCCTCTGCCAGTGTTGCTGAGGTCACCACACCAGCCGTACTTGACTCTATTCAGGCACTTGGCACAGGTCCTGAGACCCAAACAGTTCTGAGCTGGTAGGATTGGAAAGACAGAGGAAAAAGATTAAAAATCAGTTCAGAAAAGATGCAATAATGAAAATTCTGCACGTTGTTGTATAACAGCAAGGTTCCGAATGAATGGAATCAGATTTCATGCCACTACGCCAAAAAATGATTGAGAAGCTGCAATGACTGGACGAAATGCAATACCTCCAGAGATTATTTTAAAGGGAACCAAATAACACATCCCAAAACACAATAAAATAAACAAGCATAAGAAAGATTACAGTAAAGAGAGTTGACTTATTGACTCCATCCATTTTCTTACACCCTTGTCCCTTAGTGGGGTCTGGAGGGTTGCTGGTGCCTATTTCCAGCTAACGTTCTGGGCAAGAGGCGGGATACACCCTGGACAGGTCGCCAGTCTGTCGCAGGGCAACACAGAGACACATAGGACAATCAACCATGCACCCACACACTCACACCTAGGGGCAATTTGGAGAGGCCAATTAACCTGACAGTCATGTTTTTGGACCGTGGGAGGAAACCGGAGTACCCGGAGAAAACCCACGCATGCACAGGGAGAACATGCAAACTACATGCAGAAAGACCGGGGCTGAGAATTGAGCCCAGAACCTTCTTGCTGCAAGGCAACAGCTCTACCAACTGCGCCACTGTGCAGCCCCTTATTAGACTCGATCTTTTAGTTCAATGTAATCCAACTATGATCTGGACTAGCGGTTCTCAACGTGGTCAGTACTGCTCCCCGAGGGGCGTTCAGAGGACGACAGGGGGCGCTGGCGGACATTTTCACAAAAGGGGGGCGCATTCCTTTGGGGGGCGTTTGGTCGAAGGTAAACGTTACACCTTATATGCAGAACAATACCAGTTTAGACTTTGAGCAACTTGGTAAAACTGTATTGTGTAACATTAAATCATGCTTGGCTACAACTGTATCAATGGCAGTTCTCCTTCTATTCAGTGTTTGTAGCTTCTTGGTGCAGCTCCGCTCCTGCTACTGGTAACTTCACCGCACCAGTTCAGTGTTACACGGTCTGATGACGTTGCTGTGATTCCCTTTGGTATTTTTGTACATGTTTTGCCAGTTCTGTGATCATGTCAAAGCAGCAACTTATATTAAAAAGTGTTTTATTTCCGTTTGAAGGCTGCACGCTTCCATGGATTGGAAGGACAACAGAAAATCGCTCTAATAAACATGTAATTACTAAAATCACGATACCCTCACTTTGTATCCCTCTGAAAAATGAACCCATTTAAATAAAGAAATCCCTCCATGGGTGATACCACAATAGAGAGCGTTCATTTTATAGCGTTAACACCGGTGCTGTAAGTGGTCCAGTATGAAACATGTGTGATAGAACGACGATACCACAGCACTTTTAAATTTCAATTATCAGAATACCGAAATTGTTTCTGTTGTTTTAAAAGGTTTATGTCAGTCTGCCTTTTACCCATGTATTCGCTTCCCGACAGCCCTGTACCACAGGGGGTTTAAAAAAAATAAAAAAAACGACGTTGCACATTGCGCAAAACTCTGGGACACAAGCGGGACATAAAACGGAGCAACGAATTAGATGTGAATTATGGCATAAAAACAATGAAAAATCAACACATGATGTGAAACACATGATGATTAGGCGGCGCAGCAGGAGAAGAGTGAAGATTACTAATGGTGAGCGTCAATAAATGATAAAATAAATCTAGCAACAGGAAAGAAACGAGAGTGGACATAGCATTAAACTAAAAGAGGATAATACTAATCAAAGGAAACTAAATGGAAATGAAAGAAGAACAAAATGCAAGAATAAACTAAGAAACTAAAGTAAATACAGAGGAATAAACTGGTATGGCAAGACCTTTTGAGCAATAATTAATACAGAGGACTGTATGGCAAGAATAAACAGACACTATTTCCAGATAAAAGGTAAAATAATATTGTTGAAGTGCCATGGGTTTGTTGAGACCATATCTTAGTACTGAGAATAAATATATCTTACAGACCATAATAGTAAAGAACTGATCACTTATTTATGTTTTTAATTAGATTTGATATATTAATTTCTTCAATATAATTTTTCATGTCAGTGTTAATGTCATGAGGATGTTGACTCCATGACACTTTCAATTTGACTCATTAGGATTTGATTAAGAACCAGATTTGTTCTTCGTAATTTCTGTCCAGTAAAACTATTAATCTATAAATCAATAGACAGGTCTATCTATATAAAGATATAATCCATGTTTCTGTCTCATATTTGTATGGCATTAAAAAGATCTGGCACTTTTGTTTTTCCACTGAAAGCTCTGGTTTGCACAATAAATGCCATGTGGGTGAAACTTTATGGATGATACTCTGATGTCCCATTCTCCTGAAGGCAGCACAGACCTGCACCATCAGTAACCGACAGAAACACTGAAGAGAAGAAGAGTTATGATTAATGTAGTTACAGTTCTATCCATGTTTTAATGTTGCAGAGCTCCGGCATTTTGCAAATAGATCAAAATTTAAACTGGCATTGTTGTACATCTTTTATCTGGTCATTTTGTGGAATATTTAACAACTAGAAAACGGCACAGAATAAGAATATTTTTTCCACTCTGATTGGCTGCTGTTAGGCCTACCAATTTTAAGTTGAATGTCCATTGCATTTTTCGTAGACGCCTGTGAAAATAATTTCTATTTACAATGTTTTTTTGTAGAGGTGTGCCGATCGATCGGTCACCGATCATAATCGGCGATCATTGGCTCTTGTTGCCGATACCGATCACCTGCATCTCATTTCGCAGCCTGCCTGTGCAGCTGGTTTCCTCTTTCCTTCACACTGCGCAAATGCGCAGCAACAAATCCTAAACGATGTGGAACTATAAGGCACTGAGTGAATGGGGAAGTTTGTGTTGCGGTGGAAAATTGAAGCACGTCAAAATGCATCAACACAACAAAGCTAATACGACATAAAAACAATGCCATACTTGACGGAGTTTGGCTACATCGAGGCTCACTGCAGAAAAGACATATAGAGGATCAGATAGCAGGTAAAGCAGCGCACAACTACACTCACCCGGATTAGCATGATGGTCAGAAAGCTAAACAAATAACCCGCAAAATTATTTTTAAGTCTTCGAGCTGCGATGTAAGACGCTGGTTCTGCTCTTGCTGTTGAACCGCTGCTACGCGCTACAGGTAGTAATATTTGACAGACGGAGCGCCGCTTTTGCTCCACCAGGTAGAGACACTCACACCGAACCTCTGCTTAAAGCTGCAGCATCTAACCTAAAAAAATACATTTTACATACGTATTAAAACTTTTGCTGTCCTAACACGAGACAGATAATCTCTGAAAAAATAATCGATCGATCTCCCAGTTCTGCATAATTACTCCGCTCAGTCAGAAACAGCCAATCAGAACTAGCAGTAATCAGCTAGCCGCCATGCTATCAGGAAGTTTTCATTCAGTAACTCAGGATTGTTTATTGTAATGGTACCTGTATTTGCCTTTGAATGTTAAGTTTTATACTTGGAATTTTTTGGCAATGTTGAGAGGTTTTATTGTGGCTATTTGCATTATTTAGCCTCTTCAGAGCCTTCATATGTTATCAGTCTGTTAAAGAGAGTATTATCAATAGCAGTACAATTTGCACAATGTTTAGTTTTCTTCTTGGAAAAAGTTATTAAAACGAAGTTTTTGTCTAAATTAAGGTGAATTCATGGTTCCTTTTTCCACATAATATAACCGGTAGTGTTTATGATTAAAAAATAATAATAATTATGTGATCGGTATTGGTGATCGGCCCTCCTGGGTGATCGGAATTGGTATCGGCAAGAATAAACCTGATCGGTACATCTCTAGCTAAAACGGTCTCATAATTTACAAATGCACAGACTAAGATCCACAAATGCAAAAGATTCACAAATGCACAGCACGAGATTCACACTTACGAGCTCCCTCTGGCCTGTGAGTTACAAAGTAGTGGGGATTAAAAGGATTTTAATAAGTTAACAGCTGTACTTGCAAGCATATATTTTCTTCAAAATGAGTTCAAATCAAATGAAAAACAAAGGAGGTTGTTTCTAATGTTGCTAGGTTACAGAACAACGTTTTGTACCGCAAAGTAAAAAGAATGTAAATTAATATTATATATCAGAGAAGCAGTAGTTTGGAAGACGCTATAATGACCATAAATGTATTAATTTATTCATAAATGAAGTCACATGAACAATACAGTAGATGAACAGAATGGGGTTGTGGTTATAATTAATGTCGGAAGAGTTCACAGCCCCTCTTTGAAGGGGCGAATACAAGGCAGCCATATTAGCTTGCTACATTAGCTGTAGCATCTCTTGGAAAACTTTTACCAAGACTGCCCATCTCAGTCTCACCTAAGACACATACAAACAACCCGGAAAGTTATCAGTTATCTTTAAAGATTCTAGACTTGGCGCAAGTGATATTCCTTTTTTTAATTAAACACGGGAAAATTGGGTGTGGGACAGCCAAGAGAAGAGGGGTTGAGGTCTAGCAGGTAGCGAGAACTAATATGCCAGCATTACATGGCATAAGATTAACAACGGCCCAAACCCGTGTTTTAAATCAAGCTTTAATATCATGTATCAAAGTTCATGCGCAAAATAAAATATACTACAGAAATATGAAAGCATAGACTCACCATTGGGGTTGGGTTTGCGTTCGCCTCCATGGTCGGTAGCCTCGGTGATGCTGGTATTTCTTCAATATGACGCTCGCGTCATGTGATTGGCTGGGTGTTGAAATCTGACAACGATTGCTAATGTCTGTGACCTGAAGTAACCTTGCCATTTTTGTACAGCAAATTTTTAGACGCTGAATTTGAGACAGCGAATTTGAGCAAATTGAATTTTTAGGACACTGAAAATATTGCATTTGAATTTTTAAAAGTTGAATTTTTTAAACACTGAAAAAATATATATTGAAAATCTCATCACTTTGAAATGGGAATGTGAATTTTTTTAACAAATGAAAATTGCAAACATGTACAAATAATACTGAAATTTTGGGGGGGTCAAAATTGTATTCTGAATTAATTTTGAAATTGAAAAAGTAAGCGCAAATATACAACATTCAAGTTTCAGATGCATTTTTTATTCAAATTCTGATGGCACATATTTACTTCCATATTTGAGACTCCCCCGACATCTCAAAATTGACAATACAACAGTAAAGGCCAGCTCTGCTAACAGTAAATGTAAAGTAATGCACATCAATGTGTATTTTCGAAATGGATACATATTTTTGCATATTATGCTTTATATCAGGGGTCCCCAAACTTTTTCCTGTGAGGGCCACATAACTTTTCCCTTCTCTGCTGGGGGGCCGGAGTCAGTTTGTAACAGAAAAAGTGTGACGATTGCAGGAGTGCGTAAATGTAAAAATGTATTGTTTTCCAGAAAGCACAATCAAATAATCCTCTCTGGGTTCTTCACAGAAAATATCCAGGAAGGATTATAATTCGTATTTCCCTAACTATGAGCCACAGCGGACTATAAACCACAACCCCAAAGTTTTTTTTTGTTTTTTTTTTTTCCAAAACATTTTTATTAGTTTTATGTTTTCACAAGTAAAAACAATAGATCATACAGTGTACTGCTTATAACCTTACATCGGTGTGCAAAGAGAAACAAAAACAAGAAAAACGAAACAAAAAAACAACAACAAAAAAACAAAAAACAAAAGGGGAAGCCATCGTACAATGTTACATTTATGTAATATCATGTATCCAATAGACATGTTTAAAGCCTGATAACATAAACATAGCTAGCCGGGAGGTAAGAAAAAGGAAAAGAAAAATGCCTTATGATACAAAGGGAGGGTGTCCTTTAGTTAAGACCTGGTGAAACCTTCCACTTCATAGGATTCTGACCTCTCATCACAAGTTGCGTCAACTCTTTAGGTAGATAGCTAAGCACAGGAGACCACATATCAAGGAAATGTTTTTCATTACCCTTAAGAACTGCACTAATCCTTTCATGAGGGAGGACCCTAAATATTTCTCTGTACCACTGTGTGACAGTTGGTGGCTTATCCTTAATCCAATTAATTAAAATGCATCTTCTACCTAGAAGCAATAATTTGTCACAAAGCTTGAAGTGTGATTGTGTCAGAGTGACTGATTTTGAAGGGAGGCCAAGAAGAAACAGACCTGGATCACATCTGATCTTTACATGAAACACGTCACTCAGCTCTTTAGAAATTGCATCCCAGAATCTTTTAATCAGTTTGCATTGCCAGAAATAATGGTAGTATGTTCCAACCTCTCTTCCACATTTGGTACATAGGGGAGAAAGCTGCCGATCCATCTTATTCAGTATAAACGGTGTTATATGTAAGCGATGTAAAATTTTATACTGTGTCTCTCTGAGCGTATTACATATAAAAGTTGAATTAACTACATTAATGGCTTCTTGCCAGTCATCCTCAATGTATACTGTATCAAGGTCTTCCTCCCATTTCCGCGCAATGTCCCCAGCACCACCTGGGGTGAGAGAGTAAAGCACTGCATAGAAAGCAGAAATAAAATGCCTAAGTTTTTTCCGGTCAACAAGGAATTTCTCAATCTCATTGTGTGTGACCAAGCCAGAAGGGGAGAGCCCCAAAGAACCAATGAAATGGCGAATTTGAAGAAAACCAAAAAAGTCTTCTTTAGGAATACCAAATTTTAACTGTAATTGTTGAAATGTCATAAGTACATTCTCTGTAAACAGATCTCCGATCACTCTCACTCCTCTGCTATGCCACAGGTCAAAAATGTTGGGCTTAAGGCCTGGGATAAAGTCCTGGTTTCTTATGAGAGGTGTCAGGAGTGAGGAGCAGAGGCCACCTCCTGCGTGGTTCCAAATCCTCTGCCACACTCTAATTGTGTTGTAAATAATTGGATTATGTTTAATATCTCTTGATAACTTCTTCCTATCTCCAGTGGTGAGGCTCCACAAAGAAGCAGGCTGAGAAGCCCACGAATCAAGGCAAGAGTTTGAGTTAAGATGAGCCTGTAACCACTCCCACAGATAACGAGCATGGCAAGCCCAGTTGTAATAGTAGATGTTTGGCAAAGCCAAGCCACCTCTGTCAACAGGAAGCTGTAAAACCTTGATTTTCTGTCAAGGTCTCTTGCCATGCCAAATGAATCTGGAGAATGCTCTCTCTATATCCGTAGTGACTTTTTTGGATAGCCAAAGAGGTAACATTTGGAGGGGATATAAAAGGCGTGGAAAAATGTTCATTTTAATTAAACTTATACGCCCCATAAATGATAAGGGAAGGTCATGCCACCTTTCTAAGTCCCTTCTTATTTTACTAACTATTGGAGAGAAATTAAGCTTCCATAGTTCTGACAGGTTAGGGGACACCTTAATTCCCAGGTAAGTGAAGCCATGTTGGGAACATCTCAGGGAACACCTAGAGGGTAGGTCCTGCACAGTAGCAATACCTAATGGCATTGCTTCTGATTTATCAAAATTGATTTTATACCCTGAAAAGGAACCAAACTCATAAATAGTGGATAAGATAGCTGGTATTGAGATGTCAGGTTTTGTTACAAATAACAGAATATCGTCTGCATATAACGCTATTTTATGGATTTTACCATCAATCATCACACCATGCACATTTTGTTGTGACCTAATAACCACTGCTAGGGGCTCCAGTGCAAGAGCGAACAGAAGCGGGGATAGAGGACAACCCTGTCGAGTTCCCCTGTGTATTCTGAAAGATGGAGATTGAACACCATTAGTCATGACACAGGCTGATGGGGAACTGTAGAGTATCTTGATCCATTTCAGAAAATCACCCCCTATCCCGAATCTCTCCAAAACATTGAACAGGTACTTCCATTCAATCCTGTCAAATGCCTTTTCAGCATCTAAAGATACAGAAAAAGCTCTACAGTTCGTTTGGCTTGCGTACTGAATTACATTAAGTAATCTCCTCATATTTATGAAGGAGAAGCGATTCTGTATGAATCCAGTCTGATCTGGGTTTATTAAGAAAATCAGCAGCTTCTCCAGTCTCGTTGCAAGTAATTTAGAGAGCAGCTTACTATCTACCCCGATAAGGCTAATAGGTCTATATGAGCCACAGATGTCTGGTGGTTTATCTTTTTTGAGGATGAGGTTGATGTTTGCCAGGTTAAGAGTTGGTGGCAAACTTCCGCACTCAAACGAGTGCATAAACATGTCAGTAAGTGGTCCTACCACCAGGTGGCTTAATTTCTTATAGAATTCTGGACAGAAACCGTCGGGTCCGGGAGCTTTTCCACCCTTAAGGGAGGCGATGGCTTCTCTGACTTCTATCTGAGAGATTGGAGCACCTAAGACTTCTTGTTGTTCCTCTGTCAGGCGAGGTAGAGCCGCGCCACTTAAGAATTCCGTTATTTTAACATCGGATGAACTGCATTCAGATGAATAAAGTTTTTGATAGAATTCCCTCATAACCCTATTAATGTCTGTCGTTTTATGATGTCTGTCCTGGTTGTTGTCTTGTAGTGATGAAATTGTGTTTGCTTCCATTCTGCCTTTTGTTAGCCTTGCTAGTAGCCGACCCGGTTTGTTCCCTGACTGGTATAATCTGTGTTTAGCAAAGAAAATGGTTGATTCTGCTTGTTTTGTTAGTAATTGATTTAAAGCTGAGCGAGCTGCTTCTAGTTTCTTAGACAGTGCTCTAGAGGGTGTATTTTTAAATTGCAACTCTGTTTGTTGTACTATTCTTTCTAAGTGTAATTGTTCTTTGATGGCAGCTTTTTTCTGAGCTGTGGTATATGAAATGACACATCCCCTAATAAAAGCTTTAGCTGTCTCCCAGAGTAACGAAGGGTTGATATCTGGGGTCTTATTAGTATCCATGAAGAAATTCCATTGCTCTGTAATGTAGTCAACAAAAGATGGGTAGCTCAGTAAAGAGGGATTCATCCTCCAGTGGCGAGAAGCAGGATCAGCATAAGGGGGGTTAATACATAAAATAACAGGAGAGTGATCAGAGATTGTACATGTTCTGATTGAACAGTTTCTAACTCGATCCAAAACCATTCTTGAAGATAAGAAGAAATCAATCCGAGAGAACGTTTGATGGGGTTGAGAAAAAAAAGTATAATCTCTCTCTCTAGGGTTAGTGACTCTCCAGGTGTCATACAGTTCTAAGTCTTGGCAAAACTCTTGTAATCTCAGACTTTTTCTTGAAGTTGTAGTAGACCTAGGAGGAGACTGGTCAACGTCTGGGTCGTGAATACAATTAAAATCCCCCCCCCACTACTATGTACGGTGTGTGTACTGAAGCAATGTCCGACAGCAGTTTTGGGAAGAAAGTGGCCTCATATATATTTGGGCCATATATGCAACCTATTAGGATGTGTTCTCCAGAAAGATAACCTGAGATAAGAACATATCGACCATCATTGTCGCTCATAGTTTTCTCCAAAGTAAAGGGAAGACTCCGGTGAATTAATATGGCAACTCCTCTACTCTTAGAGTTATGTGATGAGTAAAACACCTGGCCCACCCAATTCCTCCTCAGTTTAAGGTGCTCATTGTCAGTTAAGTGGGTTTCTGACAATAGTGCTATTTTTGTGTTTTCCTTTTTCAAGAATGTTAGGATCTTTTGTCTTTTTATCACATTATTTATTCCCTTAACATTAAGGGAGACTATTTTGAGATCACTCATAATAAAGTTGACGATAGTTTTATCATCTGTGAGAGAGTGTTACAATAACAGTATACCTCCATGAATTTATGAAAAGTAATTGAAAAAAACGGCAGTTTTCTGACATGAAAAACAGGTAACTTACGTTGTACGTTGGCATAAACAATAAGGAGAAGAAAAAAAAACACATGAACGAAAAAACGGCCATCCCCAAACGATGGCCCCAACAACCCCCACCCGCCGCCCCCGTTTCCCCTGTGCGGTTCTAGACCGCCAACCGTAGCAACAAAATGAAAACCGGGGCACCTGAGCCCGAGAAGAGTCGCCGCCGAGAAAAGAAGATCAGACATCCTCCCTAAAGCTAAGCTCCCCCCACCCCATCCCGAGCCACAACAATTTAAACGTGTTGGTGATAAATCCCAGCAACCAGCATGTTTCATAATAAATCTTGTCCATCCATGTGAGGCACAAGGTAAACAAAAATCCGAGTTGTAGAACATCTGTCCAAGAATTAGCCACATACCTTAACAACAGAATT
Source organism: Poecilia reticulata (assembly GCF_904066995.2). Classification (NCBI taxonomy): domain Eukaryota; kingdom Metazoa; phylum Chordata; class Actinopteri; order Cyprinodontiformes; family Poeciliidae; genus Poecilia; species Poecilia reticulata. The sequence continues at coordinate 594,194 of NC_088844.1, read as the reverse complement.
CTGCACCGAAGAGAAAAGGAAAGAAAAAGCAGAGCATCAGCCCCCAGGCAAGGGACCAACGCGTGTATTCAACCAAGCCATAGGATGGTCTCAGTTCATTTCGTCCAGGAAAGCAAGTGCATCCTTGGGTGATCGAAACGAACGGGTTTTCCCTTCGTGCGTAAAAGACAGGACAGCCGGATATCGCATGGAGAATCTCACCTCCTTCTTGATAAGAAGTTCACACACCCCGTTAAACGCACGGCGCATCTCCTTGACAGCAGCAGTCATATCCTGTCTGATGAAGACCGTTTGGCCTTCGTATGTGAGCGGAGCCTGCTTCCTTGCAGCTGTCAGGATCCTGGAAGTATCTCTGGAGTGATGTAGCTTAATAATCACAGCACGCGGCCGGTCAGGTCTCGGCGGTCCAAGACTCCGATGAGCCCGGTCGATCTTAATGACGCCCCGCTTAGTCTCCAAGCCGAGAAGAGTAGGGAGCCATCTCTCAAAAAATGAGACTGGTTGTCGACCTTCCGTGTCTTCTTTGAGGTTGTAGATCAGGATATTATCCCTACGGCTCCGTCCCTCCAAATCGGTACATTTCTCCGTCAGAGAGCGTACTTTCGACTCCAGCTCCTTCAGCCTAGGTCCCACCGTCGACATGTCGTCCTCCACTTCTGAGATGCGGTGCTCTGCTACCGTGATGCGTTCCGTATTGGCTTCTATTTTAGCAGAGATGTTACCCAAAGTGGTGGAAAACTCCTTAAACTTCATGTCAATCAGAGCCGAAATCTTCTCAGTAACAGATTGGGAAATATCTGCGGCTAGAGTGTCAGAGCCACTAGCTAGCACCTCGTGCTGCTGAGCTACCTGGGTAGCTTCTTTGCTAGTTAGCGTATTCTTCCTTGTTGGCTCTTCAGTTGGTTTATAAGCGGAAGATTTAGCTGTTTTAAGGTTGGGCATGGTGTCGGGTTGCTATAAAATAAGCCTACAACTTGTCAGTTTAGATAAGGATAGAAGAATAATCCAAATTGGCTCGAGAGGAGTGGGAGCCCAGCGACAAGCGTCCGCTCAGGATAACTGCATCACGTGACCTCCCCAAAGTTTTTTTTTTAAACCAGTAAACATGCACATCTAAGCCGCAGATATCTCTGCCGCTCCAGGTTTTCCACAGCGATGCAGCAGCAGCAGAGGGGGACGGACGCCCAAAATTTGAGTCATAACAGGTCAATTGAATATCACATTTATTACGTTGAAAAAGAAAAGTTGCCAAGTTTAGATTTAACTGAACTGATTACGGTAGTTTCCGAACAGTAACTGTGTAAAAGTGCTGATCCTTCGTGTCCTAGCATGTGCTACTAGCATGTGCTAAATAAAAATGGGTGCTTTGTTCTTCTTCTTCTTTAGATTTCAACAGCAGCTTGCATCCATTATTGTTGCACTACTGCCATCTACTGGATCCTAATATCTATTCCTCAAATTCTCATAATGATCCCAGTATTATTTAAAAACTGTTAAATAGCATTTCCCCTCAATGCTATTTAACTGATCAACAACATTCTCAAATTTCAATTCCCTATTAAAACCTAATTCCGTTTTAATGGGCGCATTCTTCTTTGATTTCCAATTTTGACTTTGTAATGGTCTCGCTATCGTGTCTTGTACCAAAACTAACCATCAGCCAAACTCCTTTCACACGAGTCTGGATTAATTAGTTCTTCCTTTATTTCCATGTAGAATTGAGTGAAACTGTCAAAACACAAACAACTCAGGATGAGCTCAGAGCAGCTTACAGAAGTGTGTTACATTCAGATGCACACATTATAAGTACAACTGATGCAACAGCTACCTCAGGATGCTATGAGCGGCAATCCTATGTAACGACCTGAGAAATCTTAGCAGCCTGCTAATTAGCAATGACGTATCACATAATCAAATCGCCCACAGGTATTTCCAAAACCAATTCAATAAACAAGTTACTTCTTTTATCATATGTTAACATAAAGGCTCTGTAGTATATTTAAAGAATGCCATATTAATAAATGGATCAATTGGGCTGGTTTCTCAGAAGACTAGCATTCGACTCATGAAGAAGACACGGAGTCTGAAGATTTGCAGTGTGCCAGTGTGTTATATTGATGGTGAAAGACAACAATACATATAAATCCAACAAGAAAAACAGACATTTAAAAGGCCATACAAAAACAAAACATGCGCAATACTAGGGAAGAAAACAAACAAACAAAACCAAAGTAAATTAATCCCCACAGTTGACCAAGCCCACACCCTTCAGTCCGTTGACCCCAAGCTGGGGTAATCAAATCCCAAGACAGGCTGACTCTGGGTAAGGTGCTTGCCTTGATGTGGTTTAGGTCCCAGGTGGGAAATCCGAAATCAAGATGAGACAGAAAGAGTTCTCAGGCTACAAGGAGCCTCCTACCATCCTGGCAGGAGAGCGGAAGTCTTCACACACGTAGTGCAATCTTTTTCTTATGGCTCTAGGCCTGGACATTTAGCTCGCCATCTTCTGGCCAGATCCGCCGGTTGCTCTACATACAACTGACATCTCTCCTGGCTGGTCTGGTGGTAATCGGCTCCTGTAGCTCAGCTCTGCTCTGCTCTGCTCTGCTCAGCTCCCCCCAATGCATCTAGTGTTCAAACTTCCTGCTCAAATTAATATAGCCAGCCAACAGGCTGCAATACAACATGTGACCTTAGAAACTGGGCAGTGATTGGTTGCTTCATAGTCTCGTGAGAGCGACACTATTACCAGGATTATCATGTGATTTAATGAAGAGTTTGAGAAACCGGTGAAAGCTAGAAATTTACACCCGGGCTACACCCTCCCCCCTTAAATCCATGCAACACCGATGCATGCTATACCACCTGGATATTAGAATATATGGGAGCAGATGCAGGTTCAATAAACATTTCATCATAAGCAGTTGCTATACTATGCAAAAGGGTTTTCACTACAGAAGCTAGTGGTTTGCCTAAAGCAGAATACTGCAGACGCTGGACTGGTTTTGTCTGTCGACTAGATCGACGAATTGGCTGTTCAGCTTCTAATTCTCCAGTAACCTCACGAGTGGCTATAGGTGATTCAGCGGAATGCGATGAGGATGTGGTTGAATTAAGCAACGTCTCTACCGGGCCATGAGACTCCAAATTTTCCTCAGGAGGACTCAGCTCAGGTTCAAGTAGATCTTTAGGGTCCATCTGATCATCTCCTGAAGAAATGTTTTCCTGGTCCGATGGTGGACCCACAGCATCCGACAGTAGAGACGACTCGCCATCAGGTGAAGGAATCCGCATCTCTGTTTCAGTTTCTGTAACCCTGCTCATGGGCTGGGTAGGGATTGTTCCCTCAACACTGACCTTCACAGGTGACAAAACTGAGAACCGAGGCACACTCCACTCATCTTCCTCATCCAGGCTCTCTTCCAGGTCCTCTGTTGGTTCCTGGAGACTGCGGGTATGAGGTCTACAAGTAGGTGTAGAAATTGGCTGATCAACTTCTTCAATCTGGGGAAGAAATCCACAAGGGAGAAGAAGGTCACGGTGCAGAGTTCGGGTCCCTCCAGTGGGATCCGCTTCTGGTCTTACAACATACACAGGAAGATCACCCATACTACCAACCACCACATAAACATTTGTTTCCCATTTATCCTCCAGTTTATGCTTGCCTCTGAACCTCACATTTCTCACTAATACCCGATCACCTTCTTCAAGATGGGCTGGTTTCACTCTTTGATCAAAACGAATCTTGTTTCTTCTTGCTATCTTTTCTGCATTTTTGGAAACTAACTGGAAACTTTCCTTCAGCCGAGAACGCAGATTCTGCACATACTGAGAATGTGATTGAGATGAGGGACTTTTGACAGGCAAGTTAAAGGCAATGTCAACAGGAAGTCTCGGGCAGCGACCGAACATCAACTCATATGGAGTAAAGCCTGTGACCTCATTTCGGGTGCAATTGTACGCATGCACAAGTGGTTTGACGTACTCTTTCCACCTAGTTTTCTGCTCTGGCTCCAATGTACCCAACATGCTGAGCAAAGTTCTATTGAACCTTTCAACAGGGTTCCCACGAGGATGGTATGGCGTGGTGTGCGACTTTTTAATGCCAGCAATGTTGCAGAGCTCTTTGATGAGGTGAGACTCAAAATCAGGCCCTTGGTCTGTGTGCAGGCGTTCTGGAAACCCATAATGCACAATAAAATTCTCCCACAGACATTTTGCGATAGTCTTTGCTTTTTGATTGGCTGTTGGAAAGGCCATAGCATACTTGGTGAAATGGTCTGTGAGGACAAGGATGTTTTTAGTGTTGCTTTTATCAGGTTCAACTGATAGAAAATCCATGCACAGGAGCTCAAGTGGCCGGCTGGTCTGGATGGTCACTAATGGTGCGGCTCGTTCTGGCAGAGCTTTCCGGCGAATGCAGCGATTGCAAGTTTTAATCTTGTTTTCAACATTTACAGACATGCGGGGCCAGAAAAATCGCGATCTTACAAGGTCAAGTGTTCTTTCAATCCCCATGTGGCCCATATCATCATGGAGACTTGAAAGGACAACAGGACGACATTCCTCCGGCAACACAAGCTGAAATGATAAAATCTCACCATCATGTCTTCCTCTGTACAAGATGTCATCTCTTAATTCAAGACGATTCCATTCTCTCATCAGAAGAGGAAAGTCAGGAAGTTCAGCTCTAGCTGTTGGAGGGATCTTTTCTCCCGTTTCAAGCTGATGAATAACTTCTCTCAAAACAGGATCAGCTCTCTGTTTCTCCCTGATGTCATGAAGGGACAATGATGGAAGCACCGACAATCCTTGAAACTCATCAACATACAAATCAGGAAGGACTGTAGGAGTTATACTCATCGTTTCCACCAGAGTAATGTTTCTTTCCAAAGGACCATCAGGACTTTGGCTTCTCAGCAGACAGCTGTGGCAAATGGCTCCAACCACATCAGGGGTGAGTTCTGCAGTATCCTCTGGTTTATCCATATGTGCTGTGATGAACTGTTGCACCATAGCCCATTCTCTCTGTGGATCAGGTGTCTGGGGGTGTGGTCTCCTGGAGAGGGCATCAGCATCACTGTTTTGGCTGCCTGCACGATACTGCAATTTAAAATCATATGTAGACAGCGCAGCAAGCCATCGATGACTAGCAGCATCAAGTTTAGCAGAGGTCAAGACATATGTTAATGGATTGTTATCCGTAATGACAGTGAATCTGGAGCCATAAAGATAGTCATGGAATTTTTCAGTTACGCTCCATTTTAAAGCTAAAAATTCCAATTTATGGGCTGGATATCTGGCTTCACTGGCAGACAACCCACGACTGGCATATGCTATAACTCGTAGCTTTCCCTCTTGTTCTTGATAAAGAGCAGCTCCAAGCCCGATGGTGCTAGCATCTGTATGCAATATGTAAGGTTGACTTGGGTTGGCAAAACCGAGTACTGGGGCTGTCGTCAATCTGTCAATCAATATGTCAAAAGCAGATTGACACTGTGCAGTCCACCTTTCATTAAAAGGTTGCTTTACATCATAGCTTTTATCTAGAATGTTTGCTTTGCGGCCCTGTTTGCGGGTAGAGGGGTACCCTTTTGTCAGGTCATTCAAAGGTTTAGCAATAGCGGCGTAGCCATTAATGAACCTGCGGTAATAACCTGCGAAGCCAAGAAACGATCGTAGTTCTTTTAAAGTTTGCGGAACTGGCCAGGATTTTAAGGCACTAATCTTTTCCGGATCTGTTTCAACTCCATGTTCAGAAACTATATGACCCAAATAACGCACAGATGTTTGGAAAAACTTGCATTTCTGTGGTGATAATTTAAGACCATAATTTCTGAGTCGATGCAACACTTTTATCAACCTACTCTCATGCTCCTCTAGGGTGTCAGAGAAAATGATCAAATCATCCAAGAAGACCAAAACTTCTTTTAAGTGCAAATCACCCATGCACTTCTCCATAAGGCGTTGGAAAGTGCTAGGTGCATTCGTCACACCCTGGGGCATTCTATTGAATTCCCAGAACCCAAGTGGAGTCACAAATGCTGTTTTAGGCTTATCACTTTCCTCCATTTGTATCTGATAATATCCTGACTTCAAGTCAAGAACACTGAACCATCGTGAACCAGTGAGAGCCGAAAATGACTCTTCCAGATTTGGTAATGCATAAGCATCCTTTACCGTTTGGAGGTTCAACTTTCTATAATCTATACAAAGCCGAACATCCCCATTCTTCTTTCGAACGACTACGATCGGTGAAGAGAATGGAGATTCTGATTCTCTTATTACTCCCGTCTCCAGAAGATCTCGCAAATGATTGCGAACAGCCTCAATATCATTTGGATGGATAGGGCGAGCACGATGTTTAAATGGAGTCTCATCATGAAGATGGATGTGATGCTTCACCCGATCAGTACATCCAAAGTCGAGGTCATGATGGGAAAACACTTCTGGAATTTCTCTGAGTTTAGCAATCACTCGTTCTTTCCAATCAGGAGGAATTGGAGAATTTCCAAATTCAAATTGGAGATCAACTTTGTCAGTGTTCTTGAGCTGCGCACTACAGCAGGAAACCTCAGACAGAAGCTGTGGTGATACTGTGATTTCTGCAATAGAAGCAGATGGTGACAATGTTATGCTGTGGTTCGACTCATTTGTGATAACCACTGGAATCTTGGGAGGTGCATGTTTAGGCAATGACACCAAACAACTTTTCACACATAAACCTCCTGGCAAGGGGGTAGAAGGCTGTTCAACTAATGCCCAACTGCTAACTGGCAGCAAGCTGGTACAGGCATAGCCTTCTAGAACGATGGTATGGCCTGCTGGAAAAATAACAGGTGACTCACTGCCTAGTCCTACATCACATACACTGGACTCTTGGGTTTGCTGGTGACGTAACTGAAGCAGCTGAAGAACTACTTTGTAGCCATACTTAGCTGGGCTAAAGCTAGCATTTTCATCTTTAAAATGCTCGTCATATAAGGAATCAAGGGTGTTCATTCCAATCAGAACTTGAGTCTGAGTTCCACTTTTAACATCTGGAACCACAAGCGCCAAAGTACAAACGTCCAAATCTGTACCAACAAACTCTTTAGGAAAAATGACTGACATTTCTATGTAACCCAAGTATGGGACAGCTTGGCCTGCGGCTCCTTCTATTTGCAACAACTCATTTAATGGTTTCACTGGTTGATGAGAAAAATACTGATTATAGAAAGAAACTGGTATTGTGGTCACTTGCGATCCAGTATCTAACAGGCATTGAACTAAGTGACCAGCTATTGTTACTTGACCAGTACATTTTGAGCCAATCAGCCCTTGTGGCAACTTTGTAGCCTCTGAGGTTACTTGAAACAGATTGGTGCATCTTATAGGTGTCTGCTTGGTGGGACTTTTCTGGTCCTCTGCAGTTCCCGTTTGTCCCTCAACAAGAACTGGGTTCAGTTTAACGGCAGAGCATTGTGAGGGTTCATTTTCTGCCATTTTTTCTGTTTTTCCACAAATTGCTTCTTCTTGGCAACAACAAGTGAAGGATTAGGAGGATTGTCACATTTTGGTCTTATATGTCCATCTTCTCCACAATTATAGCAGTAACCTGGCTTGAGTGGTAAAACTGCAGTTTTTTGAGAAGATTGAGATGAACTTTTGCTAATCTGCGAAGGCTGCTTGAACTTGGAAACATGCACAGATTTCGGCAAAACGGACTGTTTCTGACCAGCCTGTGCTGTTGTAAGAGCAACCAACTGTTTCTGTACATCAGCTAACTGCTTAGCAAGTTGTTGGGTGATGCTAGTCAGGTTATCATAAGCACTCTTTTCTTCAGCTGATGTACAAACATGTGACTGCACGCTAACTCTGGGTTTACTGGAACCTAAATGCTGTTTCATGCGCTGGGCTTTAGCAGCTTCTCTGTCTTCTTCTGTTCGCAGCAACAGTAACAGCTCTGCAAAAGATGGTGGGTTTGCCTTACGCTGCTTAAGTTGGAGCTCAGAGATTAAAGAGTTATTCCAGCAACCACGACAGAATTGATTCAGTAAATGTTTTTCAAAATCAACAGCCAATACTCCACCCCTCCTTACAGCATGGTTCAAAGTCACTTGTAAGCGTTGAAGATAAACTGATGGCTTTTCACCTGCATCTTGAAACAACTCCATAAACTTTGCATACAGTTCGTCTCCATCTTGGACTGTTCCATAGGCAGAATCAAGAATTTTAAGATAACTTACAGGAGGTGCATCTGGTTGAAGGTGTTTAACCATGTCAGCAGCTGGTGGAAATAGACTGTCAAAAATCTTTCTGGAACGCTGCAGGTCTGATACAGCCGGGTCTCTTAACAAAAGGTCTACAACAGATCGCCAAGTTTCATAATCTGTTTCGTGTGAAGGTCTTGGGGTTCGACCAGAAAATGATCTCAATTTTAATGAGGACATATGTATTGCATTGTCTTCGCTTTTCATGATGTGTTCAACCACATACCTTTGCACTCCAGGCGGGTTGAGGGCTGAGAAGGACATGGCTGGCAAAGCTCCAGAGGCTTGTGATGTGTTCCCCGTTACGGGTTCAGGATTGTCTTGTGGCAGCTCCCTGTCTGCAGTGACTTCTTCCAATTTGAGAAAATCAGTATCCTTCGTTGTCATCTGCGGTGTTGTACTGGGAGTAGCCATGACTGACTCCTCTTTATCCGGCAAAGACTTCAAAGAAGCTGGACCAAGTTCAGTAATTGACCGGCCCAGTAGAGACATTACACTCTGAAGAACATCTGTGTAATCCTGACCTGTGAGCTTAGCCAAATTTTTCATTTCATTCAAGTAAGCTTGAGTTTTTTCTTTGGTTTCTAACTCAGAACAAACCACTGAAAGTTCTTCAATTTCATAACTAATGTTTCCAGTTTGACACTTATACGAGTATGGCAAGATTTTACGCAACCTCTCTAATGCATTTCCTGACACAAACTCAAAAATTATACAATCATGAAAATCTGAGTCAGAATCAGTTACAAATTTGAACTTTTCCATTGGTCCATAACCAGTCAAAAAGTCAGCTACTTCATTATCAGCTTCTGTGTTTGTTGCATATCTAATCAACACTGCATTAGGTATTTTAACCTCATATTTCATCAAAATGTCCACACTGGCAAAAAAAACTGCAATTCTTCAGCTCTCTACTGCCTCCTCCTGGCTAGCTCGCCAGAAATAAATGTAGTATATTTAAAGAATGCCATATTAATAAATGGATCAATTGGGCTGGTTTCTCAGAAGACTAGCATTCGACTCATGAAGAAGACACGGAGTCTGAAGATTTGCAGTGTGCCAGTGTGTTATATTGATGGTGAAAGACAACAATACATATAAATCCAACAAGAAAAACAGACATTTAAAAGGCCATACAAAAACAAAACATGCGCAATACTAGGGAAGAAAACAAACAAACAAAACCAAAGTAAATTAATCCCCACAGTTGACCAAGCCCACACCCTTCAGTCCGTTGACCCCAAGCTGGGGTAATCAAATCCCAAGACAGGCTGACTCTGGGTAAGGTGCTTGCCTTGATGTGGTTTAGGTCCCAGGTGGGAAATCCGAAATCAAGATGAGACAGAAAGAGTTCTCAGGCTACAAGGAGCCTCCTACCATCCTGGCAGGAGAGCGGAAGTCTTCACACACGTAGTGCAATCTTTTTCTTATGGCTCTAGGCCTGGACATTTAGCTCGCCATCTTCTGGCCAGATCCGCCGGTTGCTCTACATACAACTGACATCTCTCCTGGCTGGTCTGGTGGTAATCGGCTCCTGTAGCTCAGCTCTGCTCTGCTCTGCTCTGCTCAGCTCCCCCCAATGCATCTAGTGTTCAAACTTCCTGCTCAAATTAATATAGCCAGCCAACAGGCTGCAATACAACATGTGACCTTAGAAACTGGGCAGTGATTGGTTGCTTCATAGTCTCGTGAGAGCGACACTATTACCAGGATTATCATGTGATTTAATGAAGAGTTTGAGAAACCGGTGAAAGCTAGAAATTTACACCCGGGCTACAGCTCCTTTTGAAGTATAAGCTGCTACTTACAGGCATTGCTCCGAAGAACTCGACCTGGAATGCGGCGTTCATAACAGACACGTGTGTTCATCTGCTCTACCGCTAGCAAACAACCGCACTGATTAGATAACATAAAAGTCAAACAGTTCCCTAAAAGTCCAACAGATGGCAGCAATGCACCATGCAAAACAAAACACCCACAGTTTACAGGACACACTTCCTGCTAAAGAGCCCCGTGGTGGTTGAAGAAAAATCCACATATAAGCCGGAAAAATACGGCCCGCGGGCCGTAGTTTGGGGACCCCTGCTTTATATAATAAGTAAAAAAAAAAAACAAAAAAAAAACTGGGTGTTTTTGAAAAGCCTGACCTAATTGAATCATTACACTGCTATGATAATTTATCATTTAAGAAGCAGGGCTTTATAAGAACTCATACTAAGCCTATTATTATCTGGAATAAATTCAACTATGTAGAAAGACGCCAGGCTGATGCTAATAGCATGCAGAAGTGCTAGCATAGCTCGGTAGCATAGCTTACTCACGAGAACTCTGCTGATGCGGTAATATAGGAGTTAGGTGTGCTGAAGATCGCTAGCTTGTGATGATAGTTGCACAATTAAATCGACTGACATTAATAACGATAACATGGAGATAGATAGCCAATATTTTTTTTTCTTTTGCCTCCCCTCGCAAAACTTTTGCGTTCCCTATAAACCATTCAGACACGAACACAACAGAGACACAATCAGACTACTTATTACCCCGCGATAATAACTCAATAGTCCATAGAAAAACTTTATAAGCTTGTATTAAAGCAGAAAGTACGGCGGCCACCGTAAAAATGGCTTACAGCATTCAATTATGCCGCATGAACTGATCAGTAGATTATTGCGAGCGAACGCAAAACCTTTTGCGAGGGAACGCAAAAGTATTACGAGGGATTGCAAAAGAAAAAATATTCCTCATGTCCCCTGGAGGGCTCTGTAAGAGGGAGCTTGTAAGTGTGGATGTCTTGCTGTGCATTTAAGAATCTCGTGCTGTGCATTTGTGAATCTTTTGCATTTGTGGATCTCGTAATGTGCATTTGTGAATCTTGTGCTGTGCATTTAAGAATCTCGTGGTGTGCATTTGTGAATCTTGTGCTGTGCATTTAAGAATCTCGTGCTGTGCATTTGTGAATCTTTTGCATTTGTGAATCTCGTCCTGTGCATTTGTGGATCTTTTGCATTTGTGGATCACGTGCTGTGCATTTGGGAATCCTTTAGCATCTGTGACTCTTAGTCTGTGCATTTATGAATTATGAGACCATTTTAGTTCCATAAAAGATGGATTCCTCTCGCCTTGTGTTAATGATCCAGACTGTAGTTGGAGATATTATAATGATATGGGGATAGATTCTTGGCACGCATGGTGTTCCTTAAATCCAACTAAGTGTTGTTCTAACTCCCTAGGCTATCAGGATATTACTGCTGATGTTTATTCATTTATGATCAGAAGTGCAATCAAAGTAAAATCCTATTAGGATCCATTCTGACTGTACACCCAGATTTTTGTTTTACATGGGGTAATTTTCATATATTAAGATTCGGCTGTAATCACAATATTAAAAAACTAGCAAAGAAGAGTCACCTTCCCAATTAAAGTTTTGTGCATTTCTTTAATTCTCAGCATTTATAGAGAAATGGACTTTCCATTTCAACACTTTCCAACATTTGGAGAGGCATTTGTATTCATGTGACATTCAAAAAGCACTTCAGAGGTGAAAATTAAAAAATGACACGTTTGTTTTATGGTATGGCATTCAAAGCTACTCCGCAAAAACAACAACAAAAAAATCTCCATATTGAGATATTGGCATAGGTAGGAAAACAGGCAAAAGGTGACACGCATAAGAAATCAAGTGTGTGTTTTATGTGTGTGTTTTCTGGAAATATGCCACTCCAAACTTAACTTTCCAGCTTGTTTTTTTTTTTGTCAGCTTTGCTTCGTTCTCACTCGGAGCTTCAACTTGTCTTCCTGTTGTGAGAAGTTTTCCTCCACAGCACGTTTATGCAAGCATACTCTTGCATAAACACAAAGGGGAAGGTGAGACTTTGTAGGGTTGTTGGCATGAACACGACAACAGACAGAACTTATCAAGAGGTTGTCTCTCGCAGGCCAGTAAGATTATTCAAATGCGGCAGCGGGTAAAATTTGCATTTTCACGAGAAGTCTGTTTTCTCTTTCAGTGAGAGCCCACAGATGTTACGGCTTCACAAGCATCTCGTTCTGTTTGTCCCAGCTCAGAATGTGGACCCCGTCCTCTGTATGTGCGTTTGCTGCAGTTGCATTATTCAACACACAACACCGATTCATTTCTTCTTTCCCTGCCTGAATAACCAAACTTGCGCTTATTTTTTCCATCTATATTTCTCATCTACATTTTTATTTTTCCTTCACTTCCCCCACTAACTAAGCCATCATCCACTGCTTCTTTTTCAGCATCATATCCCCTTTAGGCATAAATGGAATAACAGAGGAAGAAATCAAGCCTTTGATTCTCTCTCCTACTGTGCTATTCCCTCTAAATTTAACTTTCGCTTATTTCCGTCCCCTCTCTGTCGGCGCTCACTGAATTTTGCACCTCTGTCAATACTTCAAAGACAATGACGGAAGTTTCAATAGGATAAAACTAATCCGCACAAAGCCAAGGCTTCCTTTGCTGCGAAGGTAAATATTCACTTTGCCTAAAGTGACTTGGCTGTTCATGAAATAATTTTGTTTTAACACATAAGCAGTATTACTTTCATTTTTGTGTTAGTAATTAAGCAAAATTAAGACAAAGATGAAAGGTTTTTGTTAAACCCAGGCAGTACAACAGTGTCTGGGTATTAAAAATATGAAAATAGACAATGATATAATTGACAGAACATTTTTCTAGTTGAGCACCTGTGCCCCAAAATGCCTGTGCATGCCACTGATGAGTTAGTTGGGTATTAACTGATAAACTGGAATCTCCTTAGAAATGGTCTGACAAAGACAAAAGTCTTTACTGTCAGTAAATAATTTCAAAACTAGAGGAATATATTTTTTTTAATCATCTCAAGTAGAATAACTGTCAGAAAGCTGACAGGATATGCTGAAAAATTGCAGTGTAGAAGATAACCAACAGCTCCAAAGGAAGGTTGTACTTCTGCAGTTGCAACAGGAAGTACAGTCTCTACTGGACCTTCATGCTAACAGAATCTGTATGTGAGGACAACCTCAGGTCTCAAAATAGGGATTGTCCTAGGACATGGAAATGATCCACAGTAAACAGTGTTGTTGAGGATGGAGAGGGGAAGGAATGTGTGGGGTGTTTCCCAGAAGTCCACAATCCTTTCCAGTCTTTTCCAGCGGGTAAAACTCCGGTTTGTTCTGAGCACACCAGTGTCCGATCAACCTCCTGTTGGTCCTGGATCAGACCAATAGCTCGATTTGCAAATATGCACAAAGCTTCGTCAATATTCTTCTAATGTTGAAAAATAACACAATTCCCATTAAATAAGAAATGCAATTAAAATCACACATGACCAAGTCAGTTTCATGCAATAAGTCGCTAAAAAACATTCTGCACCATGATCCTTTGAAATGTCAAATTGCACAATTATTTGGTCAATGGAAGAGCATTTGTTCAGGAGTTTCAAAGATGGGATAACTGAGGTGTTGTCACTTGTGTACCGATTGAACAGAAATGGGAAGATGACAAGGTGCAGATAAGGTCAGTAAGGTCACTCAGTAAGATCATGCTTGGTGCCCTTACTGAGTGTGATTGGTTAGCCTCACACTCAGACCATATTGGGATGATGTTGCTCCTGAAAGCAGTATTTTTCTTCTCTCAGGCGGTTTTCTCAGGGTGTTCTCAGGAGAGAGTGAGAGAGAGAGAGAGATTTTTAAAAACTAATTTGTTCACTCAGTGGTAATCCATAGGAACAATGAACAACTTCAAGTTAACACATTCATAAATGAAAGTTCAGAATTATTCAAAGTAAAAAAAAAAACACCGTCATAATCCCAAATATTCAGAAAATATTTAGTTTGTCAATTTTTAGATAATATTTATATTCTAACATCACTCTTGCTCTAATCATACTCTTAAAGACCTTTACACAATCACTATTCTGTTCATTATTAATTTAAAGTTTTCTACTCAAATAAATTGCAAGCTTTCCCTGACCAAGAAAAAAATTTAGCAACCGTCCAATTTTCTTCTTTCTTTTGCCATATAAAAAACAAAAATAAAAGACTGTTCTGTGAAACTTTCTCCAAATGATTTCCAAATATCTCTTAGTAATGTAAATAAATCCATTATTCTGAAACATTGTACAAAACAAAAAGTTTCTCTTAATAAAAAAAGAGGACATTTATCTGAAACAGCAGGGTTAATAATAGAAACAAAAGCATTAACTGCAATAATACCATGCAAAATTCTCCACTGTAAATCACCAGCATTTTTAGACGATGGTGGCAGATAAAGTAACCCGCATACAGGTTTAACCTCAAAACCAACTTTTAAAAAATCTCTCCAAGGAGTTTCTTATCTTTTAATTTTATTTTATTCAAAGCCTTACCACATTTCATATTATCTTTCCATTTACAGAATCCAACCGTGTCCATTAATTTTTCTCCTTCTCTAAAAAAAAGTCCATGACATTCAAAGTCTTTCAATTGTGGCTTAAAACACATCTTAAAGAAAGGATCTGCTTTATCAGGTTCTAAAAGTCCATCAAACCATCCTTTTTATGAGTCTTTTTTCATCTTCTGATAACATTTGCTTAAACTTTGCCAACATAATTCCTACAGTTTGCAAAGAGTGAATCTCCAATCTTCGGGTCAAGGAAACGACATCATCCATTTCAGTTCCAACAAGTTCGGGCAGATGTTTCAGCGTAACCACGCCTCTTTTCATCAGCAGTTCAGAAGTCATCACCATGTTGTCCCAAGCTGAACTCAAACAAGATCCCTTGAGGACAGGTTCCAATAATAACCAGTTTAAAGATGTGGATGTTCCAACTCTCTTCGTTTCCATGAGGTTCCAATATTTTAACACACCAACATAAAAAGATGACAAACACTTTACACTATAATTTGAAAGGTCAACAATAAAGTTTTACCAAAACCTAAATTACCAACCTTTGAAAATAAAAATTCTGTAAACTGTCTCCACAAAACATTTTGATCACCATACAAAAAACTTTGTAAAATCTGAAAGCCGCTTTCCTACTTTCTAAATTAATTAAACCATGCCCGCCTTCTTCCTTTAGTAAAAACAAAACACTCTGAGGGTCTCAATGTAATCTGTCCCAAAAGAAATTTAAAAGAATAGCCTGTAATTTTGCCAAAAGACCTGGTGGGGGTTGTAGAACAGATAAACAATGCCACAAAGTTGAAGCAACCAGATTATTAATAATTAGTGTGTGGGCTCTGTAAGAACATCACGGCAAAAGCCAGTGCCATTTCTGTAATCTACCCTCCATCAGTTCAATAAAACCTTACCAATTTTCCATTACCTCTACTTGATCCCCGAAGTAAACACCCAAATACTTAAAGCCATTTTTCGACCACTTTAATTCATCAGTTAATTTAAATTCTTTTGTTGTCCACTTACCAACTGACAAAGCTTTACTCTTGCTCCAATTAACTTTGGATGAAGAAATTTTACCAAAATACTCAATCATTTTAATTAAAGTAAGAACGTGTGACTCTCTTGTGATTGCCACAAAATCATCTGCATAAGCAGAAAGTTGAAAAGGTAAAGAAACTTCATTTAACTTTACACCCTGCAACCTCTTTCTGATTTGACATAACAAAGGTTCAATACTCAACGAATACAACATTTCTGACATTCCTGACATTGCACAACTTTGTCGAATACCTCTCTTTACATTAAAAGGTGCACCACAATTGACTTTCAATACACTTTCAATGTTACAATAGAGGGTTTTAATCATGGAAATGAACCCAGAGGAAAAACCAAAAGCTTTCAAACTATTCCATAAATATTGGTGCTCCATTCAATCAAATGCCTTTTCTTGGTCAATAGAAATCAGACCAAAGTTTAAACCTAATAAATTAGAGATGTCCAAATAATCTCAAATTAATGTTATCTCTTATTGATCTGCCAGGAATACAGTAAGACTGATCGACATGCAAAATTTGATCAATCACTTTTCTCAATCTGCATACCAGAACCTTTGAGAAGATCTTAAAGTCAGTGCACAACAGACTGATAGGTCTCCAATTCTTTATTTCATAAAGATTACCCTTCTTAGGGAGAAGAGTGAGCACAGCTCTGCGACAGCTAAGGGGTAACATTCCTCTTGCCACACTGTTATTGAGAACTTCCAACAGATCTTCAGCCAACACAGGCCAATACGATTTATAAAACTCCACAGGCAAGTCATCTATTCCTGGAGCTTTGCCAATTTCCATGCAGTGGAATTTTTTGCAGTGCCTCCTGCAGTTTTTCCAATATTAGAGCATGCTCCAAAATGACATTGTCTTGGTCTGACACCTTTGGCAATTCATTAAGAAACTCTTCTGTCATCACAGAGTCTTCTCTAAACTCACTGACATATAACGTTGAAAAAAGTCCACAGCTCTTTTCTGTAGTTCAGTGGGATCTGTCAACTCTTTTTCGTCTTCAGAACGAATGAATGAGACGATTTTGTCCATCTTTCTTCTCCAAACTGAAGACGAATTTTGAGGGAGCATCCATTTCAGAGATATTTTGAAAACGTGAACTTACCAGAGCTCCCTGTGCTCGGAGCCCAAGCAGATCAGCCAAAGCAGCTTTTTTTCTTTTGAGTGCCTGAAAATGGCCTCGATTTCCTGTTGACTCACAAAAACTCTGAAGATCCACAATTTCAGTCTCTAATTCTTCAATAGATTTTACCATTTCTCTTGTAACATTATATGTGTATTGATTACAAAACTGATGAATTTTAATTTTACCAATATCCCACCACTGCTGTACAGACGTAAACTGACATTCCATGAGTCTCCACTGCTTCCACAAAAACAGTCCTTTTTTAAAACAACCATCATTTAACAAACCAGTATTGAAGTGCCAATATGGACTTTTAGGTCTTAAATTATTTATAAACACATTTCCTACAATCATACAATGATCTGAAAAACCCACCCACACAAAGTACATGATCTAAATATTTGTAAATGATGCCCAAAGCAATAGAACCTATCTTGCCAAAGTAATATAATTATCTTTACAATGAGACCAGGAATATTGCCTTATCTTTCCATTTTTAAAACGCCACACATCAACTAAATATAAGTTTCAATATTCTCCTTGAATGTATATGTGGTTCCAAATGATTCCTATCTAAATCATCTATCGTACAATTAAAATAACCTCCTAAAATTAAGTAATCTGTTGACACAATTTAATAGTGTATTTGTTAACTTTTCTAAGGAAATAACATTCATTTGAATTCACAGGAGCACATGCATTCAATAACCTTTATATTTTCATACTTAACAAAAAACATTTAGCAATCTTCCAGATACAACATTTTCAAGTTTCAATAGAAACTGGATTTTTTCTTGAGAAAAGAATAGCTACTCCTGCACTTAGCGAGTTTTTATGACTCAGAACAAGATTTCCATCCCATTCTTTCTTCCAATCAACCTCATTATCAACAGTACTATGAGTTTCTTGAGCAAAAGCTTTGTCACTGCATTTAGATTTTAAAAGTTCTAAATACACAGTCCTTTTTTCACCATTAAAGTTTAAAGGCGAGATTTTAAAACTACTCATAATCACACACACACAAAAAAAATCATCTATGACCACATCCCGTTTTCCGTTTCTTCCAAAAACCTTCTAATCTGTTCTAGACTGTAACCATTAGTACTCTGGACATCAGGAATAGAGGAATCAGAAGATTTTCTATTGCTATCAGAATCAGATAAAGCCTCTGAATCACTTTCTTTCCCACTCTTTTCTTTTAACTGAGTATTTTTAGGTTTTACCCCTTTAGAGTCTTTGGATTTTCTTTTAGTGTTTTGTACTTTAAAAACACTTTCATCAACCCTGATCAGATTTCCTCCACTCTGAACTAAGAAATCAACATCCATTTCTTTTTGTAATCCTTCTTGTGTAGTTGTTTGACTCTCTTTACTCCCTTCAGAAGAAGTAATGGCATCTTCAATGTCACATTCTGAAACATTCGACTGCTTTTGGTCTCCTGTTGAAACTCCTTCCCCAACGTTAATTTCTCGAGCTCCTTCCCCACTGGCAGCCAGCAGAGCTCCTTCCCCAGCATCAACCACCAGAGTTCTCTCCCCATCTGCGCCCATGGTAGCTCCATATCTGCCGATGTCCCTGGCTCTGGATTTTCATTAACCTGAACAGTCTCTTTTTTAGCCTTTTCAGGGCAATTACAAACTGAATGGCCCTCCTGGTTACATCCAAAACACCTCATAGTTTCCGTTGTTGCAAAAATAGTGTAATCAAAGCCATCAACCTTAAATTTCATCACTATGCTCAGTTCCTCAATATCATTTTTGAGAATCAAACACTTGTATTCTACATGAAACAACATGTTTCAACTTTGCTGATTGAAACACGGCGTTTCAATCAGCAACCCGACGGGAGCATTTTCATTGCCGACACGATCTGTCCGTGACGTGACAATTCCTTCAGCAACACATCATCGCTGATGAAAGGTGGCAAATTAGACAGGATGATCTTTTAGAAGTGCTCATTAAAGGGAAACAGTAGTTTGTGTATTTCTCAAAACAATTCCCCTCTCAACTACGCTGTTCACCTTGTAAATCGAGTCCGAAAACATAACCGCTGCATTATTAATCCTGGACGCCGCTTTCACACTTTCACACCCAACAAGTTCTCCAACAGCAAAACCACACTCCTCAACCAAAACATCCATGCCAACTGGTATTTTAATACCATGTCTACGCGAAAGGCTCCTAAAGCCCAGCTCAGGAGAAAAGGTAATTCAAACACTGTATCTGGCCTTGACAGTTGATGTCAAGGCCATGCATGGAGGCTCACGGATATGTAAAGTGCCAACTTCAGAGACACTTGCCGTCACATACTGCCGGAGCAATAGATGATACAAGATGAATTCAAATATATGCTTTCCAGGGATGCCAAAGTAAGACCTGACATTATCAGATTATGGTATGGCATGGAGGTGATTGTGCAGAAGGAATGTTTTCATAAAAGATTAATTGCCTCTTTTTGGTGATGACTAATGTCCTGGTTCAACTGGCCTGTTGCAATTTAAAAGTACCATAAAAAGAACAGAGATATAAATTCTGCAACTTACCAGATAAAGAATGGGTTGATGTTAAAGATGTCAACACTGAAAGAGGAAAGAGAACGTTTTCCGCCACATCTCTGAGGAAATGGCTTCGGCGGCTACATAGAAACCATTGTTTAGTTTCAAAAATAATGACATCAGGTACAGCTTCGATGCTGCCCTCAGTTATATGCAAACACAACAGGGTTGCAGTACGAGTGGAACCAGACCGAAGCATGCCGTTCCATTCCGTGCCGGACCCCTGCAGTGCGAAAAGGGCTTAAGTGTAAGAGTAATGGGCTTGACGCATGGCAGGCAACATCACTCCCTTTCCATGCATTTCTTATGGAACTTGCATGCTTAGGCAACAATTGCTTGTCTGTCTCCAGCCAAGAAACTGGCAACATTTGTGCTTGTAAAATTTTTAGCTCATACATGTAGATCAGGGGTGCCCAAAGTCGGTCCTCGAGAGCCAGCATCCTGCATGTTTTAGTTCTCTCCCTGGTGGTAGTAACAACCATTTCAACATGTCAGTGTTATTCTTAGTCCTTCTAATGAGCCATAATTTGATCCAGGTGCGTTAAACAAGGGAGAAAACCAAAACATGCAGGATGCTGGCCCTCCAGGACCGACTTTGGGCACCCCTGATGTAGATGCAAAGATGCAGGCTCATACCATAGATATGGTGGTATGACAATGAAAAATCCTTGAATCCTAGATGCGAACATGTAGGCTAGCGACATGACAACAGAAAGTTGAAAACTGTTCAACATTTGTCGCATTGCCTCTCATTTGTTGGCTTTCCCAAGAGTGCCAGAAAACTTTTACTTTTCGTTGTCATTTGTCGGTCTAGATCTTTCTACTTTGAACATAGCAGTTTTTACCATCAATTCCTCCCAACCAGGTTGACAGACGTTTTATTCTGGCATAATGCTTTCATGTTGTCACCCATCCATTTGGTGAACATGAGCACCACAAGCAATGTCAAGTCTCACTACTTTGTCTGGGCCCAGTTTGTTTAGTCTGCTGTCGTTTCCCCCAGATCTTTGATTGCTAATGATGATTTTTCATAGTGAACCCATTACAACACCCAACATCTCTAAACGCTTAGCTGGCTAGATCTCAAGTTATTTCTCTGCCAAGTCCAAGTATCCGTTTAATTGTACCGTTTACTTCCTAGTGACACTTTTTGCTTTAAGGGTGGGTTAACTTTTTATATGAGCTAAGTTGAGGTTTTCTCGGAGGGGAAAGGAAACATTGAAAAAAATTTAAACATAGTTTTATTATGTTCTGCAAAACTAAAGCAAAACATATTGATCCTAAGCCACTCATGTTCAGGTCTGAGTTAATAAAGTGATGATTGAGCATGCTGACTGATCTAACTGGATGCAGCCTGAATGAGTTATCCTCCCTCATATTAACTGCCACATCCCTGGAATCTCAAACCCAAAAGGCACCAGTCTTCAACACAACAATATTAATAACACTAGAACTGAAAAGTCTTTTTTTGAAGACTATTGCATCCCAGTTGAAAACACAAATCATTTTTACGTCTTCCACCTGTCACTGACTGATAAGAAAATATTATAAGGTGGTTGTTTTCTTGGTATAATTTATTGATACATCTGTTAGAGCTGTTTTGTTGTTGTTTTTAGGACAAATCCCATTTTTAACCAACTGACACCGAGTTTAGTCTTTTGCACAGTAAAACAACAGACAAACTAAGGCAATGGATCAAACAGATCAGTGCTTTTGCCAGTTGGTAGATATTTTACTCTTTAATGTTACAACTATAAATGTCAACATATGGTATTTGTCCACAACTATTAGTCGTGTACTCTACAAAACAAATGAAACAATGGCATTAAGAATGCCATTTTAAAAATAAAAGCCATAAAAAGTCCAGAAGGCAGTTTGACACAGTCCATGGAGAGACAAAGAAAAAGATACTCAAACGAATTCATCAAAATCTACCTTTTTGGTGACAATGGTGCGATGGAAAACTAGCACATCATCTTGAACACAACTCCCCTATAATGAAATAAAGAGGTGATGGTCAGAGTTGATAGGCAGATGGAAGGAGTTAAATACAGAACAATCCTGGAAGAAAGCCTGTTGGACGCAGTAGAAGACGTCCAGACTAGCAAAGCAGGAGAACTAATGAAAACATACAGCTGGAGATACAGTTGCATGTTTAGATCAGTGTTTCTCAACCCTGGTCCTCACCGCCCCCCTGTCCTGTATGTTTTCGGTATTTCCCTTCTGTCACACACCTGAATTGTATCTCTGGGTGATTAACAAGCTTCTGTAGTACTTGACGGTCATGCAATCATTTGAATCAGCTGTTCTGGAATAGAGGCACATCTAAAACATGCAGAGCAGGGGGCGGTGAGGACCAGGATTGAGAAACACTGGCTTGCATAGAAGATTGTTATATTATTTCACTTTCATGCAACGAGGCAGTACTTTGCGTTGGTCTCTCATATAACATTCCAAAAAAACACACTATGTGTGGTATGAAGGGTTTTCCCCAGTGTAAGAACCATATGAATGAAATGAATGATTATTGAGGTGACTGGATCTCACGGCTTTGACACTTGGGTGGTGGGTGTGTCGAGGTGGTCGTGACTGTCACTGAAGGTATGAATGGGAGCCAAACTGGCGTGCTGGCTTATTATGTTTGAGGAAGCAGGTGTGCCGGAATAGTCATAATTTCTGTTGACCGTGTTTAACGCCGCTTATTGTTGACACTATTGGATGGTTTGGCCTGGTCAGTCAGTGTAAATCTGTAAGATCTGAAGTAAGACAATCAAAGTGGAATAAATAGATGATTGCAACAACAAAGAAGCGGCCTGGAGTTTTTTTAAGTTCTTTAGCTTTGCCGTACATCTATCGTCAACAGAAAATGACAATCTAATTAGCGGCTCATTGGAAAGGCAAGCCTGGATTCTTTGCTTCTGTTTGGAACAGTTTGGCAGCGGCAATGGCACGGCGCAGCGCAGCGTCATCAGTTAATTGAATGAAATTCCTTCACTGCAGCTCGATCAAGTCCGCTGGAACTGAGGTATGGAAACACACACATGCACACTGACTCGCTTTGTCTGAAAAGGAATTGTTAAGGACAAACAACGGGAAATGAAGTCAGCTGGATCTAAATCAAGCTCCGTTGTAAGCGATAAAGAAGAAAAAAGATGATCAAAATGAACTGTTAAAGCATTACAAAATAAAATTGAGAAGCTTCAAAAGGATCTCAAAGCAAAGGTTCATAAAATTAATTAAAGAAGAGATAAACATTATTAAAGAGCTTATAAAGAATGAAGGAAATCTTAAAGAGTGTTCAGTCTCATTGTGACGATTTAAAATTATTGCTTGAAAATACAAATCAGCTGTATGAGTCCGTTATTCCTCTGTTTCCTACTGAAGAACAAGAAAGGCAAAACACTTGGTTTTCAAGCTTGTGTAAATATAATTCTGAATTTATACAAGTTGAAAAATGGCTTTTAGATGCAGAGCAACTCAACAATGAAGCTCAAATGGGTGAAGAAGCTGATTTAAATCAGGCTCAAATGTCCAGTGCTGAACCATGTGTGAATAAAGAGCTTAATGCACCTTTTGTTTCTCAGTATTCAGAGTGTGATGAAAATGCTGATGTTGAGGATGATGTTAAGCCAAGTGACAGTGTTTCTAATGTTGACAGCAGAAGATGTAGAGGAAGTCGTTCATCAAGAACTAAGTCCTCTGTCTTCTACATCTTCAGCTCGTGTTAAAGCAGAAGCAGATATGGCACAAGTTGTTGAAACAAAAACATACTTTAGAGCAGTGTTTTTCAACCTTTTTTGAGCCAAGGTACATTGTTTTAATTGAAAAAATTACGAGGAACACCACCAACCAAAAATGTAAACAAAGATACTCTGTAGCCCCCTATATTACATATATAGTCATTCTTATCAAAGTGTCTTGAATAGGAATCAAATAAACACAAAAATTTATTTTTATCATATTTTACATTTCTTATTTCAAATTGCACTTCACATGTCCACTTCAAAAATACACATGAACAGTGCCACAACACTGTCATGTGTGATGCATTAATGTGGTAACATTAATGCATCACTAATTTTCTTGTTTTAATGTAAAATGCTCTGTACCTACTGCCATCTAGTGACAATAAAATTACATGATTACGCTGCTAGTCACTACTACAGCAAAGATACTCAAAGATGGCATTATTTGCAGATAATTAATTAGATTTCAAAAAAATCTTTTAAGACCAATTACCGTATTTTCCGGACTATGAGCGCACCATACTATAAACCATACCTTCAAATTGTTTTAACCCCCCGGGAAACTTGCATATATCAGCCGCACCGGGCTACAGGCCGCTGGTATCTCTGCCACTCTCGGTTTCCCATAAGGACCCAGCAGAGGGCTGCATCCTAATAACTGCTGGATATATTAAGGACGCAGTTCTCTGTCTCCAAATCCGGTTTTGTTCACGCCGAGTTTACGTGCAGCAGCTTTATTTCCCTCCTGTACTGCCAGATCGATACTCCTCATCTTAGAAGCTGCATCATACGAGTTTGAAAACATTTCTCAGTCGTGCCTGCTGCTAGCATGTGCTTGTTCTAAATGAAAATTAGCGCATTCTTCTTTGATTTCCAATTTTGACTTCCAATGATTCACTTCCTGCTAAAGAACCCCCAGGTGGTTGAAGAAAAATCCACGGAAAAGCCACATGTTCAAAGTGTAGGAAAAAGTAGCAGCTTATAGTCCGGAAAATACGGTAGGTGAAATTGGATAATTTCCACGGCACACCTGACGATCACTCACGGTACACTAGTGTGCCACAGCACAGAGGTTGAAAAACACTGCTTTAGAGGAGTAGGAGAAACAACTAAGAAAAAATAAAGAAGAACTGGATTTGGAGATTGAAATTGCAGCTTCAATGGCTAAAGTTAAAGTGTTCCAGGGCTCTGTTTGTTCTCAAGTAAGCAGTGCTGCACAGATTAGGTCTGATGGCATGAATTCATATTTTGAGCGTGAAAATAAAAGATCTCATATATTGCAGAAACATTTGTACCTACAGCAGCTGAAACTGCTAAAGCTAAAACCTTATTATTTGGGTGCATGACCTAAAGACACAAAAGTTAAACAAAATCTAGACACATTGACTGACCAGGTGAAGATAAAAACAACAAAAGTTGAAGTTCCAACAGACCGAATGTTTCATCAGTCACAGCCACAATCATCACATCATAAACATTCATTGTCAGTTGATCAAAATAAACAGCTGTTAAGTGTGTTGGAAAGACAGAATGAAATTACAAGCTTGCTTGTAAATCCACAATCTTTATTTTTTCTGCCAAAACGGGACATACCGATATTTGATGGTGATCCAGTCCAGTTTAAAACATTCATGACAGCATTTGAACACAGCATTGAAACAAAGGCTCACAGTGCCAAAGACTGTCTATACCAGTGGTCCCCAAATTTTTCCTGTGAGGGCCACATAACTTTTGCCTTCTCTGGTGGGGGGCCGGAGTCAGTTTGTAACAGAAAAAGTGTTACACGTTTATCATCTGCGCTGCCGGAAATTGTTGATGGGAGGGGGGGCGGGGTGAAGGTTGAAACTGTTCAGCGGTGGTTGGGAGGGGGGGGGCGCTTCTCGATTGATTTTTACCCAGAAAGCGCATGGGCAAAAACCGTTAGTGAAACAATCACTGGGACTGACGACTGACTAGTATATATTTCATTGAGGGAAACTTGGAATGCGGCGTTTATAACTAACACTTGTGTTCATCTGCTCTACCGCAAACAACAGTACTGATTAAATAACATAAAAGTCAAGCAGTTCCCTAAAAGTCCAACCACCCACAGTTTACAGGACACACTTCCTGCTAAAGAGCCCCCTGGTGGTTGAAAAAAAATCCACATATAAACCGGAAAATACAATATATGGAAAAAAAAATCTGAATGCTCTCTGGTATTGTTCAGGGGGCCGGACCAAATGTGGCGGCAGGCCGGATCCGGCCCGCGGGCCGTAGTTTGGGGACCACTGGTCTATACTTTCTGGAACAGTACACTAGAGGTCAGCCTCGTGACCTAGTGAGAAGTTGTGTTCATATGCCTAATGATTCTGGATATGCTAAAGCTAAATCTTTGCTTCAAGAACATTTTGGTTGTTCATTGAAGATAATTGCTGCATAGATGAATAAAGATTTATCCTGGCCTGCTTTGCAAGCAGAAGATGTAAAGCTTTACAAGCATTCAGCTTTCTGCTCAGGGAATGCTGCAATGTGATGGAAAACAATGGATGTATGCATGAGTTGGATGTTCCGGCCAATATGCAAACAATTATAAAAAAAAAAAGCCTTTTAAACTGCGAGACAGATGGAGAAATAATATGTGTGATTTACAAAAGAAGTTCAAAAGAAGAGCCACCTTCAGTGACATTGTTCAGTTTGTAGAAAGGCAAGTGAAGATCACTAGTGATCCACTTTTTGGTGATATCCAAGATTCTTCATCTAGACTAGTGGTTCTCAACGTGGGCGATACCGCCCCCCAGGGGGCGTTCAGAGGACGGCAGGGGGCGCTGGCGGACATTTTTACAAAAGGGGGGCGCTGGGATGCCTTTGGGGGGCGTTTGGTCAAAGGTAAACTTTACACCTTAAATCCACAACAATACTAGTTTAGACTTTGAGCAACTTGGTAAAACTGTATTGTGTAACATTAAACCATGCTTGGCTGCAACTGTATCGATGGCAGCTCTTCTTCTATTCAGAGTTTGTAGCTTCATGGCGCAGCTCCGCTCCGCATCAGTTAAGCTTTACACCAGCTGATGACGCTGCTGTGATTCACTTTGTCTGGTATTTATGTAGGCTACGTTTTGGCAGTTCTGTGATCATGTCAAAGCAGCAATTTATATTAAAAAGTGTTTTATTTCCGTATGAAAGCTGCCCGCTTCCATGGAAAGACAACAGAAAATCGCTCTTATAAACATGTAATTACTAAAATCACGATACCTTCACTTTGTATCCCTCTGAAAAATGAACCCATTTAAATAAAGAAATCCCTCCATGGGTGATACCACAATAGAGAGAGTTCATTTTATACCGTTAACACGGTGCTGTAAGTGGTCCGACATGAAACTGGTTTGATGGAACAACGGTACCACAGCACTTTTAAATTTCAATAATCAGAATGCCGAAATTGTTTCCGTTGTTTTAAAAGGTTTATGTCAGTCTGCCTTTTCACCAAAGATATGTTTCCCGACCGTCCTGCACCTTAGGGAGTTTAAAAAAACAACAACAAAAACGCCGCGCACATTGCGCAAAATTCTGAAACATGAGAAGCGGGCAAAACGTAGCGACAAACTAGATGTGAATTATGGCATAAAAACAGAGAATCCGACGCTGAACAGTGAAAAATCAGCACATGTGAAAAATATGACGATTAAGCGGCGCAGCAGGTGATGAGTGAAAATTACTGGTGGTCAATAAACAATAAAATAAATCTAGCAACAGGAAAGAAACTAAAGTGGACATAGCAATAAACTGAGAGAGGATAATACTAATCAAATAAACTAAATGGAAATGAATGAAAAACAAAATGCAAGAATAAACTAAGAAACTAAAGTAAATACGGAGGAATAAACTGGTATGGCAAGACCTTTCGAGCAATAATTAATACAGAGGACTGTATGGCAAGAATAAAAAGACATTATTTCCAGATAAAAGGTAAAATAATATTGTTGAAGTGTCATGGGCAGGGGCGCAACTACACATTATTCAGGTGGATGCGAAAACATAAATCGGCACAACCCCACAAAGGAGCGTAGAAACATACGCTCGCCTCCCCCACCCAACCCCCCTCCTCCAGACGCCGATACGTTTAGGGCAAAACATAAAACAAATCCTCTTATTGATACAGTATGTATTTAAATGATCATCATAACAAAGAATGTCCACTCTGCCAGTTAAAGTAAAACCAAGGATCTTATACTCCTCAATTGTCGTGCAAATCACATCAATGTTGAAAACTGTAGGCTGGATTAATGTACAGATGTTGTAGAGGAATTCATGGTACTTTACACTGAAGGTGAAGTGTGCTTTGAAAGTTCATCAAAAGCTACCTTGGATGATCTTGTGATCACTGATGGTGAAGTGTCTTTGGTGCTGCTCTTTTTTTCACAAACACAGGAGGAAGAGCTGTCCTGGTTCCACAGCGATGAGGAAGGCTTCAACAGTGGCTTGCATCTTTGACATAATGATAAGAATACAAATAATAAAAATTATTAAATAAATTTAGCAGTACAGCTACATTCAGATAGCAAACAAAGCCAATGAGAAAGTGCTTCTACAAAGAAGTAGGATCATTAGAATAACCACATACCTCCACATATCTGACAACATGGTCCACAGTTTGACATGAGCCGTTTTGGATTCTCCTTGTGGCCTTTGGATGTAGGACGAAGCACATGAACCAACAGAAGAATGCCTGGTTTTCCCACCCTGGAGGAACATCAGAATAAATAGCAAACACATTAGAATAATAAACAAACATTTTAAAGAGAAGTGTGAGCAAAACTAACCAGACCCACCTGTGTGTGTGTGTCACCATCACAGTCATTCAAAATACTTTGTCCATCCGGACAATGCCCTGGAGAGCATTTTTCACCACCTACAACATAAGGCTTAAAAATGTCACAAATAATTACCATGAACACAACTCAGACATTAGGCATTATAGAAATTAGTCAGCTTATAGAAACATTCTGGACAGCATTTCTTCTGCCAAGCTGTCAGAAGAAATGTGTTGAATTAATCATAACGGGCTTCAATCACCAACATGACTTACTAATGAAGAAAAAAAGAGGCAGCCAATATGCCTTTATTTATTATCAATATTTATAGAGACAAAAACATTTTGGCTTAGCTTTGATCGAACAGATCAAACCACTGGTCTAGCACAGCCACTCTTCCCCATTATGCTGTCTATAGCCGAAAACTTAAAGAAAACGACTCAGCAGCTAAATAATGTTAACTCAAATGGCCTTTCTGACAGTTTTAATGTTCGTTTAACCACCCGACACCTCGTGCTACACCTGCTTGGCTAGCTTTAGCTGCTAACAAAAATAATAAACCAAGGGTGCTCACGTCCAGTCCTCAAGAGCTACCGTCCTGCAACTTTTCGATGCATCTTTACTTTAACAGACCAGGATCAGCTCTGAACAGACCTTCTAACCAGCCATTAATTTGATTCAGGTGTGTTAATTGGAGTAGAAAAGCGGCTGAAAGTTGTAGGATGGCAGCTCTCAAGGACTGGACTTGAGCACCCCTGTACTGAACAGTCGTACCGTGATATCCAAACAAATAAACGTACGTTAAGCATAAGTTGATACTCTTGCACAAACAGAAAGTTAATGCATTCATAAAAATAAGCAAAAACATGATGATCTTAACATGGAACTTACCTTTTTTTTTAAATAGATCTTTATTGAGATACAGAACACATAACAGTATAAACGCAGCATACATTGTGGTATAATGTTCGCCAGGGGGTTACAAACATTGAGACAATACATCATCATTACATTACATAAAATACATTAAAGAGAGAACATAAAGAGCATGTTTTAATAGCTTTGGGGAATTTACCTTGTTATGATAAGCTCCAGACAAGACGCCATACTGCTGTCTCCCGGGCAAACATGTGAAGTCACAGATATGTTGCGATTGTTGGGAGCAACTCTTTAGCAAACACCATCTCTTTGGGGAAACTGACAAACCTATCTTTGAATTTGACTAAACAAGTGTTTAATTAACATTGTATTTTTAACATACTACACCAACACTGGTAATCTAACACTTTTGATTATGCTCTGTAGATTTCGATTCATTCCCTAAAATATTTATTAAAGTATTTTTTCTTTCCACTTAATATTAACTTTAAATTAGTGGTTCTTAATGTGGGCGGTACCGCCCCCCGGGGGGCGTTCAGAGGACAGCAGGGGGCGCTGGCGGAAATTTTTACAAAAGGGGGGCGGTGGGATTCCTTTGGGAGGCATTTGGTCGAAGGTAAACTTTACACCTTAAATACACATCAATACCAGTTTAGACTTTGAGCAACTTTGTAAAACTGTATTATGTAACATTAAATTATGCTTGGCTGCAACGGTATTGATGGCAGCTCTTCTTCTTATTCTCTTCAGTGTTTGTAGCTTCTTGGCGCAGCTTCGTTCTCCTGCTACTGGTAGCTTCACCGCATCAGTTCAGAGTTACACCGGCTGATGACGTTGCTGTGATTCACTTTATCTGGTATTTTTGTAAATATGTTTTGGCAGTTCTGTGATCATGTCAAAGCAGCAACTTATATTAAAAAGTGTTTTATTTCCGTTTGAAGGCTGCCCGCTTCCATGGAAGGATAACAGAAAATCGCTCTTATAAACATGTAATTACTAAAATCACGATTCCCTGACTTTGTATCCCTCTGAAAAATTAACCCATTTAAATAAAGAAATCCCTCAATGGGTGATACCACAATAGAGAGAGTTCATTTTATAGCGTTAACACCAGTGCTGTAAGTGGTCCCGTATGAAACGGGTTGATAGAACAACGGTACCACAGCACTTTTAAATTTCAATAATCAGAATACTGAAATTGTTTCCGTTGTTATGAAAGATTTATGTCAGTCTGCTTTTTCCCCGTCGATACGTTTCCCGACCGCTCCGCACCATAAGGAGTAAAAAAAAAAAAAAAGACGCGCACATTGCGCAAAACTTTGAAACAGGAGAAGCAGGACATAAAACGGAGCAACGAACTAGATGTGAATTATGGCATAAAAGCAGAGAATTCGACACTGAACAGTGAAAAATCAACACATGATGTGATGATTAGGTGACGAGTGAAGATTACTGATGGTGAGCGTCAATAAATGATAAAATAAATCTAGCAACAGGAAAGAAACGAGAGTGGACATAGCAATAAACCAAGAGAGGACAATACTAATCAAATGAAACTAAATGGAAATGAATGAAGAACAAAATGCAAGAATAAACTAAGAAACTAAAGTAAATACAGAGGAAGAAACTCGTATGGCAAGACCTTTCGAGCAATAATTAATACAGAGGACTGTATGGCAAAAATAAACAGACACTATTTTCAGATAAAAGTTTAAATAATATTGTTGAAGTGCCATGGGTTTGTTGAGACCATATCTAGTACTGAGAATAAATATATCTTACAGACCATAACAGTAAAAAACTTATCACTTATTTATGTTTTAATTAGATTTGATATATTTATTTCTTCCAATATTAATTTTCATGTCAGTGTTAATGTCATGAGGCTGATGACTCCATGACTTTCAATTTGACTCATTAGGATTTGATTAAGAACCAGATTTGTTCTTTGAAATTTCTGTCCAGTAAAACTATTAATCTATAAATCAATAGACAGGTCTATATAAAGATATAATCCATGTTTCTGTCTCATATTTGTATGGCATTAAAAGGACCTGGAACTTTTGTTTTCCCACTGAAAAACAAAAGTTTTTCAGTGGAAAAACTGAAAGCTCTGGTTTGCACCATAAATGCCATGATGGTGAAATTTTATGAACGATACTCCGATGTTTCATTCTCCTGAAGGCAGCACAGAGCTGCACCACCAGAAACCGACAGAAACACTGAAGAGAAGAAGAGCTATGATTAATGTAGTTACAGTTCTATCCATGTTTTAATGTTGCAGAGCTCAGTCATTTTGCAAATAGTTCAAAGTTTAAATTGGCATGTTGTACATTTTTTATCTGCTCATTTATTTAACAACTAGAAAATGGCACAGAACAAGAATATTTTTCCACTCTGATTGGCTGCTGTTAGGCCTACCAATTTTAAGTTGAATGTTCATTGCATTTTTCATAGACACCTGTGAAAATAATTTCTATTCCCATGGCTTTTTTGTTCTCTGGGAAATTATTTTTGATGATAAATACAGAAACAAGCATAAAAATCAAAACATTTACAATAGTTATAGTAATATTAATAATAAAATAACAGTCAGTGCAAAGTAGAATACTAATTCTTTGGTGGGGGGCGGTGAGGGACCTGGATAAAGGCTAGGGGGGCGCTGGGCCAAAAAAGGTTGAGAAACACTGCTTTAAATGCTGGTTCTCTAAGATGCAAATAGAAGTAAAATGTCTTGCCTAGGAAAAAAACTGTATTGTACAATTATTTTGCTGTAGTTTACTGTCAGTCGTCAGTCTTGATTGTGACAACAGAAGAAGACATCAAATTGATGGTATCCTACCATATTTTGGAATAACAATGTTACTGCTGGAATCCGCTGTAAAATTACAGCCATTTCTAAGAGTGCAACTGCATCATTGCAGCATTTTTAGCAGCTAAGAACGAAAACGCAACTTCTGTGATGGGCACCATCAGAAGTGTCTAAAGCGAGTTCAGATTTCTCCAAAAATTGTTCAACACGTTGGCATAATGTTTTTATTTATGCTGCTACAACCTTAGCTAATTTAGTATTAAACAAACATAGACATCTATATACCTAACTTAAGTGTTATTTAAAGCCAAATAATTGCAAGCACAGGATCAGAGGCAGTGTGCACAGAATGGAAGGCGAAGGCCTGTGGCGTTCACACATTGTGTACCACAGGCTAAAATGGTCAAGTTAAAAGGGTCAATTTCTTCTTCAATTAAAAAAGCAAAATGAAGTGAACTACAGAAAAGAGGTACAACATCTTGTGGACTGGTGCAGAATAAACAACCTGCTCCTGAACGTCGACAAAACAAAAGAGATCATTGTCGATTCAGGAGGTCTCTACCCAACCACACATCTCTCCTCATCAATGACAAAGCAGTGGAGATCGTCAGCAGCACTAAGTTCCTGGGGGTGCACATTACAGACAACCTCAGCTGGACAACTCACATCGCTTCACTGATGAAAAAAGCACAGCAGCGCCTGCACTTTGAGAAGAATGAGAAGAGCTTTGCTCCCTCCTTCCATCCTCTCCACCTTCTACAAAGGAAAAATTGAGAGCAGCAGTATCTCCATCTGGTCTGGGAGCTGTAAGGTGTCAGACTGGGAGTCTCTGCAAAGAGTGATGAAGACAGCTGAGAGGATCGTTGGGGCTCCACTCCCCCCTATCCAGAGCATTGCACACAGACGCTGCTTAGCCAGAGCAAACCAGATCCTCTTTGATTCCACCCATAGTCTCCATGGTCTGTTCATCTGCTTGCCGTCTGGGAGGAGAGTCCGTAGCTTTTGCTGCAGAACAGCCAGACTTAGAAATAGCTGTCTCCCACTGGTAATCAGATTGCTCAACAATCCCACCATGAAGACTCTCTGAACTGTTTGAAAATAGTAATTGTTACTTGCATATTATTTAATTGTAGGCACACTTGTATGTGCTCCGGTGGCCAAGCAATGAGATTTCATTGCCAATTTTACTTATGTTTCTTTGTGCAATGACAATAAAATAAGTCTAAGTCTAAAATGAATATATTGTGATTTGTTTTCTTTTTAGCCAATAAATTAAACATGCAACACTGTAATAAAACAAATCAGAAAAGAACAAATTATAGTAGGTCTGAAAAAGGGTCTCAGACATTTGCCTTAAAAAAAGAAACCGTTATAGTTTTAACTATTTTCAATTTTGTTGGTCTAGAAAATGTGCTTAGTCTGTTTTAAGCAACAAAATTAAGAACTTTCTGCAATAACCCTTGCTGAGTTTTGCCAAGCTTAGAGTGCCTAAAATGCTGCTGGATATATCGATGATATTAAAAGCAAAAAAACCATGGCAAAAAAGGAAATACTTTGGCTATTTACCAATCCTAACATGAACATTTCCTAACATTGTCCCATCTAAGAAGTTATAAAATTGTCCTTAAAACTATCTTTATACAATATTGCAGAAAGTGTTCATCTGAATGAACCCAATTTTCTTAAGGGAATGAATCGGACAAGTTTCCGAAACATTCAAACATGTGAAAATAATTTTAGCATGCAAAGAAGTAGGTCTGTTGTCACCAGCCAGAATGAAAGAATGGAACTACACTCCAACGCTGTAGCCAATCAAATCTTTTTAAGATAAAATTCTTAGACAAATGTCAAGAATATTGTATTCAATAGGAAATATAACAAGACATTAATATTCCATAAAACAAAAGGTTGAAGCAGAAGGTTAGAAAACAATAAGGCTGATAGACTTTAAATGAACAACGTCCTATCTGAGGTAATAAAAAGAAAATTTGTCATATTTTATGCAAAGCAGTGCACTCTGAGCAACAAAGGTAAAAAAGTAGCAGAACAAAAACCTCCTACACACCGTCTGCCACCCAGCCTCAGATGAATATGGAAAGAGAGAATGAGTTGATGAAGGAGGGAAGTTGGCACAAAAGAAGGGAAAACAATCATGGCTTCAAACTGCAGACAGGAACTCTGTCTATACTCAACTCCAGGAAAGAGAACAAAAAAATCAACAAAAGACAAAAGATGTGATTTTGAAGCTGTGTCTTTAAATTCAGAAACAAGTACATTTTACGGGGAAGTGTCTGTCTAACAAATGAAAAATAATAAGAAGTTTTGCTTCGGAATACTTCGACAAAAATATACTAAACGACAAAAAAAGAGTGCAGGTTTTTTCTTAAGTATCTGTCTTGTTGTATTATGAAAATAATAAAAACTATGTAAATTAAGAAAATAAAATCCTATTTTAAAGTATATTTTAAAAAAACAAAAAAATGAGGTATATGAGGGGAGCCACTGAACTTAGAGTGAACTGCTACAAAATATGAACCTGAGGCAGAGAATAGCTCAGATTGTGTCACCTCTGTCACAGTACAACATTCATTTTCTGCCCTGTGGTTACAGGAGTTGTGGTCCTGCCTCCAGGCTGGAGTGTGTGTTAATCTGTGTGTGTGACTCTTAATAATAAGGATTACTATTGTCTATAATCAAATACTGCATTGAAGCTAAAACCCAGTGGTAGAAACTGATTGTGACAAAGTGGACGAAAAATTGTATTTTTGACAGCTATTGACACCTTGTTCTGCCGTGCGCATGGAGATTGAGAGCTTTCGGCAAGAGGTTTTTGTCAGAGTCGAACACTGCCAAAAATGGTCAAAAACGCTGTGTCCTATCACCCTCCTCCCTTTGTGATAGCAGAGTTTTTCGTATTTAAATGAAGTTGCTGAGAGCCATGCAAATGCAAATCAACTGTTGAGTACCGCCTTTTGACTCTTATTCATTTTGTAGCTAACCCTTTTTTACCTTCTGTTCAGAATAAAGAAGTATGTTTGGAGAAAGAATATTAAAACAATCTATCTTATCCATTAAAATATATATTACATGTGTGTTAGGAGCACTGAAAAACTTAGTTTTGGTACAGATTTTTCAGTATTCAGTTGCTTAACTCTCACGTTTAAATTGAAGAACAAAATGGTTGAAAGTATGTGATACCTTCTGATAGAGTATAAACATTTGTATTCTTTTTTTAAAGTTTTGTTAGTTAAGCACTAAATATAACTCAGATTATGAATCATATTCCATATAAACTAAAAAGGAGACAGCTCAAAGTAGAATTGAGTAAATAAACATATACACATCTAAAAAAAAAAATTTAGCAATTAATTATAATAAAAATAAAATATACTGTCACGTAACTTTTGAAAAAATAACTTTTAGAATGTATTTTTTTCTGCCAACTTTCATTTAACACTCCAATCCAGTTGATGGTAGTTATGCGCTTTCATAGTCTCAAGCATCCGCCATTAAACTCCTGAGGAAGATTTGCACTGGTGGTAACGAGTGCTAACTGCCTACACCCAACATGAACGAAAATACCCGTGCGTTGTGTGAAATGGTGGAGTTACCTTTTCAGTATCGTTTTGATACTAAGCAATGTTCCGGCGGAAAACAACAGATGACACCGTGGCGGTCCAACAAGACTCACGGTAAGAAAGCTTTTATAAATAGCACGTGAGGGGAGTTGCTTTGTTTGTTTCTTACAGAAAGCGGTCTGTCGTTTTCTTAATGCCGAAACAAGTGTAGGGTGAGATTTTGTATTGTAATCTCTATTACATGTGATGTTCTAAACTCTTAAAAATACTCGCATCTTCTTTTATTTTTTTCAGACCTGAAAAATTGCCAAGCCATACCAGCCAGACCTCAGACCACGGTGCCGAGGAGCTCTTACGGAGTCCACCAGGACGAACAGAAATTCAGTAAGTTATGATTTCACATTTAGTGAATAGTGAACACTCGCATATTTGTAAGGAAAACTGACCTTCCCGTTATTTTATTTATTTTGTTGTAACGCAGTACAGCAAGGCAGAGTGTGGAACGCAGTAAAGATCTACAAAATGGCGGACAGAGGACGGATCTGAGGACCAAGTCATGAAGCCGGTATGTATAATCACTGCGTTGATAACCGACTGTATAATGGTTGGTTGAGAATAATTTTAACTTATTTACTTATGTATTTTTGAGAAAGCGATATATTTGCTACAATATTTTTTTAATTTTACATTTTTTTCCAGACACTCCAGAGAATGGGAGTCACATTTGTGTCAATCAGACTCTTCAGGAACGTTCTGATGTCCGTGATGAGGACAGAGATGCAACTGTGTGAGTATCTACTATTTTAGAATGTTGACATTTTATGCTTCAATATTGTTTATGTAGATAATGTAATTATGCAATGCACAAAAACGTTTTCCAGCTGCATCCAGGACCTACTGCCAGTCATCCAGATGTAGCTAAAGAAAGCAGGTAAGATTTATTACTAATCTAGAGATGTCACAATTCCTTGAATGATTAAAGTAGGCTACTGTGATTTATTAAAATCCATCAAAGCAAATTATCTGCCTCAGAGTCTGTTGAACTATGTTTTACTA
This sequence comes from Poecilia reticulata, assembly GCF_904066995.2. NCBI lineage: Eukaryota > Metazoa > Chordata > Actinopteri > Cyprinodontiformes > Poeciliidae > Poecilia > Poecilia reticulata. The sequence continues at coordinate 557,955 of NC_088844.1, read as the reverse complement.
TTTATTACCAACTGCTTTTAATTCTTTTTTTCTTCCAATTGTTTCCAAGTGTTTTCTCTTTTTCATTAAAGTTTTTATTTTTTGTAAGAATGTATTAATGTGTTTTTTGTTTGTTTTAATGTCTTATGTGTGCATACTAAGCTGGAAGTTGCCAAAGAATTTCACTGTAGTTTCATAATGACTAAAAGATGCTTGTAGCTCATAATGATTGTCTGTTCTCTGTTAACAACTGATGCAGGAAGGCAGAGAGTACTGGTAGCAGAGGAGGTGGCATTCTGGGAGGATGGCAGCTATGTGGCGGTGCCAGGATGGACCCCAAGTTCATCCAACCAGGAGCTTATGCCCCTTTTCCACCGGCCCGCCCGGCTCGGCTCCGCTCGCTTTCCTTGTGTTCCCACCGGCCTGTTCAACCGGGCTGGCGCTGCTTTTTTGGGTCCTGCTTCAAAAAAGCAGGACCAGCAGGGCCAGCCCGGCCAGCCCGGGTTTGGTAGGTGACGCAAGCTCCGCTGCTGTTTACTGATTGGCCGAGGGCGTGGTCAGAAGAGCGAGGCGAAGAGAGAAGAAAAATGAAGGCAACTTTGAAACGCTGCAACACGGAAGTGATGGAAGATACAAACAAGCCGTGAACTAAAAGATGCCGGCTTTTTTCTTTGCTTCGGATTTCAATATTCAGCGGCAGCTCGATGGAACCGTGAGGAATGAGTCGTTTTTGTCACCGTAGTGGAGAGAATGGAAACCCTCGTTAGCCGCCTCGTTAGCTGCTTCGGAGCCGACGGAGCCCCACGGTGAACACCGACTCAGACGCAGCTAACGCGCTGCTGCTCTCCAGCCAGGTGAGCAGTTTGTAGATATCTGTCTGGTTTTTACTACATTTAAGGTTGCATACATACAGTCATGGAAGACATTTAAAACACACAGCCTGCTGTACTTTTATTGCTCAAACACAACATGGCATTTTCTGAAGACACTCAGTTGCACATTACAGTTATAAACAACTCAATATGGTCATTTGCTTATCTTTGTGTGAATCTACGAGCTTCGATTGTTTCTCATTTTGCTGTTGCATCTCAGTTTCCCCCATTGTGAGATAATAAAACATGTTATATGACATCCTATTGTAAAATGGCTAGATATCAGTTCTCTAATCAAATTGTTATGAATTATTAATTTTAGAATGAACAATAAACCTGAAGAAAACAATAGTGGATAGTGTTATATATATATATATATATATATATATATATATATATATATATATATATAGCAACATGTCTGTTCTAAATAATTCCTTATGTGTATGTAACGTCCACATTAGTAACTGTGTTATTTATCTACATTTAAGTGCTATAAGCTATAACATCTGATTACCAGGGAGCAGAAGGAGAACAACATGGCTGACATAATGGAGAACATCAGAACACCTGGATCTCCTTCAGGAGGAAGCAGCTACCAGCAGAGATGGCAGAGCAACAAGGAGAGTTGAGACAAACAAAAGAAAAATAAAAAAATAAAAGTTGTTGTGTCTCAGTGAACAAAGTCTCTTTATTTCTGCTCACTCCACACATTATTGCACTTACTGTAGTTTATAACAAGGTCCTAATACAATCCTCCTAAAACGTGAGGAGCTTTAGCCAGAGTGAAAATAACATTATATTATATAAATATTTCATTGAACTTAATGCAACATTGTAGATTACCAATGAAGCCATCCAAAACTGAATACATTATTCAGCAAACCAAACATTTTGACATTATTATCAGGGCAGCTATTAACAAGAACCCAAAATACAAATCATGTTTGTGAGTTTCTAGTTTATACATAATCATTCTATCCACTGTTTGTCTGCCTGGAGAATCTTCAATGTAAGAAAGTGAAAAAATGTGTCCAAAACCTGTAACCTTAATTAGTGATAATTAAGACTGAGTTTAAACTATTAATTCTTAGTGTCCAAAATGTGAAATCATTGAAGAGGAACCAGTCAGATTAGAAGGAATAAAGCTTTATTTGTTCTCAGTATAACTTGGACACAGGTGAATCATAATTAAATGTATTGAGAAGTTAAAAACAACAGATGGTTAATGCACTTCAACTCCGTAAGAACATCAGACACTTTTTTTTATCAGAAATGTTTGATAGGCATCTTGAGCTCATGTGATTCCTGCTCCAGAAAGGTGAAGGTCTCTGGACATCCTGAAGGTAAACACCGACTGGCAGGAAGACGGACACTGATGAGACGTCCTACAACCCAAAGGCTTCACGAAGAACCACGATGGTCTGCTGTGGCAGTTTGCCAACATGAAAACACATTGGAATATATTATGAATTAATTCTGATATTTTTTTATTATTTGCAACGCCGTGACTAACATTAGCTCATGTATATTCTGCACTATTACAAGTTTTATCGTAGTTTAAAAATCATCGTTAGCTTACCTGAACCGTCTGAGCCACCTGCTTTCCTCTTGCTGTAGGGCGGAGATCAGCTCCTCCTCACCACATTGCAGTATTCCTCCCACTGTCACATTTTCTTGAAGACTCAGAAAAATGCAATCAGGCTATAAAAACATAAGCTCATCGCTCTCTTCTTCTTTTGTATCAGAAAAAGAACTCGCGTTAGGTCGCATGTAACGAAGCACAGCAAAGCCTGGAGGCGGGGCGCTACACCCCCCGCCACCAGGAGGCGGTACCCTGCTACAGAGCCAAGAAGAGCCGATGGAAACGCGGTCACTCCGAAACAGAGCCGAGCCGGGCCGGGCCGAGCCGGGCCGGGTTGACCAGTGGAAAAGGGGCATTAGTGACATCAGGACAACAAGACAGGAAGAGACGTCAGGTCCACGCTACAGGAGAGATGTTGGGCCTGTCCTGAACGCAGCATATTGTTCATGTTTGGACAAAAAAAACACTGCCAGATGGTCCAGAAATCGACAAGCATTTATGTCTTATTTTGTGTGCAAAGAGTAAAAAAAAAAAAAATGAAATAAAGAAAAAAAAACTTCTATCTCTTTTATGTTCCTCATATATGAAGATGTTGCATATACGCAATATCAAATGAATATATTTTAATACAGCATTTATTTTTTATATAGATTTTTTAAAATATCCATCATCCATTTTCTTTCACCCTTGTCCCTCAGTGGGGTCGGGGGGGTTGCTGGTGGCTATCTCCAGCTGGCGTGCCGGGCGAGAGGCGGGGTACACCCTGGACAGGTCGCCAGTCTGTCACAGGGCAACACAGAGACACACAGGACACACAACCATGCACTCACACCTAGGGGCAATTTAGACAGACCAATCAACCTGACAGTCATGTTTTTGGACTGTGGGAGGAAACCGGAGTACCCGGAGAAAACCTACGCATGCACAGGGAGAACATGCAAACTCCATGCAGAAAGACCGGGGCCGGGAATCGAACCCAGAACCTTCTTGCTGCAAGGCAACAGCTCTACCAACTGTGCTGTATTTTTTAAAATACAGCATTAAAAATTTTAATTATTGGGGCGGGGTTTATTTATAAAGACATAAGTGCTATCCAATGGGCACACATCAACCAACCAATCACATGTCAATGATGAACTCTGATGTCATTGTTTTTCATCCAATGACTGAGAATCCACGTGGGTCTGCTGAAGCACTTTAGCATATGCTAGGCTATTCGTATGCCAAGTAGAGTCGTTAACACCTCTCGCCTGCCCGCTCCCCCGCACCGCCACTCCCCCCCTCTGAGGATTCCGGAATCGACAGATTTCGACTCCCGTGAGTGAAAATGTAAACTGTCGATTGCTGTCGATGTCCGTCACTGACTAGCTGTGTTTGCGTCAGAATACAGGGCCAAAAATCTCACTTTTCGTCCTGTGGTTGGGTCTTGCGTCTCTCAACTTTCTCCTCACAATATCCCACAGATTTTCTTTGGGGTTCAGGTCAGGAGAGTTGGCAGGCCAATTGAGCACAGTAATACCATAGTCAGTAAACCATTTACCAGTGGTTTTAGCACTGTGAGCTGGTGCCAGGTCATGCTGAAAAATGAAATCTTCATCTCCATAAAGCTTTTCAGCAGATGGAAGCATGAAGTGCTCCGAAATCTCCTGATAGCTGCTGCATTGACCCTGCCCTTGATAAAACACAGAGGACCAGCAGCTGACATGGCTCCCCAGACCATCACTGACTGTGGGTACTTGACACTGGACTTCTGCCATTTTGGCATTTCCTTCTCCCCAGTCTTCCTCCAGACTCTGGCACCTTGATTTCCGAATGACATGCAAAATTTGCTTCATCCGAAAAAAGTACTTTGGACCACTGAGCAACAGTCCAGTGCTGCTTCTCTGTAGCCCAGGTCAGGCGCTTCTGCCGCTGTTTCTGGTTCAAAAGTGGCTTGACCTTTGACCTGGGGAATGCAGCACCTGTAGCCCCTTTTCTGCACACGCCTGTGCACGGTGGCTCTGGATGTTTCTACTCCAGACTCAGTCCACTGCTTCTGCAGGTTCCCCAAGGTCTGGAATCGGCCCTTCTCCACAATCTTTCTCAGGGTTCGGTCACCTCTTCTCATTGTGCAGCATTTTCTGCCACACTTTTTCCTTCCCACTGAGGTGCCTTGATACAGCACTCTGGGAACAGCCTATTCGTTCAGAAATTTCTTTCTGTGTCTTACTCTCTTGCTTGAGGGCTTGGCCTTCTGGACAGCAGTCAGGTCAACAGTCTCAAAACCATGATTGCGGTTTTGAGTAATGAACCAGACTGGGGTTTTTTAAAAGCCTCAGGAATCTTTTGCAGGTGTTTAGAGTTACTTTGTTGATTAAGATGATTAGGTTAATTGCTCGTTCAGAGAACCTTTTCATGATATGCTAATTTTTTGAGACAAGAATTTTGGGTTTTCATGAGCTGTATGCCAAAATCATCCATATTAAAACAATAAAAGACCTGAAATATTTCAGTTGGTGCGCAATAAATCTAAAATATATGACAGTTTAATTTTTATAATTACATTATGGAAAATAATGAACTATATGCACATTTTTTTAAAAGGACCTGTATATATATAAATAGCATATAATGGAAAAGCTCACTGCCTGGGTTACAACCAGGGGTGAAAGTAGTTTCAAATTCTTGGGTTGGGGTACTATGACAAAAAAGAAAGAATTTAAAACTACTTTCACCCCTGGTTGTAACCCAGGCAGTGAGCTTTTCCATTATACGCTCTGTTCCTCACTATGGTGGGCGGTACATGAGTAGCAGCAGCTGTGGTCAAACAACTCTCCACTAATGTTTGTTCTCCATTGCTGAGCAATATTCAGCAATGGAGAACCTCAAGCTTCTGGTTCTGATGGACTCAAAAAAAGCCCACGTTTCATTTTATCTTACAGAAATTTATTTCCTCTCCTTGGGCTGCCACCTTATCGTGGTGAAGTGGTTTGAGTGTCCCAATGATCCTAGGAGCTATGCTGTCTGGGGCTTTAAGGCCCTGGTAGGGTCACCCAAGGCAGACAGGTCCTAGGTGAGGAACCAGACAAAGCGCAGCCCGAAGACCCCTTATGATGGACACAAACTTTGGACTTGGTTTTCCCTCGCCCGGACGCGGGTCACCGGGGTCCCACTCTGGAGCCAGGCCTGGAGGTGGGGCACGATGACTCTGAATCGTCTGCTGCTTCAATGTCTTATGGTGTCCCACAGGGCTAAATTCTGGGCCCTCTGCTTTTCTCTCTTTGTTTACTGCCTCTGGGTTCCATACTTAGGATACATGGGATTTCTTTTCATTGTTATGCTGATGATTGTCAGATTTATTTGCCCATGAAGCAGAAGGATGCTTATTCTATCAAACATCTCCTGGCATGTCTAGGTGATATTAAAGCTTGGTTGGCCTTGAACTTTTAAATTTTAATGAAAACGAAACAGAAGTGATGGTGTTTGGACCCAGTGGCTCCTGTGAGTCCTCCTGTGTTGACCTGGGACCTTTGGAGGTATATTTTAAACCTGTTATTACAGATCCTGGATTTAAAGTGGACAGTGATTTTAAATTGGACAGCCAAATCAGAGCTGTGGTTAAGTCCAGCTTTTATCATTTAAGGCGATTGGCGTCAGTGAAATCTTTTCTTTCCAGGCAGCATTTTGAAACGGTGGTCCACGCTTTTATTTCCACTGTAACACACTTTATCTGGGAGTCAGTCAGTAGCTGCTCTCACGTCTGCAGCTGGTTCAGAATGCTGCTGCACGACTTTTGGCAGGAACTCGAAAGAGGAAGCATGTGACCCCTGTCCTGGCCTCACTTAACTGGCTGCCTGTATATTTTAGGATTCATTTTAAAATTCTTATGTTTGTTTATAAATCACTACATAATCTTGCCCCGGCTTCCCTCTCTGAGCTTCTTCACCCCTACATACCCTATCGGTTTCTCAGATCAGCAGATCAGCTGCTCTTGGGGGTACCAAAATCCAGAAGGAAGCTCAGAGGGGACAGGGCTTTCTCTGTCATTAGCCCAAAGTTATGGAACGACTTGCCTTTGCAGGTCAGAGAGGCCCCTTCACTGTCCACTTTTAAAGTTCGTCTTAAAACCCATCTATTTTACTTGGCTTTCAACACCAGTTGAAAGCTGGGATCTAGTTTTAAATTGTATGTTTTTGTTTTTAACGTGTAAGTTTTTATTTAATTTTTTTATTATGTTGTGTTTTAATGTACAGCACTTTGTATCAGCTGTGATTGTTTTAAAGTGCTTTATAAATAAAGTTGGTTTGGTTTGGTTTGCTGGCGTGCGCCTGGAGGCCGGGCTTTTACCGACGAAGCCTGGCCGGGCTCAGCCCGAAGAGGAGACGTGGGTCCCCATTCCGATGGGCTCACCACCTGTCGGAGGGGCCAAAGACGTCGGGTGCATTGTGCTATGGGCGGCAGCCGAGGGAGGGGACCCGGCGGTCTGATCCTTGGCTGCAGAAGCTGGCTCTTGGGACGTGGAATGTCACCTCTCTGGTAGGGAAGGAACCGGAGCCAGTGTGCGAGGCTGAGAGGTTCCGGCTAGAAATAGTCGGCCTCACCTCGACACATGGCTCTGGTTCTGGAACCAGTCTCCTTGAGAGGGGCTGGACGTACTTCCACTCTGGAGTTGCCCACGGTGAGAGGCGCCGGACTGGAGTGGGCATACTTGTTGCCCCCCATCTGGGCGCCTGTACGTTGGGGTTCATCCCGGTGAACGAGAGGGTAGCCTCCCTCCGCCTACGGGTGGGGGGACGGGTTCTGACTGTTGTTTTTGCTTACGGGCCAAACAGCAGTTCAGATTACCCACCCTTCTTGGAGTCCTTAGAGGGGGTACTGGAGAGTGCCCCTCCTGGGGACTCCCTTGTTCTACTGGGGGACTTCAACGCTAACGTGGGCAATGACAGTGAGACCTGGAGAGGCATGGTTGGGAGGAACGGCCCCCCCGATTGAACTCGAGTGGTGTTCTGTTCTTGGACTTCTGTGCTCGTCACGGATTGTCCATGACGAACACCTTGTCCAGGCAGAAGGGCGTCCATATGTGCACTTGGCACCAGGACGCCCTAGGCCGCAGTTCGATGATTGACTTTGTCATCGTCTCATCGGATTTGCACCCATTTGTCTTGGACACTCTGTCTTGGAAGCCGGTCAGACCTGGCAGGCCCAAACGTATAGTGAGGGTCTACTGGGAACATCTGGCGGAGTCCCCTGTGAGACGGAGCTTCAACTCTCATCTCCGGCAGAACTTCGAACACATTCCCGGGGAGGTGGGGAACATTGAGTCTGTGGACCATGTTCCGTACCTCCATTGCCGAGGCGGCCTCTTGGAGCTGCGGCCGCAAGGTTGTTGGTACCTGTCGCGGCGGCAACACTTGAACCCGTTGGTGGACACCTTCGGTGAGGGATTCTGTCAAGCTGAAGAAGGAGTCCTATCGGGCCTTTTGGCCTGTGGGACTCCAGAACAGTGATGGGTACCGGCGGCGAAACGGCATGCGGCTCGGGTTGTCGCTGAGGCAAAAACTCAGGCGTGGGAGGAGTTTGGAGAGGCCATGGAGACAGACTTCTACGGCTTCGAGGCGATTCTGGTCCACCATCCGGCGTCTCAGGAGGGGAAGCAGTGCAGCACCAACACTGTTATAGTGGGGATGGTGTGCTGCTGACCTCAACTGGGACGTTTGGGCCGGTGGGCGGAATACTTCGAAGACCTCCTCAATCCCACCACATGCCTTCTGTTGAGGAAGCTGAGCCTGGGACTCTGGGTTGGGCTCACCAATCTCTGGGGACGAGGTCGCCGAGGTGGTCAAAAGCTCCTCGGTGGCAGGGCCCCGGGGGTGGATGAGATCCCGGAGTTCCTTAAGGCTCTGGATGTTGCAGGGTTGTGTTGGCTCACGACTCTGCAATACACATGGACAGGGGGCAGTTCCCCTGGATTGGCAGACTGGGGTGGTGGTCCCTGTTTAAAAAGGGGGACCGGAGGTGTGCTCCAATTACAGGGGGTCACACTCTTAAGCCTCCCTGGTAAGGTCTATTCAGGGGTCCTGGAGAGGAGGTCCGTCGGATAGTCGAACCTCGGATTCAGGAGCAGTGTGGTTTTCGTCCTGGTCGTGGAACACTGGACCAGCTCTACACCCTCAGCAGGGTCCTGGAGGGCATGGGAGTTCGCCCAACCAGTCTACATGTGTTTTGTGGACTTGGAGAAGGCGTTCGACCGTGTCCCTCGGGGGCCCTGTGGGGGGTACTCCGGGAGTATGGGTACCGGGCCCTTTGATACGGGCTGTCAGGTCCCTGTATGACCGGTGTCAGAGTCTGGTCCGCATTGCGGCAGTAAGTCGGGCTCGTTTCCGGTGAGAGTTGGACTCCGCCAAGGCTGCCCTTTGTCACCGATTCTGTTCATTACTTTTATGGACAGAATTTCTAGGCGCAGCCGAGGTGTTGAGGGGATCCGTTTTGGTGGCCTTAGGATCATATATCTGATTTTTGCAGATGATGTGGTCCTGCTGGCTTCATCGGAACGTGATCTGCAGCTCTCACTGGAGCGGTTCGCAGCCGAGTGCGAAGCGGCCGGGATGAGGCTCAGTGCCTTCAAATCCGAGGCCATGGTCTTGAGCCGGAAAAGGGTAGAGTGCCTTCTCCGGGTCTGTGGGTCGTCCTGCCTCAAGTGGAGGAGTTTAAGTATCTGGGAATCTTGTTCACGAATGAGGGAAGAAGGGAGCGGGAGATCGACAGGCGGATTGGGGCAGCGTCTGCCGTGAAGCGGGCGTTGTACCGGTCCGTTGTGGTGAAGAGAGAACTGAGCCAAAAAGCGAAGCTCTCGATTTACTGGTCGATCTATGTTCCCACCCTCATTTATGGTCATAAGCTTTGGGTCATGACCGAAAGAACAAGATCACGGGTACAAGCGGCCGAAATGGGTTTCCTCCGCAGGGTGGCTGGGTGAGAAGCTCGGTCATCCGGGAGGGACTCAAAGTAGAGCCGCTGCTCCTCCATGTCGAGAGGAGCCAGTTGAGGTGGCTCGGGCATCTGGTAAGGATGCCTCCTGGATGCCTCCCTGGTGAGGTGTTCCGGGCACGTCCCACCGGGAGGAGGCCTCGGGGAAGACCCAGGACACGCTGGAGGGACTATGTCTCTCGGCTGGCCTGGGAACGCCTTGGGATTCCCCCGGAGGAGTTGGAAGAAGTGGCTGGGGAGAGGGAAGTCTGGGCCTCCCTTCTGAAGCTGCTGCCCCCGCGACCCGACCCTGGATAAGCGTAAGAAAATGGATGGATGGATGGAAATTTATTTCTAGCCCAAACGTAATGATAAATACTCCAATCAGTTTTCTCTATATGTATAAATAGAATTATATTGTGGCACTTTATTTCTTTTTTAAATATGCAAACTTTTGGATTTAGGCAATGCAGTCAAAAGATGTAAACCACTAGCCAAGCATGACATTTTTTTTAACCCAAAAGGAAAATAAAATTCACATCACAAGCTAATGTTATGTAGTTCCGGTGTTTCACAGTGTCAATACTAAACTGCAGCTCTGTCAGAAAGCTGACCAGCTGCATAGTTTTTCTCTTCTTTATTGCAATCAGTTCTTCAGAGCAGCTAAATCACGGTCATTCTGCTGCAAAACTTATCGCATGTGTTCCTGGCCCTACTAGTGATTAAACTCTTACTGCTCCTCCATATCAGTTCTCTGATAGCAGACGGTATGTCCAAGATCCACAGCTAATAATGTTGTTTGGAGTTGACAGTGATGCAAATCACAAGCCAATCAATGGATGCGGCCAGCTGTCAAACAAATGGTTTCTGTGCCATATCTCGATTGGAGCTGTTAGTATTACCCCTGAAGTAGGTACAAAAATCTGAGAACAGCCGGGCTGAGTAACGCCGGATCTGCTAACAGAAAATGAATTTGGCTGCGGCAGATTGGACCAAACCACTTAGAGGCAGTCTAGTAGAAAAGTGCCTTAAACCAGATTTAACCCTAATTATTACAATGAGTTTGCAATGTCTTCATAAGAAGGCATTACGAAAGCAAAACTGATTAGAGATGTTCAGTGTGTCTGATATTTACTACAGCTGACTGAAGTTACATTTGTTTGAGGAAACAAGTGTGATTTGTTGATAATGGCCAGTAGTGATTAGGAAATCTTTTCCCACAACTGTAACTTATAATAAAACACTTGTAGTTCAGAGAAAAGAAGTGAAACTGCAGCCCTGTGGAAGCCTGAAATCAAACAAACTATCTAGAATTGAAGCAATTTTATCTTCAGTTGTTAAAGGTGTTGCTGAGATCAGAAGCAGTGTGAGGTAAAACAAGTCCTCAATCTGCATCTACATACACATTACAGGAGGAAAGCATGTTAAACATTCCCATCCAAGCTGCCAGATGTTTTCCACACATCTAGATTTACTGACACAAATTAACTTTATCTGTGCTTTGTGATGGGCTGAGATAAAAATAAAAAAAAGTTGTTTAACTCCTCAGGGAAATAAAAGACAGAAATATGAAACTGAAAAAAAGTACCTCTTCTTTTCTCCGAACTGAGAATCCAGAGGAGCTGTGTGGTACAACCTCAAACATTTAAAGACTTTAACATGATCTATGTTTGGTCATATGAAGTCAGTAATGCTGAATTATGAAAGACAGAAAAATAATCCACCCAGACTGGTTTATTATTTATCGGTTCCTGCTACATGATCATTTGAAATAAGTGTTTATATAATCTCTGGACTAAACATTCCTTGGCATCCAATTATAAAACATTACAAATTTATGATGTTAGCATAACAAGCGGTTTAGCTGTTAGCAATGAATCAAACAGCAGGGTGTGCAACATTTTAAAGAATAAACGTCAAGGTACACATGAGACCTGTTCACATTAATCAAACACTTTTGTTTCAACAATAAATTAAATGATTAGTAATTGTTTTTCTCTGACTTTGCATACACCAACCTTTTTTCCCACGCCGAAAGGTTTCAAGTTTTCCAAACAGACATTTAATTTCAAAAGATGTCTTTAAATATGTTATTTTAGGAAGAGTAGATCTCAAAGACATATTTATATCTTTTCTAATGTGTTTAAAAGTAAATGTGAAGATAAAGATGAAGGAAAAAAACAAATAAAGTTCTAATTTACTTCATCTTTTCAGACAGAAAAGATGAAGTAAACAGACAGAAATAATGCACCAGGACCTGGCCCATTATTTTTACTGGTGCGACCTGATCCATTTTATTTGTGAGCATTAATTGTTGAGACCGGATTTCATCTCAGGAAATACTTTGTTTACTTCTAAATAGAATGTACAAATACATTCTATTTGTACATTCACAAATACATTCTATTTAGAAGTAAACAAAGTATTTCCTGAGATGAAATCCGGTCTCAACAATTAATGCTCACAAATAAAATGGATCAGGTCGCACCAGTAAAAATAATGGGCCAGGTCTTGGTGCATTATTTAAAACAGGCACCCACCTGATTTTCCAGCAGATACTTGTATAGCTCGTCCAGAACAAAACCAACTTGATTGTCTGTGAGCAGAGTGGCTATATTTCCTCCCAGGTTTTTGCAGTAGTGCTGTGTGTCATCGTAGCTCTCCCTGCTGGAGTTGATCCTCAGGCAGACGTCCTCGACGTGGTACCAGCCATCCCCACAAAGCTGCCATGGACATACAAACACCGCTACCATTTTTGCTCTCTACATGTTAGAAGTATTAGAAAAATGGCTGTCTAACCTCTGACTTTTTCACCAAAGCTGACTACTAGTTTGGCGTAGACTAAATCAATTGGTACAAGTGATTTGGTTAGGTCATTTATTCTTCAAACAACACACATCTCACAAATCCCAGCCAGAGCATCAGGTACAAAGTGTTTGAAAAAGATAGAAAATAGTTGAAAGAAAAAATAAGGGCTGTTTACATGGCAACTTTCTGAGGGTTAGCATGCATATATTCTAACAGTTAGCATGTTGCCCTACAAATGTCACTTTGTCACACATTTGGGATATTTCTACAACATATCAGTATGACAGCATTCGATTTACTGTTACATTACATGTTACCTTAACAATAACATTTGGTAGTTCATCATGCCACAGAATGCTTTGTAATTTCCTCTGTAATTTCCAAATTATAAAATAAATTCATTACACTTACATAAACTTTCGATTTCTGGAATGAGTGAAATACAGTGAACCCTTGTTTTTCGCGGGGGTTGCGTTCCGAAAAGAACCCATGATAAGCGAAATCCGTTAAGTAGTTACCTTTATTTTTTTGATTATTATACAGCATAATTAAATACTCTACATTGAAACCAAAGAACCAAACCTGTTTTCAGGTCAGCGGATGTGCGTGTGCATCAATCGGGCCTTAATGTCATCCGGAGTCATGTCATTAAAGCCGTCTCCTCCAAGCTGTTTTGCAAGATTCACGGCTGTATGTACGGCAGAGCGATGGATCTCGTCAAGCGAGCCTCCGGTCAGGCTTTGCACTGCCTCTGGCTACAGTTTTTTCCAGCAGACATTCAAAGTTTCAGTTTCCATCTCCTGAATGGCCAAGCTGTACTACGCATAGTTAAATACCGTAATGTTATTGGCACACAGGTAGAGAAGAAGCGCAGAGACTGTTTAGCCTATCAGGACGCAGAACACAATGCACTGTGAAAAAAACTGCACACAAAAAATCCATGAAGCAGCGAGACCATGAAAGGTGAACCGCGTTATAGCGAGGGTTCACTGTACTGAACATATTCTATTTTCTTAATCCACAGGTATGCTACATTTTCGCAGTATCAAATGGATTAATTTATGAAACACACAAACTTCATTGTTCTCATACAGGTCACTGTAGGTCATTATAGAAGAAAAACATTTTTTTGTTTACTTTGGTCTCAATGACTAATTACATTAACAGACCTGTAATCACCAACCTTTCAACCAACAGAGAAGAAATTACTTGCATTCTTCAGTTCTTATAAAGATAAAAGTAAAAGGGCACTATCTGACAGGGACAGAAGGAGAAATATGGATGACTGGAGGAAAAAGTAGCACAAAAATAAAGGTTTAGAATATACTGGGTTATAGTTGTGAGAAAAAACAAAGATAAACATCAGATCATTTAGAATAATCTTTCACAACAGTGTGTCTGAAGAAAAGGTCAGAGCTGACAAGATGGCTGTGCTACCCCCTCTTCCCCTAAACATTACCACTCTTACAACCAAATACATCTCCAGGTGGAATTACAAGAGATATCAGAGCATCACGCTAATGGTTTCACACACAAAGACATTTTCATTTAATTTGTGAAGTCAATGACCTATTAAAAGGTTCCATACTAAATGACACTATAAGTTCTGTTTACAAATGCAGATTCCAGAGACACGACAGGTGGTTAGTCATGGTTGTACAGAGGCTGTCCCACACTCACTGGTGCAGAAAAGAGTAAATACTCTACATACACAACAAAACAACAAAGTTAAGCTATCTAATGAAAGAAGCTGAACGAACAAAAACTTTAACACCATCACAAATAATGGATGCCGACTTCTGCCTACTGGTCTCTTAAAACATAGAAAGCGTATGGGAAATGTCAACAGACCATAGTACCAAAACCTGAAATGCCCTTGGACTTTCAATAAGAATCTAAAAGAAATTGCAACTGGATAGATTACATCTCCTCCATCCAATGACAATTGTTCCCCTACTCTAGCAAAAGGAAATTATGTCACAGTGTGTGACGGAGGAGCCGCCACGAGCCGGTGTTATAGATCAGCTGGTGGCTAAATTAACTGGTTGAAATCTATAGGCACCGCAGATGTTTCCAAATTGTAGGTGGCTGTGTCGATGCCTGTTGAAAAATGCTACTTGGGTGAAAAAACCGTTTACAAAACTTTATTATAAATCCTATTTGACGCAAATATGTTTAATGTTGCATGTGAAAATTACGTTTCAAAACAATTTTCTAAAGAACAGCCTTCATTGCGTATCGAAAATACCGCATTTGAGCATAACCAGATCAATGAACAACACAATCCCATTCACATTCAGGTTCACCAGAATACATCAATTCCAACTCATGAATAGCCACAATTTAAACCTAAGTGGATAGTTTTTGCTTTTTGTAACCAGCACTGATCAGAAAAACATTGGAATTGACTCTCAAGTACCTGTTATCCGAGTTGCTTACATTACAGGTAGGCAAAAGGTAAACAGTAAGAGTCGCATTGTTTAGCGGCACTTACTTACCCACAGTAAGTGTCGCTAAACAATGAGATGGTTGTAATATTTAATAAAATTTAACTCACATACCTGATGGTGTTCCTTGTGTCCAATTAGAAAGGAATATCAAGTAATGTTGATAAGTTGTACTGTAATAAAATCTCATCTAAATGATAAAAAGTTAACAGCCAATGTTGTTAGTGGTGATATCCAAACTCCATCCATCCATCCATTTTCTTCCGCTTATCCGGGGTCGGGTCGTGGGGGCAGCAGCTTCAGAAGGGAGGCCCAGACTTCCCTCTCCCCAGCTACTACTTCCAGCGCCTCTGGAGGAAACCCAAGGCGTTTCCAGGCCAGCCGAGTGACATAGTCCCTCCAGCGTGTCCTGGGTCTTCCGCGAGGCCTCCTCCCAGTGGGACGTGCCCGGAACACCTCACCAGGGAGGCATCCAGGGGCATCCTGACCAGATGCCCGAGCCACCTCAACTGGCTCCTCTCGACGTGGAGGAGCAGCGTCTCTACTCTGAGTCCCTCCCGGAAGACCGAGCTTCTCACCCTATCTCTAAGGGAGAGCCCAGCGACCCTGCGGAGGAAACCCATTTCGGGCACTTGTACTCGTGATCTCGTTCTTTCGGTCATGACCCAAAGCTCATGACCATAGATGAGGGTGGGAACGTAGATCGACCGGTAAATCGAGAGCTTCTCTTTTTGGCTCAGCTCTCTCTTCACCACGGTCGAACGCCTTTTACAAGTCCACAAAACACATGTAGACTGGTTGGGCGAACTCCCATGCACCCTCCAGGACCCACGACCAGGATGAAAACCACACTGCTCTTCCTGAATCCGAAGATCGACAATCCGATGGACCCTCCTCTCCAGGACCCCTGAATAGACCTTACCAGGGAGGCTTAAGAGTGTGACCCCCCTGTAATTGGAGCACACCCTCCAGTCCCTTTTTTTAAACAAAGGGACCACCATCCCAGTCTGCCAATCCAGGGGAACTGCCCCCGATGTCCATGCGATATTGCAGAGTCGTGTGCGCCAACGCAAACCTGCAACATCCAGAGCCTTAAGGAGCTCCGGGCGGATCTCATCCACCCCCGGGGACCTGCCACCAAGGAGCTTTTTGACCACCTCGGCGACCTCGTCCCCAGAGATTGGAGAGCCCAACCCAGAGTCCCCAGGCTCAGCTTCCTCAACAGAAGGCATGTTGGTGGGATTGAGGAGGTCTTTGAAGTATTCCGCCCACCGGCCCACAACGTCCCGAGTTGAGGTCAGCAGCACACCATCCCCACTATAAACAGTGTTGGTGCTGCACTGCTTCCCCTCCTGAGACGCCATGGTGGACCAGAATCGCCTCGAAGCCGTACGGAAGTCTGTCTCCATGGCCTCTCCAAACTCCTCCCGCCCGAGTTTTTGCCTCAGCGACAACCCGAGCTGCATGCCGTTTCGCCCGCCGGTACCCATCAGCTGCTTCTGGAGTCCCACAGGCCAAAAAGGCCCGATAGGACTCCTTCAGCTTGACAGCCTCCCTCACCGAAGGTGTCCACCAACGGGTTCGAGGGTTGCACCAATAACCTTGCGGCCGCAGCTCAGATAGGCCGCTTCGGCAATGGAGGTACATAACATGATCCACTCAGACTCAATGTCCCCACCTCCCCGGAACGTGTTCGAAGTTCTGCCGGAGATGAGAGTTGAAGCTCCGTCTCACAGGGGACTCCACCAGACGTTCCCAGCAGACCCTCACCACACGTTTGGGCCTGCCAGGTCTGACCAGCTTCCTCCCCCACCACCGGAGCCAACTCACCACCAGTTAGTGGTCAGTGGACAGCTCCGCACCTCTCTTCACCAGAGTGTCCAAGACATACGGCCGCAAATCCGATGAGACAATAAAGTCAATCATCGAACTGCGGCCTAGGGTGTCCTGGTGCCAAGTGCACATATGGACAAACTTATGCCTGAACATGGCGTTTGTGATGGACAATCCGTGACGAGCACAGAAGTCCAAGAACAGAAAACCCACTCGAGTTCAGATCGGGGGGGGCCGTTCCTCCCAACCACGCCTCTCCAGATCTCACTGTCATTGCCCACGTGAGCGTTGAAGTCCCCCAGTAGAACAAGGGAGTCCGCAGGAGGGGCACTCTCCAGTACCCCCTCTAAGGACTCCAAGAAGGGTGGGTAATCTGAACTGCTGTTTGGCCCGTAAGCACAAACAACAGTCAGAACCCGTCCCCCCACTACCCTCTCGTTCACCGGGGTGAACCCCAACGTACAGGCGCCCAGATGGGGGGCAACAAGTATGCCCACTCCAGTCCGGCACCTCTCACCGTGGGCAACTCCAGAGTGGAAGTACGTCCAGCCCCTCTCAAGGAGACTGGTTCCAGAACCAGAGCCATGTGTCGAGGTGAGGCCGACTATTTCTAGCCGGAACCTCTCAGCCTCGAACACTTGCTCAGGTTTCTTCCCCACCAGAGAGGTGACGTTCCACGTCCCAAGAGCCAGCTTCTGCATCCGAGGATCAGACCGCCAGGGTCCCCTCCCTCGGCTGCCACCCATAGCACAATGCACCCGACTCCTTTGGCCCCTCCAAGAGGTGGTGAGCCCATTGGAAGGGGGAACCACGTCTCCTCTTCGGGCTGAGCCCGGCCGGGCTCGGTTGGTAAAAGCCCGGCCACCAGGCGCTCGCCATCGTGCCCCATCTCCAGGCCTGGCTCCAGAGTGGGATCCCGGTGACCCCACTCTGGAGTCCAGGGGTGTTTTTTCACCCCTGGACTCGCCATTCCATGACCTTTCTTTTGATGATGGACACATGACGTCACCTTGGAGGGGAAAAAAACACAAAAACAAATCCCATTCATGGAAGGAAAACAAACAGAAGTCATTAACGATTGCTCCTAAGAGAGGCATCTTGTCCACTGTTCTGTGTTTGTACAGAGGAAATCTAATTAATGGAAAAGGAAGGAAAATGTGTAGGTTTGATAACCCCGTCGTTGCACAACTTGGACTCGCTTTGCAAGTGCACCATAAATGTTTCCATCATGGTCTTATGTTAAAAGCAAGGTGCATATGGAGTCTTAAGGAATTGGGTCAGGAGGTTTTCACCAAGAGAGAACAAATGGGCAGATTTCTTACAGAGCTGAGCTGTGTAGATTGATTGATTTATCAATCTACACAAGAGCCGCGAGGGCTAGGCCGCGGTGAGTAGGAGGGCCGCCGCGGTGAGCCCTCCTACTCACCAGATCCGGGAACACCAGATCCAAAGTTTCTTTCCATCCTAAGAAACTTATGATGTCCAAACTGAGAAGCCAAAATTATAATAATAAACGTTCCTACATTACTGTCAGATACCACCAACAGATTATGAACCATATCTACAGTATTTGTAGGTGTGTTCTCTACTGGGAAACAGTTTGCAAGCTGTTGCAGAAGGGAAATCAAATTAAAAACAGAACAAGCCGCATTAAGATTAACTAGTGACAGCCAAAAAGGGTCCTCAACGCATTGTTTTTAAAAATTAGGTGGCTTTGTCGTTTCCTGATCAAAACGCGACAAACATAAATAAACATGTCTCTCCTTTCTCTAAGAGCTCTTCAAACCATAATGGTATGATTGAAGAATACTTTAAAAGTTCACTAAAATATACCCCACTTCAAAGGAGACTGTACTAAACAGAATTTGTACTACCACCAAGCATTATTAGAGTAATGACAATAATTTTACGTCTTTTCAGTCTTATGTTGACTGACATGCTCTGCAAATATATCAATAAACAGTTATAATACCATGCAAACTAATTAATTTCTCATTTAATGGAAGCCACATTATTTCGTTTGCACTTTAAGACTTCACTGGGCTGCAGAAGCAAAGCTGTGCAACTTGGTAATCTTGTAGTATTCTTACAGTTAAAGTTTGTCTGGCAAACCTGTTAAACAATATTACCTCCAAAATGTTGCCAAGTGAATTATATTATTTATTTTTGTAGACAATAAAATAAACTAGTCCAAAAAAGGGAAACAGACGATGGCGCTGCTAACTAAACTCGTACCAGCGGTCGCTGAATTCAGAGCGCGGTGTTTTAACCACTAAACTATGACGACAGCTGAGAGTCCGACGTTCCTACCTGTCATTGATTGTCATCTAGCTCAGTGGTCCCCAACCCCCGGTCTGTGGACCGGTACTGGTCCATGGACCAATTGGTACCGGGCCACGCAAGAAATAGTGAAATATTTCCGTTTTATGTATTATTTGAGTCTGGAGTATCTTTTATTTTGAAAATCCTTTAACCCGATTTTCTCGGTTACTTGCGCGCCAACACTGAGGCCACAGCAGCAAAATGAGTAAGAAACAGATCAGATGTCTTTGGGCCTTTTCCCCTTCTTTGCGAAGGGGAAAAGGCCCAGAGAAGAGACAGGAGAATGGTTTTATCCCGGACCGGTAAGTGAGTCCCACATTACAAGCCCGCTCTGCGTAAAGTGCGGTGACCGGCTGCCAATGAGGCAATGAAGCTTCAAACTGCTTCGCCACGTAGAGACCAAGCAGGCTGTGGATATAAGCAACACTTTAGGTGTCATTGTCTCCCATCAATCCCAGATGGAACCGTCTCGTTGCAGAGAAACAAGCTCAGGGATCCCGTTAGTCATTATCGTGAGTTAAAGTTTTCACGAAAGTAAAATGTTTGTTTTTGTGGCGCATCTGTATCTTATTTTGAAGGGATATGTAAACGTTACCTTAGCGACCAGAGTCGGAGCGCTTGGGCTGCGGTCGAGAGGAGATGAGTAGAACTTGAGACTTAAGTCTGGTTTAGACGGAAAGATTTAAGAATTGTCGGCCGATTCTCCAAACCTCTGTGACCACAGAGCTGATAAAAGTCCAACAGGTTGGATCGGTTCGTGTGTCCCAGGCAGGAGCAACACGAACCGATTCCAGTCACGAACATCCTGATTCCAGAGGATAATCCAATAAAACCCCAACATAGCGGGAATTTAGAATGACCAAACACGGATGACAATGTAGAAGCAATAGTGATAGTTTGTGGAATTATTTTAAGAGATAAATGACGTAACGGTGGAAAAAAGACGACGGGAGCAGCCGCTCTATTTGCTGCACTATGATTTGGAGGTGAATATGTTTTTTCATAGTTAACATTTTTAACTGAATAAATATAATAATGACCTTTAGATTTAATAATAAACATTTCCACATATCATCTCCGATATCCATCGGACTCAGTTGCACGATATGTCCGCTGTTTGGGACAGAGTCTGAAATGCATTTATGAAAAGGACAAATCAACTCAGTAAAAGTATACATTTGTAAGTTCAGGTCAACACCTGGAGCATCTAGTCACATTATCTGTCAAGTATGATGACAGTATAAAACATATTAGTTTTATACTGTCACCGGACAGGATCTCTTCCAAAGACAGAACTTCTGTGTCTGTATCAGTCTTCAAGTGACCAACATCTTCTAAAGCCAATGCTTAGATGTTTTCTCCTTTCTGATCTTGCGATGAGCCTTGGCACAAGCTTTGTGTCCATCTGTGTCTGCACAGACATGCACAAACAACATCAACTGTGTCAAAGATGTTTATGCAGTATGTACCAGCAAGGTTATTCAATGCCTGGTCAGTGTTCCTTACTTGCAGACTAAAAGTTTACTATTATACATTTACAATCTGCAGTCTTACATTTTTGGTTGATTTGTGTATACAGTCCACAAATTTTCCTATGTTTTCATCCTTGGCTATGAAAAGGTCCAGAAATATAGCCTGTTCCTCCAATCTGAAAAACAAGCAATGAAATACACTTAATGAGGTGTTATAGTCCAAAAGTAGTTAACATCACTAACGTATGCAAAGAATTGTTATATTGTACACATTTTACAATACCTTGCTGCATTCTTTAAATGGTAATACTTGCAATTTCCATCCACTGAAACTGAAAGCACATCTGGGGTATAAACTTGACACTTGAAGGGATCCTTCCATAACATTTTAACTTAAGCTTTCTCTTCTTATTGGCCACCATGACTTAAGGAGATGACATGGTCAGCAGGTGACATGAAGCTGATCTTTGGGGGGGAGACAGTGGGAGGAGAGGCAGCTGGAGAGGTGCTTCTGGGTCTTTTCTTCTTCTGAAAAGACTGAGAAGATGGGACAACAGGAGGAGAAACAGGAACCAGATCAAGCACCATTACAGTATCTTCCTGGTTCTCTGGTATCATCGTTGGATGCTCCTCAGTAAGCATCCCAGGCTGCTCCTGACCTATGGTCTCTGTCTGTTCAAAGATCAGGTTCTCAGCTCTTTACTTCTCTTCATCTGACTTGCAACAGCAATAAATAACAGACAGGAAGAAAGAAATGTGCCTGTACTGATGCAAGTTCGTTTTTAATTCAAGTAAATGACCTAGCTGCAATCAGTGTATTCAGACAGGGTTCATAAACAAAACTTTAAAGATCATCACAGCCTAGGGGCACTGATGTTTTTAGCAACCCTCCAATTTTACAAAGTGGCAACAACAAGCATGACTATGAATACTATTATGTGACTTTAACACTACGTACTAAGCACAGGTACAGCGTACAGGTACAATTAGCCTCCTAATTGGCTAATTTAGCTAGCTTCCACCATATATTCTCCGGCAAAAAAAATGTTACAAACGTGTCTTCAACCATTCACAGCCCTGCTGCCATTAAGTCCTAAAACTACCATCAATAACGTTATAACGTAACACTTTGGAGTTATTTTTGGTTTTAGAGTACAAAAACATTTTGACAGGTGCAGATTTCTACTCACCGGAGTGTAAGTGTCGCATAGGATGACGTCAGCTTATTCTTCTTCTTGGGTTTTTGTGGGATCCGTCCTTATTTTTATTATTTCAATAAAAAATATTAAACTTTTACAGAACAGTTTGCATGCAATCACAAAAGAAAATACATCTTAATTTTTCTTAAATTTATTTGGTGTAAATCATTTATATCATACTCAAAAATAGTTGGTAAATTTAAAAAAAAGGCTTTTAAATCAAGTTATAACCACAACAAAAACCTTCCGGTTTTATATTTTTCTGAGTTATTTTTAAATACCGAATTAAAGTCCTTTGACCGATACGTCTGACATATATTTGTAGTAAATATTCTTAATATCCTGTTCAAACTAGCACATAAATTGTAAATAAAGGTTTGAAAAAAAATAGAATAGACTCGTCATCTTATTCGTTCCTAGATCGTCATTATCGGACGCTTAGGGAGCGGTACAGCATTCAATGAGAGAACCTTCTCGTCACATATTGACGCGAAGGGGTTACCCTCGGCGTCAACATGTGACGCCCAAGTGTCAATATGTGATGAGTTGGGAGTGAGAATATGTTGATTTATCAGACCAACAAGAAGCTAACTGAGCACATCAAAAAAATCTACCAGTAAGTGGCGGTACTAGATATTCTAAGAATTGAATATATTAAGATCAATTCACAGGCGAATTTTATTTGGATACTGTTGATTTTACTCTTCTTTGTTTGAGGTTGTGAGTTTATTTATAGGGTTTTTAAGGACTTTCAATGTTGGCTTTAATCTAAAAATGTTATTTCCATCTTAACAAGCAATAATATGATATATTAGGGATGGATTGAATGCATCCCTAATATCAGCAATCTGCTGGTTTTCCTGAAGTAGAAACTTTTAATCTACTTTGAATAGTAACCAGTGCCTACTGTACTGTTTGACAACAAGGATCAACTGGAATGTATGTGTGATT
This sequence comes from Poecilia reticulata, assembly GCF_904066995.2. NCBI lineage: Eukaryota > Metazoa > Chordata > Actinopteri > Cyprinodontiformes > Poeciliidae > Poecilia > Poecilia reticulata. The sequence continues at coordinate 535,542 of NC_088844.1, read as the reverse complement.
GAACTGTAATGATTTTTGTTGTGAATTGGTGCTTTATAAATAAACTGATTTAATAATGCAAAAAAATACATTAAGAATTTATGATAAATAGGGTGATTCAAGGGGGGAAATTTCAGTGTCGAAAGAGGGTTTTTTTTCTTCGTTTTTTCCAAGATTCTACATTAAAACACAAACTACATGAATTTTTAATCATTAATAAAGTGTTTTGATGAGTGTGTATCCTCACCAGGCAGCACCTGGCACTCCTGCTGCTGCACCTCCCATTGAGAGTTGTTGTTCAGGGAGCAGCTCCTGCAGTTGGCCAGTTGAAAACACTCCTTCTCCTCCCGCCGCTTGCACCTGGATGAGTCTGTCATCGACTTCTCACAAAAACAGAGAGAGAATGAGGAAACAATATTAGTTCACTTCCAAGTTTTTCATTTTCAAGTAAATACAATAAACCGGGAGAAATCAATACAGCGCGCGGCGACACACTGAAAAATGAATAAAGAGTGATGGGCGTGGTGAATGAGAAGTCAAACGGAGCATGCAGAGTGAAAAATTAAATCAATATGAGCATTTCATACTGAGATGAAGTTTTTATTGAAGAATTCATTCTGGAAGATGGTGCTGTGTCAGTTCAGAGAGTAAAATATAAAGCTTCAGCAAACACAAGGGAAATTATTTTTATTTAAACTGAAGATAACAAACATAACATATACACTTATTGTAAATGTAAGTATCATCTGGTCTTTATCCGGCTCAAAAATTTTTTCAATCTAAGCTGAAGGGGACAAAATCCTTGACAGATTAAACAGCACCATGTGAAAAAACCAAGTGCACTTCATGACTAAACAGCAAGCAGAAAAACTTTGGTCTGGGATGTATCTCGTGTTTTTGAGGACTGCATGCTCTGTTCTTTGCATGACTTTGCTGGGAGAATCCAACTTGTGACAAATCTCATGTCTTAAATGTTTTCCACTTATGATGAACCATAAAATCCTTATAAATGAGTTTATAACTTTGTCCAAATGGATGAGCATCAGTGACTGCCTATCTAAGGTAGGCACTGCCTACCTTAGATAGGCAGTGGAGCTCGGTGGAGCTCCAATACCCAACTTGAATGTCTCTCACACATACAAAAAATGTGTTGTCCCTTTCACACACAAAAAAAATGTCTCACACATACAAAAAATGTCTCTCACACATACAAAACTGAGTCTCTCACATACAAAAAAGTGAGTCTATATTTTATTAGTTTATATGTTCAATCTTGGTTTTATGTATGCGTGTGAGAAAAAAAATGTTTGCGTGTGTGATATTTTAGTAGTGTATGTGAGCAATTTTTGTGTTTTGTGTATGTGTGAGAGAAAAATTTTATGCGTGTGATATTTTAGTAGTGTGTATGCGCAATTTTAGTATTTTGTGTGTGTAAGAAAGAAATTGTATGCGTGTGTGATATTTTAGTAGTGTGTATGCACAATTTTAGGATTGTGTGTGTGTGTAAGAGTGTGTGTGTGATATTGTAGTTGTGTGTCTGCGCAACTTTTGTGCTTTGTGTATGCGTTTGAGAGAAAAATTGTATGCGTGTGTGATATTTTAGTAGTGTGTGCGCACAATTTTAGCATTTTGTGCATGCGTGTGAGAGAAAATTTGTATGCGTGACATTTTAGTAGTGTGTGTGAGTGCAATTTTAGTATTTTGTGTATGCGTATGTGACATTTTTCTAGTATTTATGTGCAATTTTCATATTTTGTGTGTGCGCGCGTGAGTCTTTAGTAGTGTGAGAGACAAAACATAGCTTTTGTCCTAAACGGCCCCTCATACAAGACAGTGTGTCTCAATAACTACCGTTAGCCGTAGCGCTAACACAATGCCAAGTTGAAAGGACATCATCAGCAACCTTAGATAGGCAGTCACTGATGCTCATCCATTTGGACAAAGTTATAAACTCATTTATAAGGATTTTATGGTTCATCATAAGTGGAAAACATTTAAGACATGATATTTGTCACGAGTTGGATTCTCACAGCAAAGTCATGCAAAGGTCAGAGCATGCAGTCCTCAAAAACACGAGAAACATCCCAGACCAAAGTTTTTCTGCTTGCCGTTTAGTCATGAAGTGCACTTGGTTTTTTCACATGGTGCTGTTTAATCTGTCAAGGATTTTGTCCCCTTCAGCTTAGATTGAAAAAATTTTTGAGCCGGATAAAGACCAGATGATACTTACATTTACAATAAGTGTATATGTTATGTTAGTTAACTTCAGTTTAAATAAAAATAATTTCCCTTGTGTTTGCTGAAGCTTTATATTTTACTCTCTGAACTGACACAGCACCATCTTCCAGAATGAATTTGCCACCGTGTGGAGCTCCAATACCCAACTTGAAGCTAACTTCACTATGGTACCAACACATGCGCAATCTGATCTCCAAATTATGCCCACTCTTCCGTGACAACCCTCACACATACAAAACCCTGACCTGTGTCACTAAGTTCACTGAGCGAGGCTTTGGGGGAAGCAGGTCAACTCATACCCGATGGTTCTTGGTCTCAGCAGCTGTAGTCTTTAGATGTCCTTGGTCAGAGTCCTTGTTCAGCCGGAGCAAAGTCCTCTTTTCTGAAGAGAAGCGGAGCAAAACAGTACGTTGTCCTTCTAACGTGCAGAATCTTTGTCATTAAATGACCTCCGTCTCTTCTCCAAGTCGGCTGCGACAGAGTTGAGAGCGTTGGGTAGAGGCAGAGGAGTTGGTTGGATCTGGAACCAGGGTCGGTGGCTGGTGGAACTCGTCCCTTCTTGGCGGCGTGAAGTCTTTGAGCTTCCCTTGGTCCCGGGGTGTAGTCCTCTGCTGGTCTTTAGCCTGCTTCCTCTTGTTGGCTCCTCTTCTGCGCCGCGGACGAAGAACCCCTTTCCTCCCCTGTGCTCCAGTTTTAAGCCCTCTCAACTCAGGGCGGTCTACAGGGCAGGGCTGCGTTACTTTAGAATCTTCCCACTGCGTCTCACTGTCTGTGGAAAGTCCCAACCTTCCCCAACTCTCTTATGACTCATTCCTACCTCATTACCACATCCCGGTACTTTCCTTATTTTCCGTTGACCATCTGTTTCTGATTTTGCCGCGCCCTCGCCCCCGCTCAGGAATGACTCATTCCTCACTGTTTCTCCTTCTAAGTCATTTTTGTCTTACAAAACATAATCAATGTTTTACTTTGTCGACATTTTACTTCAGTATGTTTCTTCCCCACTCATTATCTTTAATCTTTAATAATCAATGATTATTATACAACAATCAAGTTGTTCAAACCTCAATTTCCATAAACCTCATTTTCCATAATGTATTATAACATTCAGCTGATTAAATGTACAGAACATATATTTTTGATTATACATTACAGACATTCCTTCATTGGCATGTGTATTATTATTTTAAACCTGTTACAAACCATAATCATCATTAAATACAAGGTTTACTGTTATTTCTCAGGCCTTTATTCTGTTTTCTGCGTGTACCTGGACAGATATCACATGCTTATACCAGGTTTCACGACAATTGACAATTTTAGTATTTTGTGTATGCATGCGAGAGAAAAATTGTATGCGTGTGACATTTTACTCGTATATACGTGCAATTTTCATATTTTGTGTGCGCGTGCATGAGTCTTTAGTCTTGTGTGAGAGACGAAACATAGATTTTGTCCTAAACGGCCCCTCATAGTCCTGTGTCTTTCAATGTCATAACAATATTATTTGAGTTAAGTAATAATTTCATTTGATTTAAATAGATTTTTTTTATTTCCGTAATGCCAGTCATAATTTTGCCAGATTTCAGCTTTCAATATTTTTTGTTTGTTTACTAAAATGTTTTCCATTTAAGCATAATTCATGACTAAATTACAATATTCATTCTTGTATTAAATCAGTGTTTCCAGAAAATGGAATACCACTAATCTCCATATAATCTCAAATGATGTAAAACAGGCTGCAGCTGGACAGAAAAGGAAATATTCTCTGTATTGTAAAATAATACACACATGTCCCCTCCTTCGCGTGCTGTGCTTCCACAAGCTGAGCTGATGTTCAGACAACATGAATGGAGGTGCAGACAGAGACAGAGCGCCGCCATGCTGCTGGGCCAGCTCCAGTCAGCTACACACACACACACACACACAAAATCAGAAACATTCACGGTTTCATATTCAGATACAGCCAAGCATACACAGAGAGAGAAAAACAACAGAGGCACACAGAAAGACAAAGAATTGTTCAGATTAAAACCAGAGAAACTGGTAGAACGAATGAGTGAAATGCTGAACACGAACACACATGAACACATAAGGCATTTTTAACTTCCATTATTTTCTCATATTTCTTCCAGCACAACTATCAGAAAGTACAGCAGGATGTACTGTTTTTAAAACTTTTAACAAATAACCTGTGTGAACTGACCACGGTGCAGTTGCTCGAGGCAGAGATACACTTCCTGTCCTCGCACCATGGCAGCCCCGGGTGTTGCTGTGCAGCTGGCGCAGTGTAATGAAGGTCTTCATTACTTAATGAAGGTCTTCATTACTTTGGCTGTACAACACTTAAAATGTGTGTTAAATGACAAAAGAAATGCATGTTGAATGATAAATGAAACTAATAGAAACAGATTGAAGTATTTTATTGATTGTGTGTTTTATGCAGTGGCATCTCAGCTGGAACTGATGGCGACCTGTTAAAATACAACAAACAAAGGGATAATATAAGTATTGTGATTGTTTGAAATGCACTGAAATGTTTGAAGGCTTTGTGTGGGTGTGGCTTACCTCTGTCTCTTCCTCTGCAGGGTGTTCAGGCTAAAAGATTCCCCAGGGGCCTGAGCACCTTTTAAAGGTTCCAGAAGAGACCAAAGCAGATGGAAGAGGGGGAGCAGTAGAACTATGCATTTTATAAATTTAATGTTGGATTTATATTATTGACAGAAATGTGTTTTTAGAGATGCTTAAGATGAATAATAGCTGATATATATTATTCTGAAGATTTTTAGTTCTGCGACTGACTGGCGACCTGTCCAGGGTGACCCCGCCTCTTGCCCGAAATGTTAGCTGGAGATGGGCACCAGCAATCCTCCCGACCCCACTAAGGGACAAGGGTGTAAGAAAATGGATGGATGGATGGATTTTGTTAGTTTGTCAAACTTTGTTGGTGTGTATGTATTTTATTTTACCCTGTTTCTTGGTGGGTTTGTGAATTGGAACAGCCAGCTACTATAAAAGGCTGCATGTTGGCCACATTGATTAGAATGTTTCTGCTGAGACCCTAGGCCGCTGTAAGCAGGGCTGTTTGTCTGTTAAATGTTGGTGAATAAACACCCAGCGGGATTTGCACTGTTTCTCTGCCTCAAGTCTCCTATTTCCTCCAGCCGCTAAGGGCCATTCTAACACGCAGTCTGAGAAGCGAATGCACTGTTTGTCTGTGCTGTCTGCAAGAAGAGCAACACAGGGTCGTCAGCATATAGTAACGTTTTACCACAGTAGAACATCACTTTGATTAGCCTTCTGACTGGAAGATCAGTTGGTTTTTATGGAAATGTCAATCAAGAAAGCAGGTTATGGATGGTTATTTCTTCACTTATCGGCCCTTTAAGGTATCACTTTTTAGGAAGAGTAAACCTCCTGCGATAAAACTGTTAAAAACTAAAACTTGTCACACTGTTATGCATGTGCCTGTTATTGTAATGTAGGCAAAAAGACACTAGTCACATACTCCCTTACAGAATTGATGCAACTGTTGGCTACTTCCTTGTGCAGAAATGATGTCTTCTGCACAAATGATGTTCGACTTACCTCAGGACACTTTAAATCTGAAAATCCAACTGGTATGTTTTTGGGATGGGCATTTATCATATTGTTTATCACTGTAATTCAGTTGTTCTGGATCTGAGCTATATTTTATGATATTTTCAAAAATACTTTTCATTTAAACTTTCAATGCGATGGAGCAAGTAAAACACAAAGAAGCAATGCTTTAGCTACATCTGGTTCAGGATTGTCCTAATTAGTTTAAAACGAGCTGATTGGGGCATTGTTGACCTCTGTTCTCATAATTACAATATGTAAACAAACTTGAAAATCAAAGGCTTTCAAAAATAATTACAGTTATCATGACACAATCAACCTACTGGGAGTGAAACTCATCTTAAACAGCAGGGTTTTATGGTTTTGGGAAGACGTAGATAAATAGAAACGGTAAGCAGAGTGGACCTACCAGGTCGTGCAGGGCAGAAAGAAGCCGGGACAATGTGATCGTACTGTTTGGACTCCCATGGGAGACATCTGCTTTTCACCCAGAGGCAGCGAACTCCTGACCCAGCCGCCAAACACAGAGTTGGGGACAAAAAGGCTTGGCAGGACGGCGGGTAGTAGGCCAGCACGTCATTCAGAAGCACACCTGAAAAGCCTCCGAAGACGTACATGGTGCTGGAAAACCCAAATAATAGAGTTTAGGAGAGATTTGTGTGAGAAGGAAGAAACGTGGCAAATCTTAAACAGGCGCAGATGACCACCGGTGAAAACATTAAAAGGCAGCAGAAAGAGGACCTTTAGAAATCAAAAGAACTTTAAGGTTTGAAGCCGGTCTTCTGAAGTTGAAAGCTGACATTTTTGTGGTCATAGTTGACTTTTTGGAGAGTGAATGTTGTTAAAGGATCAGGTCATCATTTCAAATGGAAGAAAGAACGTCCCCTCGTATTCTGATGGATTTCTTGAAGCAGACATCTAGTTTTTATTTAGAGCTGACATTTACAGGCAGCCCTACCCTAAGAATGAACCGGTTGACTTTGATCCCAGGCAACTGACGTTAACACTTTTTTTCCCCTTTGAATTCTTTAAGGGTTGCAATTTGAATTCAAAATAAAATTGATCAGCACCAAGGCTGATTAAGGCTGTGTGTTCAGTGATGAAGGAAGCAGCCACACAATGTAATGATGTCATGATTCGATGTTGAGCTAAAACCAACCAAACCCTGAATTTCTGCAGAGGAACTGTGAAGCAGGTACTGTATCTCCATATACGGGTGCTTCTAAACAAAGAGCTTCACAGGAAGTAAAGAGTGGGAGAGGCAGCTAAATATAACACGTACTGACAGGGATGAAGTTGCAAATCAAGAAAAACCACATAATCTTAAAGGGTACTGAAGAAGCTATGAGGACATCCAGAGGAGACATCAAGGAGACCCACCCCTTGCTGACCACAGCAGAGTGTCCGAAGTGGTTGACGTCTCTGTGGAGTCCTGGTCTAGGAAGGACTGTCCACTTATCACAAGTTAAAAGACAATACAGAAGGAGAAAAAAAGTGTTTCTATACATCAAGTCAAGTTTATTTGTACAGCAACAAGGCGGTTCAAACTGCTTTATACCAGGAAAAACATAATGCAGTCACCAATTATGAAACAAGAAATAATCGTTTCATTTTGTCAAATATGATCAAGCAAATACACATGCAATATGTTGGTCAATGTTCCATTTGCTACTAGTCAAATGGAACATTTGTACCTCCAAACAGGCATCTTTTTTAAACTAAAAATTAAAATCAGGTTCCAACATTACAAAACTACACTGATGTTTGTGGTTGAAACTTAAAAAATGGTGTATGAAGACTGATACAGAGTATAAATCATTGTCCATCATATTTGGCATCAAATTTACCGATAATAGATCTGGAAAAAAACTTTACATGGAACAAGACTCAAGATTCAACTCATAAAAATATTTTCCTAACCTTGTATCAAATTTTATGGCTGTGGAATTAAATGTAAAAAAATTAGACAATCTTAAATATAACTCAATAAAAAGCCCTTCTCTCTTATTTTTGCCCGTGTACATATTATTGCAGCTTTTTGTATTTTTCCCCATTTGTATTTTACAGCTCTGTGATGTTTTAATGACGAAAGCGTAATTAATATGGAAATGACAGGATCTGCAATTGTGTAAGACAGTCTTCAGTGAAAATGTGTCATCTCAACATTTAAGGCATAACTGCTCATCGCTGGGAAAGTTTAAGACGCCTGATTGCTAATGATAAATAATAATAATAATAATAAAGAGAGACGCTGCAGAGGACACTGCAACAGCTCATAACTGTGAGACTTGTGTCAGTGTCAAAAATCTAGGGTGTTGTGCACAATGGTGATGATGTCTATGGTTTTAATATATGAATGACTGGTTATTATCAGCTTTTAAAATGATTAAAATCTTCGAATGAAACCACACACAATGCATTTCACCATATCATTATTTAATGGGCCGATTTTGAATCAGTGGGGAGATTCGTCATCTTGCAATCTGAAAGTTATGGGTTTGTAATAGTCTTAATTCATTCCTGAAGGAACTGATGATACTTTTTACCATTTATTTACTGATAATATCTGCTTTGTTTTTGTATTTCTGCAAGATGTGTTTGTCCATTAAATACGTTTGCAGATAATGTTTAGATGTATCCGCAGCCGTGAAAGCAGAAGAGACCTGAAGACATCTTGGGTGAAATGCTTGATCTAATGATTGTCTTAAAGGACTGATGTGTGGAATGTAGTTTGTACCCTGTTTGAGCTGAACCCATGAACTGACAAAGAAGTGTTAGAAGTTCCTCCTGAAATCCTTATCAGTTCTCTTTCCTGCCATAAAATCATCTCCTCCAAGAGGTGAGAGATAGTTCATGAGGAGGGGGTCAGGGTGTTTATGTGGCCATCTGGCAGTAGAGATAACATCAGACTTTGGGAGGGTCTTTGTCTTGCTGTGACTATATAACGATGTGATGTGTGTTGCTCAGGGCTCTTCTACTGACTGCGCTCAGTGAGAAGGGTCTTCGAACGCTTTTGCCTTCGAATAAAAAAACTTAAAGACAAAGATTAATCTTTCTTATTATTGAAACAGATTCTCATTCCTTGATAATGAAATTTCCATAACAGGTTTGATTTCAACTCCAGGTTGCCGAGCAATTTGTGTACTAGGGTGCATTCACACCAGCCATGTTTAGTCCACTTTAATCCAACTCCAGTCTGTTTGCCTAGAAAATCTGGTTTGTTTGGGAAAGAATGAATCAATCTAACTCTGATGTGAACCAAAAATAAGCAAACTCTGGTCTGCCAATAAAATCAGGTCTCGGTTAGGTTAAAATTAACTCTGATGTAGTTCGAATGAATATGTGCATACAAGTGAACCTCGGAATGTTTCAAAAGGAGGAAGCGGAATACAGCGCAGGGCATTCTGGGTAAATACCAGGGATGGAGGGCTTGAGGCCAATCTTGGTTTGGTTTTGTTCAATAAATTGGGTCAAGGTCGGCTCAAGACTCAAATGGGTGTGGTTACATTTACTAAATTAAATATTAGTTTATTATGACCATTATTAGTTTAATACAAAGAAGTAGCTTTGGTTGAGTAATTAACCATTTTTCCATTAATTTTTCCATTTTGTGGTGTAGAGTTTCATTTATGGCATAAAACTTACAAGTCTGAGGTGTAATATTACAATTGTCAGGCAGAGACTCTCAATGGGCACAAGCTTAATCCTTAACAACTTGACCTGGTTTGGGGCAAAATAAGCTATTATTCATCATTGAAAGGATTGGGGGGGGGAGGTTATTTATAATTTGCCAGTTTTATAGGTCGGAAATTTGGGTTTTATCAGCAACTTCTGGTAATCTCAGGAGAGTACATGAGTCAAGCAAACTTGATATCTACACAGAGGATTAGGTGGTCAAAAAGACCCTCACTTTTATTGCAAAAGCTACAGCAGCCAAGTGTCTGCACTACCTTCAAGAAGCTCAATAATTTGTAATTTGGCTGCTTTTTATAACAGGTGAAAAATGGGAAGTGAAGCCATGGAGGACAAAGCACTACCAGTTCCAATTAAAGTTCATTAACCAGAATCAAATCTTCTTACACTTACATTTACACTTCTTACACTCTTACACTTCTTACACTGACAAGAGTCAGAACTTTCTGTGTCTGTGAACAAAAATGTCCAAAAAGTCTTCAGATATCTGCAAACTACAAAAAGTTCTGTCAGGGTTTATAAAGACTACAGATGAATAGAAATAAGAAATATGAAGGTAATCAGTTGCTAAATTGACTTCAATCACCTGTTAATAATGTGGGGAACATCCAGATTCGAGAATATTTTTTAAATCCTCATGAATTCTGTTCCTCAGTGTTGCAGGGACACTAATGTTTTGTCAGCTAAGCCTTAATATAACCTGCAACATCCTGAGTCGCACTGGCACATCTGCCATGATGATCATCGCTCAGCAGGATCTCTAGGTTTGCATACAAAGCCCAGCTACGACTAATATCCAGCTGAAGCATGCGGTACGTGGTGCTAAAACTTCAGTCGATTTTAAGTGATGCCACTTGGAACTTGGAGACCTAAAATAAGTATACTGGTTCCACAGGGAATGCCTTTCGTGGGAGTTTCTTTCCCTGAGAACAGGAAGCAGGGTTTTTTTTTTTTTATAGCTGTTAAGGCAGATGACGTATTGTCTAAATCTAGATGTGTTTTCTTGTTTGCAGTTTTTTATAATTTCACATGCATATGTGAATGAAAATTACTTGTATGATAGTCAAAATAGACAATATTTTCAATTAAAAACCCTTTTTGCTGGTTATTTATTAAGGAAACGTGAGCTCAACAACAAAGATATTTTTATTGCTTTTAAAATATTTAGGCTATTCAACCGTCAGATTGGTGCCAAGTGCTTTTACACCCATTCAAGTGTTTCAGGAAGCCCTGATCATTCATTAAATGTCTTTAGACTGTGGGCGCTGGGGTTACCACCAGGGATGTCTGTGCTGTGCTACATTTTTAGCATTGAGATGCTATTTCAGGCTTGAATAGTTTCACCAATAGGCTAACTTCTTTTATCATAACTTGAACACATTAGTCTTTCCCAGGGTCCTATCGGATTGTTTTTTGAAGCACAAAATAACCCTAACTCAATGGGTCGATAAGGCCTCATCATCATTTGAAGAAGGTGGTTGAGATGTTAACGTAACCCATGGGCCAATCAACAAATGAAGTCTGCTGCCAATCAAATCAATTGTCTGCAATACCCAGTTAGGTCTGGCTTGTATCACCCATGACTTGGTTCGAAAAAATGAGGAGGAAACACAAGAAGAATCTGGCCTGGGCTGACTGGTGAAGAACTAGGTTAAAACCACGGTAAGAGAAAAGGGGCTGTGGAGGGTTGAGGGTTATTGTAAAGACGAAGAATAACATGAAATATCACATAAGCCGGTCACAGGCTTATGTGATATTTCTACCTTAACAGAGAAGTCTGTTATGGTGACAGGCCTAATATTACGATACACATCAGAAATCACAATAAATTAAACTCTTATTGTAATATTACTTTTAGGCGACATCTGATTCCCAGCCGAATCAAATGCCATGGATTTACTTCAAAAGATTTTTGCCATTCTCAAAACCAAAAACATTTACATTTGTGAATCCAAACCCCACTCTCATTAGACAGTTTCAGATGTATTCCAAACCTCATCTGACAGCAGCTGGAGCTAAAAACTTTCAGTAACATTTCATCTTCAAGTTCCATTTTCGTCGCACTGGATACCCCCAGTTTTACCAACATGATGTGGGTGTGAAGCTGCTAAACTGAAGGCTTAAAACACATTTCATAAGCCACACACACACACACACACACACACACACGCACACACACAAACACACACACACGCACGCACACACACACACACACACACACACACACACGCACACAGATATTTATAACCCACTTTTCAACAAAGATTTTAATTTCCTCTCAGGATATGAGAAAATCTTTAATAATGCATGGTGGGACAGAGCGCATAATCGCCAAGCCAGATCGAAGCAGGCAGGCAGGGATTCTGATTGACATGTTGATCTGATCTGCACTAATAGGGGACTTGATGAAGAAAGCCAAGAGGAGGAAGAAGAGGAGAACCAAACAGCATCGCCCCCCGTTGCCATCTTAAAAAACAAGCTCTCAGAGAGTATTTGAGTTTGTGGCTGTTTGTGTGCAGCAAACAGTGTGTGGGTGTCAAGTTGGAGAGGCCGTATTTTTTAATCAGAGTTCATTTTCCCCCCAAATCTAATTAGAAGCGTGAGGGTGGCAGGGTTGTTGTGGGGGAGTTGGAGGGGTGAAAGCTGAAGAGAGAGAGGGGTAAATTAAATCCAAATAATTTAAGTGCTTTCCATGTCAAGCAGAATCTAATGTGTGGCAGTGGAGGAGCAGGAGATTCTAATAACGTCATGTTAGTCCCTCCAAGGTTAGTGCAGCGAAAGAACAAAAAACAAATTAGCACGCCAATCCACCGCTTGCAGCGTGTACAGGAAAGCTCAGAGGGAAAGAGTAAATGAAGACGAAAGCAAGGATGGTGGGAAGCAGCTTCTGCAGGTTGAGCTAATTAACCATATTCTGCAGACATAGTGCAGAGGGCAGAGGGTCTTCAGAAGAACTTCACTGAATTCAATACAAGTTTTTTTTTTATTCTTCTTCTTCCTGGCGGCCTCATGGGAGTTAAAATGTCAGACCGCACAAGATGACAGGACTCCCTGAGTAAAAACAGGAGTTTAGGCTGGACAACAGATGGGGAATAAAATTAAGAAACAAAGTACAATGAATTAATGAACATTATCATACCAGGACTCAAACAATGACTCCTAGAACACAACTAGGACTCATTATTTGGTCTGCTATTAGAACAAGATTTATTATTGTACTGTTTTTACATGTACTTGTTTGATCAAATCCCTAAAAACCACAAGAAGGTCTGACTGGTTTTGTTTTCCTAAGGAAAACTAACTAGGACAAACTTATTAGAAAATCCTCAAAGTCTGCAGAACATTTTCACGTTGGTGTAAGACTGAAAATTGGAGTTATGAAAATGTGAAATATTTTGGAAATGTTTTATTTTGAAAGGCTCCATGGATGGGGAGAAGAGCGAACATTGGTTGACAGTTGAGTGCGGGACAGCTGATGTTTTTTATTTGTTTAAACAGATAAGTTTTACCTCAGTAGTGAATGTCTGCATGAAAATGATGCTTTGTTACTTTTTTCTGTCTAAAACAGCAAAATAAATTATTTTGCTTACCCTGTGCGGAGCTTAGAGGAACCTCACAGTTGCTCCAAGCATTGTCTTGGACTGGAGGAAATTAATATTTTTCATTTGTATAGATTATATCTATTGATATATTTTACACATTTTCATTTAAATATGTTGTTATAAATGAGTTTTCACAAGCCTGATTTTTCTTTGCCCCCATGGCCACTTGGTGCCCTTTTTGAAGTGTGAGATGCATTACTCATACCACTGACAGAAATAGAAACAGAAATAGATTTTTAAATATTTTTATTTATTTTATTTAGCCAAAAAAAAGTTCTTTATGATTGAAAGTAAGACATGAATCAGTAGATAATACAATGATGTAAAAGGAGTGTCAAAAATAACTTAGATGCCAAGTAAATAGTTATGTCTTCCTAAAAATCAATGAAAAAAAATTGGCTTTACAGTAAAGCATTTTAATAATTGCTGACAATTTATCTTTAGTGATGAGCTCCAAGTGTTTAAGGTTGGAAGAGCCTCCTAGTCTTTAGCTCACTTCATGACATCAGCCACCACCCCTGTAATGAAGGTTGTACAAAGTCTGCATGGAGCCAAATTTTTTCTTTATTCCAACTGAAATTAAGTTTGAAATTAATTCAACTTTTCTTGTGTGTTTTCTTGCTACAAATCTTCCCTTTGCATATCTTTGTGTCACTTGCAAATTAACAATTCATGACATTTATAAAAAGCACTGGACATATAAAGACATACATTTACGCTGAACCCTAATAGAAAAAACACCATTGAATCTGAGAACCTTAAGACTGTGAAGCTATGTAATGTTTACCACTTTTAATTTAGCTTTTTATTCAGTCTTATTACCTGCCTCACCTTTATTGTCTTAAGGCAATTCTCTTTTCTAGCTGTGTGTGCTTTTTTTTCTCTCCCTAAACCCCTGCTTCATTTATTTTTTATTTCTAACTCTACACATACCCCTTACCCCCAAATACTCTTACTCCCTTATTTCATCTGCATCCTCACAATCAGAACTTTGTGTTATGTGCTGCAGAGAATAGTAGGAAAAAATAGAAGACAAAGCTAAAAGTAAGCGTCTGATTCAGATCAACAATGAGTCATTAAATATTACAATGTATAATATCAGAGTCTTCTTCTGGTTGGAGATTTAACAATAGTGCTCTGTCTGTCCTCCATACCACTTTATTGATCTCAAGATATTCAACTTGAGTTCAGTGCTTGAAGCTTTCTCTTGCCTCAAAAATATGCAAAACAACTCAACTTAGAAAAGAAAAATACTTTCCTTAGTTCTTTTTAAATACATAGCATGTCCAAGCAACCTAATAAACAACAGTGCATACATGCAAACAGATTCCCTTTAGAAGCAAACCAACAAAATACCTGCTTTCTTGTTTAAGTATTGGTAACTAGATATTAAAAAATACTTAATCGGGCCTCCAACCTGTGGTGACACTTACACTTTTAATCCAAAACATGTACTGTAGGTTAAATACAAGTGCGTAGGAGAGGTGGCAGTAGACCTTTTGGACAACATCTGGAAGAGTGAGAAGATGCCCAAGAACTGGAAGAAAAAAGTGTTCTGGTGCCAATTATCAAGAACAAGGAAGATGGACTGAAGACTCATTAGCTTTATTACAGAGGAATAAAGCTAATGAGTCTTACAATTAAGCTGTAGGAAAAAGTAGTGGAAGCCAGGCTAATGTCAGAAGTGAACATTTGTGAGCAGCAGCATGGTTTCATGCCAAAGTAGAAGAGTGCTACAGACACAAGTTTTTGCTTTAAGGGTGTCTGTAATTTTAGAGAAAGCATATTGCTTGATAAGGTCCGGTGTGACACAGAAGTACATCAGAGTGGTGCAGGACATAAATGTGAGACAGCATTGAGGTGTGCTGAGGGTGAAACTGCATCTAGGCCTCCTCTTGTTTGTTTTTGTGATGTACAGGTTGACAGATGCGGTTAGACAGGAATCTGGATTATGATGTCTGCAGATGACATTGTGATCAGCACTAAGAGGTGGAACTATAACTGAAAAAAAGCTTCAGCTTGCAGCAAGACAGAATACAATTATGTAAATGAGAGGGACAACAGCAGACTGGTAGAAGAAAAGAAGGTAGAAGACCATAAGTACTGAAGGTCAAAAGTACCGATCAACTGAGAGTGTGAATAAGCGGTGAAGGAGTGTGTACAATCTGGTTGAAATGGGAGGAGAAAAGTGTCAGGTAAGATGTATGATTAAGGGGTATGAGAAAGAATAAAAGAGAAGGCTTTCACTGTGTAGGAAACATTAATGAGACTAAAAATGTATTGTTTAGAGACAATACCAATGAAGCCTTCAAACTCAAGACATAGAGATACCTATAGACATACAGCAAGTAAAACAAATTTGGGGAACAGTTCTTATGATTTTTCTTTGGTATTAGTGACTGCAGCAGAACAAAGGTTCACTATGACCACAACAGTAGAATTTGCACTTTGACTCTACACCAGATCTCTTAAGTGGAAACTAAAATAACTAACTAAAACCGTCATTTGAAAAAGTTAGGAGATCACAATTACTGGGCATCAATCTGATTAATCCCTCTCTAGTTTCAGCATATTAACTCAATATGTATTTTATAACAAATTTCCTGCATTGCAAAAACCAAAGGCTCATTGCCAAAATTCTCCTCCAAGTTCTGTTGTGTTCAGGCATTTTTTACTCTGCAGTATTGGGCCACTTTCTGAATAAATAAGCATTCATCTTTCTTGAGTTGATCTCTGTTCCCTGCTGCTTTGCTCATGTACAGAAATGCTGTAATCCCTCTCTTCCTCTCCCAGTGTTTTCCTCGTCTTTCTCTTCTCTATCTTGACAAGAGGTGCAAACACTTTTGCCATCTGCTCTATGATACAGCTGGGTTTTACGTAATGAGATCTTTAATCATCCATACCATTCCTGAGTTGCATGGTCTGCAGCCCCTCTGTTTGTTTGCAGTGTGTCCTGTCTACAGGCACGTGCAGAGGGGGGGGCTAGGGTGCTTGAGCACCTGCCCCTTTTGCTCCTTATCCCCAAGTGCCCTTTTGGTCAAATTTTATTTTATTTTTTTGGTATTATTATTTCCTAAGCCCTCTTCTGACACATAATATCATGTACTAAAAGTATTTGTTTTTTTGTTGTTTTTTTTTGTACAACATAATAAGCCGGTCACCTTGTTACCTTTGACATTTTGCCCGTGACGCAGTTGCGTCTTGTGCAGTGAGATAAGGCAGCTAACTGCAGAGCTCAACGTAGCGAACGTTCCAGATTACAGAACAGTTTTTGATGAATTAAAAAAAAAAGTTTTTGGTGAATAAAGTGGAGTAGACTTGTTACTTGTCAGATGATGGAAAACGTTGAACGTATCGTTTCTGCTTAAGAACGGAGTAGCGGTTTAAGCAGAGAGGTAATGACACTGACAGGCCTCTGCGTCTACCTTTCCCTGAAGAAGTACTGAGTGGGAGGAGACAGCCAGGTGTTCTTATCTATCGATTCAATATTTTTATCATACAGACATTAGGCTGTTGTGGTTGTGCTATTAGCTATCTGCTAGCTAACAACTTTGCTAGCAAAGCAAGATAACTAAAAAGCTTCTTTCCTGTATCGTTAATGATAGCAGTCATTCTTCAGTATTGCTTATACAATAAGGGGAACTTCGCCCAGATAAAAAACTTATCATCTCCATAATGGATATATGTACAATCTTCTAATTTCCTTTGCTGCATAATGTACATTGCATTTATTCTAGCGTTAGGTAAATGTATCTTGAAGGAGAATAGGACTTCAATAAAAGACCAACAAGGATATTCATTTAAATTAAAATAACTCATCCTGAATTACCATGATACCATACCATACCATACCAACTTTATTTATAAAGCACTTTAAAACAACCACAGCTGATACAAAGTGCTGTACATTAAAACACAGCATAATAAAAAAAAATAAAAACTCTTACAGTTTAAAAACAAAAACATACACTCTAAAACTAGATCCCGCAGGAGTTAAAAGCCAAGTAAAATAAATGGGTTTTAAGACGAACTTTAAAAGTGGACAGTGAAGGGGCCTCTCTGACCTGCAAAGGCAAGTCATTCCATAACTTAGGACCTATGACAGAGAAAGCCCTGTCCCCTCTGAGCTTCCTCCTGGATCTTGGTACCTCCAAAAGCAGCTGATCTGCTGACCTGAGAGACCGATAAGGTACGTAGGGGTGAAGAAGCTCAGAGAGGTAAGCCGGGGCAAGATTATGCAGTGATTTAAAAACAAACAAAAGAATTTTAAAATGAATCCTAAAATATACAGGCAGCCAGTGAAGTGAGGCCAGGACAGGGGTCACATGCTCCCTCTTCCGAGTTCCTGTCAAAGGTCTAGCAGCTGCATTCTGAACCAGCTGCAGACGTGAGAGCAGCGACTGACTGACTCCCAGATAAAGTGCGTTACAGTAATCCAGTCGAGTCGAGATAAAAGCGTGGATCACTGTTTCAAAATGTTGCCTGGAAAGAAAAGATTTCACTGATGCCAATCGCCTTAAATGATAAAAGCTGGACTTAACCACGGCTCTGATTTGGCTGTCCAATTTAAAATCACTGTCCACCTTAAAACCAAGGTCCGTAATAACATGTTTAAAATATACCTCCAAAGGTCCAAGGTCAACAGAGGAGGACTCAGAAGAGCCACTGGGTCCAAACACAATCACCTCTGTTTTGTTTTCATTACAATTTAAAAAGTTCAAGGCCAACCAAGATTTAATATCACCAACACATGCCAGGAGATGTTTGATAGAGTGGACATCCTTCTGCTTCATGGGCAAATAAATCTGACAATCATCAGCATAACAATGAAAAGAAATCCCATGTTTCCTAAGGATAGAACCCAGAGGCAATAAATAAAGAGAGAAAAGCAGTGGGCCCAGAATTGAGCCCTGCGGGACACCATAAGTCATTGAAACAGCAGGTGATTCAGAGTCACTAATTTTCACTGAAAATGTTCTCTCCTCTAGGTAAGACTGGAACCATTTAAGAACAGTGCCATCAATACCAACAATGTGGTGTAATCGCGATATTAAAATATTGTGGTCTACTGTATCAAAGGCAGCAGTTAAATCAAGTAAAATCAGAACAACATGGTTACCAGAATCACATGCAAGAAGGATGTCATTAAAAACTCTTATTAAAGCAGATTCTGTGCTATGAAGAGTTTTAAAACCTGACTGGAAAACCTCCAGAATGCCATTGTCATCTAAAAACTGTTTCAGCTGACAGTACACAATTTTTTCTAAAACCTTAGAAAGAAAAGGCAGCTTCGAAATAGGCCGATAATTAGCCAGAACAGTAGGATCAAGGCCAGGTTTTTTAAGCAGTGGCTGCACTACTGCATGTTTAAAACTAGAGGGCACCACACCTGAGGACAGACTGCTATTTATAATTGCAAGAACAGGCTGCACTATGCTAGATAAAATATCTTTAAAAAATTGTGGAGGGACAGGATCACGTGGGGAACCTGATGGCTTAATGTGGCCAACCACGTCCTCTAAAAGTGAGACAGTCACAGGCTCAAACTGATTGAAGGCAGCAGAGCAATGTACCGAAACAGAAGGGTCGGAGTCAGGAGCTGTGATAAGAGCCCTGGTACTACCAACCTTTTCAATAAAGAAATGCAGAAACTTAGCACACATGTCAGGAGAAGCTTCCAAACAGGCATTCTGTGGAATATGATAGATATAATGTATTTAATAAAAGTGTGTCATTAATGAAGGGAAAAAAACTCAACCCAGACTTTAAGTTTAGGGTCTGCACTGTTTGCACTTCATGACACAAAAATGTGTGATTTTAATTTAAAAAAAAGTTTTTTACACAAAACTCAGTAGGCTTTTTTTTATGGTGACATGCATTAACAATTCAATTTTCGCTTTTGTTTCTTTTTTCCTTTTTCTGCAGTTCCACGTTAAAGTTTGATGCAGCTCTACTTTCCTGAATGGACCATCTTCATCTCCACTGCAAGTGTAGCAAACAGGCAGCTCTTTTTTATAGATTACAGTCCACTAAAAGGTTGCATTGTGCCCTTGTTTATATTTTTAATAGTGTAATTCTGTAAAGACAAAATATGCCTGGTGGTCTAGCTCTGATTTACATATCTTGCTAAATTGCGGGTTTGAATATTGCAATACTTTCCTATAACAAAATAGACCTGCAAAAAGAAATTACTAATAAAATATCTTACATATGCATAGTTGTATACTCTATATAGATATTTTCCTTAGCTTTGATTGTCACAATTTTGTAATTTATCATTGTTTATTAAACTCTGAAAGCTGTGTGGCTTTAATAGTCTGTCCTAGAATGCGGTTAGATGTGCCCTTTTTTTGAGCACCTGCCCCTATAGTGGTCTCTGCACGGCCCTGCCTGTCTGAATGTATTTGTTTGTTTTGTTTTACGAGGGATTTCATTTGCACTACAGCACTTTTATTTCATTTATTATGAACCACTTTGGGCAATTCAACTAACTCTTTTGTTTTATATATTATTTCAACTAGGAAATATGTGTGACAAAAACACTGTTTTTGTTCTGAAAAATCCTAACAGAGATTTTTACCTATTGAAGCTGGCACTTGGTCTTTTACCAAAGACAAAAGAGAAATCTTACAACCTCTAAAATCTGATGCCTCTCCATTTTTGTTTACATTTTGTGACGAAGATAGTTAAGCTCAGTGTCTTCTTCAGAGGTTTTCTGGTAACATTTTATTTGAAGGGGTGTACATAAGACTGACATGGCACTGTTATAAACATGACATAACATCTGTCATGAACATAAAAAAGTCTTTATGAATGTTTATGACAGTTGTCATGAAGTGTCATTTGGTAAATAATGACACTTTTAATGCAAAGTTGGCATTTTTAATGGACTTTCAATGCAACTTTTAGAGCAACTTTGCATTAAAAGTCTCATTATTTACCAAATAATGTGTTGGTCTATCAGACAAAAGCCCAGTAAAATACTTTTCAGTCATTGGCCATAACGTGAAAGAAGTGAATAATTTCAAAGGGTGTGAACACCTTTTGTAAGGCACTGTAATTCTCGCCGTGTCTCCACACCCTGAGTGTTGCTCCTTGTAGATGCTGACAGTTCATGCTTAAAAGGACTGCAGCAACCGACATCCCAGAAGCTGTAAATTGAGAAGGGAAAAGATCCCGCTTATTATACCTCCAGGAATTGTTCTTATATCATTTGCCAAGAAGTCAGCAGAAAAGCACTTGGCTCCGTTGCTTAGAGATGTGTCATTGTGAGTGTTTCCTCCAAACACCAGCATTGTGCCACTCAACAGCACCGCCGAGTGGAGGTACCGCGGCAACCTGCTATCCCTGAGAATCAACCTGCACACACACATAGAGAGGAGGGATTATAGTCAGGAGATGGCGAGTGCTAGTTTGTCAAGAACTTGCCTCTCTTTCTCTGTGTGTGTGTGCGCATATGTGTCAGATGCGATGGCATGTTGTTGAAGGTAGCTCTCTGGTTGTGTGACCTGGCCTACGGTGACTGCCCTTCGTGCCAGCTGTTCGGTCATTGGAGTCGAGAACACACACTCAGAAACACACTCACAGGCATCATAAGGAGGACTTGTTCTGCTGTGTGAGACTTCTCCAAGATTTAGGGTCACGTAGATGACAACTGTTTCCTACTGGTTGTTTCATTATGTGATTTTTAATGTACATGCGCAACTGGGTATGAAATATCATGTGTGATAACTGTCATTTAATTCATGTGTATTTGACATAAAACTAATAGTAGGATTTAATGTATCGATACTCGTAGATGAAAAATCGATACTTTCTGAGGAAAAAAATATTGTAGAATCAATAAAATTATACAGCCCTAACATTATGCGTGGGGAGGATTTTATTCATTAGGAAAGACTTAACATAGCTGCTTTCCCATTGACAAATTGCGCAAATTGGATTTATAAAAATAAATTTGCTAAATAAAAACACAGCAATCTTAGGCAAAAATAATCATGGTTTCCAATAGATTTGTGCTAGAATGAGGTGATTTTTCAATTGTACCAAAACTGATGTGTTTCGCTAAATTAAAATGGAAACACTTCTTTTTCGCATCATGCAAGTCACTCTAGCCTGGTTTTTACTAGCCCATTGTTCTATGCTTCGTCTTGTCTATTGAGAAACAATTGCTTGCTGGAGATATAGAGTCTGTTGAAGTAAAATTTTACCTAGTTGCTAACATTTGGCCAGGACCAAAAACATTGCCTGCGCTATATACAACCATCCTCCACTACGAAGAGAGAAGTGCCGAGCCGAAGGGCATCTTTGCTAAAAAATAAAAGGTTTTAATCATTCCAATTGCTCCTAATTTAATTGGTCAGTATTTGGAAACGTGCCCTGAATGACTGTTTTTTTAACCAATGGTAAACTACTGGCAGAACACATCTCTAAAACAGCCAGAAATCATTCACAACTTGTCCTTCTGTTTTCTGATTGGCCCTGTGAAATTCTACCAGAGGACGGGAGAATGGGAGAATACCTTGACAGAGGCCTTAAGGGAAATGAGAATCAAAATGAATTTCTGGGAAATAGGTGCCCAGGCTACAGTCATAGCAGTTAGTATGCAGCAGCTTATTTGTAGGCACTGGCATTCTTGTACAATGCACAGCTGGCTCCACTAGAGGTCTCACTGCATCACAAAGTTAATCCAAAGTGGAGTTTGTCATTCAAAAGTGAAATCACTGACTGTAATTTCCCCAAAACGTAACTGTTCCCAAGTATAAGGGATGTGTTATTCCAACGCCTGAATAAGATTCCAACGTCTCCTTGATGGCTGATAAATCAGCGTTGGCTGAAACACACAGCATGTTTATATCTGTCACCCCCATAATTTTTAATGACTTATTACATGAACAAGCTTGTTCACAAATGACTTTAATTGCATTTCGTATTTCATGAAAATACTACAATAGCAAAATAGTGGGTTTTTTTTTACATTAACGGGAATATTTAAAAAGATTTGTACACATTTGCAATGGAGACGCAGCGCGTGGGGTGGAGATTTATCTTCCAGCAGGACAACAGCAGAGCTATAATGGAATGGTTCAGATCAAATGTGTTACAATGGCCCAGTGAAAGTCCAGACATAAATCCAACCGATGATGTGTGCAAGACTCAGTGGTGGAAAAAGTACTCAAAAATTTACTTAAGTAAAAGTACAAATACACAGACAAAAATGTACTCAAGTAAAAGTCAAAGTACCACATTAACATTTTACTTAAGTAAAAGTAAAAAAGTACTGGTTTTTAAAAATACTTAAGTATTAAAAGTAAAAGTACTTGCTGAATGCATTGCCTAATCACTAATATCATTAAGTGTACTGATATGCCACAGATAAAGCATGTTTTTATTGCGTTTACTCTGTAGCATAGTTTAGACTTAGATATATGATTCTATGCATCATAATTTCAGGGATGGAAACATCTCGTCTCCTGTCCTAACATAACATGAACTTCACTTTTTTTGCCACACATTTATTTTGAAAGAAATCCAACTGGCAGAGGAGGACATGGAACAAAGGAGCCTCGTAGCAGAGTTGTAGTCTGGACCACTGAACCCAAGACCAAATCAAAACCAACACCCCATGCTACATGACAATAAAATTTAGTGCACCTATCAAAACTGCTTCTCAAATTGATCTGAAAGATTCACTTTCCCACCTAGATATTAAATACTTAGAGCTGAAATAAATTTAACCAGTATCAATTCAAACTCTTCTTCATTCTGTTTTGCTTTCATCTCTGTGCCACAATCCACAGAGGTCTCCTGCCATCCCTAAAAAAATAACGCCCTGTGCGGTTGCCCATATTACCAATGTCAGAAATAATAATTGTCTGCCCCATTAAACATAGCAATTAACAACGCTCAACTACAAACACTGTCCAAGGCCTAATAAGCAAGAAGTAGGAGCAGGAGGAAGTAGAACCAAGCAGGAGGAGCACCGTGACTGTTCTCATCCTCCCTCCTGCTGCAACGTCTGCCACCATGACAGGTGACGAAAACAAAGAGCAATGAGCATGCTCTGTGTTCCTACGTTCTTGTTTTATTTATTCACCAATTAAATATAAATATATTTTAATGAAATAAAATAGCTACTGCAGTATACGCAGAGCATTACAAGAACAAAGAACGGCTCTCACTGAGGCTTCAGTACTATAGGACTTAGTCAAGATCCGTCCAGAAGAATCGGATCGTCCATGAATGTCATATTACAATATTGCACTTTGGTCACAGCGTTGTCCCATATATGCGACATGTCAGTCATCGCAGATGCAACATGTGTCTCAGTCAATACAGCTAGCTTTGCTAGCATCACGTCCACGGAGCTTTCCTTTCTTTAAGCTTTCCTTCCAAGTGACGTTAAAAATTGGACAAAGTCCCCACCGTCTGTGAAAGCGAAGCGCTGCTGATTTTACATGTCGCCATATCTTATGATTTATGCAGTGCTTCTGTACTATTATATTACTGACGCTCAGAGAAAACCACTGCACATGTCTTGGAGCTCCGCGTGCGAGTAAAGGGGGAGCCGATGGGTGACAACAGACACTAAGTCACGTTATTGCTTGGATTTTACGGCGCCACCTTAAGTCCCTGAGCTTCACATTTTAACGGGAAAAAAAACACAATGCGACTTGGATGTAACGAGTAACGCGACAGTTTTGTAGAAATGTAGTGAAGTAGAAAGTACAGATATTTACTGTAAAATGTAGTGGAGTAAAAGTAGAAAGTATCCATTATTAAATCTACTTAAGTAAAGTACAGATACACGAAAATTGTACTTAAGTACAGTAACGACGTACTTGTACTTCGTTACTTCCCACCACTGGCAAGACTTGAAAACTGATGCTCAGAGATGCCTTCTGTTCCACCTGAACTTGTGCTGCAACAAAAAATTCAGTTTTCACATGTCCAAAGATTTTAGACACTTACACCAAATCCCTTGCAGCTGTAACGACAGCAAAGGTGTTTCTATGATTTATTGACATGAGGTAGGGAGGGGTGAAGGTGCAAAAGATGAAGAAAATGTAAAAAAAAAAAAAAGCAAGAAAAAGCAGGTGAAACATTGACCACAGAGAAAAGATGTTGAGGAAGTAGAAGGTCAACTTCCATCTCATCTCTGGCACCTAATTGGTGTAAACCGGCTTCTCGTTGTGGTCATTAAATCCTGCTACCTTGTATTTTACTCTCTGTTTCTACTCCCCCTCGTTCTCCTGCAGGTTGACTCTTCGTCACTCCCTCTGAGGTCTAATGATGCTCCATAAGGACTACGACAATGTCAGAGAAAGAGAAGGGCGGCCAGCGACAGATGTAGGAGCACATGAAAGTGACAGACAGATGTGAAGGAAATACTGAAGGGAGTGGAGGGAAAGATGATGAGGACCAACCAAGAGTGATTACTGAAGCTGTTTGACATCGAGGTTGGCAGATGAAAAAGGAAAAAGATGCAGAACAAAACTGAGAGGATGTGAGCAGTAGAGGGAAATGTTTGGGAAGAGGAATAGGAAAAGAGGAGAAAAATGGAAAGGTGGAGGAGAGGAGGAAGGCAGTGGATTTATTAGTCACTTTCCTCTCTCTGGCCTGGGTGCCACCTCCTCTTAATGACCACTCTCACTGTGCATCATTGTGTGTGAGTCATTGTTTGGCTCTGTGTGTTTGCGTGTATGCGTGCGTGCGTGTGTGTATTTGTAAATCATGCATATAGAGGACCACATTCACATATTCACCAACAAAGGGAAATAATTTGTAGAAATTAAGGACATTTTCCCTGTCCTAACTTTTTTGCAGCTCTGTTGTAAAAGTTAAGAGGTATGAAGCGAGTTAAGTTTTGGTTAAGGTTAGGATTAAACTACTAATGGTTGGGCATGAATGCACTACAATAAAGTCTCCCATTTGTATAGAAGTTAAAAATTGTCTGTGTGTTTTGAGAAGGGAGCATGTGTGTTTTCTTCTGATTTCAGCTGCTCAATGTCAACACTGCAACACTGCCATCTACAGGCTCAGATCTGACAAACAACTCAGTTTAGCTTATGCTTTCTCAGAGATAAATAAAAAGGACTGTCCTGTGGATGATTATTGCACACAAAAATATTTAGTTGGTTTAATATGTAGTTTAACAGATATTCTTGTGCAGTACTAATTGTCTCATGTATGTGTATGTGTGGAGTTAATGCAAGTCTTAAGAACATCTATTCCCCAAGATAAGTTACCTTATTCCCCAAGAAGTAAGAAAATCAAATGAAGGACGGGTGATTTCCCCTGATTTAAGTATTCGGATGACATATGTGCTTGTTTATTCAATTGTTCATGGCTGAACAATTGAAGTAAGAAGTAAGAAGGATGCCTAAGGGCCAGGACAGAAAAAAGAAAAAGTATGAAAGTGAAAATAAGAAATGCTGAAACAATAAGATAAAAAAAAGAGGTACTGAAGATACAAACATAAACATCAACAGCTAAATATAAGAATTCCTCATTAATTTGTCAATAATCAAACTGTTCCATAAAGGGAAAAACTTGAATCCAACTCAAACGTAAAAATGCAATGCTAAGATGGTATTACAAAAGACTATTTACAATGGAGACGAAGGAAAAGAAAACAATACGAGATTCAACAGGTGCACCTTGAATTGCTTTGTTGCTTAAATGTGTTATAAGAATAATACCTCAAATTTTTATAGCAGTTTTTTGGAAACACACAGACGATCATAAAGCCTTCAAATAAAATTTACTTACTGATGTTGTACTCCTGAACTTTGTTGATGTAGCTGTAGATGGGTGAGTAGCTGAAAAAGACCAACATCACCGGGTCGCCGTTGGGCAGGATCACCACGTGAGCCGTGTGGCCCTCCAGGGCGTAAAGAGGTGCTGAAGCTGGTTTCTGTGGCAACCAGCTACGAGTGGGGATGTTGAACAACCACAACTCATCTGTAATGTTAGCAGGGCCTGTCTCCAGCTTTCCATCGAACATATAGATGCAATCCTGAGACAAGAGAAGAACATATTCTGAGCCGTCAGTTGTGTTGCTGATGGAACATTGCACTTTTTGTTGACACTGTCTTCCTGAACAGTGTCAATATGCATTTTTCAGAGGTTATTTTGGATGATTTTCAGGGAGGTTTTCCAGTTTCTCTACTAAT
Organism: Poecilia reticulata; assembly: GCF_904066995.2. Taxonomy (NCBI): domain Eukaryota; kingdom Metazoa; phylum Chordata; class Actinopteri; order Cyprinodontiformes; family Poeciliidae; genus Poecilia; species Poecilia reticulata. The sequence continues at coordinate 509,255 of NC_088844.1, read as the reverse complement.
AAGTCTAAAAAGCATAAAAGGTATGCATGATAATTCACATGCTAAAAATTATGTAAAAGTTTCTCTGAAATGTGTTTTGTACCTAAATTTAATTTAAAACAGTGGCATAATTTCTGGCATTGGGAAGCTTGTAATTGCATCTCCTGATGCATTGTAGTCACTGTCACCAAAAACATTTTTGCCTAGACCCCAAAGTCTACCCTGTATTTAATTTGTGTAAGACTCATCATGCTCTAAGTTTGTAAAGCAGGTGATCAAGTTTTCCAGGAAGCTCTATTTGAACATCATGAGCTGGAACCACCCTGATGATGTGCTAATGCACTTCATCAAACTGCTCTGTTCAATCAGAAGTTTATTGAAACCTCTAATTGTAAGGACTGAGCCAGATGTGTCATTAGAAAAGTAAGCACTGTCCTTCATTATCTCCCTTTAGGAAAAGGATCAGAGAAATTCAAATTGTGTCAGCTGCACTGGGAATGAGTTACAATCACATTACTAATACAAACCATGTTATACTGATGAAATGTTATCTGTTATTTTACCAGACAGTAAAGACACTGAAGGGCATAGATTCAAAGAGGTTTCGAACTATAACACAATATGCATACACTCTTATTTTACTCTTATTTATTTAAAATAAAATACAGATTTATTTTCCCAGGAGGTGAAAATTAATACTAAATCAAATTGGGCCAAAATCAAAAAACTAAACCTTTGTATCAATACGATATCTACCATTTCAAAAGTTCGAATTTGAACTTGTTGACGGTTCCTCTGACCTTTTTTAAGACTCGTGGAGACAGATCTTTTAAAGCTGTGGCGCCCCGCCTATGGAATGAGCTACCTTGCACCATTCGATCTCTACATTGCATAGACACTTTCAGGAAACAACTTAAGACCCACTTTTTTAATCTTGCTTTTTAGTGTACTACTGTGTTTTATTGTTTGTATGTTGTTTTTAATTTGTTTTATTTTTTATACTTTGTGCAGCACTTTGTGATCCTGGTCTGTGAAAAGTGCTATAGAAATAAAGCTTACTTACTTACTTACTTACTTACTTACTAACTACAAAAGCAGTCCCGTTTGTCTTAAATACACTTACAACAAAAAGTAACAAACTGTGTGCTTGGTCGATATTTTTTATTTGAATTATCCTGCACAGTCGGAAAACCGCTTTATTTCCTTTTAATTGTCCCATATGTAAAAGAAAGTGCATTTACAGTCTTCAGCAGCAGAGTTTGCTAAACTTTAATTGCAAAACTTGCCAAATCCTCTCTAGGGATGCCAAGCAGACTGTTGTTAATGTAATTTACTAGACTGCGTGATAAAAGCCTAAAAAACCAAGACATGAGGCCAGATTAACAATTTATCAAACAGGGGCGTCAGTGGTGGAGAAGAACAAAGCCAGAACAGCCTGCCAATTCTTCTTCATCCTGAGCCTCGCTCCTTTGTCAAGTCTCACTATAGCTGGTAAATGGAGGGAGAAGAAGTTCTTTTGATAGTCATTAGTTCATCAGTGAAAGTTCTAAAATTGTTCAGTTGTGTGTTCATTATAACTTTGTTTATCTGTAGCCTAGGGGTCCTTCAAGGGGTAGAGATGGTGGAAAATGAGGAGTCACAAGGAGTAAATGACAACACAGAAAAAGGTATTAAAGTTGGCCTCGTTTAATGTGAACAGGATGCTCAACCCAGTTAAAAGGTCTAAAGCAGTGGTCCCCAACCCCCGGTCCGTGGACCAATTGGTACCGGACCGTGCAACAAATAATTTAATATTTCCGTTTTATGTATTATTTGAGTCTGGAGGATCTTTTATTTTGAAAATCCTTTAACCGGATTCTCTCGGTTACTTGCGCACCAACATTGAGCCCACAAGCAGCAAAATGAGTAAGAAACAGATCAGACGTCTTTGGAAAGTTTCTTTGCAAAGGGATAAAGACCCAGAGAAGAGACAGGAGAATGGATTTATCCCGGACCGGTAGGTGAGTCCCACATTACAAGCCCGCTCTGCGTAACATGCGACGACCGGCTGCTAATGAGGCAATGAAGCTTCAAACTGCTTCGCCAAGTAGAGACCAACGCTCTGCTCAAGCAACACACCTCAGGTGTCATCGTCTCCCATCACTCCCAGATGGGACTGTCTCGTTGCAGAGAAACAAGCTCAGGGCTCCCGTTAGTCATTATTGTGAGTTAAAATTTTCACCAAAGTAAAATGTTCGTTTTTGTGTCGCATCTGTATCTTATTTTGAAGGGATATGTAAACGTTACCATAGCGACCAGAGTCAGAGAGCATTTTGGGCAGTGGTCGAGAGGAGATGAGTAGAGCTGGTGAGTCTTAAGTCTGGTTTAGACAGAAAGATTTAAGAATTGTCAGCCGTTTCTCCAAACCTATGTGAGCTGATAAAAGAACAACAGGTTCGATCGGTTCGTGTGTCCAAGGCAGGACCAACACACCACACACGAACATCCCGATTCCAGAGGATAATCCAGTAAAATCCCCAACATAGCGGGAATTTAGAATAACCAAATATGGATGACAATGTAGAAGATATAGTGATAGTTTGTGGACTCATTTTAAGAGATAAAAGACGTAACAAAAAGAAAAGGCGGTGGATAAAAGACGACGGGAGCAGCCGCTCTATTTGCTGCACTATGATTTGGAGGTGACTATTTTTTTATAGTTAACATTTTTAACTGAATAAACATATATAATAATGACCTTTACATATAATAATAAACATTTCCACATATCATCTCCGATATCCACCGGACTCTCAGTTGTGCGATATGTCAGCTGTTTGGGATTCCCCTCTGTTCTTACGTCACCGCGCTTTCTGATTGGCTACCTGTCCTTCAGAATACCTGTCCTTCAGAATACATCCTGTCAGAATATAGCCTGTTGAATAACAGGCTGTATTCTCGTTCCCAGTCAGGAAAAAACCCACAGGGTGCAAGAAAAGGGCCAAGACAACCCAAATTGGGTATATTCAGGCTTCAGCGGGAACACCAACATGCAGAAGCCTTATCTGAAAGTTAAAACTTCTCCCAATTACTAAAAAAACCATTGATCCCCTTGTTAAAAAATACATTCAATTGGGTATTAAAAGAGGGAGAGACACCAAGGTCCTGGAGGGAAGCTTTTATTGCGGTTATTCCAAAGGAAGAAAAAGATCAATTAGATTGTGCCAACTATAGACCAGTTAATGTCCTAAATTTAGACTACAGACTATTTGCAGCAGTCATGGCTAGACGACTAGAGGTAATTCTGCCAAACATAATTGATTTGGACCAAACAGGATTTATAAAGAAAAGACAGACAACGGATAATAATTAGGCGCACATTGCTGGTAATGCAAAAGATTATTAAAACAAAAACAGAAGCGGTAATATTGGGATTGGACGCAGAAAAAGCTTTTGACTCTGTCAGGTGGAACTTCCTATATAGGTGGTAGAACAATTCGGTTTTAACAAAACATTTATCAAAATTATTCAAGCATTATATTACCAACCCACAGCTGGGGTCAAAATTAACGGGAGCCTTTCAAATACATTTAGATTACATCAAGGATGCCGCCAAGGCTGCGCCATTAGCCCACTGTTATTTGCGATATATTTAGAACCTTTAAGCCAATGGATAAAACAAAATGGAAATACAGTATAACGGGTATATGTATGGAAGAAGGGGAGCAGAAGATAGCATTATTTGCAGATGATATCTTGATTTACCTAACTCAACCAGGCAGGTTGCAGAGTAGAGTACTAAGGTGGATAGTGCATGACTCAGATTTTAAACCTAATGTAACAGACAAAACATTTAGTAAATGGGAAAAGGGTCCAAAGATATTCTGGGAGGTGGTTAAGAAAAATACTATACAAAGCTTTGAAGAAATAAAGAATAAATATGAATTAAACAACAAGGATTTCTACAGGTACTTACAATTGAGGCACTATACGGAGGAATTAGTAAGAAGGATAAATTTAATTGAGTTTGAATCTGGTATAATTAAGATGTTTATTTCAGTAAATGAATCAAATTTGGGAAAGAAAATAATTGCAAAACTATTCACAGGATTGGAAAATTTGAAGAAAAGTAATACAACATACATAAAAGCAAGATGGGAAAAAGATGCTAATTGTGGGCTTTCGGAGGAGAACTGGGAGGAGATATGTGGGCAACAGTGGAAAACATCTTGTTCCCTTTCGTGGAGAGAGTTTGGCTGGAAGAATATTGTACGATATTTCAGTACGCCAGCACAAAGAAAACACCAAGATACAAAATGCTGGAGGCAGTGCGGAAAAGACAGAGCGGGTCACTTCCATGTTTTTTGGGATTGTGCCTACATGGTACCCTATTGGCAGGATGTAAAGAATTGTAAGGATAAGGTACTGGGGGTGAATATTCCGCTTACATTTGAGGATCTGTACATGGGAAGAGGGATGGAAAGGCTCACAAGAGCAGGTGATAGATATATGTATAGGATTATGTTGGTAGCAAGCAAAAAAGCCATTACTAGTAAATGGCTGAAGGCAGAAGCTCCTAAAAAAAAAGATTGGGTTGACGTAATGCATAATATTTATATTATGGAATGGCTGACGTTTTCCATCAGATTAGAATCTGGAAAATTTAAGAATTATTGGAAAAATTTGCAGGATTTTATTTCACCATGGAGATCAGACTTTATTGATTAATAGTCTGGTTATGGGAGCCCTTATAGAGCTACAGACTGTAAATAGTTTGCTTACAGTTCATCTCCGATGAGGAGAGAGTTAAAGTTGTGATGACTCGGTAGAGAAGAACAGAAAAATAAAAAATTGGATGATCTTTTTGTTTGTTACAAGTGGATGGAAAGATTGGATATTATCTAGACTAGCAAGTTGCTATGTCCAAGGCAGGTACAGATTATATGGGCAGCTTTTCTTGAATGATATGTATGGAACTTTTGGAAAAAGAAAATAGTGTAAAGTCTGTAAGTAAACTTGTATGGAAAAATTGCCAATAAAAATATGCAAATTAAAAAAAAAAAAAACTGTCTCGGTTGTCCAACACTGTAATTTAACACTTGTCAGAGTTGTATCATTGAAAATTATTCAACGATTTGTGTGTGTTTTACCAGGTAGAGAGCCAGAGAGTGTCCATATCTGTAAAAGGGTCCGCTGCTGGCTGGCACTACGTCCCACGCGCTGGAGTCCGGGTTGTAGCTGTGCAGACAGAGAGAGAAACTTCAGCCATGAAAGTCACTTTTAGTAAAAACAGACTTTAGTCAGTGGAGCTTACTTGAGCATCATGTGGTAATTAGAGTAGTTGAAGGAGTAGCCTCCCACCACCCACATTAACCCAGAATGCACCAGGGCTGGGTGGGAGGCCCGGCCCAGGGACTGAGCCGATGGTTTGATGCTGGGCAGCATCCAGAAGGACCCCGGGGAGGGGACAGGGACGGTGCATTCAGGACCTGACGCACAGAGAGAAGAACACATTTTATTTACACAACAATCTACAGCACTAGAAACATCTTCTCTACAAAACTAGCTATGAAATATGACTCTTACTGGATGCTAAGGTTTTGTTTTTTATTTAAAACTATATCAAAGTAAAAAGGCATGTACAAAGTATTAAGTCTGCGGCTAACAGTTATTTTAGTAATCGATCATTCTATGGATTATTCTGATGATTAATCACTTTTTTTAAAATCACAAACTGCTGATTTTTCATTTCACCTAGACTTATTTTATACAGCATAAGAAATACATGTTAAAGTAAATACTTGAATTCCTTTTTAAAATGAGAAAAGAAAAACATTTTACTACACGAAATGCAATAAGTTACTTTCAAGAAAGTATACCAGTTTTAACTGGTGAAGTTAAAACTGCTACTTGAGGAGTTTTGGGTAGAACATATTTACATAATATGTTAATACAAAGAAGGTTGCATCTTTAACTTTAAATGCAAACTGCGATGTTGTTGATTATTTCAGCAATTGATTAATCACGATAAATTGTTTCAGCCCTAAGTGTATTTTTTAGTATATTTTCAACTGATCATTTTTATTGTAATGTTTCTGTTTCAAGAAGCTAAATTTGATAGTTTTTCTATCTACATACAAAATTCACATCAGATATGGAACTGAGCAAACACATTAGACTTTCTGTAATTTCATGATGCTTTGCTTCCAGGGCCTCAAACCTGAAACTTAAAACAATTTGATCAGTAGATTGTGAGGTCTTTTAACAATTCTTTTGGGTGGGATTGACTTGTGATTCTATGGATTTTTCACTTCTTGTCCTGTGAAATAAAAGTAAGAAAGTGTCAGGTGCAGGTTATCTTCTGCTGAACACAGAGGGAAAAACAGAATGGAAAGAGAGAGGAAAAAAACAAAATATTTTCAATTGTGTACCTTTTACTTACCAATCCTCTCATAAAAAGAGACCATGTATTTTATTTTAAAAACAGAAAGAATCAAAGTTTAAGCAGGTGCTAGTTTTTGCAAAATGGGTTTATGCAAATACAAGAAGGCACCACCAGAATAAAAAAAGGAAAAGAGTTAGCTATCAAGCACTCATAGGGTGCATTCACACTGCAACATGAAGTGACTCAATTCCGACTCTTTGGCAATTCCGATTTTTTTTGCCAGGGCCATTCACACTGCCAGAAAATGCGACCTGTATGTGTTCTGCAGTGTAAACGGGCAAACGACCTGAAAGTGCCCCGCATGCGCAGTAGAGGACGCAATAGCGCCAGCTTTCTAAGTGTTCTGCCAACTGCCATAAAAAGAAGAAGTGCTCAGTATTTGCGGAAGTAAACATGGAGGCTAACGGTGGAGCTTAGCTTACACAATTGAAGTTGTTATCCGGCCGGAGCAGCATATTAACAACTTAATCATTATATAGTCCGTCATGGTTGTTGTTTTTCTTCCCACTTGCACGTATCAGGACGCAGAATAGTGAGATTTGTTGAGAATCAGTGACGTTCAGTTCAGATGAATGCGGCCAGGACGTTAGGTCCCAGATAGCACAGAATGATTGAAACAACATTGAATCAATGTCAGCCAGAAACATTGAGTCAACGTTGAACGCTGACATTGAAACAACATTGAAAGTAAAATTTATGTTGATTTTATGTTGTATCAACGTTAGGGTTTCAACCATAACTGACATTATATCAATGTTGATTCAACCATCATTTGCATGTCAATTTACATGCATATTTGTGTTGATATTGCATTGAATCAGTTAGGAATCAACATTGATTCAACCTTCATCTGAATGTGGTTCTGCACACATATTTCTGTTTATTTTACATTGAATCAATGTTGATTCAACACTCATTTGACTGTGGATTTGCATACATATTTGTGTTGATTCTACATTGAATCAGTCAGGAATCAATGTTGATTCAACCATCATCTGAACGTGGATCTGGAAACATTTCTGTTGATTTTACATTGAATTTTTTTTTATTCAACCGTCATCTGAACAAGGATCTGCACACATTTCTGTTGATTCTACATTGAACTAATCAGGAATCAATGTTGATTCAACCTTCATCTTAATGTGGTTCTGCACGCATATTTGGGTTGATTTCATATTGAATGAAAGCTAAGGATTTTTGGACATTTTTAGGTCTGATAGGTCTACATAACATATCTCTAAAAGTTTCTTCACTGGTGTTAAACACTATTATTGGCAGATCTTGGTTAAACTGTGTACATAAGTTTAAAAATTACAACATAGGTTTGATATAACATTTTATTTAAGAAAAGAGGGACAGATCTTCAAACATATTTGACTCCTTTTTGACTGTCAGAATAACAGTCTTGTCCACAGAAGAACAGAGTCCATGAGGTTAAGCTTTGTACTGTATGAACCAGGGAAACAGTACAAGTTGTGGTAACCCCAGTTTGACTCTGGTTGGCATCACTTTGATTCCTCGTGATGACTTCCTCTCATTCTGGCGTGTAATGAAGCTACTTCTTGACAGTTTTACTGCAGTCCTCAAGAGGTCAAACCGCAGAGCAACGGTTGAAAAACACAAAAATAAAAGTGAGGAAGGTGCCGGTTAGAAATATGATAAACATTTGAAAAGTTCTGAAAGACATTGAAAGATTAAACAGTGTACTGGTTACAGGTCTGAGAACAAATACTAACCATATAAATACCCATGTACACTCACTGTTAATATTTATCTTAATTGTTCATTAATATTCATCCCAGATAGCACATGATGTTAAATCAACGTTGAAAAAATAGTTAGAATCGTTGATTTTTGGTTTAAGTCGACAAATGACAGTGGATTAACCATCAAACAACCATCCAATCAAACCGTTGAAACTGTGTCATTGAATCAATGTTGTTTTGTGGTTGAAATCTGATGACTGAAATGCTGAGGTCTGATTAATGGTTGATTTTTGGTTGAAGTCGACAAATGACGGTGGATCAACTACAAAACACACTCTAAAAAGAAAATAGTTGAACCAACTTAATTGAATTGCTTCTGTAGGTAACAAGCAATTCAATTAAGTTTATCCAACTGAATTTATTAAATTTATCCAACTTAATTTATTAAGTTTAACCAATTCAATATATTATAATCATCCAACTCAATTTGTTAATTTATTTTTAACAAATTTATTAAGTATGTTTAAGATAACAGATTTAAGTCAGTCTTACTCAAATCATTTAGTTTACTTCAAAAATTGTAAATAAACTTACATAGCACTTTTCCAGTCATTTTGACCACTGAAAGTGCTTTACACTAGAGTCACATTCACACATTTATTTAATGCACAGATCAGATGGGGTTAAGTACCCAGGGGTCACATTGACATGTGGCAGGAGAGAGTTGGAATTGAACTGTCAACCTTGTGATCACAAGACAACTGCTCTACCCACAGAGTCACGGTGGCTTACCAGGGAATCTGTCCCTGGTTAGCTTGAGTCATTGTGTCAGACGAGGGATACAAATTGTTGTTGCGCAACACCTCCTTCCCCTTCTCTCTCACTCTACTTCCCCTTCTCAGAGGAGGGAGATGTGCAGCCAGCTCTCCATCTAACGGGTAATTTGAGTTTTCTAAATCTGATGGGATTTTACCCTGTACAGAACTGAGTAAACTCTGTTTAAGCTGGCATCGAGAAAGACTAGCCTGGTTTCTAACGACCTCCATCCAGATGTCCCACCCTTTTTCACCCTGTGAATTAGCCAGATTGAGCAGCCTGCAACCAGCTAGCTTCACAGAGCACACCTGTTAACGCTCGCTCTCTCTTTTTTACAACTTGCACTTGTTACTGAACCAGGTTGGTTTTAGTGACTCGGGCGAGTCCCAAGGGTGTTGTTTTAGTTTTGGCTAAAAGCAACCTATAAAACATTTCTACTTTTTCCTCCCAGAATCAAACCTCATAGCTATTTTACAACCATCAAAGAACTTTAAGGTGACTCATTAATTGAATGTCCACAACATCTTTTAGATTTTCTTAAATGCTAATTATTTTATTAGTAAGGCAATTTTGCAAGGGTCAGTACAGCTTAATTCAGTAGCAGAAATAATCAAATAAGTAAAATCAATAATCTAGCCTATCTTTCCCTAATGCTGACACTGAGAAGTAAAAAAGGGAAACTTTGAGAGAGACTGACAGAGTTTGGCATTTTGAACCCCAGAACTGGCCTGATGAAGAAGAAGGTGTTGCAGCAGCAGGAGGTTCCCAGTACAGGAAGAGTACTGACTTAGAGCGGCAGGTCTCGGGCCTCAGGGTGACTTCCTCATGCGCGTAGCGGTCCTCAGCTTCTTGTCTTGCAGCTCTGTAGCTCCCTTCTCCTCGTCTCGCGATCTTCCTGGTCCCACGGAAGGAACACACCAGTTCTTCCTCTTTGCCTTTGTTCTTTGCCTTTGTCTTTATCTTTGTCTTTATCTTCATCTTTGCCTTGGTCTTTGTCTTTGGGGGTCTAAACCCAGCTGTTGAGAGAAGTGCGATTTGAAGCCACATGTTGCGGGGCTAACGGGTTGGTCCCCATGTGCAGAACAGTCTCCGGCTCTGTGGCCCCGGCTCTTCTTCAGCTGCAGAGTTCTTTGTCCATCTCCGTCTTGGCTCGAAGCTGCCTGAAGGATCCAACCAAAGATTCCTCTTTTGCACCCACCTTATAAAGGGTTTATCCACCTTTTGGTGCGTTTACATTGGCTAGCTTTGTTGCTGTGCCTGTCTCATTGGCTGACTGCTTGGACAGATGATCTCATATCCATCACCCTGGAGACCTCATGACCTGATGTCTGTTCTAATGTCCCCAAGTTGCTCAACAGTTCCTCCTACCTCTGTTTCCTGCCCAACCTTTTCTTAGGCAAGTTGAAGTTTAGCAATAAGGCCTTAGTCACTTCCGCTCTCCTATCAGTTCCTCTTTCCCCCTGACCTTCCACCTACCATCTACCTCCCACACAACATCAGTGACCTTTAATTACAGTTACAACATTTTACACCTTTTCAAGTTCAATGTCAAAATCACATTTATAACCTTTTAGTTTTAACATTCATTTATAATGTTATAATAACCATAACTTATTAGTTACTCTTATTACAATCATAAGGTGAGTTATTACAGACATTTCTGAAAAGAACCCAATAATAATCCATTATTGTAATTATCTGGTACCAAATTACAGTTACTTGTTTCACCTTTAAGTACTTCCACAAGTGTAAGAGTAAGTGTAAATATTCTTATAATCAAATCAACATCAACCACTGGTTAAACCAATATTAATTATTGGCATAATTATAAGTCATTATTTTAAGTATTTTACTCTGGGTTTTATCCAATCTCTCAAAACGTTTAGATTTTATTCTTTAAAAACCTTTAATGCTTTAAAATAAGGAATGGTCTGAACTATTTTTAGCCTGATGCAAGATAGAAACTTCCCCTTTTCTTCAGGAAACCAGCTTTTCCTGTTTCATGACTCTCTTTCTGCCTGACTTTGATTTTTTATGATTAAATAGAAAAAAGTAGAATTAAAGCAAAGTTTGCAGGACACAATAACAACACACACAACCAGATTCATTTTATTACCGTCTGACTCTACTGTTGGGTCTTGATGTCACCTGTGTAATTAATTTTAAGGTAATTTTATTTATTATTACTATTAAACTAAAATCTCCAGCATGGGGAAGTGGGATGAGCTTGACTTTTCTCGACAAAATGTGGTATCAAACTTAATTATTTCAAGTAAAGTCAAAGTGAATCCAGTGTGTTTCAGCAATGGTCCTCCAAGCCCTGCAAGTTTTAGGCATTTCCCTAATTCAGCACACATGATTTTAATTGATGTCTGATTAACAGGGTTTTGCTGAAATGAAAACACGCAGGTCAGTTTGCCTTGAGGACAAGGTTTGGGGAAGTACTCGTAATCTAAATGTTCAATCAATGGAAGCTGTTTTTCACACCCCTCTACGCACACCCCTTCCCCCCTACCATACACCCCTCACCTTGGCCCATCTACCCCTCAATCTCCTCCCCCTTTCCACTCTCCTCCCCACCTGCAGCAAAGGTTGCCAAGGCCAGGAATCGAACCTGCGACAGCTGCGTCAAGGACTAAGGCAGGGGTGGGCAACTCCAGGTCTTGAGGGCCGGTCTCCTGTAACTTTTAGATGTGTCTCTACTTCAATACGCCTGAGTCAAATAATAAGGTCGTTAGCAGGACTCTGGAGAACCTGCCTGCACTGAGGAGGTGATTCAGCTATTGGATCATATGCTTGAAACAAAATATAATAATGTATTTTTAGATGAAACATCTAGTAGTAGTGAGATAGAGTAACATGAGATTGTACGAAGATAACTATATGTTTCATAAAACATATATAATGACTCTTGTCCACATCTATGGTAATCTGGATACACATACATCCTTCTTCCCTGGAGGATGTCTGACCTTCACTACATGCAGCGTTGTCTGAGTCCATCCAGATTACAGACACAGAAGCAACATGAAATATAAAAATGATGTATTATTTTTTGCATTCATCTTTCAACATTTATTTGCAAGAAAACGCATTAAGTGAACCTGAACTTAGTGCCTAACAACAATAAAGCCAAAAGTTACTGTCCTTTTTTTCCCTTATATCTTCCTGAAACAATATATCTCAAGGAAGCTTGCATTTTATGTACATATTGTTGCTGCTTTACCTAGGTAAACGTGTTCCTATTATTTATTCATCTATAGCAGGGGTCCCCAAACTTTTTCCTGTGAGGGCCACATAACTTTTCCCTTCTCTGGTGGGGGACCGGAGTCAGTTTGTAACAGAAAAAGAGTGACGATTGCAGGCGTGCCTACACAGCAAATCCAGCAGGCCCAAATTAACTCTGTCAGATTTGATTTCAACACTTTTAAAGTGTCTATATGGGTTCACACCATAAAGTGTTAATTTAACTCCTTATGGAGTGTTAGTACCTTAACTCTAATAAAGTGTCAAATATCAAATCTGCTGGAGTTAATTATTTAACACTTACTAACACTAATTTAGTGTTAGATCTTAATATTAACTCTCACATAGTATTTTTTAACTCTAAGAGTTATTTTTAATCAATATTAAATAGGTATTTTATTGTTTTGAACTTTTAAAAATTCTTTGGAAAATAAATATTTAATAAAGAGGCAATGATTTTCTCAAATGCATTCATTTCAAAAAGGGCACCATAATTACAAAAGATATTACAACATGGAATAATGTGCATGTTTCACATGTCGCTTTCATTCCCATATTGCTTATCAAATGGTCTGACATACCAGCTGTGCAATACAAAATGCAGTATGCTTAATAATTTTTTTTCAATACAATATGCATGGAATTGTTCAAAGTACAAGGTGGAAAAAGTAAAGCAAGCTGTTTATGTAATATGATAGAGTACATTTTCTTTTAACAGGTAGATTACTGGATATTACGGTACATAACTGACCAACCTGATAATCAGATCCATCATTTCTTATCCAGTTCATATTTCTGTTGATAAGAGACAGTTCCTCTCTACACGCCACCAAAGAGATGTCCACTTACTAACAGATTGTCTTTGGTTTGTTGGGCTGTTCGTGACGTTCGGCCGGAGACACCAACATGCTCCTCTACTGCAATAGGCAGTCTATAGTCTCCGAGTACAATAGCCAGTGTCGGTCTCTGGATCATAACAAACAAAAAACATAATAATGAGAAGTGGAATGAAGGAATATATTTTTACTACCACTCTAACAACAAGCCTCCATTACAGAAATGTAGACTTTCAGAGATATTAACACTTACATAATCATTTTTGGAGCTTGAGTCTTTGAAGAATCCATGGAGGAATCGGGAGGGGGAGGTTAGGCTGGTGACTGGCGATTCATCCTCAACCAGACTGGTTCTAATATATACAAAAAGGCAATGAAAAGATTAAAACATGCTGTAAAACGTATATAAAAAGACACAACAGCGGGAATAATGCTCTCAACATAAAAAAGATCTGTTCAATTTAGCCAAGAATTTTGAATGTTCACCGGCTTGATTGTTTTCAACGCTTATTTTGAAACATTCGGCATAAGCTAAGCTAAGCTAAAAATGCTAACACTGAGCCGTGTGGCGAACGTGACGTCTATCATACAGGTTGAGCTCAACTCAAAATAATAGTTATAAACCATCTCAGAAAAAAATGACTTATCAAGCGCAGTAAATAACTCAGACAGGTGGAAAGTAAATAGTCCTGAAATGATTTGGCTTCTGTCGCTTCGCTTTGGTGGGAACCTGTGATTCTGGGGCAGAGTCAGTGAATTAACTCCTTCAGTGTTGTTGCTGCTGTAGGAGTTCAGAGTTAAGAAGTGTTAAGGAAGAATTTTTATATTACTGATAAATTTAGCAAAACTCTGGCTCTGATACTTCCTTTTGATCCCGGGTTCTCTCGCGTGGCCACGTGCGGGGACAAAAACACAACAATGCGTGTTGACGTCACAGAATTACAGAATTTAATCCAATCCGAAGAAAATATAAGATAGTACAAGAAACTGAAGAAACACAGATACAAACATTGTTACCTGAGACAAGAAGACAAAAAAATATCAAGGACGTCCTTGGAGAAAGAGCTGGTGCAGAAGTAAAATAAATCAGCTTTTTTCTGAATTGTTTCCCTTGTGCACAAACTTTTATACCTGTAGGTGTGTTTTCCTCTTTAATGTATTCAAATAAGGCGTATCTCTACTTGACCAATTGGAAGACATCTCTGGCCCTTTTAAATTTAGAAAAAGTCCCGCAGTTTGGTCGCAAGACCTTTTGTTAAATAAGGTGTAAGCAGACTCTCCGAATTCATGGTGGTTTATGGCTTTCACAAATCAGTGTGAAAAGCTAGAATTTCCTACTGATTGTTTCCCCGACAGACAAAGAGCAGATCAGAAGATCTTGGCAAACAATCTGCTTTAACTACAGTAAAATATATCAATAGGTCAGAATATGTTATAATTTTTTAAAACTATAATTATGGTATTTCAATCAAGTCATGATAAATTCTAAAACTAACTTATTTTAAATTTATTTTCTTAACACTATCCGGCCTCCTGTGGCTCTACAGCCATCTGGGCAAAGAGAAACAAATGCAGAAACCTCACAGGTAGCTGTGAAATTCTGGTTTCTCTTCTGCTCTGCCAGGAACAAACCTTTAATTCTGTACTTTTAATTCAATGAAAAGTTCTCCAAAAACCCAATTTGTTCTTCTGCACTCAGCATCTCCAAAGTTTAGTCCTGATATCAAACCAAAAGCAATAGATAATAAACAGAAAATAATGAAGTACAATTCCTGTTTCTAATTAGGAATTAGAAACAAATAAGAATTAAGACATTCATTCACCATAAACCTAAGTATTTTCTAATACTAAACTAAACATTTTCATGTGATTCTAATATAGTCAGAAATAATACAATTTCAAATACATTCATCATTAACTAAATTAATTCTAAAACAAGCTAATAGAATTTTTAGTCAAAACATGTTATTAATAACTAAGAAAAATGTCTTACAAATTAAATGTTAGTGATTTAAAACATTTTATGTTATATTCAGTTTTTTGCACCATGTCAGATGTTAGTTTTGGAAGACTTCTC
Source organism: Poecilia reticulata (assembly GCF_904066995.2). Lineage (NCBI taxonomy): Eukaryota > Metazoa > Chordata > Actinopteri > Cyprinodontiformes > Poeciliidae > Poecilia > Poecilia reticulata. The sequence continues at coordinate 494,171 of NC_088844.1, read as the reverse complement.
ATCCTGGTTACGTGAACCGACCAAAGTTCCCTTTCTCAGAGTAATTCAAGTGATAATGTCCTCCACCTTCCTGCATATGTTAATTTATGACCTCCTGTCTTTAATGATAAGACTCCAGGGGTCTGAGCCGAAATTCTCTTGCAGATCCTCTATTCTCCTTTGTACTTTAAACACTTAACCCAGCAATAGTTCTTCGGGTTTTAAATCACTCACACAAACCTGTTCAAACTTAAGAAATTCGTTCTAAAATGTTTAAACTGTGTTAAACACTCAAAATAATAATTTTTCTCAACAGTAGTCAAGAATTTTTGATTCTATTTTAACACCTCTACATTTGATACAGAAACACTTTGTTTTAACACTAGATTCGAACTACTAATAATTTACACCCCAGAGTTACATAAACAGAATGTGACTCTATTAGAGTAAAATTAACTCTGCTTTTGCAACGTCTACTAACACCAAAACATTTAACACTTTTGAATTTGCTGTGTAAATTTAAAAATTTATTGTTTTCCAGAAAGCACAATCAAATAACCCTCTCTGGGTTCTTCACAGAAAAAATCCAGGAAATTGCACTATTTATTAAATAAATGCCGTATTTTCCGGATTATAAGCCGCACCCCCAAAGTTTTTAAAAAAAAACCTGTAAACATACACAGATAAGCTGCAGATATTTCTGCCGCTTTAGATTTTACATAACGATGCAGCAGCAGCAGAGGGGGTGGACACCCAAAATTTGAGTCATAACAGGTCAATTGAATATCACATTTATTAGGGTTGGAAAAAGTTGCCCAAGTTTAGATTTAACTGAACTGATTACCGTAGTTTCCGAACGGTAACTGTAACAGTAAAAGTGCTGATCCTTTGTGTCTGCTACTAGCATGTGCTAAATGAAAATGGGCACTTTCTTCTTCTACTTTATATTCCAACAGCAGGTTGCATCCATTATTGTTACACTACTGCCATCTATTGGATCCTAATATAATATCCTCTTGGAGTTAGAATGGATTCTCATCTTACATTTGAAAATCATTTTAAGCATCTATTTAAAACCTGTTTCTTTCATCTTCGTAATATCTCCAAAATTCGTCCATCTCTTTCTCTGATGCCGAGACTCTTGTCCATGCCTTTGTCTCCTCCAGGCTCGACAACTGCAACTCTCTGTTCATTGGAATCCATTAAAAACATCTTCAGAAGTTTCAATACATTCAAAACAGCGCAGCCAGGATTCTATTGAGTGTCCGGAAATCTGCCCATTTTACACCGATTCTGCATGATCTTCACTGGCTTCCTGTCACCTACAGAATTCAGTACAAAATTGCTCTCATTACCCATCAATATTTAAACAGAACTTCACCAGATTATCTGAAGGACCTTCTCATTCCACATTCATCCACCAGATCTCTACGATCACAAGCCTGCAACTTCCTCCACCTTCCTCGATCCAGATTAAGGACCATGGGAGATCAGACATTCGCTGTGGCTGCCTCCCGTCTCTGGAATGCTCTCCCGGATTATTTGAGAGCTCCGCAACCACTGGATGACTTCAAAAGAGACTTAAAGACTTTTTTATTTAAGCAAGCCTACTCTGCCTCCACATGATTTTTATGATGTTGATTTTATCTACAATTTTAGTTGCACTGTGTAGCACTTTGAGATTTTTTCTAATGAAAAGTGCGGTACAAATTAAATTGATGATTATTATTATTATTAATATCTATACCTCAAATTCTTATGATCCCAGTATTATTTAAAAAATAACAAAACATCTTCTTTTTCCCCTCAATGCTATTTAACTGGTCAACAACATTCTTAAATTTCAAATCCCTATAAAAACCTAATTCCGTTTTAATGGGCGCTTTCTTCTTTTATTTCCAATTTTGACTTCCAATGATTCACTTCTTGCTAAAGAGCCCCCTGGTGGTTGAAGAAAAATCCACATAAAAGCCGCAAGGTTCAAAGCTTAGAAAAAAAGTAGTGGCTAATAGTACGGAAAATACGGTATATGAAAAAAAATGTAAATGCTCTCTGGTATTGTTCAGGGGGCCGGACCAAATGTGGAGGTGGGTCGGATCCGGCCCGCGAGCCGTAGTTTGGGGACCACTGATCTATAGTTTATCCTTTTATTGTTTTTTCATAATGTTTTGACAAAACAAATGAAATTGTCTTGTAGAGAAATTGTTTGGCCATCATATTTATTAAAGACTCAATTAACAGTTTAAGAAATGAAACTTGTCTCAGAACAAGCATGTTGTAATTTGGGGACTCTGGACTGGAGAGTTTATTTGGACTTAATTTGGAACGTGCAGCATTTTGAATTGCCTTGTTGCTGAAAATGTGCTATATCAATAAAATTATCTTACCATACCTTACCTCTTGTTTTGAGACTTATGCTACATTACACTTACCTCAGCTTTGTTTGACGTTACACACTAGGTAACAAATTTCCAGTGAAGGTAGTCAGAGAAATTGGAATTTCAACATGGCGATGCCCAAGTAGAAATTGTCCACAGAACTTTGTACGGCCATCGCTTTAAATTTTACTTCAATACATAAGCAAACACCTCTTTTAATTTGTTCAGTTTATGGTTGTAGATGCTATTAGTAACATTACTTTTAGACACACTTTTACAAGTGAGTCTTGTAAACTAAACAAGACAGCACCACATCTTGTTGATGCCAGGAACAGCCATTTTGAAACATGAAGCTGGCCTTACAAGTACATAGACTGAGTTGCTCCCCCATTCCCAGTTCCAACGTGGATTTTCTGTTCAAGTCTTTTGTTTTGGAATTTCCCTGTTTGAACCTAAATGGAGCCATGTTTTAAATTCAGTGAAAAAACAACAACTTTCAAAACAATCTCAGCTCTGCTAACTATGTCAAATAACAATGTTTAACCCAATCTAAGCTTTGAATAATATTTTAATAACACTATTTTATTTTAATCCATTTAGTGGCTATATGCAAGTGCTGAACTGATGAGTTTCCGAGTGCCGTGGTTTGCAGTCAAGACTGCACTTGAAATTCCAGTCATGCCTCACATATTCCTGCATTCATCTCAGCTCCTATATTTTATGGACTTGCAGCTGGTCCTTTTTGAGTAAATGTTCATGAATGTTCATATTTCTGCACCTAAACTTCCAGCAGGTGAGAATGACGACACCTGGCTCAAGTCAACATGTGTTTGAAGGCTGTTGCTTTTTCCAGCCCCCTCTCCGTATATTTTGAACTGCGTGGAAGATGAAGATACCTTCCCCGTCCCTACAACCAGCTGCGCAAAAAGTGGCTATGCAGGGTATGCCGATCTATGTTTTCGCATCCACCTGAATAATGTGTAGTTGCGCCACTGCCTACAACCTTACCTCCTATGCACTACCTCCCCCGTCTGACTTACCAGCCAGGCACACATAAATCTGACGTATTTTTCGCATTTCCTGCACCAGACAGACACCGAGACAGAGGAAGGGGAGAAGCAGACAGATATATGAAGTCAGTGAGGAGTGGATGAAACCAGGCCCAAGCTGCAGGAGTCTGTCTCCGTCTTCTTTACCTATCCGCCCACCACCCCCCACCGAATACTCCCCCCACCTCCACGCCCCCGCAGCGGTCGCCACCAGCTGCTGCCTGCTCGCAGCGGTCCGGCGAACATCTGCCGATGAGTCCCGGCGGCTGCATCCGGAGCCTCACTCCCGCGTCACGGTGCAGTAGCGGGGACACGCTACCGCTCCGCTGCTTCCAGGGAGCTCGAGCCCAGCTGAGAGAGTTGGGTTTCTCTTTTTCTTCTCAATTCTTCGAAGGTAAAAACAATGACACAGCGGCTCACATCTGTGGCCTCTGCTCGGATGTTTTCTGCTATCTCGCGCTTGTTGGCAACTATTTCTTCCCTGCTCATCTGAGGAAGCCTTTCCCGGGCTAACGGTCGCTTATTCGGGGCTGCCCTCCAGCTTACACCGGGCAGAGGTGGGGGAGAGCATTTTGGTACTTTGCTGAACTGCTCACGTTTCACAACAAAAAACAGAAACAGGTTGGATTCAGAAGCATTCGGACCGCGTCATATTACACCGGAGGACCACCGGTTGAACAGAAACACAAAGCAGCTGATTTCCTCCGCGCGCGAGCCGCAGGAGAACATTTTCTCAACTGGACATTTTTCCTCGCGGAGACATGGTGGTCTTCAACGGGCAGCTGAAGATTAAAATCTGCGATGCATTGGACCTAAAGCCCACGGCTTGGTCCCTGCGTCACGCCGTGGGTCCGAAGACCCAGACCTTCCTCCTGGACACGTATATCGCCCTAAACGTGGACGACTCACGCGTGGGTCAGACCTCCACCAAGCAGAAGACCAACAGCCCCACGTGGAACGACGAGTTCACTACGGAGGTCATCGACGGCAGAAGGATAGAGCTGTCCGTCTTCCATGACGCCCCCATCGGCTACGACGACTTCGTGGCCAACTGCATCATCCAGTTTGAGGACATCTTGCACAGCGGCAGCAAGCACTACGAGAACTGGGTGAGTCTGACCCACAAATGCCCTTTGCAGCCCTGTACACACAAATCAAACAGAAATATGCTGAGTTTTTATGGGTCTCTGTCAATTAAACCATCAATTGTTGTCTTTAGCCACAAAATGTAATTTAATTAATTAATTAATTTGCCAAATCAAACGAATTAAGTAATATATTAGGTAATAAAATGTTTTTTGCATATTTTAAAGCATTTCTAATATTTAAAATTCTTCAGTTGTTAATATGCAGAATGTGCCATTTTTTAGTTGATTAATTTATTAATCGCCAGAATACTCAGTAGAGTAATTGATTACTAACATAATAGTCAGCTGCTGCCCTGAATTGAACCACATAAATGTGAATATTGATGCAACACCTGTTGGAGTCATCACTGTTCTATGACTCCAAAAATAGTTTGCAATATAAACAAATTAAGGTGACACATAAACACAAATGATTAAAATAAAAAATAAATCAGTTGAATAAATCACCTATTATATTTGGCATACAAACTCCATGTAGTGGATGTTTGTAAAGTGGAGGGTGGAAAGATACATCGTTCTCAAAACCTGATGTTCTGAATATTAACTTCAAGAGGTAAACTGACCAGATTTGAAGACTTAGCTTTTCATCCCATAATCAGAAATTTAATTTGTTGTGATTTCATTACATTAATTATGTAACAAATCCAGTAAGTTTTGATAGAATCATGTAAAGAAAAAAAATTTTTTGTACAGTACAGATACATAAAAACACTTATATGATGAAATGTGTGACAAAATAGGTGCAATAATATAAAGTGCCGGTTCCTAACAGCAGTGCAGCAGGATCTGCTTTTGATATTGTGGTGTTTGCTTAATAGCAGCAGTTTAAAAATGGGTGAGTGTGTGAGGAGTCTCTGACAGCGTTCTGGCAGCGGCTCTGAAGACGATTCTACACAGCGTGTAGAGACTCCAGCAACCTTTCCAGCCAGCAATCCATTGATTACAGTTTATAGTCGGAGTCTGATCTCTGCCAATACAGATTTTTATAATAACAAATACAAGAACAGCATTAAAAAATATATATTTTTGGTTTCCTGCTGTGAACATCATTAAATATTTACATTAGGAGCAAAAGGTTGGTCATAACAGTTACTTTAAAATGGAGCCAAACACTAGTTGGCCAAAAAAACGTTGCCACAGAAAAAAAAAGGTCACCCACTATTATTTTGTTGGCCCGCCTTTAGCTTTGATTATGGCAGAATATTTTCCCAGCCACATTTCTTCCAAAGATGGTGGGGTCCCCACATCGTTTTTAAATGTGTTGGACAGTTCTTATCCCAATTTTAGTAGTTCCTGCAGTTTCTCTTTAGATGTTTTCTCTGCTTGGTGCAAGCCAATAATTTGACCCTTCTCAAACAGACTGACATCTTTTCCATGACCACCAAATGGGTCTCTAGACATGGGTGTTTAAGAAACGAGAAGCAACTCACTGCAACAGTTGGGGTTCAATAACTTGTTTCCAGCCGAAACATAATCGCCCATGCAGTAGTTATCCAATAGGAAGCTCGGACATATTTGCTTAGTTAAATCCAGGTGGCGACTTTTTTGGATAAGCAGTGTGTTATTTTTTAATAAAAGAAGAAAAAGTTATATAGCAGACATTTCAAACAAGCTTAGTTGCGAACATAATAAACGCAGTTGTCACTATCCGTATTCTCTAGAATGTGTACCATTAAGGAAAAAAAACATTGCATAAAAAATTTACTCCATTTTTATTTTTGCTCAAACAAAACAACATGTGTGGCATCTGGTCAGTGACAAATGCTCCAAGGCAAATTTCCTTAGCTGCTTGTCAAGTTGTTTCTTCTGCTGTTGTATTTCAGTGTCATTTGTGGTGGAGAAGGAGAGATTATTTTTTGAGATTGAAATAAACAAATTACCCACAATCAAAAAAAGGGGAAAAAAAACTTGTGATTGATTATGGCGAAAAATATGGTTAAAGTAAAGTTGTTATTGATGCAATGCTAAGCTAATATTTGAAGCTGTGTAAAACATTTATAGAAAAGTTTTATTGCATAGTAAGTAATTTGTTTGCTATGATAGGCTATGACACCTGCCGGCATGAATGGACGAAAATTCATTTGCTGAAAAACTAATATTTACCAACTTAGCAACTTTGTTATATTTAGTGACTATAAATACAAATAAAATCAGCATAAGACAAAATCAGAATTAGCAAGTCAGGCTTTTTAAATACTTGTGGTAGTGGTTTTCTATGAGATCCTACATTTTTATGTACTTTTAAACACATTGCCAGAAACAAATGGTGGCAGCAATAAGGACTGGCATTTGGATAGTACGATTATTACACCAGAATTTACATGTAAAATCTTGCTAGCAAGGCTTAAGCAAATGTTATCAAACTTTATTAACAAACCAGCGTTCTGACAACTATCCCAGCATGCACCGCGCACTTCTTCTTCTACGGGGGAAAATGAAGTCGGCGGCTGCTTACCGTAGATGCTAGACCTGTTGTGGCTCAATATTGGTCCATATATAAGGCGCATCGGCTTTTGAGGAAATTGAAGGTTTTTAGGTGCGCCTTATAGTGCGGAAAATACGGTATATGAAAGGAAATAAAGTTTATTTTCAGATACTGGTTTCTGCTCAGGGAGAGGTCATCAAACACAGCACTGAGGAGAGAGGGGAGAAGGCTGGTGATGCACAGATAAAGGAGGGGTATCATAGAAATGTTCAACTTAACTGACCTGTAGAGCAGTGGACGGGTGGAGCAGAGCAACAGAGGGTCTGACGACAGGGTGATGCAGGAAACCAGTGGAACAGGCTTCTGTGGAAGCAATGAAGATCTCCACGAGTAGATCCAAAATGCAACACCCAGGGACTTGTCGATAATAAGGCAGAGGTCATACACAGGAGGACAGAGAGGGCAAACGTAGCTTTGAAGGGCAGGCGGTTATCGGTAGTGATGAAGCCAGGCTTCGAGGACTGTACCGAGTAAAAAGGGGGCGTGCCCCATGAAGCCCCGCTACGAGGCTTGTGTTGTCTTGCTGAAAACCACGTGACTAGCAACAAACGATGCCTCACATTGCATGGGTCACGTGACTGCTTCATTTTGCGTGTTGATTTTAAAAATAAAAGCGTGATGAGCAGCTTCATGGGTAGTTGTCCATTTGGTCGCGCATCAGAGGAGAATATTTGTCTTCAGTGGCCAAAATAAGATTAACATTGACCAACATATTTGATGTGTGTTGATGGCACTCATCAAAATTTTATGTTTGTTACTGGTTTTCTCAATTGTAGATTGTTTTTTTATGACTTTATATTTTTGTGATTTTATGATGTAAATCTCTTTGAACTGCATTGTTGCTGAAACATGCACAAATAAACTTGATTGTCTGAAATGGAGCCAGCAAGAGGAAAATCTCTGACTTCTGGGAATTCTTTGAGATTATCGCTCACAAAATTCTTCTTAGATAATAATTAACATCTCCACCTCAAGATTTCTCAAATTCTGGAAAGTTCCACTATTATTTGTAGTCTGATTAGCAAAGATATATCACAGCAGAAAGATTTAATGCTGTTGCAGAACTAAAATTCAACATGTAGCCAAATATAAGGCAGGGTTTCCCCCAGTGTATTATAGGCCTGGCGGCCCGCCATGCTTTACTAGGGCCACCGCCAGGCTAAGCCTTTCTTGTTTTGTTTTTTTTTGTTGTTAGTTTTTGTTTGTTGAAAATAAAATAAAATAAAATTTAAAAATCGCCTTTTTTTAAGCTGGATTGCAAGTGTTTCTGTTGCTCCGAGCATTGCACTATCAGAGCAGATTTATTCCTAACATATGTTTATAGAAGATATGTTTATAGTTTATGCATTTAAAGCCGGACCAATCACACCGCTGGGCCTCTGTGCGTTGCCTCGCGCTGCAGCAGCTGGATGTCTAAAGTTAACCTCAGCGCGGATCTCGCTCCTCCTTTCACTCGAACTGGACACAGGCTGACTGCTATGGATATTTACATCAACCCATCAACCCCTAGTGAGGAATTATGATTAGTACTGGGGAGTTATTGATTAAGGTAAGAGACCCACCGCGTTAGCTCTGGTTAGCTCTGGTTGCGCAGCTCTACGTGAACCGCAGGAATAACATGTAGTCGCGCTTTCAGAGATGCTTTGAGGAGCGGTGAGAATTATGTATATGTGGTGGGATGGTGTTCCACCCTCCCCCACTCTGTGCACCGGGCACCGTTGATTGGTGGGCGGGGCGAACGCCTTTATAGTTGGGCGGGCCGCTGCAGGGTGCGTGCGTCTTTGTTTCTCCCACTGTTGCTACGGTCGGCGGCTACATGTCGGCTTGTGGGTTTGGTCGACTCGTCTGCGATCGTAAGTGGCAGTTTTGCTATCCGTGGCTGAGGTCATGGTTGGTTTTTGGGTGCTACACCTGTAGTGCGTTTCTGCAGTGTTGCTCTGATGGCTTTGCCGGCTGCAGCTGGGGGTTGCTGTGGCATGCAGCTTCCATCTGGTCCTCACCTGCTGACCCGCTTCCTCCCGGGTTAGGCTGTGTTTCCACCCCTGGGTAAGCTACCTGCTATTTAGCTTCTGCTTTGTTTTATCTGGATCCACTGTTAATGGGTTTTCTGTTTCAGGCAACTGATTGTTTGGAGCTGCAGCGCTTTGGACGCTCTGCTGTCTTGTCTTGTCGTTGTTTGTTTGGGCCGCTCTCAACTAAACCTGTTGCGGACTGGGCAGGCTGTGCGGGCAGGGCGTTACTCCTCTGGCCCCATAGAAGGGTATTTGGAAGCGGATGACAACGATTTGTTCCATTGTTTTCTTTTAGTTTTGTTTTGTGATTGAAGTAGCTAATTTGTGTTCTTTTTTGTTTTGATTTACCAATTTCTTTTGCATTGCATTGCATGTTTTGTTTCATTTCTTTTGGAATAATTGATCTTGTCTGTCCTTTTTTCTTATGTGTTCCTTTTGTTCCAGGGACCAAGTAGTAGGCCTGAAGCCTCATTTTTAAAAAGGATTGTTTTAAGAAATTGTTTAATAAAATATTGTGCACTGTTAAGTCTGTGTTCGGGTGCATCTTGTCACTTTTAAAAAGATCTCCACCTGCTGGTCACATATTTGTGAACAAAACATTATGCGGCGTTTAAATCTCAACACGCTGCCAAGCGTTTGGCCCTGTCTTCCCTGTAAAGTTTAGGTCTGTGTAGCCGGTGTGTTAGTGGTTAATGACTCAGTGCAGGTTTAACCCGGTGAGGAGCATTCGCACTCTCCTCGCAGTCACGCATCACGCTTATTTTTTATTAATAATTTTTCCGGTTACATTAAGCACCAAACTGTATGGGTTAGGGTTAGGGCCTTTTGTTGCTAAAACATCAGCACCTCTAACAGCTTCTGTGTTAGATTTAGTGAAATCTAAGACAGGGGGAGTAGTTTAACTGGCAAACCTAAAAGGCAAATTATAACTGCAGTTTACTAATTTGTATTTGTGAACAAACAGCTGAAACTCAGATTAAACTCAGCATCAGATTGTAGCTGTGGTAACAAACCAATCTGACTATGAATATTCTTTGAACTTCTACAAAGTAAACTTGCCATCTCTTTAAAATTTTGCATATAAATGTTAAATCATTTAAAGTTTTTTTTTATTTATTTATGCTGAAACCATTGTCAAATTTAGCAGCAATGATGATCTCAAACAAATGCTACATTTATATATCTGTGGTGTATGTTAAAATATTAGCATTTATGGGGCCCCTGAAGCTCTGGGGGGCCTGATGGAGCCTCTGACTTAATTTGGATTTAACAGAAGTAGACATAATTGATATTCATTTTAATTGTATTTTTTGATTAGTTGTTTTTAAGACTAGTTGTGGGTTTATATAGCAGTTCACTGATGTTTTCCCATAACATATAATTACCCAGTGATATTTTTACTTTTATTGTCTACTTAACATCTTTTAATGCAAAAACACGGTGGACCGCCTCGGCGCCCGACCACCGGGCTTAGCAGGTTTTCTGGGGGAAACCCTGTAAGGGATCAGAGCCAATTAGAAATCCAAGAAAAGTTGAATGCTCAAACAGGCACTGCATTCCCAAGACACTAAAGCATCAAATGTCTTTATTAAATCCGTCTATGACGTAAAAGAAACCCCAACACAACCACTGACCTTCAAGGATTAGATTGGCGACAAATCATTTTAATTCTTAAAACATATGACAATTAAATATGGTTTCATTGATTCTCCGGTTACTAAACATGAGTTTGATGAAAACTGTGACAATATTGCATTTAGTAATTTTTGGAAGTATGATCCAACTGAGTGACAAGGCCGTTACATTTTCACCAGCAGATGTCACTAGTGAGTGATGAATGAAGCATCGAGTAACGAACCTTTTTGCAAAGGAAAAGGCTGGAAAGCTTCATTGCTTCATGAGGCTTCATTTGCCCATCACTAGTAATCGGTGGTCGTGAGGCAGGGTCCATAAATCCAGAATAGAAGGGAACCGTGAAGGGCTTGGCAGGAGGGGTAAATCCATGGACAGAAAGAGGTCATAGAAACACTGAAGGCTTGGAAGGAAACGCTGGATCTCTACTGGCTCGTGGCTGTCGATAATCTGGCAAGGAAGCATCAGCTGAGGGGTGTTTAAGTAGGGCAAGGCCCAGGTGGAACATGTAAGCAATATGGCATGGCAGGTGAGCTGAATAAGGGCTTAACACAGCATGGACAGGACATGAATCATAACAGGTTTTCTTTTTTTAAAGCTCTCCATAAAGAATTTTAGGAGACCCAATGAAGGCTGCAGAAACTGTGCCAGACATCTTCTGATTTAAAAGAGCTTTTTCGTTTAAGATTGTGGAATGAGATGAAAGTATGCCTCAGCGGCACAAGTGCCCTGGTGGGTTTAATTATCACTGTCTGCGTTGTCAATTTCTGAAACAAAGAGAAAAACTACTAAAACCTACTAAAACCTTCTGTCAAAAGAATTCCTTAATTTCTCACTTTAGAACCACAAGATTCATTGTGTTTCACTGGGGTTTTATGTGACAAACCAACCCAAGTTTAGAGTAGACCTATAAAAAAAACCCACCCTGACCCGGCCCAAACCCGTAGTCATCGTTTCTGAGCCTGATCGGACCCGACTAACTTTAGAGGCCCGAACCCGAAGAAACCCCAACATATATAAACATATATATATATATATATATATATATATATATATATATATATATATATATATATATATATAATTTTTTTTTTTTTTTACAATTTTACTGCTTTTATTTTGAGACCATAACTTGTGAAACCAGTGTAACTTCTCCCATTTTTAACTTTTACTTTGTCTTCCTGCTCCATCTTGTTGCTTGTTGTATCTGCAGGTTGAATCAAATCTCTTGGAATGTGTGACTGACTGATGGGAGCAGAGCCGAGTGGCACTGCGTATACATTGTGCAATGCACTGCCTTTGTTACAGTTTGACTAATTTATGCACCCTACTTACTGTCTTTCCTTACACTTTAAGAATGAGAATTTATCTACTCGTTTGGCTTTCTCTGCGCTGTACGTATTGCAGGATTATTGGACTTGGGCCATAAATTTACATAAATTAACATGAAGTAGCAATTCACCGTGAAGCAGAAATGAATACATAATTTTCATAAATATCCCTCTTTGCACCCCCAACAAAAAAGAAATGTGCAAAATATTGTATTGTCATCGCAGTATCAGTGTACATTACATCAATATAAATATTAGCTAACTATACATGTACCATGCCCTCAGGTGCTTTCTGCCAGTAACATGTTTGACAGTGCTTGTATAAGGCAAAATAAATTGTGTAATTTGGGTTTTAAGATGTTCTGATGAGTTCAGTTCGGAATATGTGAATTCACATATCTGCAGATTTTTCTGTAGAACTCTAAATTATTATCCACCGTTTTATAGATTTTTTTCACTCCCGTTCTAAAAGTAGCTAATCCAAGAATATAATTTATTTTCCTTGGCACAATTTAACACAGAAACTTCATCTGTTGGCATATGTTTATATCTAAATTATTAAAAGGGAATGCAGCTTGCGAAGCTGAAATACCAAAACCAGCGTTATTGGCTGGTTTACAAACCAGCCAATAACGCCATTTGCTTTTGCTTATCTGCTGTACGACAGTTTCTGCTGTGAACATTAATGCATATTGACAGACATGAAGTGTGTAAGCCGTTAAAATAAGCAGCTAAGCGTTATTAGAGGAGGCTTCAAGTATTTATGGAGTTCAGCCATTCGCGTTAGAAATTTGCAAAATATTGTATTGTGGTTGTGTTCCCGAACCTTCACGACTACGTCCGCTGTACGAATTAATTGTTTCATTGCCAAACCAGCAAGATGCAAATTTTTCAACAGAACCTTGTGGAGATGAAAATGAGGAATTTCATTTGACTAGAATCTGGATAAGCTACTCGCTGTCTGAGGCCTGTTTGAAACCCAAAGCAGAAATACTTTAGGTTGGCTGATTCTTCAGTTAAATAGAATGAAACAGTATAATGTGCCGTGTGTCTCTTAATGGGTAAATTTAGTGTGTGGAAAGTACAAAAATTTGGCAATGATAAAAAAAAACCCAAAATAAAATGAATGATGTGATCTTATGTCAAACATACAAAGTAAAAAAAAGCTCTACATTGATTATACACAACTTTAAGCACACACACACACACACACACACACACACACACACACACACACACACACACACACACACACACACACACACACACACACACTTACACATAATTGTACCTAATAGAAGATTAAAGAGCAATTATCCTAACATTCAACCGAACTGTGGGAGAAATTTCTTTGAGAGAACCCACTTATGCATGGGAACATGCACATCCAATTCAAAAAGACCAAAGGCCAGAGTTCAAACCCAGGTCCTTCTTGATGCAAGGCATCAGTGCTAACAACTTGCTTCAGAAAACTCCACTACTTCTTGCACTTTTTCCATTGGACATCACTATCAAGGGATACTTTTCTTCAGCATGTTAACTAGTCAGGGTTGATAGGAATATTACCATCAAAGGTTGGAAAAGAAGGGAAAAGAGTGGGGAAAAAGTGCCAAAATGCGGAAAATTTCAAGAAGTGTGAAACATTTGCAGGGCACTGTACCTCAAAATTCAACAAATATGGTGGAAAGTGCACCAAGTTTCTGATTAGCATGCTTAAAAATGAAGATCACCATGTTTCTGATTAAATGTGTCACTAGAGCAAAGTGTCAGTTTCTTATCCACCTGAGTGAACAGCTTTTAACTCAATTCCTCTCTCAAAGTTCCGAAGGGCTGAGCAAGCCCTGAGTTAACACTCATTAAATATTAGGGTATGTCAGAGGAGAAACCACAACATGAAACCTTGTGGGTAGGCCTGTCACAATGTCGTGAAATCTGGTATGAGCATGTGAGATCTGTCCAGGTACACGCAGAAAATGGAATAAAGGCCTGAGAAATAACAATATACCCTGTACAATGATTTGATGATGATTATAATTTGTAACAGGTTTAAGTGATGATACACGTGCCAATGAAGGAATGTCTGTAATATGTAATCAGATATATATGCTCTGTACCTTTAATCAGCTGAGTGTTATAATGAATTAGGGATCAATGATTATTAGAGATTAAGAATAATGGGTAAGAAAGGGAGATCATGAAGTAAAATGTTGATTATGTTTTGTGAGGAGAATAAAACTCAAGATGAGTCACTATGCGAGGGTGGGGCAGAATTAGAAACAGATGGTCAACGAAAAATAAGGGAAGTGCCTCGATGGAGCAAGGAGGCAGAAATGAGTCATCAGAGGCTTGAGGAAGAGTTCAGTACTTTCTGCAGGCAGCCCTGCCTTGCATGACATCAGGTAATGACATAATGCAATGGGCAGGCTCCATGGAAACACAGTCCTGCCTTGCAAACCGCCCGGGGTTAGAAGGCATAAATACTGATGTACGGGGCAGAAAGAGCGTTCTTCGTCCGCGGCGCAGAAGAGGAGCCACCAGAGGAAGCAGGCTAAAGATCAGCAGAGGACTACACCCCGGAACCGAGGGAAACTTACTCCACGACTTCACGCCGCCTAGAAGGGACGAGCTCCACCCGCCACCGACCCTGGTTCCAGATCCGACCAACTCCTCTGCCTCTACCCAACGCTCTCCAAATCACCGCAGCCGACTTGGAAAAGAGACGGAGGTCTTTTAAAGACAAAGAGTTTACACGTTCAAAGGAAAGCGTGAGTCTTTGCTCCGCTTCTCTTCAAGAAAGAGGACTTTGCTCCGGCTGGACAAAGACTGACCAAGGACATCTAAGGATTACAGATGCCGAGACCAAGAACCATCGGGTATGAGTTGACCAGCTTCCCCCAAAGCCTCGCTCAGTGAATTTAGTGATACAGGTTAGGGATAAGAACAAGGATAGGATGTGATTGATCCTAGTTGATTTCATTATATTTTTGCCTCTTTTATAACTTTTGGAAATTTAACCGGTTGTCATATGCCCCTGCTAAAGCTGCTTAATAAAACTGTATTCTAAAATTCTAATGAGAATTGTGAACAGTGAGTTTAATTGTGTCAGTCTTAATTATTGTTGGTTCTCCTAAATATGGTAAAGTTAACATACATTCTAGAGACAGGGTGGCTTTGTGTTTTCCTCTGGTGAGTGTTAAAATAATGACACTGGGACTTGAATCTAAGTCACTAAACTTAATCTAGCCGTTAACAAGTGCCGTTATTTTAGGAGAGGAGCTACCGTTAACAGGAGTGGTTGTAGGGGTTATGCCGCTGTGAGGGCTACTCAGCGGATTGCTCTTCAACTGTAAAGGGTCATAACTTCTGGATCGAAGGTAGTCAGAGCTAGACGAGTCCTTTCCGACCCCAGTTTAAACAGAAAATTCTCCACAAACTATCTCTAGGGTAAGACTCGAGTTTCTGGGGATTTTCCGGACCTGTTAGACAGAGAACTGGGCAGTAGTGAGTCCAAAGAGTTGTGAGGAGTGGGCGGGACTTACTATTGGGTAGTAACAGACATGGCGTCCCTGGGTGGGCCCCACCCTAATGAGTAGGAGGGCCCTATTTTGACCAAGTCAGTAAAAACAGACGAGAGGGTCTGAATAGCTCACTTGGGAGACCAACTCTTAGGAAATAGAGTTGGGAGCGACTGATAAGGCTTATCAGTCGCGACCCTTGCAGTAACTGTACAGCGTGCAGGCGAGGGAAAAGCTTCCGCTGAGGATGAATAGCTATATCCAGAAGGGAAGCCAGTAGCCAACCTAGCCTAGACCCATCCCTGCTCTACGGTACCCTGAGAGGCTTTGGGGGATAGGCGACTCGGAGACAAAGACAGTCATGGATGCTGCAACCGAGGCATCCGTGCTCGGTTGCATCGGACATGGAGCTGGAGAGCAGCGCCGCCAGGACCGAGAGAGAAGAAGCCAAGAGGGAAGAACGACTTCGCCTCTCCCAAACTATGCTACAGCAACTTCCAGTAAAGCTGATGCTGTTAGGCGACGGGTTCGACACCTGGACGATACCATGCCAGCGGATGCTCTGCCAGGCCCATCATACTGGAGACCTGAAGGTGTCGCGGACCCTGATGGAAACAGCAGTGGCGCATCTACAGAGCTACGCCTGCCCTCAGCTTCAGGGCGATCGCCGGCTGATAGTCGCCTGGTGCCCGGTGAAGGTCACCAAAAAGACGGAAGTTAAAGAATGGCTGGAGTGGTTCGCCGACCTCCTCGAAAGGTGGCCTGACGGCCAACTACGGATGATGTACAGCCCATCTGAGCGGTACGACGGTATAGTGAAATTGGCGACGTTAGCTGCTGGCGTAGATGGGATCCTGGTGGACCCTTTTGCCCGACAAACGGCCCGCTACGCCGAGTGTACTGAAGTTTTGCAGAGAATTGGATTATACAAGAAAAAGAAAGAAGAATACCAAGCCCGGGACCCGGCAGACTCGGAGGTGGCGGAAGCTCCGTCTCAGCAGGTCAGCCGAGGCCCGTCACCCCAGCCGGAGCAGCCCTGATAGAGGGCCGCCACAGTAATGACGTCCAGGTCGCGGGTCACGCTAGAGAATGCCTACTGGGAGGGAGACGAAATCTACGCGAAGGTGGAAGGAGTACCCTACCTAGTAGACACCGGAGCAGAGGTGTCGATGACCCGCAAAGACCTAAAAACAACAGGGCACCTAAAAGTTCAATTTGCCAACGGAACAATAGAGAAAATGCCATATGGGACCTGGAAAGGAGTGGTATGGATCAAAGGTCCATACAACCTCCTCACCGTCCGAGACTTGGAAGAAATAAGTAAGAAGAAGTGCAATCATCGTGCTCTCGAACGACGGTTGACAAGTCTAAAAGCCAGATTGGTGAAAGTCGTCCCGACGCAGACGGGACCAGAAACACCAGGCTGGTACAAGCCAGTGGATATACCGGCAGTGACAGAGCAGAAAATCGAAGAGAGTGACTTATCCCCGGCTGGGAGAGAGAAGTTGCTTAAGATCATCGCCTCGGCGGAGGTGGCTAGATTCAAGAACGATTGCGGAGATTTGGGCCAAAGGTTCATGCACCAGATTGAAGGTGGGGTGCACCCTCCTGTTCGACAGTACCCCTTGAATCCAGGAGCAGTCGAAGAAATGGACAAAATAGTGAAGGAGCTGAGTTCCCTGGGGATCATCAGAGAGGAACTCAACCCAATCACAAACAGCCCCATTCAAGCGGTAAAGAAACCCGAATCGGCAGGAGGGGGTTGGAGGCCAGTAATCAACTTTAAGGCTCTGAATGGGAGAACAGTGGCGAATAGAGCCAGCCTGATCAACCCACAAGGCACCCTGAAGACACTGCGGGTCAAGAAATTCAAGTCCTGCATCGATCTAGCTAAGGCAGTCCCAGGGTAAGACAGCATTTACTCACAAAGGCAAGAGCTACGTTTGGCAGAGATTACCCCAAGGCTATAAAAATTCACCGAACGTTTTTCAGTCAGCCGTGATGGAAGTACTGGGAGACGTGGGGGCAACTGTGTACATAGATGATGTTTTTATTGCCGATGACACCGAGGAGGAACACCTGGTGAGGTTACAGACAGTGATCGAGAACCTCACCAAGGCAGGCCTAAAACTGAATCTCAAGAAGTGCCAGTTCGGACAATTCCAAGTGAATTACTTGGGGTTCCAAGTCACGTCGGACTTGGGACTCTCGGACGGGTATAGGGACAAATTGATGGACATTCAGCCCCCTCAGTCAGAGAATGATCTGCAGAAGATATTGGGACTGTGTAACTATGTCAGGGACCACGTACCTAACTACCAGAAGTACGCCAAACCATTGTATCACTGCCTGAGGAAAAAAATGGAGGACGAAGAAGCAGGGCAGAAACAATGGGTTTGGACAGCAGCCAACCAACAAGATCTGGAGGAATTAAGAAAAGCAATCCAAGCTGCCGTGAGACTGGAACCGAGGAGTTTGTCGGAACGAATGGTGGCAGAAATCAGCTGTGAAAACGACGATGCTATGATCAAAGTGAGTAACGAGAACGGAGGCCTGGTTACTCTGTGGAGTTACACCCTGACTTCTGTTGAGAAAAAGTACCCACAGGAAGAGAAAGAACTGGCGGTACTAGCTCGATACTGGAGTGTGCTAAAAGACCTAGCACAGGGGCAACCGATCAAAGTCATCACACAGAGCCAAGTCCACAAATACCTACGCAAAGGCACCGTCGAAAGTACTAAAGCAACAAACACCCGATGGGGAAGATGGGAAGACATCTTGCTGGACCCAGAGCTTGAAATCGGGCCAGCACAGCCCCCGAACAAAAGACGACCGCAAGAGGCGCCTGAGACATCGGAGCAGCAGGAGTGGACACTCTACACCGATGGATCAAGGAAAGGGTCGGATCACGTGGCCTACTGGGGGTTCATCCTGAAGCAAGACGGTACAGAGAGGTACAGACAGAAAGGGAAAGCCCCCGGCAGCACCCAAGTTGTAGAAGTGACCGCGGTGTTGGAAGGATTACTGGAGTTGGCCAAAAGAAAAATCAAGAGTGCCAGGTTAGTAACGGACAGTTACTACTGTGCTCAGGCCCTTAGAGAGGACCTAGCCATTTGGGAAGAAAATGGTTTTGAAACAGCTAAGGGCAAGCCGGTGGCCCATAGAGACTTATGGAAGAAGATTGCTGAACTAAAGATGCAACTGGAGCTCCAAGTGGAGCACCAACGAGCCCACACGCATGAGGGAGCTCATTGGCGTGGAAATGATGAAGTGGACTGCTATGTCCAACAGAGAAAAATTGTCTTTGTCGGAGCCGAGAAGTGGGACAATACTCCCAGAGGACGGGAGGTCCCAGAAGAATACGTGGATGAGGTCGTGCGGAGCGTGCATGAAGCCCTTGGACATGCAGGCGTACGGCCTACCCGTAAGGAGCTGGATGAGCATGAGCTTTGGATCCCAGTGAAACAAGTCCAACGCGTGCTATGGGGCTGTGAGGTATGTGGACAATACAACGCAGGCCGCCGAGGGCAGCGGTTGGAAGGATTGACCATCAAAAGCACAATCCCCTGGGGCTCAGTCTGCATGGATGTTGCAGGCCCCCTGGGGATAACGGGAAGAAAAGGTGAGAAGTACCTTTTAGTGCTGGTGGACTCAATGTCGGGATTTGTAACTGTAAAAGCAGCCAGGAAGGCGAATGGCAAAAGTGTTGTCGGCATGCTGGAACAAGTGTGCAGCGTCCTGGGAATCCCAAAGGAGCTACGTACGGACAATGGAACTCATTTCCGTAATGCACAGGTTGACCAATGGTGCCAGAAGTATGGGGTGATGAGGGTCTATTCACCGCCTTACACACCACAAGCTAACGGAGTGGAACGACAGGAACAGAGTCGACAGGCCCGCCCCATCCATGGAACTCAACCAACGACCGTTTGCCACGAAGGAAACGGGGCGGGGCTCCAGCGATAAAAAGGAGAAGCTGACGCCCAAAGTGCCATTCAGAGTGGGACAGCGGGTGTGGATCAAAGCAAGAGAACAACCTGTGAACGCAGCAGTGAAACCTAAGTTTGAAACAACAGACACCGTCAAGCAAGTACTGGACAGGAATACAGTATTGCTGGAGAAACGGGGGATCCAAGGAGTTGAGCAGCTCAAGCCAGTTCCTGACTAGAGAGAAATAGAAGCTGGTGAGATGGCCAGTGAATCATGTATCGTTCCACCCTATCTCGGACTGGCCACCGTGAGAGGGGTGGTTGTAATTAGGAGAACAACTTCAGGGATCTGAGCAGGACGAGCCCTGAAGAAATTGGATTGGGCCAAAAATGGAGTCCTGTCAGACGAACCTGAAATGCTGAAGTGGAGTAGCGCCAAAGACCGTTGTCCAGTATGCTTAACAGTTCTCCAACTTCCCCTTACTTGGGAGGGACCGGGCCGCGACAAACCCTGGCGGCAGGAGTCAACGGCAGACGGGTTGCGAGACCTACCCGTCTCCCCGGTTTCAGTAATGAGCGTTACGTTCTGTGGAAATTGCCGAGTAGGTTATCTGCCTCGGATCCTGCTGATAAATCAGTGGGGATGGCGGGAAGAAGAAGAACCTAGGCGATGCTACTGCCTGTGGGACGGAAAAGAAATAACCTACTGTGCGACCTGCGATGAACAAATCCGAAAAGACGAAGTGACCGCAGCGGGAGAGGCCGACGGGTGGCAGGTGAGGAGATACTACAGCTCCCTACGATTCTTCCAACCGTGCCGAGGGGCCCAACCCACGTACGGGAGCCCCATACCATCGATTCATTGGTTTCCAGGACCTTCGGCTCCCCCTAACACTCCTGAGGGACCCTCGTTCAGAGAGGATTGGATTTGGAGAAAAGAAGAAGGACCACATGACTTTCTCTGGGAGTCTGTCCACGCCGCCTGGCCCTATGATCCCGCACGAGCACACCTGTCGTTCCCACCAGTAAATACCACGCACTCCCCGGTAATTTTCAGAGTGCTACGTTCCCAGAGGGGTCCCAACCTTGTGGGAGAGTTGAGTCTGCTCCCAGACGACACCATAGCACAAGCGGTGAACGGGGGCTGGACGGGCCCCTGGGAGCTGACTACCTGGGCACATCTGATCTTAGAGGTCATCAATGACTGCACCATCCCGATAGTGGATTTGCCGGACGTGCCAAGGGAGGGTGAGATACGAACGTCAGATCTGTACTATTGCACCACGGAACTGGATGGATGGGGAAGCAACACGGCAAGACCCAAGGAGAAGTCGGCCCTGTACCGTGTGACAGCAGAATACACAATTCGGGACGGGGTCCTGCAAGTCCCAGGAGGCGTGGCTCACAGGGTAAGGACGCCTTCTGATCCTGACTCCACCCGTCCGGTCCAGCTGTCGGTGCAGATGCTCACAATCCCATATAAAGGAGTCTATTCGGTGGGAGCAACAGTAACAGTGGTGCCCGATGATAAGGTCTACCCTACCGTGTCCTACACCGAACCGGAGAAACCAACGAGAAAGTCCAGAACCGGCGCCTGGCGGTCGCTCTCCTCCACTTTTGCAAGAAGGAAGAAAAATTAGAGCTGATGGATACATCGGAAGAAGGGGGTCAGGTCGTCAAGTCTACAAATCAGCGAAAAGATAAATATCAAAATGGGAAGAAATATTTTATAAGCAAATTATTTAAAGTGGGAACAGAAGTCTGGTCCGGACTCTCAGACAAAGGACCCTTTTTGAAGTTCCATCTTGTTGGACACACCTCGAGAGGACTTTACAGTGTCCTACCCGCTCTCGGAGGACTATTTCCTTAACCACCTCATCTATATTCGACCCACAGATTTACAGGAGGTGAAGGTAGTACGGGGGAGCGAGGAGGCAACGCCACGGCCGTGGCATGATTCGTATTTCTTCCTCCCTGCGGAATTCCCGATTTGGAAAGGAAAGATGTCTCCAGAGGCCATCCGTCACACAGAGAGTACGCCGACCTGCCAACAACGACTCCCATGGATCTTTAATACAGTAAACCTGACGTTGGGGGGAAAAGAAATACAGGTGCGATGGGGGCCCCATTATCTGGAACCACTGCAAGGCCAATACTGCGAAATATCAATGAATGGCATAATCATCTGGACCACGTCACCAGGTATGGCCAGAACTGTGGTGAAAATGGAAGCGGACCCAGAAGATTTCATTTTTAACAATACCAGACTTCCACTAAAATTGGAATTAGACCGAGTTTATCCCAACCCACCACACCTGAAAATTTATACCCCACCACCGTGGGGATACCGCACCCGACTGACGTTACATGGACAGTTGTTGTGTACGTATGTCACAATGCCAGTGCCTCTAGGCTATAGGCATGAGGCCTGGCAAGACCAGGCACTAAGAGTGGGTACGACCCAAGGCCCATTTCCTCGGCCAGATAGTTGGAGAGTATTCCTATGGAGGTGGGTGTGGAGGGGGTTGGAACATAAGTTGCCCTACCCCTCCCCAATATATAACTCGCTACTACAAGGACGAGCCACCAGACGTGCAGCTACAACCGTAGGACGTCGGCGACGCCCCAGAGCCTTAGCAAAGATTGGCACCGCACATGGTACGGCAGATCCCAGACTACCACTGACCTACGCTTTAAAGAACCCAAAATGGAAGACACCCGCTTAAAACGAGTGGGGACAAGAGCAAGTTCGATGGATGAACCTACAGATTCGGACGATACTACGGACGACGAACCAGACACCCCTGAACGACCCTTGCTACGGAAAACGACTACGAGAAAGTACATACCACTTTGCATTAAAGCTTTGCTTACGCTCCTTGCGCTGCTAGTTACTGCTACTATTCTGATCACCCTCCTATACTTCATAGGAGTAGGGCCATGGCACCTTACGCATACAAAAGTTACCTATGGTCGCTCCAAGTACTTTACCTTCAATTGTTGGAATACCACTACCACCTCCATTTTTGTGCCATGGGACAACGAGTCTTCTGTTCAGAACCAAAGTTGATTATTCAAGAAGGAAAACGGAAAAAAATATGTGGAAAGCAGAGCTTACAATTTGAATGATTCCATGATCGACGACCTCCTGAACCGTACCTGGGAGATCTACAGCTACAGCCTCCTCAAGGATGGAGTAATTGCTGGGTAAGGATCATGCATCAGAAAGAGCGACAGACGGCCCGATGCAACTGGATCCATCCAGACCACGGCGTGCCAGAATGGCATTGCAACAAGGCCTGCCGACCCCTAGCGCTGTCGCCATCCCAAGGATATTGGGACACCGAGGTGATTTACTCGGCCCCACATAGG
This sequence comes from Poecilia reticulata, assembly GCF_904066995.2. Lineage (NCBI taxonomy): Eukaryota > Metazoa > Chordata > Actinopteri > Cyprinodontiformes > Poeciliidae > Poecilia > Poecilia reticulata. Next base: position 471,341 of record NC_088844.1, on the reverse strand, counting down.
TCCTCAGGCTGTAGGACTTGGCTCCCACGAGGGGAGTTCTGGGGGGATTATCACCTGAATTGCGAAGAAGAAGAAATCGATACCGAGACCCTGTATAGGAACCGAACTGCTGAAAACAGCACTCGGATACAATCAACAGGGCGGCCTGGACAGCCCATCTGGCAAAACATTACAGCCTTCCTGATTAGACAAGGACCCAGACAGTTCATGTATCAGAACGAACAGCAAGAATGTTATAGAAATCAGTTTACTATCCTAAATGCATGCCAGTGGAACAAATATGTTAGTTGCACTGAACAGAATCACATAGTTTTGGCCCTGAAGGAAGATTGGTCCTTCTCGTGGACCCGAGCCAGGTCCTTGCGAACAGAAATTGAGCCCTGGTTAAATGACTCATTTCCCTGGACTGGCATAGCAAAAGATCAAGTATTCTTCATAGGAGATTTCCCGGAGGAAGCAGTTCGCTCCCCTGCCGGGTTGAAAGGACCGCATTTTGCTGACATGTGCACACAACCGCTTCCAACCCCAGATGATCTCCTAAATGCCCCTACGGACCAGTTTGCACAGATTGATGAGTGTGTAGCCCGACGCATTTTTGATAGCCTTAATAACACAGAATGGGTAAAGACGATGTCCTCCCCACGATGTGACCTTTGGCAAACCAGCAACACCTTCCACGCTGCATGGAAATATCACTGCCCCAGTCTTGACACCTTCAAGACGGCGAAGCTCGTCCTCCGGGCTTGGAACGAGGACTATCATCGTGCTTGGGACTGGGAATGGTGGGGACCTCAACAAGAAGAACTGCAAGCTTGGGTTCTGCCTTGCCTCAATGTGTCCCACAATTATTGGATTAAATACCAGTACATCGCCACTGTCTACTCCAAAGATCGGATGATTTGGCCAGGTATTTTTTGGAGACCTGACAACTACGTCCTCCCAAGGCCCTGGCGCATGAATTGCAATAAAAACAAGACCCAATGTACCATTGGACTAGCAAGGAAACCATGTCAGACAATCCCAGGTTGGGAAGATTACTGCAAGGAACATTATGCGGATGAGTATGACACCCATGCATCCGATGTAGTTTGGCGAAAGATTGCAGGAAAATGGCGAAGAGCAATTGTGAGGGCCAAAACCTGCACTGATGCAATTTTGGGATACCAGCTCCAACAGCGCAAAAAGATTGTAGACCACCCTGTTCCTGCCATCCCCGACACTCTCATAGCCATCGCAGAAGGCCATGCATTCCGGAAAAAGTCTATGCGACGGAGAAGTGGACCCTGGTTTTGACTGGGTAGGCCCTAACCTTCTCTATTCTAACCTCACCTGCAACAGTTCCAAGGAAGTGTGGCAGAAATGTGGAACGGGCGAGCAACAGCATGCCTGCTACTGGTACGAAACTTTGGGCTCTACCCTGACTACTACCGTTATGGATGTAATTGAGGAGGTTGGAAACGTGGTTGGTGGAGGCCTCAGTATTATCGAACATTGGTTGCTAAATGCTCTGAGCATGCTATGGCCATATTTGCTGGGCTTCCTGGGCATAGCCATTGCCCTAATCCTGGGAGTGGTTGTCGAGAAGGAGTGGCTAAAAATGCTTTGCAATCGCGAGAGGAAGGACTACAGGCCCCTCCCCCCAGAGGAGGAGCCTGTTTCAGCATAAAAGCAGGCTGCCGGGAGCCAGCGAGCCATTCGCCGATCTTCACCACTGCAATCAAGACTGGACCTAAACCAAGGGACAAGAAAGGACGACATGGAATCCAATTTCTCAACTAACTTCTCGGAATCGGAAGTTGTTTTTACTTGAAAAGCTCTGTCTCTGACCCCCCTTGATCTAATCAAGATGATCTGGTGACAGATGACAGATAACAAGTTGGCCTCAAACTTCTGCCCACAAAACTTCTCAGTGTAGTTTTCACCACTGCTCATTTTGACATTGTGTTAAATCACTAAGAATCTGATTTCCAGTTTCAGCTAAAGCAAACATCCTTGGCATCAAACCTGAAGTGGGGATTTACTAACTTAATTGGGGTTTTATCTAAGCATGGCTTCCAAGTGTATTTCTGTTTCCTCTATTGATTAAGCCGAAAAACGTCACAGAAGGACACACTGACTGCAAAGGAACATCAAAATTGGATACAGGAAATCAAATAGGACTTCATATTATGAACTGGAAACTACTTGTCTTTTTCAGCTTTAAAGCTCTTGATACCTTAACAGTAATGTGCACGAAACACATTTGTCACAGTTTGGTTAAGCCTTTTGCAGATATACAGTACTTTCTTTGCACTTGATTTGTGTTTGTATGTACAGACTAAGCAGTGCTGTGGAATTGTATTTAAATAGGTGAAGGAGAAACCCACGGCAGAGTCCTTGGAATACCAAGTGTAGGCTAAGAGGTATTTAGAAACTAATTACACCTGCTTACAAAATAAATGTGTATTTAGTTGCCCTGATCAGTTCAAACTTTTCAGTTGTGAGTTGTTTTCACACAGATTTACCCCATGTATGATAGCTAGCTCTATTGTTGTTTGCTTGGCTTTTTACAGCGTTCACATTATTTGGTTTCTTAAGAAAACTAAAGAAGCCACAAATGCTTGATAAAGTTATATTACCTTAAATACAGAGGAAATGATAGTGATGCTGCCTGGTTGGTTGAAGAATAATGAAATATAGGGTTGGTTTTTACATGAGAAGCATTTAGTTTTTTCTATGAGATTCCATCTGTTTGAAGAAAGACTGCAAAATGAGATATGACTCACAAGGACAGCTAGAAAGCATAATGAGTCCATTGCTTTTTGAGTGTGAATGTAAATGTTGAGGAGAACTGTCACCTGTCTGAGAGATAGAAATCACGCCTTCTGGGAAGAGATTTTGCTTTGGGGAGAGTCTTGTAGTTTGTCAGAACATTGTTTTAGGCCAGGGGTCGGCAACCCAAAATGTTGAAAGAGCCATATTGGACCAAAAAAACCAAATCTGTCTGGAGCCACAAAAAATGAAAAGCCTTATAGAAGGCTTATTATGAAGGCAAAACAGGCGTTAAGTGTTTATATTGGCCTATTATCAAAATGCTTCCAATGGGCTCACCACCTGTCAGAGGGGCAAAAAGGGGTCGGGTGCAATGGGTTACGGGCGGCAGCCGAGGGAGGGGAGCCTGGCGGTCTGATCCTCGGCTGCAGAAGCTGGCTCTTGGGACGTGGAACGTCACCTCTCTGGTCGGGAAGGAACCGGAGTTAGTGTGCGAGGCTGAGAGGCTCCGGCTAGAAATAGTCGGCCTCACCTCGACACATGGCTCTGGTTCTGGAACCAGTCTCCTTGAGAGGGGCTGGACGTACTTCCACTCTGGAGTTGCCCAAGGTGAGAGGCGCCGAGCAGGAGTGGGCGTACTTGTTGCCTGCCATCTGGGCGCCTGTACGTTGGGGTTTACCCCGGTGAACGAGAGGGTAGCCTCCCTCCGCCTATGGGTAGGGGGACGGGTTCTGACTGTTGTCTGTGCTTACGGGCCGAGCAGCAGTTCAGATTACCCACCCTTCTTGGAGTCCTTAGAGGGGGTACTGGAGAGTGCCCCTCCTGGGAACTCCCTTGTGCGTTGGGACTTCAACGCTCACGTGGGCAATGACGGTGAGACCTGGAGGGGCGTGGTTGGGAGGAACGGCCCCCCCGATCTGAACTTGAGTGTTGTTCTGTTGTTAGACTTCTGTGCTCGTCATGGATTGTCCATCACGAACACCATGTTCAAGCATAAGGGTGTCCATATGTGCACTTAGCACCAGGACACCCTAGGCCACAGTTCGATGATCGATTTTGTCATCGTTTCATCGGATCTGCGACTGTATGTCTTGGACATTTGGGTGAAGAGAGGTGCGGAGCTGTCCACTGACCACTACCTGGTGGTGAGTTGGCTCCGGTGGTGGGGGAGGAAGCCGGTCAGACCTGGCAGGCCCAAACGTGTGGTGAGGGTCTGCTGGGAACGTCTGGCGGAGTCCCCTGTGAGACGGAGCTTTAACTCCCGTCTCCAGCAGAACTTCGAACACGTTCCGGGGGAGGTGGGGGACATTGAGTCTGAGTGGAGCATGTTCCGTACCTCCATTGCCGAGGCGGCCTATCGGAGCTGCGGCCGCAAGGTGGTTGGCAACCCTCAAACCTGTTGGTGGACACCTTCAGTGAGGGATGCCGTCAAGCTGAAGAAGTCCTATCGGGCCTTTTTGCCCTGTGGGACTCCAGAAGCAGCTGATGGGTACCGGCGGGCGAAACGGCACTCGGCTCGGGTTGTCACTGAGGCAAAAACTCGGGCGTGGGAGGAGTTTGGAGAGGCCATGGAGACAGATTTCCGTACGGCTTCGAGGCGATTCTGGTCCACCATTCGGTGTCTCAGGAGGGGGAAGCAGTGCAGCACCAACACTGTTTATAGTGGGGATGGTGTGCTGCTGACCTCAACTCGGGACGTTGTGGGCCGGTGGGCGGAATACTTCGAAGACCTCCTCAATCCCACCAACATGCCTTCTGTTGAGGAAGCTGAGCTTGGGGACTCTGGGTTGGGCTCTCCAATCTCTGGGGACGAGGTTGCTGAGGTGGTCAAAAAGCTCCTCGGTGGCAAGGCCCCGGGGGTGGATGAGATCCGCCCGGAGTTCCTAAAGGCTCTGGATGTTGCAGGGTTGTGTTGGCTCACGCGACTCTGCAATACCGCATGGACATCGGGGGCAGTTCCCCTGGATTGGCAGACTGGGGTAGTGGTCCCCCTGTTTAAAAAGGGGGACCGGAGGGTGTGCTCTAATTACAGGGGGGTCACACTCTTATGCCTCCCTGGTAAGGTCTATTCAGGGGGTCCGTCGGATAGTCGAACCTCGGATTCAGGAAGAGCAGTGTGGTTTTTTTCCTGGTCGTGGAACACTGTACCAGCCTTACACCCTCAGCAGGGTCCTGGAGGGTGCATGGGAGTTCGCCCAACCATTCTACATGTGTTTTGTGGACTTGGAGAAGGCGTTCGACCATCTTCCTCGGGGGGAGTGTGGGGAGTTCTCCGGGGAGTATGGGGTACCGGGCCCCTTGATACAGGCTGTCAGATCCCTGTATGACCGGTGTCAGAGTCTGGTCCGCATTGCCCGCAGTAAGTAGGGCTCGTTTCCGGTGAGAGTGGGACTCTGCCAAGGCTGCCCTTTGTCACCGATTCTGTTCATTACTTTTATGGGCAGAATTTCTAGGCCGAGGTGTTGAGGGGATCCGTTTTGGTGGCCTTAGGATCGCATCTCTGCTTTTTGCGGATGATGTGGTCCTGTTGGCTTCATCGGAACGTGATCTGCATCTCTCACTGGAGCGGTTCGCAGCCGAGTGTGAAGCGGCCGGGATGAGGCTCAGTGCCTCCAAATCCAAGGCCATGGTCTTGAGCTTGAAAAGGGTAGAGTGCCTTCTCCGGGTCAGGGGGGTTGTCCTGCCTCAAGTGGAGGAGGGTAAGTATCTGGGGATCTTGTTCACGAATGAGGGAAGAAGGGGGCGGGAGGTCGACAGGCGGATTGGGGCAGCGTCTGCCGTGAAGCGGGCGTTGTACCGGTCCGTCGTGGTGAAGAGAGAGCTGAGTCAAAAAGCGAAGCTCTCGATTTACCGGTCGATCTACGTTCCCACCCTCATCTATGGTCATGAGCTTTGGGTCATGACCGAAAGAACGAGATCACGGATACAAGCGGCCGAAATGGGTTTCCTCCGTAGGGTGGCTGGGCTCTCCCTTAGAGATAGGGTGAGAAGCTCGGTCATCCGGGAGGGACTCAGAGTAGAGCCGCTGCTCCTCCCCGTTGAGAGGAGCCAGTTGAGGTGGCTCGGGCATCTGGTCAAGATGCCTCCTGGACACCTCCCTGGTGAGGTGTTCCGGGCACGTTCCACTGGGAGGAGGCCTTGGGGAAAACCCAGGACACGCTGGAGAGACTATGTCTCTCGGCTGGCCTGGGAATGCCTTGGGATTCCTCCGGAGGAGCTGGAAGAAGTGGTTGGGGAGAGGGAAGTCTGGGTCTACCTTCTGAAGCTGCTGCCCCCGCGACCCGACTCCGGATAAGCGGAAGAAAATGGATGGATGGATGGATGGATAGTTCTGAGTGAGTACATTTATTGTGCTCACTCTTATCTTGTCAAACTTGCAAATGGCACAACAGACAGATGCAGCGTGGGCTTTTTGTTCATGCAGGCAGAAAGAAACTTTTTCTTGGAATAGGTTAATTAGATTCTCTTGGTTTGTTGATTGATCAGAAGCATGTAAACCCCTTTCTCCCCCATTCTCTTCTTCATAATAATTTAGGTTAGTTAGGATGCGGTTTGACTGTAGTCCAAGAGATGCTGATAATTTTCTAGTTTTGTCATGCGGTGTTTTCAAAATGAAATGAAGTGGCAAAAAGCTTTAAGCTTTTTCTTATAATTGACATGGTTTTAAAGCAACATGATGCTACCACCATTGTACTTCAAGATAGCTTCCCTGCTTTTCTTCAAAATGTAACAATAGTCCTTATCTGTAAAAATGCACATATTCTCCCAATCAAACCAAAGGACACGTCCTCCAAATTAGGCTGTTTGTCCTGAAGTTTTTTAACAAAATGTCATCTGGCCTTTTCTGTTGTTTTTGGTGGTGATGACATCAATATCACTGAGCAGCCTTTCAGCCTATGTCCATAGGACTCGTTAAGGCAGGGGTGCCCAAATTTTTTGAGAGCAAGATCTACTTTTTCTCTCATCAGCCGCTGAGATCTACCTCATGACACAAAGACATAAAAATTGCAAATTAAACTCTATTGACTTATTTTATATGCGAATATGTTATAGCAGAAATAATAAAGTGACAGAAAACCTAATCCAGTTTCTTCCTCAGTGAGATTCTGACACTGGGAGCAGGTTGCTGGTTTCTCAATCAGAAGCTGGTTGCAAACCTGACGCCAGCAGGTATCAATCAGTCATGGTAGATCTGAAATTTGGTTTGATGACCTCAATATGAGAAACTACAGACTGATAGGAGGAACCAAAGTGAAGTCGGGATATAATTAATTTAATTTCACATAATTATCGCGGTAGAATTTGTTAAAACTTAATGAAATATATTTGTCCTATTTGATGTGGTGATGTATGCTCACAAAGAACAAGGTAATTAGTTAATAAAACGTTTCTGAGCATTTATTGAATGTTCAGAAACTACAGCGGTTGTAATCAGCCACAGCAAAGGCAAACGAAGGTAAAACAATCCAAAAAGACGATCAACTCAAAACCACTCCTACCTTTTTACTCTCTTCCTCTCTCTCTCCCTTTGTCATTTAAGTACACCCGTTGCCGTGGCAATCGCCTGCGCCCCGCAAGCCGTGAAAAGATTACATTAAAACACAACATTCAGTCCGTTACGATATCAGGTTTCCAGGCTTGATATTTATTTCTTGATCATTAATAAGCCACTCATGAACACAGCGGTGGTTGAGTAGCTAATTTAAACTCCTGCTCTGCTCGTCAGTCGGTCTTTGAGTCGCCGTTTTTAGGCCCGAGCAGCTAAGCGCTGTGAAGGCCTATTGTTTTTCAAATGTTTATTAGGCCCGAGCAGCTAAGCGCTGCGAAGGGCTGTTGTAATCGTGCTGTAAATGATTATTATTCTTCCGTAAAGTAAATTGGCTTTTTGGGGGCTTTATCATATTCAAAAACTCACCAAACTTGGCGGGCGCATAGAGCCCATGTAAAATTTACGTATTTTAAGGTCGTCGTAAAAATCGCACAAGAAACTGCTCAAGAGTGCCACCTAGCAACTTTCAAAAGACCCTTTTCTATTCACTTGCTTTATCGTACAGACTTGAAATTTGGTACGGTTGTAGACCTCCCCAAGACTCTCAGAATTTACAATTAATGTCATAGTGCAAGTATCCTAATAAGTCTGCCATTTTGGATTGAAGTTCCGATTTTAACCCCATTTTGGCCGTTTACACACGTCGCATTTGATCGAACTCCTCCTAGGTATTTCGATTGATCGGCTTCAAACTCGGTCAGATCGTTCAGAAGGCATGGCCGATTCAAAGTTATCAAATTGGTGAGTTTTCGAGCATGCTCAAGGGGTCGTTCCAGGGGTCAAAGTTCACCGACTCGCCATGATACACAAAACTGTTAGAACTCTTACACAAAAGCAGACAGACACACCAAACTTTCAATGATTGATCATCAACTGGTCACCTAGAATAATCAATGGTCAAATGATATCACTTAGGCCACGCCCCCTGAGAACAGGAAGTGTAATGTTTTATACTGAACGATCCCTATCTGACCCCTTTGACGTAATAAAAATGAAACTGTATCCACAGACAGAAAGCATGTTGGTGTCTTACGGATTCCAAACCCGTTTTTTTTCGATGGAGTAGGTGGGCGTGGCAGCGTGGCGAAATGACCTGTAACGCCGTCTCCTTACGTTTGGCCTTGAATTCAACAGTTTAAAGCCCAGCTGCACCAAACTCACTAGTATTCATCCTTGTGGGCCCCTCGACAGGAATCCAGTGCAATATTTTGTGGGCGTGGCCTAATTTCCCTACAGCGCCCCCTATAATTTTTTTAAATGATCAGCCCCAAGCCACGCTTTAACCTAGAATTATGAAATTTGGTACACTTGCATATCTTTTCAGGTCCTTTGACCTGAAAAGAACTTTGAATATTCGCCATAAAACATCAAAGTGACATAACTTCCACATACAAGGTCACAGCTGCTTCAGACTGCCTATGTCTCACTACTGACCAACCCTCATTACATTCTCATGGCCACCCGCGGTGGCTATAGGCCGGAGCGGCGCTTGGCTGCGAGGGCAGCTTGAGGCTCCGCGGAGCTTTATTAGGCCCGAACAGCTAAGCGCTGTGAAGGCCTATTGTTTTTCGAATGTTTATTAGGCCCGAGCAGCTAAGCGCTGCGAAGGCCTATTGTTTTTCGAATGTTTATTATTTTTCTTCTGTCAAATGAATTGCCTTTTTGGGGGCTTTAACATATTCAAAAACTCACCAAAATTGGTGGGCCCATAGAGACTCTGAAAAATTGACGTATTTTAAGGGCGTCGCAAAAATTGCAAAAAAAAATGGCTCAACAGCGCCCCCTAGAAAATTTCAAAAGACCCTTTCCTATTCAGTTACTTTATTGTAGAGACTTGAAATTTGGTACACTTGTAGAACTCCCCAAGGCACTCAGAATTTATAATTGTTCTCATAGTGCATGTCAAACAGGAAGTCGGCCATTTTGGATTGAATTTGCAAATTTCACCCCATTTTGGCCGTTTATAGCCTTCGCATTTGATCGAACTCCTCCTAGGGCTTTTGATGGATCGGCTTCAAACTTGGTCAGTTGGTTCATAAGGCATGCCCGATTAAAAGTTATCAAAATGGTGAGTTTTCGTGCATGCTGAAGGGGTGATACCAGGGGTCAAAGTTCACTGACTCGCCATAAAATAATAAACAGTTATATCTCCTACAAATAAATTCACAGAGCCACCAAACTTTCTGTGTGTGATCATCTTTGGATGCCCTACAAGACCCAATTGTGAAATTTTGAGATTACATGAGCCACGTCCCCTTAGAACAGGAAGTGTCATGTTTTATTGTGATCGGTCCCTATCTGACCTCTTTAACCTAATCAACATGTGTCCACAAACAGAAGACATGTTGGTGTGTTATGGTTTCCAAAGCTGTTTGTTTTGGAGGCAGCAGGTGGGCGTGGCGGCGTGGCGAATATACCTGCAACACCGTGTCCATACGTTTGGCTCCAAATTCCACAATTTTGAGTCCAGCTGCACCAAACTCACTGAGATGGATCCTTATCCAACTCCGGACAGTAATCCAGTGCAATATTTGGTGGGCGTGGCCTAATGTCTCAACAGCGCCCCCTAGAAAAGTTTAAATCATCAGCCCCAAGCCATGCTTTAACCTAGAATTATGAAACTTGGTACACATGTGTATCTTGTCAGGATGTACAAAAAAGCTTCTTGGAGCCATGGTCCAAACCCAACAGGAAGTCGGCCATTTTGGATCAAATCCGCCATTTTCTGTTTTTCATAGACGTCGCATCTGATAGAACTCCTCCTACAGCTTTTGAGATACAGACTTCAAACTCGCTCAGCAGACACTTAAGACATTGACGGTGACAAGTTATCAAAAGAATTCTCGTACATCAAAGCATGTGGACGTGGCTAAGTGTCAAACTTTGGCTTTGTGCCATGAAATACTAAAATGCAATAACTTCTACAGGAAAAGTGACAACTTCATCAGACTTTCCATGTCTCATTATTGGCCAGCCTTGATCACATTCACAAGGTCATATGATGACATCACCTTAGCCACGCCCCACTCCAAGAGGAAGTCACCTGTTTTTGTCTGCCGGAAGTCTTACTTTACTCTGACTCAAATGGGTTCAATGCTGTGCAAATTGATATAAAATGACATGATGAACTCTGAATGTTGGCTGCTAGCTGAAGCATGTGGGCGTGCCTTATTAGCAAAAAGCAATGCCAGCCATGTCTACGATCGTCTCTAAATCAACCAGGCTTCATGTGATTTCCACCAGATATTTATGGCTGACTTCAGTGAACCTCTAAAGACCCCAATAGCATTAGATTATAACTTGACTCCACTGCCCCCCTTCGGTTAATCAAATAGCTGCATCTCCTCTCTACATTGGCCAATCTGCATGAGATGTTGCACGGGCTGCTGTAAACAGTGGTGGGAAGTACTGTACTTAAGTAGAGTTTTCGTGTATCTGTACTTAAGTAGATTTAATAATGGGTACTTTCTACTTTTACTCCACTACATTTTACAGTAAGTATCTACTTTTTACTTCAGTACATTTCTGCAAAACTGCCGCGTTACTCGTTACATCCAAGTCGCGTTGCTCTTTTTTTCCATTAAAATGTGAAGTTCAGGGTCTTAAGGTGGCGCCGTAAAATCCAAGCAATAACGTGACTTAGTGTCTGTTGTCACCCATCGGCTCCACCTTTACTCGCACGCGGAGCTCCAGACATGCGCAGTGGTTTCCTCTGAGCGGGAGAAGCTGTCTAATCGTCAGTAATATAATAGCGCTGCATAAATCATAATATATGGCGACATGTAAAATCAGCAGCGCTTCGCTTTCACAGACTGTGAGGACTTCGTCCAACTTTTAGCGTCACTTGGAAGGAAAGCTTAAAGAAAGGTAAGATCTGTGGACGTGATGCTAGCAAAGCTAGCTGTACAGAGAGACATATGTTGCATCTGATGAAAAAAAGTTGTCACTCATGCGCTGAATTATTGTGTGGAGGTGTTGACTGAGGTGCGGCATATATGGGACAACGCTGTGACCAAAGTCTACAATATAGTGATATAACATTCAGGAACGATCCGATTCTTCTGGACGGATCTTTACTAAGTCCTAAGGACTGAAGCCTCACTTAGAGCCGTGCTGAATAAGTAAAAGTTGAACGTATGAACACAGAGCATGCTCATTGCTCATTGATTTCGTCTCCTATCATGGTGGCAAACATTGCAGTGGGAGGGAGGATGAAAACAGTCACGATGCTCCTTCTGCTTGGTTACTTGTTGCGCCGTTGGACAGTGTTCATAGTTGAACGTTATTTACCGTTAATTGCGATGTTTCAGTTATGGTTTCTGACATGGGCAATATGGGCAACCGCCCAGGGCGTTATTTTTCTAGGGATAGCGGGAGACCTCTGCGGATTGTAGCACAGCGATGAAAGCAAAACAGAATGAAGTATATGTAAAGCTTAAAGTTCCACCCTGTTAGGAAAGATTGTGAAAAATGTTTATTCAGTAGAATTTAAAAAACATAATGTTAGATTTAGTCATTGAAGGTTTGTTATTTTGTTGAAGGTTAGCTAGCTAAATGTTGTCCACATAAGAGCTACAGGTAGATTAGTTAGAAAGTTTCACCCTGTTATGTTGCACCCTGTTAGGAAAGATTGTGAAAATATTTATTTAGTAGAATTTAAAAAACATAATGTTAGATTTAGTCATTAAAGGTTTGTTATTCTGTTGAAGGTTAGCTAGCTAAATGTTGACCACATAAAGAGCTACAGGTAGATTAGTTAGAAAAGTTCCACCATGTTATGTTCCACCCTGTTATGTTCCACCATGTTAGGAAAGATTGTGAAAAATGTTTATTCAGTAGAATTTGAAAAACATAATGTTTTAGTCACTAAAAGTTTGTTATTCGGTTGAATGTTAGCTAGCTAAATGTTGACCACATAAAGAGCTACAGGTAAATTAGTTAGAAAAGTTCCACCCTGTTATGTTCCACCCTGTTATGTTCATGAACCAAATAAGGTAGAAATTAGGGTGAAAAGAAATAACTTTATGTCAAATAAAAAATTTTGAGATGATGGAATAGAGTTGCAGAGTAGTCTGAGGTATTATCAGATGTCTTTGCCATTTGTCTGTTTTCATTTCACTAGTTACCCCCATTGACTCCTGTGAGGGGAACAATGAGTACATGTCATGGAAAAATCCACTACAGGGATATCACATGTTCTTGCCAAATAGAGCCAGGACAAATACTCTACATATACTTTGACTTGAAAGAGCCAATCCTGCAACTAATAATGAAAATCATCAGATTTTAGAATCAAAGACTTTGATTTTCCACCCTGTTATGGGACAATCCACCATGTTATGTTCCATTCCACACGTTTTTATTAAATATTATTACAGAAACATACTGTGGATTTTTCTGAGCCATGTTGGGAGTTGAAGACCAATAAATGCAAATATTGGTATAAGTTTTTAAAATTACCAATATTTTCAATGCTGTCAGTAATAATGAGTAAAAAAACAGAGTTTTCTTTACAATAGTCATAAATGATTCGTAACTTCGTGATGTGTTACAATTTCAAGAATAAAATATATTAAATAGTAAAAGGGACACACTCTAAGAAAAAGTAAATTTTTTTAAATTTAAATGTTTAACTATTTGTGGTCCATATGTAAATGTTCATAACAGGGTGGAACACATTCAGAGACAATGGTGAAAAAAACCCACATGTAATAATTAATTTATCCAATCCTGAGCTTGCCCATTATTAATTTCTTATTGTTAAACATGTCAGTGTTGTAACAAAATGTTTAAAACTTAAAACAATACTTTTTGTCAAAAATCCTGAGGCCGAAATGTTGCCGCAAAAAAAGAATCACCCAATTACTGAGATTAAAAGAGATAATGTGCTGAATATTGATATCTGTTTCCCACCTTGTTTTCATTGCTAATTATTGTGAGAAATCATTAACGTGATCAGTGTCTTCTCATGGATGAGTATTCTCATGGATGAGTATCATTAATCATTATTGATAATATATAACTAAAGGCAGACTGAGTAAATTTGTTATTTCAGAAGAGAGTGTCAAACTGGTAGCTACTTCAGTACCCATGAAGTAGCTCTCAGTTTCAAAAAGGTTGGTGACCCATGATCAACTCGCTGCAGCCAATCTGCAACAGATTTTTGTGCATTGTCTGTGAGCAATGCCAAACATGACACACTGAGTAATTCAAGGAGGGTGGGTTCGGCTGCTCCATCAGAGCATCAGCGGTGGCTGGGGGAAGGCGGTGCTGGGACCACGCGGTGGCTATAGGCCGAGCGGCGCTTGGGTGCGAGGGCTGCTCGATGCTCTGCGGAGCTTTAATTTTATTTGTTGTTTCTTTTGATTTCTTTATTCGTTTTGGATATTTAAAATGTCTTCCAGTTCCAGTGTTAAATGTTAATTAGAATTTAAAGTTTATTGAACTTTGAGAATATGTTCTTTCATTCTTATGCCATTACCATTATGCGACTTGAAAATAGTCTCAAAATAACAATATTACCATTTATGACAATAACTTCTGAGACAATTTATCGTCCAGCCAAATTTGTTACTTTGGCAGCCCTAGCTGATGTCAGTGGTTACAATGCAAGTGATACAGAATTATGACATTCTTTAGATTCATTCACTGGCATTTATTGTGTCGTGTCTCATTATGTTAGGAATATTTATTTCTTGTTGTCATCATTAATTGGAATTTATCATGTTTTAAAACTCCAAAAACTGATGGTTTTGTCAGAATTGTTATTTTTACCATTTTCTCTAGGGGTGCACGATATATAGCCATTGACTTCTGATTGGCTGATGCTGGTCATTTTTTAACATATTGTTATTCCACAAATAAGTCTGGGATGAATTAATAGACAGTGTTTACTAATGGTAAGGAAATACGCAGTATATATAAGATATATAACATCAGCAAATATCAGTTATTGTTCATAGCAAAAATATTAATATTGGCATAAGCCCTAATTTTCACATCAGTACATACACATCACTATTTGTTCCATGAGAGCATGGATAAACATAGATCAATTAAAAATATTATTAAATGTAGTTACTGTGTGCAACATAGAGATAAAAATCCCACTTCATTATGTAGCTGATGTCCCAGAGATGCCATTTTCGCACTGGTATGTTTTTCAAGAGTAATTAGTTGGGTGTATTTGTGACTCCTGTACCATGCAGTCATTTTTTGCGATAAACTTTTATGTCCACCCATTTTGTATCAAGAAATTATTGGATACAACTTTGTCTTTGTTGTTCATTATTTTTCATTCATAACTACATAAAAATGCTCAAATCTATCCATCCATTCATTAGGATCTTTATGAAACTGACTAAATAAAAGAAATTTAAAACTCAGACACTTTATCTATGCATCTCCATCAGTTTTGCGTGGTGCTGCCACATCTTTTATTATTTATGTATTGATTGGTCGACTACAGCGGTCTTATCAGGAAGCTATGATAAGTTTTTAATACCTCAAAAGTGCATTGAGTCTATTACTTGAGCTAGAATTAAGACTTTTTCGTCCATTGTAAAGAATAACCACAGATTCATCTCTAACCACTTGTAGTCTTAATGTAGGCTGATGCATTCCACTAATCCTTAAACATCTTTAAATATCATGTAAAGTGGAAACAAGTTGTCTATTTTTGGTGTTTTGACAGTTAATTGATTATAAATTGATAAGTATGAAAGGGGCAGGACATTTTTAAGATATTTTATCTTCTACCTGCTCCTTCTCGAACACAAAATATAAAATTTGAATGTCACTTGGGCATAATAATTTGTTTTAACTTTTATTTCTTTAGTTTGTTTCATTCTATTTTATTTATTTTTTCTTTCTTCATTGTCTTTTCTGTCTGTTCGAAATAAATAAATAAATAAATCTTGATTGATGGGAATACCAAATATACCACGCATCATCATCTTCTATCCACGTTTTACCCAGTTCTGCATAATTTTGCTGATTTGGATTAAATAAAAATGTCTCCATCAAAGAATCACCTGTTCTAGCTTGCCCCACAGAATCAGCGAAGGGGTCGCACTTTGAACACTCCTGCTTCGGATCAAAGCAGGTTTGTGTGTTAGAATTTACCAGTTTGAATCATAGTAATGAATCTAGAAATGCTCCTTCAATTATTGGCCGTACTCAAACCTGAAGAGAATTGTTTTATATTCAGCTGGATTTCTTCAGATGCTTATGATTGCAGGCACATATTAGTAATTCCAAAGTTCTGTCTTTGACATTTACCAGCTGAGTGGTTTACCTCCAGTCATGTAGTGTTTTCACTGCAGTCATGTTGGGCATATTGAGAGTCTGCAGAGGAAGAACTCAAGCCTGCTCTCTGACCCCCAATTTCCTTGTGGCCTGTTGCAGAGGGATGTCCTCTGCCTGGACTGAAGGAAACGGGGGCTAGGCCATGCGTGTGTATGTGAGAGAGACTAAAATTAGAGGCAGCATGTTTAAGTAACACGGTAGACCCTACTTCCTGTTTTCACTGTCCCATGTTTACATCCCAGAGAGGAAGAGAAAGAAAGAGGAAGAGGAGGGATGGCTCTCAGGTGCCAAATCCCCCGCCTCCCGAAAAGTTTGCGACCATTCATGTTTCTGTATTTTTGCAGAACGCTGCAGCCAAGTATAGTCACAGAAATATGCGAAGAATGTGCAATGAAGAGTGAAGGTGCCGTGATGAACACTACTCTCTTTTCCTGTCAGCAGCATTTAGCTCCAGAAAACTGCTAGCAAAACCCAGGAGAGGTTTTTACCACTCTGCTGTACCTAGATCCTGTCCCAAACTGGCGATATTCAGCCTACATGTTTATTTTGACAGAGTTGTAAATGTTCTGAAACATTTTAGTCAAACATATCCAAATGGAGGTGCAAAATCAATAGGCCAAAGATTGGAATCTGATTCGCTCTGATCCGTGATGTTGAAATGCTGAACAGTGAGATGGTAAGGGTGTGCTTGTATTGCTTGTTGTATTTTGATGGAATTTCTGGTTCTTTTGGTTTAGTTTTTTATACACTTTGAGCTGTTTTGTTAATACTCTCTTAAATTGCCAACCATTGGGGCAGAGGCTACTTGGAATTATCAGTCTATCTATTGTCTGTATTAGAGATACATTGATGCAATATTAATAACTGTATCAGTCCAGATATTGTAAGAAATTCTAGATTGGGTATTGTGACAATGTACCCGATCCATAAGGGCAGATCTATTAAGTGTAATTCTATGTGTTGTGCTGTAATCAAAGTCATGCTTTATTGTTTATTTTATATGTACATTTTGTTTGCATGTTGGGTTCAATCAGATTCCATAAATTACCTCAGTGGTACTGAGTAACTTCAAGGGATCCACCTAAATATGTTGTAATTGTTCTATTTTCTAAAAATTTGCTTTCTATGTTATGCTACACCTTATAATTACTTCAAAAATTTACATCTTTTGGTATAATTTTCACCCATGGAGGTCACCATTTTTTCATTGATTGGTTGATGACATCATTAGGTCCACTCAGAATAAACACATGCAGACTAATGCCTGAGACACAACAACTTTTATTTTTCTTTTGTTTGTTTCAACTCTCCTTGTTGCTCTGCCATCTCTGCTGGTAGCTGCTTCCTCCTGAGGGAGATCCAGGTGTTCTGACGGTTCTTCATCATGTCAGCCATGTTGCTCTACTTCTGCTCCATGGCAATCAGATGTTATAGCTTATAGCACATAAATGTAGATAAATAACAGTTACTAATGTGGATGTTACATACACAAAAGGAATTATTTAAAACAGACATGTTACTTTATATATTCATAAAAACATTTTTTTACCTTCCAGCCATACAGAATTATAAATAACTGGAATAGTTATGTAAATTAAAGACAAAATATAATTACTTGTAAGTTTTAGACATATGCAGGCATACAGCCATGAATAAAATACAACTATCGTTTTCTTCAGGTTTATTGTTCATTCTACAATTACTAATTCATAACAATTTGATTAGAGAACTGATATCTAGCCATTTCACAATAGGATGTCGTATAACATGTTTTATTGTCTCACAACGGGGGAAACTCACATGCAACAGCAAAATGAGAAACAATCGAAGCTCGTAGATTCACACAAAGATAAACAAAAGAAGGTAACATGCTGTACAATGTTGAATTATTTATAACTGTAATGTGCAACTGAGTGTCTTCAGAAAATGCTCATGTTGTGTTTTAGCAATAAAAATACAGGCATGTGTTTTAAATGTCTTCCATGACTGTATGTATGCAACCTAAATGTAGTAAAAACCAGATGGATATATCTACAAACTGCTCACCTGGCTGGAGAGCAGCAGCGGCGTTAGCTGCGTCTGAGTCGGTGTTCACCGTGGGGCTGTGTCGGCTCCAAACCGGCTAGCGAGGCTTTCTATTCTCTCCACTTCAGTGACAAAAACTACTCATTCCTCACGGCTCCATCGAGCTGCCGCTGAATATTGAAATCCAAAGCAAAGAAAAAAGCCAGCATCTTTTAGTTCACGGCTTGTTTGTATCTTCCATCACTTCCATGTTGCAGCGAGTATGAAACGTTGCGCCTTTGTTTTTCTTCTCTCTTCGCTGCTAGTTTGGTCACCCACCAAACTAGGGCCGGCCCGGCTGGCCCTGCTCCGAAGCAGGACCCTAAAAAGTTTTTTTTGGCCAGCCCCGAAAAAAACACAACTTCCGAAGGACCTAACCTGTGCCCTCGACATTTCTCTCCAGAAAACTTTGTGTCATTTGTATGAGCAAAACTGACAAAGGCTCTAACATAGCGGTTCTCAATGTGGGCGGTACCGCCCCCGTGGGGCGTTTAGATTACAAATTTTTACAAAAAGGGGGCGCTGGGATTCATTTGGGGGCATTTGGTCGACGGTAAACTTTACACCTTTGTACTCTCACTTACAAGACATCTTGCGCATCAATACCACTGCCTTTGAGCCAGACCTGGCCTATGTGCCGCAGTCCAGATCTCAGTATCACATTAATGCAGGCAAGTCATTTGTCATTTACAATAAGTTTCTGAATAATTTTTTTTTTTAAGATCAAAATAAGTCAAAAATTCAGACAAGTTTTCACTCCAGAATAATAAACTTTTAAAAATCTGATCAACATTTACTAATATGTCATATTTCAAATGAGCTCTGCTCATCTTTTCTGTTATTTTATTTAAAAATTCTGTAAATATTGAACTGCCGTGGTGAGATGTTTTTTTTATGTTTCAAATGTAATTTGCACACTAGAGTACAATTACTTCTTTTTAACCGTTAGAAAAAAGTTTGTTCTAAAAAAGTGAAGTTAAGTGAATATTCAACTGCATATGATATGCATGTTTCAAATGAACCAAAAGACATGATTAAGATAGCGGAAATTAAAATAAAAAAGCAAAAGTAAAACACAGAATGTCTTGCTGAAATGTGTTTAAATATATTGCTGTTCTATGTAAAGAACATCCACCAAGGTCGGCCCTCCTACATTTTTAACACACCAAATCTGGCCCCCTTTGCAAAAAGTTTGGACACCCCTGGCCTAGCATATGCAAAGGAGCTTCAGCAGATCCACGTGGATTCTCAGTCATTGGATGAAAAACAATGACATCAGAGTTCATTATTGACATGTGATTGGTTGGTTGATGTGTGCCACTTATGTCTTTATAAATAAACCCCACCCCAATCATTAAAATTTTTAATGCTGTATTTTAAAAAATCTATATAAAAAATAAATGTATTAAAATATATTCATTTGATATTGCTTATATGCAAAATGTTCATATATGAGGAACATAAAAGAGACAGCAGTTTTTTTTTTATTTATTTCATTTTTTTTTTTTTTTACTGTTTGCACACAAAATAAGACATAAATGCTTGTCCATTTCTGGAGCATCTGGCAGTGATTTTTTTGTCCAAACATGAACATTATGCTGCGTTCAGGACAGGCCCAACATCTCTCCTGTAGCGTGGACCTGACGTCTCTTCCTGTAATGTAGTGCTGATGTCACTGAGCTCCTGGTTGGAGGAACTTGGGGTCCATCCTGACACCGCCTCATAGCTGCCATCCTCCCAGAATGCCACCTCCTCTGCTGCCAGTACTCTCTACCTTTCTCCATCAGCTGATAACACAGAACAGACAATCATTATGAGCTACAGGCATCTTTTAGTCATTATGAAACTACAGTGAAATTGTTTGACAACTTCCAGCTTAGTATGCACACATAAGACATTAAAACAAACAAAAAACACATTAATACATTCTTACAAAAAATAAAAACTTTAATGAAAAATAGAAAGCACTTGGAAACAATTGGAAGAAAAAAAGAATTAAAAGCAGTTGGTAATAAATAGTAAAACATAGTTCAACAAACTCTGAGGCAGATAATTTGCTTTGATGTATTTTATAAATCACAGTACTTTAATCATTCAAGGAATTGTGACATCTCTAGATTAGTAATAAATCTTACCTGCTTCTTTCTTGAGCTACATCTGGATGACTGGCAGTAGGTTCTGGATGCAGCTGGAAAACATTTTTGTGCATTGTCAATACATAGCATAATTACATTATGTACAAAAACAATATTGAAGCATAAAATATCAACATTCTAAAATAGTAGATACTCACACACAGTTGCATCTCTGTCCTCATCACAGACATCAGAACGTTCCTGAAGAGTCTGATTGGCACAAATGTGACTCCCATTCTGTGGAGTCTGTGGAAATAAATGTAAAATTAAAAAATATTGTAGCAAATATATCGCTTTCTCAAGAATACATAAGTAAATAAGTTAAAATTATTCTCAACCAACCATTATACAGTTGGGAATCAACGCAGTGATTGTACATACCGGCTTCTTGACTTTGTCCTCATATCCGTCCTCCGTCCGCCATTTTGTAGATCTTTACTGCTTATCACACTCTACCTTGCTGTACTGCGTTACAACAAAATAAATAAAATAACGGGAAGATCAGTTTTCCTTACAAATATGCGAGTGTTCACTATTCACTAAATGTGAAATCATAACTTACTGAATTTCTGTTCGTCCTGGTGGACTCCGTAAGGGCTCCTCGGCACCGTGGTCTGAGGTCTGGCTAGTACGGCTTGGCAATTTTTCAGATCTGAAAAAATAAAAGAAGATGTGAGTATTTTGAATAGTTCAGAACATCACATGTAATAGAGATTACAATACAAAATCTCACCCTACACTTGTTTCCGCATTAAGAAATCGACAGACCGCTTTCTATAAGAAACAAACAAAGCAACTCACCTCGCTCCACGTGCTATTTATAAAAGCTTTCTTACCATGAGTTCGGTCTTGTTGGACCGCCGCGGTGTCATCTGTTGTTTTCCGCAGGGACATTGCTTAATATCAAAACGATACTGAAAAGGTAACTCCGTGAAATAGGACTTTTTCCACCTTTTCACACAACGCACGGGTATTTTCGTTCATGTTGGGTGTAGCAGTAGCACCCGTTAGCGTGGGTGCAAATCTTCCTCTGGAGTATAATGGCGGCTGCTTGATCGACCATGAAAACGCATTACTGCCATCAACTGGACTGGAGTGTTAAATGAAAGTTGACAGAAAAAAATACATTCTAAAAGTTATTTTTTCAAAAGTTACGTGACAGTATATTTTACTTTTATAATAAATTGCTAAAATGTTTTAGATGTATATGTTTATTTACTCAATTCTACTTTGAGCTGTCTCCTTTTTAGTTTATACAGAATATGATTCATAATCCGTGAGTTTAGTGCTTAACTAACAAAACTTGTATCACATGCTTCCCAAATTTAAACTTGAGAGTTAAGCAACTGAATACTGATTAATCATCTGTAGTTTCTTAAGTCCTGTATTGTGATGTGGAATGACCACTACCACTCCAATACAGCATGACTCTGGGTCTTAAAGCAATCAGTGAACATTAACATTAGTTTGAATATTATTCACAAAAATACTTTATGTACAATGAACCACTCTGGAACATATTTATTATTATTATTTTTGATTAAGTTAAGCAATTCCTCCCATCACAAGATAAATCTTCAGATAGGATTAATGTCAAAGTAAGATCACGTTTCACAAAAGTCTATTGTATATAATCATGCATATTCTTCTTTTATATCATCAATTCAACCAAAACTAAGTTTTTCAGTGCTCCTAACACACATGTAATATATATTTTAATGGATAAGAGATTGTTTTAATATTCTTTCTCCAAACATACTTCCTTATGGTGAACAGAAGGTAAAAAGGGTTAGCTACAAAATGAATAAGATTCAAAAGGCGGTGCTCAACAGTTGATTTGCATTTGCATGGCACTCAGCAACTTCATTTAAATACGAAAACCTCTGCTAGACACAAGGGGAAGGGGGTGATAGGGGAACACGGACACACAGCGTTTTTGACTATTTTTGGCAGTGTTCAACTCTGACAAAGACCTCTTGCCGAAAGCCCTCAATCTCCATTGCATATAACCCCTAGTGAAGAGGGGTTATATGCAAAGACTGCAGGAGGAATGGTTAGCTCAATGGGTAAGTCACCAGTCTTCCACCCGGGAGACCCGGGCTCAAGGCCTGGCTGGAGCTGGGGCAAAAAGTTACAATAAATGCCATGTGGGTGTTACACCGGCTGATGACGTTGCTGTGATTCACTTGTCTGGTGTCTGATTTTCAAATATTTTATGTTTTATTGAGGATTTTTGTACATGTGTTTTGGCAGTTCTGTGATCATGTCAAACTTAAATTAAAAAGTGTTTTATTTCCGTTTGAAAGCTGCACGCTTCCATGGAAGGACAGCAGAAAATCGCTCTTCCAAACATGTAATTGCTAAAATCACGATACCCTCACTTTGTATCCCTCTGAAAAATGAACCCATTTAAATAAAATAATCCCTCCATGGGTGATACCACGATAGAGAGTGTTAACACCGGTGCTGTAGTGGTCCGGTATGAACGGGTGTGATAGAACAACGGTACCACAGCACTTTGAAATTTCAATAATCAGAATACTGAAATTGTTTCAGTTGTTTTAAAAGGTTTATGTCAGTCTGCCTTTTCCCCATCGATACGTTTCCCGAACGCTGCGCACCATAGGGGGTAAAAAACCCCAACAACAACAACAACAACAAAAAAAAACAATGACGCACACATTGCGCAAAACTCTGAAACTGGAGAAACGGGACATAAAACGGACCGATGAACTAGATGTTAATTATGGCATAAAAACACAGAATCCGACGCTGAACAGTGAAAAATTAACACATGATGTGAAACACATGACGATTAGGCGGCGCAGCAGGTGATGAGTGAAGATTACTGATGGTGAGCGTCAATAAACAATAAAATAAATCTAGCCACAGGAAAGAAACTAAAGTGGACATAGCAATAAACCAAGAGAGGACAATACTAATCAAAGGAAACTAAATAGAAATGTATGAAGAACAAAATGCAAGAATAAACTAAGAAACTAAAGTAAATACAGAGGAATGAACTGGTATGGCAAGACCTTTCGAGCAATACTTAATACAGAGGACTGTATGGCAAGAATAAACAGACACTATTTCCAGATAAAAGGTAAAATAATATTGTTGAAGTGCCATGGGTTTGTTGAGACCACATCTAATACCGAGAATAAATATATCTTACAGACCATAACAGTAAATAACTTATCACTTATTTATGTTTTTAATTAGATTTGATATATTTATTTCTTCAATATTATTTTTCATCTCAATGTTAATGTCATGAGGCTGATGACTCCATGACACTTTCAGTTTCACTCAATAGGATTTGATTGAATCTGGATGCTTCTCACATGAAAAAAAGAAGAGCACAGTGGGAAAGAGATTTGTTCTTTGTAATTTCTGTCCAGTAAAACTATTAATCTATAAATCAATAGACACATATATATAAAGATATAATCCATGTTTCTGTCTCATATTTGTATGGCATTAAAAGGATCTGGAACTTTTGTTTTTCCACTGAAAGCTCTGGTTTGCACAATAAATGCCATGTGGGTGAAATTTTATGGATGATACTCTGATGTCCCATTTTCCTGAAGGCACACAGAGCTGCACCACCAGAAACCGACAGAAACACTGAAGAGAAGAGCTATGATTAATGTAGTTACAGTTCTATCCATGTTTTAATGTTGCAGAGCTCATTCGTTTTGCAAATAGCTCAACGTTTAAACTGGCATTTTTGTACATCTTTTATCTGGTCATTTTGAGCAACATTTAGCGACTAGAAAATGGCACAGAACAAGAATATTTTTTCCACTCTGATTGGCTGCTGTTAGGCCTACCAATTTTAAGTTGAATGTCAATTCATTGCATTTTTTGTAAACACCTGTGAAAATAACTTATATTCACATGGCTTTTTTATTCTCTGGGAAATTATTTTTGATGATAAATACACAACAAGCATAAAAATCAAAACATCTACAATAGTGATAGTAATATTAATACAATATTAGTGCAAAGTAGCCTACAAATTCTTTGGTGGGGGGCAGTGAGGGACCTGGATAAAGGTTAGGGGGGTGCTGGCCCAAAAAAGGTTGAGAAACACTGCTCTAACAGTGTTCCTTAACGAGCTCAAAACAATTGCCTTGCCGAAAGATTTTCTCCACAAAGTGCCTAGTTAAACTGAATTCTAAATGAAATTCTGGTGACAGCAGTCTGAAGTGAAAATTCCATCACATCTTACTACAGAGTGCACACTTTGCATATTTAATGTTCACTTATTTGGTGAACAAGTCTTTCCCTGATCAACTAATATTACAACAGGGGGAACATGTAACATTCTCTGTTCTGAAAAGTCAACAAAATATTGAAGTATTCTTCAAGACAAAATGTTTTATCAATCTGAAATCACATGAAACATATTGCTTTGTTTACATTTTTATTACCTTATTTAGTCTTATTTTTTTTTAATCAAAGCTCATATGCTGCAAAATATTTCCTTACAAAAACTTGTTTTGTTTCCTTATTGGAAAAAATATGAGAACTAACCACTGGTTTATCTATTTTTATCGCTTTATATTTACACTATGTGCTTAATTTTAGACAGTGAAGATACATGTTCAACAGAGCAAAGATACTAGACAAAAACTGATGATGTCAGTATGGAGTTGACATCATGTTGGAGGAAAGACTTTGTGCTACAGAAATGTAAAAGCTGCGGTTCAGCAGAACTTGGAGTGAATAACACCTGAGTGAGCCAAGAGACATGCACATGCAGTATTTGTAGATGCACAGATGTAGAAACACTGCAGAGGTGTATGCCACAATCATAATGCACCTGATGTTTGAGAATTTGTAGTGTGGAGGTCAGGCATCTGCAGGACTCATACCAAACACAAAACAGTTGATATGAGGATAGTAGCAGTTTCCTTTTCTCACAAACAGAATGATAAGAAGACTTTTAACATAATAAAAATACTGACAAACCATTCCATGGAAGAAAACAAAATGTGAAACTCATTAAAACCAGAAAGTTTTTTTCTCTAGTGAGATGACTTTGTTACTCTTATGCAGAAATAAATTTCTCTGACAGTGTGTGACTTTTTGAAATCGCAACACGGGCTCCTTCTGATTCTCCATCTTCTCACTCAGTTTTTCTAGATGACATCCTAACATCTCATGGTGTGTTGCCATTCTGCTATTGCAATCTTTGTTTAAACTAATGATGCACCAATGTCACTTTGACCAGCAGAAGCTCAGTGTTTGACTGCAACAAATGCAGTCAAGGTGGATTTATTCTGCCAAACTTGTGACCTGTTCTGCAGACTTTGGGACTTGTTCTCGGGTCCACACCTCTGAGTCTGGATTCACCAATTTGCTGACATTTTGTCTGCTTCAGTTAAACACCAACAATCACTATTGCACGTTCACATGATCAGATACCACATAACCAGCCACCTACACCTTTGGAGAAACAAACAGCACCGAGATGAGCATAAACATTTGTTTTTGATATCGGCCTATTTGGCCAGTATTGATATGTTAAAGACTGACATTGCTGATATCGATGGTATTGATGTTAAGATATAAAACTTGTTTTATTCATTTATTTTTTAAAGGAACTGCTGTTATGTTTATTTTTTATTTTTTACCCCAGTTAAACTCTTCCATAATGGACAATAAGTATTGTTACAATATAATCAACCCAACACAAATTTTCAGACTTTTTTGCTGAATTTACATAGCATTTTGTGGTTGTAACATGACAAAATGTGAAATGTTCACAAGATATAAATATTTTTGCAGCACACTTATGGATATAGTTCAGATAGTGATTTTTGAGTTTCAGACCAAAGATAACATTCAGAAATAAAAAGTTTTATGTATGCCAGTCTCAGATACGGTGAATGCAGCATGTTTCTCACAAGAATCATGTTTTTCCTCCACCTTTAAGCATGAAGGTGAAGCCATTTTCTCAAAAGCTTTTGTCTTGACAGTCATTCAGCAGTACAAGTAGTTCTTTGTAGCTGTGAAGGTCTCTGAGGATACACAGAACCACATGACTGCAGCTTGACTAAACCTCATGTGATTCCACAAAAAAGCTTTCAGGACAGCCTTGTGTGTTTATGTTTGTGTCTTGGAAGAATGCGTGTCAGTGGGATTTGGTCAAAATGAAATTAATGAAGTTACAGTTGATGACATGTGACAATAATGATGGTTTGGATAAGTAAACCTTCCTCAAAGGTGCAGAAGAGCGCCAAACTCTATTGAAGGTATCTAAATCTGTTCGCACACACCTCATGTCTGGAGACTTCACATGGAGAATTGCTATGGAGACCTTGCCCAGTACCCTCTCTTGATGTTAGTTGTACTTTCCCTCACATGATTAAAAATCATGCATAATCAAGAAACCTCTACTGTCAGTAACTATATGCACAGGAAGAAGTTGTAGCCCAGCATGTCACTTTCCAGCAGCTGGTTGTCTTACTTGGGCAAATCCTTTTTTCATCCATTTGTTTTGCACAAGCTGTTCTAAACACAACATGATATCGCATTTTAAGGACAAATGCTCCTTCTGCTATGGTTATTATTGAACTATTTTAGCATTTTCTTATTCCAGAGGGCTCTCTTGTAACCAGAGATACACTGCGATGGGTCCGTCACAAACTGGAAAATATTCCATATTTTCTCTAGAGGTGTGGCGATCAATCGGCCACCGATAATAATTTTCCGATTTCTGTGAAAAACTGTATTCTTGGTGATCGCCGATCACTGTCTCTTGTTGCTAATCACAAAAACTGATCACCTGTATGTCACTTCGGTGTGTAGCTTATCTCCTCTTTTCTTCACATTGCACAAGCACGTGGCAACAAATCCTAAGCAAAGTGGTGAGGAACTTCAACGCTCAGAGTGAATGCTGAAGTTTTCGTATTGCAATGGAAAATTATCTCGGGGGTGAAGCAAAATGCATCAACACAACGGATCTAATATGACATTTAAAAACAAACACACTAAGAAATAATCCAGTAAATTTACAGTAAAATACTGGCAGCTATAGACGCCAGAAGTTTACTGTAAATGCACAGTAGATGTACCGTAATTAATCCTGACAGTAATTTACTGTCAATGCAAGTACGGTATAGATACTGTGAAAGAACGGTAAACTTCTGGTGTCTATAGCTGCCAGTACTTTGCCGTTCTTGCGAAAGAACGGTAAAGTACTGGTGTCTGTAGTTGCCAGTAGTTTACAGTTTTTTGAAAGAACAGTAATCTACCGTTTTAATGAAAGAACGATTAAAAAAATACTGGTAGCTACAGACACCAGGTTTTTTTTTTTTTACCGTTCTTTCATAATAATTACAATCCTGTAATTACCTTTTAAAGTGGTGTACTGTAAGTAAATACTGTAATGACGCCAACACACCGCAGATGTGTTGGCGTCTGCCAACAGGGTTTATTAGAAATGAGAAAAATAAGAGCGGGCTGCTATTCTTTAGGCTACAGCTGCGTCTCTAACAAATCGTTACACTCAACTGAATAGCTTCACTGCTAACACACACTGCACTCTCCGCTCTTCCGGTGTTCTGTCAGATCAGCATCGGTCCAGGTCCTCCTGCTCCCCTGATCCCTCGCCCACATGACAGGTCCATCACATGTGAGTGGAAGTCAGCAGAGTCAGACAGGGGTACTCCATAACACTCTACATATAACAGTGATCACAATGCAACTTATAACAAATACAAATAACCATATGGACCCCAGCAGAAGTAAAATACAGAACCGTTAAAATACTACAGTGGCTGACAGGTACAAAAGCACAGCAAACACAAGAAAAACAAATACAACAAAGAAAAGACGCAAACAAAAAAGAGATGCAAAAAAAAAATATAAAAATAAGTGTTCCAGACCACTAGAGCTTTGTGTCTGCATCCTTTCAAGCTTATTCTTTCATGGGCTTGAGAAACGACCCGGTCTACAGAAGAGGGGTCCTGCGAAGGCAGAGAGCATTGCAGAGAAGCTGTAGCCTTCAGCTAGCTGCCTAGCCTCCACCTCGGCATTATGTTGCTTAGCAGCCGTGACACAACATGATTTAAACAATGTTTGTAGGCGAGAATGTAGATGTATAAATCTCACATTTCTGCTCGGTTCATCAGTGCATCACCTAATTGCGATATCTGTCCGATGTTTTCGGAGACGTCTGCTCCCGCTCCCAGCTCCCCTCGCCTGCTGCCAGCTGGTCCAGGTTTAGTATGCCACGGGAGAACACCTGACTCATTTAGGCTTTCCCAAATGACAGTTAGTTAAACACAGATATTAAGTCACGTAACATCTAGTTGTAATATTTTGGTTCACTCAAATATTTAATATATTCCTGAGCAAATTGGTTTGACTGATTAAAGTTAAGCCTAAAACACAATAGTTTGATTAAACTGTATTGTCTTACCTGAGATTTGGAGAGTATTTGAAAAGAGATACTTTGCTTACGTTCTTTGTATACATGTGCTGAACATGTGTTTGAACATTTTAGAATCAGACTAAGATTTTTTAATATGCAACAGCCTTTATTACAAAAGGTGAAGAGTAATAGAGAAATCAGGAGAAAAAAGCATGGTTCGAGTCCGTTTTTTTTTTCCTTCGCCGCTATATGATTTACGTTGTCACGGTTCCTAAGCAACATAATGCCACGGTAGAGGCTAAGCAGCTAGCTGAAAGCTACAGCTTCTCTCTTCCAGTCATCGAGGACCCAAAGATGCAAAACCTGACTTCGGACACAGCTGTTCTTTGTTTGACTCCCCCTAGTGGTCTGGATCACTTCTCTTTTCAGCATTTTTGTTTGCATCTCTTTTTTGTTGCATGCGTTTTTCTCGTCTGTGCTGGGTGTTTGTACCTGTTGCCCACCGTAAAATACAGTGGTGAAAGTAAATATACCTTCAAGTACTGGTGTCTGTAGGTTCCAGTATTTTTACTGTAAATTTAGTTTTACTACTGCATTCACTTTATGAGTAAGCTACTGCAAAGAAAACTGTAATGCTACTTTTTAAAGTACAGTCTTAGTTTTATGATAGAACATTAATACCTAACCCAGTGTAAGCTTATTAGAAGTGCTACAATTGGTGCGGTTCTAAAATGCATAATCTGCATAATCAGAACTTCACAGAAGAGGATGTGATAAGTAACTGTCAGAACAGAATTTGTATTTAAAGGCACCACTATGCCTCAAACCACATATATTTCCAGTATATTCAAACATTCAAAACGAATAACACAAAACCATTCCTCAGAGAGCTGGTAAAAATAGGCCTTCAAAGTCAATATATAGTTTCACCAACACTGGAATAAAAATTGAAGACTTTCAGTTTACAGTGACATAAACTGGGTTTAACTCATTAATTTCTACAATCTTATTAACATGAAAACACAGTTCTTAAATAAATATCCATGCTTTGGGTAAAACTAAGCAAATCAATGAAAAATAACTTCCAAAATCTAAAATTCAACATGGCTTAAATAATGTAGAATTCTAGTATAAACAGGATTTTAAAATGTGAACTATTAATGGTTTTCAAGAGTCCAAGTGACACTTACTTTATTAGATGCAGATGAAGGCACTTCCCAACATGGAAAAAGAAAAGACAATACAATTTAGATCCTAAATAATATGGAAACAGAAATATGTCAAAGAAAATAAAAGGACAACAACTAACCTGAATGAGATTGTGACAAAGTGGTTCAGTTTATATTCATCACTTGTCCCTTATTCTTTCTCATTTACTTATTTTCCATATTTGGTTATAATGATTAATTTAAACATTGTAATTTTGCTTTACTTACTATCCCGGGTTTGTTTGTGTTAGCATTATGTTGCAGGATCCATCTATGTATGTTTAGGTTAAAGTTATTTCTGGATTATGGGTTGAATTTGTTTCAAGGTATATTTAAGGTATTTGTTTTCCTTTGTACTCACTAGTGATGGGTCCAGCAACACCGACGCACCGGCACATGCATCAAGCCCATAGACCAACACCCGTGTCGGTGCGCGTATTGGTTTCAGCAAGTCACGTGACCAATACAGGAACTGTTTCGAAATGACACTGGATGCCAAACTGTGTTTATAAGGGAGCAAATCTGTCAAAAGCATTTGCCAAACAAATTCTTGATTTTTTACATTGTCATCTATGGAGCAGTTTCAAAGGAAATGTTTCTGCAGTGTGGGACCATTTTGATCTTATATTGGAAAATAAATGTGTTTTGTTTCCAGTTCTTGTCAGTTTCTACTTAATCTATCTGAACCAAAATTCAGCTGAATCTGACTTTTAGTTTACTTTCACATTATGTTCTGCAGGTTAAGTGTCGCATATGTTTAACTAAACTGTCTTATTTAAATAAATCCACCTTTTCAATGCTGAGGCATTATGAGGCCAGGCATGAGAATGAAGTCCCAGATACACCTAGATAAACTCAGATATACAGCCATTCTACAAATTACTCAGTTGCTTTTTATAAATTATTTAATATACTGTGAACCCTCACGGTAACGCGATTCACTTTTCACGGTATTGCTTTTTTGTGCAGTTTTTTTTCCACTGTGTTCTTCGTCCTAATTGACCATATGATTGGTAAAAACAGTCTCCGCGCTACCTGAGTGCCAATAACGTTACGGTGTTTAATACAGATTGGCCACTCAGGAAATGGAAACTGAAACTTTCAATGTCTGCTGGAAAAAAAAACTGTGGCCAGAGGCTGCGCAAAACCCGACCGGAGGCTCGTTTGATAAGATCCGTCGCTCTGCCGTAGATACAGTTGTGAATCTGGTGGGGCAGGTTGGAGGAGACGCTTTAATGACATGACTCCGGATCACATTAATGCCCGATTGATGCACACGCACATCCGCTGACCTGAAAACAGGTTTTGTTCTTTGGTTTCAATGTAGAGTATTTATTTATGCTGTGTAATAACTGTAAAAAATAAAGGTAACTACTTCACGAATTTCGCCTATCACGGGTTATTTCCGGAATGCACCCCCTAAGAAAAACAAGGGTTCGCTGTAAATGTAGTGTTTACTTAATTTTTTTCTACAGTAGAAGTTTTGTCAAAAAAGCGTAACAGGCTTAATTTCAAAAGGTTGTAAAAACTTTTTTTTAATAAAATTGTGTGGGGAAAAAACAGTCCATGCATCCTCATTCCAAACACATTCACTTAAATTTTCACTTTATGGTACATGTTCACATTCTTTATTGACTGTATATCAAATATATTTTAAATGTAACTGAAGATATGACATAATACAACATATAATATTCAATGAAATACAAAGACTTAAATCTTATTGTACAGACTTGGTCATCAAATCACTACGTTGCCTGTAGGAATTTTTAATGTCCAGCAGGTGTCAGTATTGAGTGACACACAGTATCGACACAGTATCTATACAGTGTTGCTATGAGTCAAAACGTCTCATGACACCTCATTTACCCATCACTGGTACTCACCATTGTTTGTCCTTGTAGATCTGCAGCAGGGCAGGAGTATGAGGGGCCGGCCCAGTACTTCCTGATTAAATGGCTGGATGATGTCAGTGATTACCTTGCTGGGTTCTACCAATTAGAGGGTTTTTCTTTTGTGTATTGCTCCGTTTGTTTTCCTTTAAAGTAACCTTTTGAGTTATCTTGTATTATGTAATTTATTTTGCAGATAACTTCATTATGTAGGAGTTTGTAAATTGATTTGTAGTTTTGGTGCTTCTCTGTTTAAATGTTGTTTCTTTGACATGTTCATGTGTGGCTGCGTCCAATCAAGCACAGGTGTGGTGCCAATTTTGTATAAAATGAGTGAGCTTTTGGATGCTCGGGAGAGAAGTCAGTGAAAAGACTGAATATAAAGTAATTTGAAGAAACTGAAACCGGTGGCTGGTACTGATTTTCTGTGCACCTTCTGACCCTTGTGCCTAAACTGCTTTACAGAGATGCCACTCAAAGTCCATTAGGTTTTTGATGAGGGTAGAAACCTGAACATTGACTGTCAATTTTTCTTTTGAATGGTCTTTCCTGTCTTTTTGGATATCATCCCATGACCGGCCTTTGTGCCCCTTTCTGGGTTAATCCCAATGAAGTGACTAAAAAACAATCAAAAATGGGAAAATTCCTGAGAATATAAATAGTGTGGCATTCTGAATACAGCTGGTACAATATATAAATGAAGCCGTTTTAAATTACGTAAAGAGAAAACATCACCACCTTTGTCAAATGTTAATCATAACTTGCTTTAAAACCATGTCATTGTAAAAAAAAAAATATAGGAGTGGTTTTACTGTTGAATGAACCAAAGTCTTGGCTGCCTCATTGGAGGCTGAAGATGAAGAAGATGGACAACACTGTCCTGTCTGGAATGTTGGATGGACCCTCTCAAAGGCAATATGGCCTTCAATGCTGACCATGCAGAAAACTGCTTGCCACAGGGACTGTAATAAACCATGTCCTTAATTGGAAGAACATAAAACAAATCCCCTTATTGATACAGTATGCATTTAAGTGATCATAATAAAGAGTGTCCACTCTGCCAGGTAAAGTAAAAGCAAGGATCTTAAACTCGATTGTCATGCAAGTCACATCAATGTTGAAAACTGTAGGCTGGATTAATATACAGAAGTTGTAGAGGAATTCATGGTACTTTGCATTGAAGGAGAAATGTGCTTTCAAAGTTCATTAAAAGCTACCTTGGGTGATCTTGTGATCACTGATGGCGAAGTGTCTTTGGTGCTGCTCTTGTTTTCACCAACATGCAGGAGGAAGGGCTGTCCTGGTTGCACAGCAAAGAGGAAGGCTTCAACACTGGCTTGCATCTTTGACATAATAAGAAGACGAATAATAAAAAATATTTAATATATTTAGTAGCACAGCTACATTCAGATAGCAAACAAAGCCAATGAGAAAGTGCCTCAACAAATAAGTAGGATCATTAGAATAACCACATACCTGCACATATCTGAAAACATGGTCCACAGTTTGACATGAGCCATTTTGGATTTTTCTTGTGGCCTTTGGATGTAGGACGAAGCACATGAACCAACAGAAGAATGCCTGGTTTTCCCAGCCTGGAGGAACAACAGGATAAATAGCAGACACATTAGGATAATAAATAAAGATTTTAAAGAGAAGTGAGCAAAACTAACCAGACCCACCAAAATATTTTGTCCACCCGGTTTACCCTGGAGAGCATTTTTCGCCACCTACCACATAAAGCATAAAATTGTCAGAAATAATGACCATGAACACCACTCAGACATTAGGCATTATAGAAATTAGCTTATAGAAACATTCTGGACAGCATTTCTTCTGCCAACCTGTCAGAAGAAATGTGTTGAAGTCATCATAACAGGCTTCAGTCACCAACATGACATACTAATGAAGAAAAAAAGAGTCAGCCAATATTTGTTTATTATCATTATTATTTATAGTGACAAAAACATTTTGGCTTAGCCTTGATCGCATAGATCAAACCACTGGTCCAGCACAGCCACTCTCCCCATTGTGTCGTCTATAGCCGAAAACTTCAAGAAAACGACTCCGCAGCTAAATAATGTTAACTCAAATGGCCTTTCTGACAGTTTTAATGTTTATTTAACCACCCGACACCCTGTGCTACACCTGCTTGGCTAGCTTTAGCTGCTAACAAAAATAATAAACCAAGGGTGCTCACGTCCTGTCCTTGAGGGCTACCGTCCTGCAATTTTTCGATGCATCTTTACTCCAACAGTGAGTGAGCGTCGCTCCTTCACCCCGACGTTCCTTCCCTGGGGGGGGCGATCTATGTTTTTGCATCCATCTGAATAATGTGTAGTTGCGCCACTGATTTTGCGGTAGTTTACTGGCAGTCGTCATTCTTCATTGTGACAAGAGAAGAAGACATCAAATTGACAATATTCTTCCGTATTTTGAAATAACAGTATGTTACTGCTGGAATTCCGCCGCAGTTGTCGATATGTACATGGCATGGCTATATTGAGGCTCACTGCAGGAAAAAAGACATCTGGAACTTCAAACAGCAAGTAAAGCAGCGCACAACTAACAACACCCAAATGAGCATGATAGTCAGAAAGCTAAACAAATGACCCACAACTAATTAAAGTCTTCGGGATGGCAGTAGAAGATGTTGGTTCTGCTCTCGCTGTTGGACAGCTGTGCCACGCTACTGGTAGTAATATTGCACAGACGTAGCGCCATTTCTGCTCCACTCGGCAGTGAACTCTTACATTGAACGTCTGCTTAAAGCTGCAGCAAGTAACTTAAACAAACAGAAGATTTTACATATGTATTAAAACTTTTGCTATGTCCTAACACAAGACAGTTAATCTTTGGTGAAAATAATCAATCTCTTCTGCCTCTTCCCTGTGTTCTGCAGAATTACTCGGTCAGAAACAACCAATCAGAACCAGCATTGATCAGCTAGCCATGCTCTCAGGAAGTTTGGATTCAGAAATATTTATTTCGATGCAACCTGCAATTAACTTTGAATTAATGTTTCCCCATTTTCTTATCTGATATAGGCAGTGTAGTGAGATTTACTTGACTCATGTATAATTTATGGTACTGAGAGCATTACTGTTAAATATTATTTTACTGATTGCAGGTTTTTCAGTTGTCCTTTTGACTGAGTAGCTGCTGTATTGTGCCTGTAAGTATTTTGCATGTTTTATGTCTAAATTAGGTCAATTTATTGCCTGATCACTTTTCTATTTTGCCAGATCACATAGCAGCATTTATACCTAGAGCGGAAAAATTAACAGCCAATCCAGGTAATCGGCCCTTGTGAGTGATTAGAATTGGAATTGACAGCAAAAAATCTGATCGGAGAATCCCTAATTTTCTCGTTCAGGGAACTCATAATCAGTTTGCGGTAGCAGCAACACTCCTCCGTGTGGATGTTGTTTCTGAGTGAGCAAGACACCAAGTTTTGCTTTCTATATCATGGAAGTTGTCAGAAGCTGTTTGATGGGAAACAATTTTTTTCTACAGTATTATTACAGCTGTTCATTCCAGTTGACTACTTAATGAGAAATTGAGAATTAAGGTTTTCACACACGTCTGTGAACACTAGCAGCTGCTTGGACCTCATTGACAAGTTCATGCTAATTTTAGCTCAAGTGAACAAAAATCTTTTATTTGCATATATAGGGTTATCGCTATAGCCTCACAAGGGGTGCTCTGTTGTGCTGGTTTGGAAACTATCAGAAAAGAAGAACTATGCAGAACTGAAGAATTTATGTCTGGTTGATCTGTGAGAAAAGTAGTGATTTCCCAATAAGAAAGTTCTTAGCAACAAATTATTTTTATTTTTATCTCAGGAGGTTTTCTTTACCTGGTATTTAGTGCCACCTTTAGAATGGGGGTTTATTGGGAAGTTGTGGTGGACCCTTGAAGACAGGTACATATAATGAAATCTACATTACAGCCTTCAATGTCAAGTAGACAGTAGAACAGACTGTGATGTATAAAAAGGCCTTAAAAGTACAGTGGAAACCCTGATTACTACATCAATTTTACTTTTACTGTCACAGACTTTGATCCTCATGCTATTGGTGTTTATATTTGGCAGCAGGTTGCTGGACTGGCATAAACATGACACACCATCAAAAGGAAATTAAATCAGTAATGAACTTAGAGAAATTTATATTGCTGGTCGTAAATCTGAGAAGGGTTATAAGGCCATTGCCAAAAAGTCATGTCCTTAACGAGAAAGATGGCAGGTCTCTCCAAGGCAATACTAAAGAAAATTGCTGAAAAAAAACCTCTGTTACATCTTGCCCTCTGTAGGAATCAGTTTATGGACAATTGGAAAAATAAACATGAACAAGTATGTTTTATCCAGAAGCGTCAATTGGTGAAAACTTTTTCTGAAATTATACTGTAACATTTGTAATGTTGTATTTGAATCGACCACAAAACTCATCAGCACAAACAACTCATACCAACTGTCAGTCATGACGAAAGAGAAGTGATTGGACTTGCTTTGCAGCCACAGGATGTTAGCACCTTGTGTTTATGGAGTTGAGTATTGATCATTTTACAACAATGTGGCAGGATGTTGCTTTTTAAAGAAACAAGACTTCTGGAACAATATCCTTTGGACTACTCAAACCAGCATAGGGCTATGTGGCCATTATGTACAAGGTTTCCCCCAGAAAACCTGCTAAGCCTGGTGGTTGGGATGCATAGACGGTCCACCGACACACCACTGTGTTTTTGTAGTAGAAGATGTTAATTAGACAGGAAATGTAAAAATATCACAGTGTAACTGTATGTTAATTCTCAACTTGACACTTTATACAGGAAAACATTGCCAGTGAAACAGTATTTAAACCCACAATTAGTCTTAAAAAACAAATCAAAAATACAATTAAAATGAATATCAATTATTTGCCCTTCTGTTTAATCCAAATTAAGTCAGCATCTTCATAAGGCCCTCCACATAAGGCTTCAGTGGCCCATAAATGCTAATATTTTAACACAGACCACAGATACATAAATGTAACATTTGTTTGAGATTATCAATGCTGCTAAATTTGATTTAATGGTTTCAGCATACATAGATTAAAATATTTTAAATAGTTTAACACTTAAACGTAAGATATTATGGAGCTGTAAAATGTACTTTGTAAAAGTTGAAAAAAAAAACAATATTCATAGATTGTTTTGTTACCATAGCTACAATCTGATGCCGTAAATTTATTTTTGAGTTTGAGCTGTTTTTTCACAAATGCAAATGAGTAAACATACTTAACACAGAAGCTGTTAGAGGTGCTGATGTTTTTAGCAGGAGGAGGGGCCCCTATGGCAAATTCTGCTCCAGACCTCATACAGCCTTGGACCGGCCCTGCATGAGAATTAAATCCGCTGTGCTGCGCGCAGAGATGTGCAACAAACGGAGATTTAATTATTGCTTCTAATGTGACTTTAGTAGCTCTTCCACTTAGTGTCTGTTGAGTTTTTAATAAGCTGACAGTAACTATTTTGGTTGCTTGAGTTTATGGGACAAGTTTTTCTGAACCCTGGCTGACTAAGTGGACAAAGCATTTGATATAATTAGCGGGCCACCAGGCTTAGAATACACTGGGGGAAACCTTGACGTATGGCGCAAGGCCGAGACACACAAAAGATAGGGTTTCCTTACAAATAACTCATATCAGCTGTGAGTGGTGGAACGCTGATGATTTGGGTCTGCAGTCACTGAGTTGAACCTGAATTCAAAAAAGTGAAGCCACATCTCAGACATCTAAAGTTTAGCCAAAACGGGGTCATACAATGGAACAGTGACCCTGATGTAGCAGCAGATCTGGAGAAAAATGCCTAAGAAAGGAAAGACTTGTTGCAATAACCCAAAGTCCATACTTTAATTTCATAAGAGCTAACCATCATGTTTACAAATATCTTGAGTCTGATAAGGCCATAAAGAAAAATTAGTACTTGATGCTGACTAGTGCAGGGGTGGGCAGTCCTGGTCCTCAGGGGCCGGTGTCCTGCACCTCTTAGATGTTTTCCTGGTCCAACACACTTGAATCCAACAGGTGAATCACCTCCTTAGTGCAGTCAAGTTCTCCAGAGTCCTGCTAATAACCTCATTATTTGACTCAGGTGTGTTGAAGTAGAGATACCTCTAAAAGTTGCAGGAGACCGGCCCTTGAGACCTGGAGTTTCC
This sequence comes from Poecilia reticulata, assembly GCF_904066995.2. Classification (NCBI taxonomy): domain Eukaryota; kingdom Metazoa; phylum Chordata; class Actinopteri; order Cyprinodontiformes; family Poeciliidae; genus Poecilia; species Poecilia reticulata. The sequence goes on along the minus strand of NC_088844.1, from coordinate 433,850 downwards.
CACCCCTACATTCTGATGTAATTTTATTTAAAGGAATTTCCATACACCCCTCCTTGGGCTGCCACCTTATCATGGTGGAGGGGTTTGAGTGTCCCAATGATCCCAGGAGTTATGCTGTCTGGGGCTTTATGCCCCTGGTAGGGTCACCCAAGGCAGACAGGTCCTAGGTGAGGAACCAGACAAAGTGCAGCCCAAAAGACCCCTTATGATGAGTAATAACTTTGGATCTGACTTTCCCTCGCCCAGACGCGGGTCACCGGGGCCCCACTCTGGAGCCAGGCCTGGAGGTGGGGCACGATGGCGAGCACCTGGTGGCCGGGCTTTTACCCACAGAGCCTGGCCGGGCTCAACCCGAAGAGGACACGTGGGTCCCCCTTTCAATGGGCTCACCACCTGTCGGAAGGGCCAAAAGGGTCGGGCGCAAAGTGTTACGGGCGGCAACTGAGGAAGGGGACCCTGGCGGTCTGATCCTCGGCTGCAGAAGCTGGCTCTTGGGACGTGGAACTTCACCTCTGGTGGGGAAGAAACCGGAGCTAGTGTGCGAGGCTGAGAGGTTCTGGCTAGAAATAGTCGGCCTCACCTCGACGCTTGGCTCTGGTTCTGGAACCAATCTCCTTGAGAGGGGCTGGACTTACTTCCACTCTGGAGTTGCCCAAGGTGAGAGGCGCCGGGCAGGAGTGGGCATACTTGTTGCCCCTCATCTTGGCGCCTGTACGTTGGGGTAGCCTCCCTCCGCCTACGGGTGGGGGGACGGGTTCTGACTGTTGTCTGTGCTTACGGACCGAACAGCAGTTCAGATTACCCACCCATCTTGGAGTCCTTAGAGGGGGTACTGGAACGTGCACCTCCTGGAGACTCCCTTGTTCTACTGGGGGACTTCAACGCTCACGTGGGCAATGACGTGAGACCTGGAGGGGCGTGGTTGGGAGGAACGGCCCCTCCGATCTGAACTCGAGTGTTGTTCTGTTGTTGGACTTCTGTGCTCGTCACGGATTGTCCATCACGAACACCATGTTCAAGCATAAGTGTGTCCATATATGCACTTGGCACCAGGACACCCTAGGCCACAGTTTGATGATCGATTTTGTCATCGTTTCATCGGATCTGCGGCTGTATGTCTTGGACACTTGGGTGAAGAGAGGTGCGGAGCTGTCCACTGACTACTACCTGATGGTGAGTTGGCTCCGATGGTGGGGGAGGAAGCCGGTCAGACCTGGCAGACCCAGACGATTAGTGAGGGTCTGCTGGGAACGTCTGGCGGAGTCCCCTGTGAGACGGAGCTTTAACTCCCATCTCTGGCAGAACTTCGAACATGTTCCGGGGGAGGTGGGGTACATTGAGTCTGAGTGGACCATGTTCCGTACCTCCATTGCCAAGGCGGCTTATCAGAGCTGCGGCCGCAAGGTTGTTGGTGCCTGTCGCGGCGGCAACCCTCGAACCCGTTGGTGGACACCTTCGGTCAGGGATGCTGTCAAGCTGAAGAAGGAGTCCTATCGGGCCTTTTTGGCCTGTGGGACTCCAGAAGCAGCTTATGGGTACCGGCAGGCAAAGTGACATGCGGCTCGGGTGGTTGCTGAGGCAAAAACTCGGGCGTGGGAGAAGTTTGGAGAGGCCATGGAGAAAGACTTCCATACGGCTTCGAGGCGATTCTGGTCCACCATCCGGAGGGGGAAGCAGTGCAGCACCAACACCGTTTATGGTGGGGATGATGCGCTGGTGACCTCAACTCGGGACGTTGTGGGTCGGTGGGCGGAATACTTCGAAGACCTCCTCAATCCCACCAACATGCCTTCTGTTGAGGAAGCTGAGCCTGGGGACTCTGGGTTGGGCTCTCTAATCTCTGGGGACGAGGTCGCTTAGGTGGTCAAAAAGCTCCTCGGTGGCAGGGCCCCGGGGGTGGATGAGATCCGCCCGGAGTTCCTTAAGGCCCTGGATGTTGTAGAGTTGTGTTGGCTCACGTGACTCTGCAATATCGCATGAACATCGGGGGCAGTTCTCCTGGATTGGCGGTCCCCCTTTTTAAAAAGGGGATCCGGAGGGTGTCCTCTAGTTACAGGGGGGTCACACTCTTAAGTCTCCCTGGTAAGGTCTATTCAGGGGTCCTGGAGAGGAGGGTTCGTCGGATAGTCGAACCTTTGATTCAGGAAGAGCAGTGTGGTTTTCGTCCTGGTCGTGGAACACTGGACCAGCTCTACACCCCCAGCAGGGTCCTGGAGGGTGCATGGGAGTTTGCCCAACCAGTCTACATGTGTTTTGTGGACTTGGAGAAGGCATTCGACTGTGTCCCCAGGGGGGTCTTGTGGAGGGGTTCTCCGGGAGTATGGGGTACCGGGCCCTTTGATACGGGCCCGGTACCCGTATCAAAGGGTACCGGGCCCTTTGAGACTCTGACACCGGTCATACCCGGTGTCAGAGTCTGGTCCACATTGCCGGGAATAAGTCGGGCTCGTGTCCAGTGAGAGTTGGACTCCGCCAAGGCTGCCCTTTGTCACCGATTCTGTTCATTACTTTCATGGACAGAATTTCTGGGCGCAGCTGAGGTGTTGAGGAGATCCATTTTGGTGGCCTTATGATCGCATCTCTGCTTTTTGCAGATGATGTGGTCCTGTTGACTTCTTGAGCCGGAAAAGGGTAGAGTGCCTTCTCTGGGTCAGGGGGGTCATCCTGCCTCAAGTGGAGGATTTTAAGTATCTGGGGATCTTGTTCATGAATGAGGGAAGAAGGAAGTGGGTGATCGACAAGCGGATTGGGGCAGCGTCTGCCGTGAAGCAGACGCTGCTTCACGCCGTCTGCTGTACGGTTCTTCGTGGTGAAGAGAGAGCTGAGTCAAAAAGCGAAGCTCTCGATTTACTGGTCGATTTACGTTCCCACCCTCATCTATGGTCATGATGAGGGTGGGAATGCTTTGTGTTGTTGTCAATCTCAGGTAATAGGGATACATTTGATGGATGATATTCCTGATATGAAAAACTGACATGTGGATCAGTTGGTGTTTACCATAAAAGGGTTCAAAGGTTGACAAATTAGATTATAACCATTTATTCTCTGAAAATGTGCCTATCTGTTGCACATCTTCTATAAAATGAAATGCATGTGTTCGCTCATTAGAGTGTGTAGGTGACTGCACAGAAGCGGAAGCAGATGGATGTGCGGGCTGCTTCGTCACAGTTCCTCTAGTCATGTTGAGGCCTCCCTCCTGTTCCTGTAAAATGTGTCATCAACCCTGCCAGCAGTCAGTTCGAGGTGGAGGCACATGTTTCTCCCTCTCCTTTCTTCCTTTATTCATGGGTGTGATCTTGATCGCCATCTGCCTCAAACCTCAACTGCGACTTTTTCTACAGATGCAAGTTTGAGCATTTTCAACAACAGGGAAAGTGGGTGTTGAGAGAATTCACTTTTCTTATCGAAGTAGAGCTTTATGATGGAGTTCCATACCCTTATATTGTCAAAATGCAACGTTTTAGTCCTTTTTACTGTTGTAAAACAGACTTTAGGAAATAAAACCTGTTTGCTCTGCAGAAAACATCATCAAGTTCCTTGCTACTCTGTAGAAAAGGACATAGAAAGTTTTCATTTTTGTAAATACTGTACACAAGTATGTATGAAAACATTGTTGAGTCTTCTCAAGCTTGTGTCCAACTCTACTCCCTGAAAGCGAGTGTTAACAACTGAGTGGGTGGCTCAACCAATTAGTGGCCCAGTATCAGCACGGGAAGTACAAGAATATGGATTGAACTCCAGCCAGACCATTTCTGCTTCAGTTTTAGCCACTATTGATTCTATAATGTTGGGAAGCTAAAATGTCTTGAGGTTAATTTAGATGAAAGTGTAATCACTTTGACTTCTGGAAAACCTGTGTTTTCTTCTGCTTCAGATCATATCTCAAGTTTGTTTTTGAGCTATGACAACATAATGCTGTATGCTTTTCAACTGAAAAAGTTATAGGACACTCTGTCAACCTATAAACTTATAGGACTTTTATGAGATTAAAATGACTTGCCCTGAATGGGTCCAAAGTGATTCATGGAAAGAAACATCTTCTTAGTCCTAGAAATCATAAGATGTAGAACCAAAACAAAATAACTTGCCCAAACTGCCTGGCCAATAGATGACTGTCAGCAGCTCAATGTTTTCAACCACAATCTCCTATGTGTTTTAAAAGAACAAAGATCAAGTCTTGGGTTGTTGTCCTGCACTGGAAGAGGAACCAGGCTGGGATCTTTGTGTTCTTGCTAACAGGTTTTCTTTCAGAATTGCTTTGTATTTAACGGCAAACCTTCAGCATTTACTTCCCAACTCAGGTAGTCATTTCTTTTGTATTTTGTTGCTTTAGAAAAGAAATTAGTCTATGCTCAACAAGAGTGGAAAAATAGTTGTAGGGGTAGCTGATATGGAATTAAAATTCAACTGTGTTTTTTTGTTGAATTCATTGTAACAATAATACAAACTTTTTCTTTTTTTTTCTTATTTGTACTTTTTAAGAGAACTTTATGGCTATGACTGAATGTCACTGCAGTTACAACCCCACAAACACATATGGGGTTTGTAGCCACTATTGGTTGTAGGAATAGGTTGTTTTTAGAAAACAACTCATTCATACATAAATGGGCTTCATCAAGACAATATGTACATAAAAACACATTATATTTATCAGAGCAGACAGAGTAGATTCTCAAAAAGAAACTGATGAACTGACATAGAAGTACTTTCTCTGTTTAAAAGTAAAAAGTTAATTGGAGGGGTGAAAGAAGGTGTGGTTGATAGCGGCATGATCAGCCGGTGCTCTCCTCTGAGAAGATACCACAACCAAACACAAGGCCAGATAAGATGTAGTCTCATTGAAGAAAAAAGCTGAGGGAAAACAGTTTCAATAAAAGCAGATAATGCAAATTAGAGAGTAGTAAAAATTTACAGTAGTCCAAGCTTGTGATAAAAAATGCATGACCTACCTTAGCCAAAAAAGCAAACTGAAGCTTCTTGAGTGGCCTAGTCAAAGTCCAGAATTTAATTTGATTGAGATAATGTGGCTTGAGCTTAAGCAGGTCACACACTTGGAAGCAATCCAGAAAAGTAAAATGTTTTTTTTTCCATGTCACCCAACTTTTCTGGTAATAAAATGAGTTCAATGTCCTGGTGTGACCACAGAAAGCACAATGAGAAGAAATGAGTAATGGGAGCAAACAGTTTTCTCACAGCACTGTATTCTATATTAGCATGAGGACTTTTACAGCTTACCTTGTATGGGGTTTTGTTAGGCGTGTTAAATCATCTGGGTCAGTGCCCTCACAAGTATAGCATTATAATAGTATATAGCAGTGTAGCAGTGTGTGAGCCTGAAGGGCCTGCAGAGTGTCACTCTACGACCGCCGTGTGCTCTCTGTCATCGGGAACAGATAAAACACAATGTCCTCCCTGTTCTCTCTTACTTTGTCTCACTCATTCTCGCTGGAATTCTTTTTTTAACTCTGATTTTGTTTGCGTCCAGTGTGGCTGCTAATGTATTGGAATAAGTTGCTAACATTAAACACTATTAAATCATTGGGCAGCTTTCATATTTTGTCCTGGAATTCACAGACACCATCTGTTTTTCACTGCTGATTAGTTCAATTCTGTTCAATTTCAAAAATACTTCATCCTAAGAATACAGAGGAAGTTTTGCTGTAACTCATATCATCCAAGTATCTCCATTGAGTTATTGTGAATGGTGATGTTGTGGGCAATGCATCTGAAAAGGCCTTTGATTGAACACTATTGTTGTACAACTGTCTCATGACTATTGTGCTAACAACATTTTTATGATATGAAATTGATGAGACCCTCAGATCTTGGCAAGAACTGCTAATCTGCCTCATTTTCTTTTGCAACTCCTCTTTAAATCTCTATCTGTAATTTAATTTTAGAGAGACGTAGGGGAAATTTTCCTTGCCCATTATGATCGATGGAAGAGATTGTTTGAACATCTTGAAAAAATACCTTCTTACCACGGTTACATGTCATAATGACAACTGAAACTAAAAAAGTAAGAGTGACACCATTAAAACTGTAAAACTAAGTTTTTAGAAATAATTGCATTTTTGCAGATATCCAGTGTGTTAGCTACAGTCCTCAAATGAACCATAACCAGGTAAATTTGAGCTGTCTTAGCTAGCACCATCAACTGCATTTATTATCCAAAAGCGATGTCGCTGTATGTTGTCTTTCTAATATTCTTTTGATTTTTTAAAAGCAACAAGAGAGAGTTACAGTCTTGTATGTTATTGTGTTGAGATTCTCAGCCAGGGTTCAGCACTTCGACCTGGACAGACTCTGGGATTGGTTGTGTCTCTGACCTGCAGCAGGTGTGGACACACAGCAAATTCAAAAGTGTTAAATGTTTTGGTGTTGGTAGACTTCATGCGAAACCAGAGTTAATTTTACTCTAATAGAGTCACATTCTGTTTATGTAAGTCTGGGGTGTTTATTATTAGTAGTTGAAATCCATTATTAAAACAAAGTGTTTCCGTATCAAATCTAGAAGTGTTAAAATGGAATCTATAACTCTGTACTTCTGTTCAGAGTTCACTGACTACGCCCCAGAATCACAGATTCTCACCAAAGTGAAGCGACAGCAGCAAAGTCATTTCAGGACTATTTACTTTTCATCTGTTTGAGGTGTTTACCACGCTTGGTAAGTCATTTTTTTCTAAGATAGTATATAACTATTATTTTGATAGATGTCACGTTCGCCACACGGCTTGGTGTTAGCATTTTTAGCTTAGCATGCCGAATGCTAGCGGAGTATAAGTGTTGGAAAAAATTGAGCCGGTGAACATTTAATCAAATTCTTGGCTAAGTTGAACAGATCCGTAATAATCTGGAGTATGTTTTGTCATGATGTTGAATGTTTACATGCATATTGGTCAGATTTATCAAACTTTCTGATAAATTTTTTTCCTTTGAAAAAATGTAAAAGCTTTTTTCACATTGAGGGCATTAATCCCGCTGCTGTGCCTTCTTATATACATTTTGCAGCATGTTTTAATCCTTTTATTGCCTTTTTGTATATATTAGAACCAGTCTGGTTGAGGATGAATCGCCAGTCGTCAGCCTAACCTCCCCCTCCCGATCCTTCCATGGATTCTTCGAAGATTCAAGCTCCAAAATATTATGTAAGTGTTAATATCTCTGAAACCGTACATTTCTGTAATGGAGGCTTGTTGTTAGAGTTGTAGTAAAATGTATTCCTTCGTTCCACTTCTCATTGTTATGTTTTTGTTTATGATCCAGAGACCGACACTGGCTGTCCTACTCAGAGACTGAAGACTATCCGATGCAGTAGAGGAGCATGTTCGTGTCTCCGGCCAAACTTCACCAACAGCCCAACAACCTGAAGACAGTCCGTTAGTGAGTGGACATCTCTTTGGTGGAGTGCAGAGAGGAACTGACTCTTATCAACAGAAACAGATCCATCATTTCTTATCCATCTTGTACTGGATAAGAAATGATGGATCTGATTATCAGGTTGGTCTGTTATGTACTGTACATATCTGGCAATCTACTGGTTAAAAGAAAATGTACTGCTTTACTTTATCCATCTTGTACTTTGAACAATTTCATGCATATGGTATTGAAGAAAAATGTATTAAACATACTGCATTTTGGATTACACGGCTGATATGTCAGACCATTTGATAAAAATATGTGAATGAAAGTGACATGTGAAACATGCACATTATTCCACATTGTAATGTTTTGTAATTATGGTGCACATTTTGAAATAAATGCATTTGAGAAAATTATTGCCTCTTTATTAAATGTTTATTTTCCAAAGAATTTTTAAAAGTTCAAACAATAAAATACCTATTTAATATTAATTATAAATAACTCTTATGAAGTTAAAAAAATATTCTGAGAGTAAGTATTAAGATCTAACACTGAATTAGTGTTAGTAAGTGTTAAATGATTAACTCCAGCAGATTTGATATCTGACACTTTATAAGAGTTAAGGTACCAACTCTCCAAAAAGAGTTAAATTAACACTTTCTGGTGTGGACCCATATAGACACTTTAAAAGTGTTGAAATCAAATCTGACAGTGTTAATCTGGGCCTGCTGGATTTGCTGTGCAGGAGTCATGACTCACTGAAGGAACCAGTTCCAGCCACAGAAAATCTTCAATATGTACAAAAAAATATTAATGTATTCAAACCTCTTGCACTTTTTGCACATTTTGTCAACTTCCTACTAATGACTTCAGTGTATTTAATTGGGATTTCATGTGACAGACACACACAAAGTAGTAGATACTTCTAAATTTAATTGAAGATCATTCATAAGTCACCATGTCAAGTTAGTTTGTGTAACCTTAAACATCAAGGCAGAGCAATAACTGGAAAGGTATCGGACAAAGTTTGTAAGTTTTGCTACGGCGCAGTTAAAGTCCAGAAATAAATCCACTTGATAATTGGTAGTAAAATTTAAAAATTGAGATTCACAGACACCCTTGATTGTTCCTACAAAGTATTGATTTATAGGGACTGACATGAAGTTGTATAGCATGTTTTACATACATGTTAATTGTTTATTGTTAACAATTAACAATAAACAGGGAATGAATAGCTTTGCAGGGTTTCCCCCAGAAAACTTAAGCCCGATGGTCCACCATGTTCTTGTATTAAAAGATGTTAAAAGGACATGTAAAAATATTACTGGTTAACAGAGGTCGCGCTAGACTCTTCATCTTGACCAACAGTATTAAAAAAAATCGGTCATGTACTATTTTTACCCATCAAATTATAATCACATTAACATAGGCTATCTAGCTACATTTTTATGCGGTTTAGTTAATATTCACCTAATTTAACCGAAACCAGATCCCATCACACATAAAGCAGGTGAACGCCTTTTAACTTTCTCCGTAGTGACAAAAATCACTGTGGCCACATAGACTTATAATAAATGAAATTAAAGACTCCACTTAAATTACGGTCACTTCACCCGCTGAGATCTGAACGCACAGTGCCTCACAAATTGCTCCTGGTTGCATCTGCAGAGAAATATGCGCTAGTCCATCAGTCAGGATCTGTCTGATCCAAACTGATCAATTAAACTCAGCAAGTTTTTTGACCATATGCGTGGTCCGGACTTGCGCTTTTACGATGATCTCTTTTTGTGTGGTTTCGCTTCCCTGAAACGGACAAATGTTACATCTGCTGGGCTCCTCCAGAACACCGCTCTCCTTCTGGGTGCGGGAGGGTAATGTGAACAAAGAAGGCTCCTTTTATTGAAACCACAGGATGATTTAAGTTTAATTCTTTGCAGCGGCGGACCTGCGTCCACATTGGTTCTGCAGCGAACTGCGCATGCTACGTTCAAATTAAATGTTATTAATACACCCTTATTATTTCCTCAAGACAAACTGCCGGCTCCTCTGTTTAAACCATAAATGGATTAACAAATAGTGCATTCTCTTTATTTTTTCTGCTCTGTATGCACTAGAGACTTGAATTAAGAACGCCATTTATACCAAAGGTTTGGAATGCGCTTCTGAACCAGTCGCGCTCCAAAGGGTTCGGTCCGTAACTCTTCAGCATGCTGTCAGTTCCCGGTCAGAAAGACGTATTTAGTGCAGTGGCCATGAGATGATTTTCAGAAAATATTTTTTTATTCACTGTTTTTAGTTGCCTCTGCGATGAACTCCTTGCGTAAAGTCTATAATGTCTGCCCATGTGCACCGGTCAGGGGTGTTAATTATAACCTGTCAAAATGACCAACAGGCTTTAAATTTTCTCCTCATTTAAAAAACCAAATATGGAAAATATTCCGTTAACGCGAACTCTGCTGGTTAATTATCCATCCAATTATCCAATATATATAACTATCCAATTATCCATCCATCCATCCTCTTCCGTTTCATCGGGGATCGGGTCGCGGGGGCAGCAGCTTCAGAAGGGAGGCCCAGACTTCTCCCCAGGAACTTGTTCCAGCTCCTCCAGGGGAAAACCAAGGCGTTGCCAGGCCAGCTGAGAGACACAGTCCCTTCAGCGTGTCCTGGGTTTTCCCGAAGCCTCCTCCCTGTGGGACGTGCCCGGAACACCTCACCAGGGAGGCGTCCAGGAGGCATCCTTCCCAGATGCCCGAGCCATCTCAACTGGCTCCTCTCGACGCGGAGGAGCAGCGGCTCTACTCTGAGTCCCTCCCGGATGACCAAGCTTCTCACCCCATCTCTAAGGGAGAGCCCAGCCACCCTGCGGAGGAAACCCATTTTGGCCGCTTGTATCCGTGATCTTGTTCTTTCGGTCATGACAAAAAACTCATGACCATAGATGAGGGTGGGAACGTAGATCGACTGGTAAATTGAGAGCTTCGCTTTTGGAATCAACTCTCTTCCTCACCATGACGGACCGGTATAGCCAGTGGCGCAACTACACATTATTCAGGTGGATGCGAAATCATAGATCGGCGCCCCCCACCACCCAACCTCCCGAGGGAAGGATCGTCAGGGTGAAGGAGCGACGCGACGCTCCCCCCCCCCCCCCCCCCCCGCAGGCGACCATACGTGAAGGGTAAAACTCGCTACATTTACCTCGTTATGTGCGCGAGGTGAAGGAGCGTTACACGCGCCGAAGTGTATGGGAAAACAATCATCGGCGCGCCGCCCCCTCCAGACGGGGTTTTGGCGCCCCCTCTGGTGCTGCGCCCCTATGCGTTGCATACCCTGCATACCCACTTTTTGCGCCACTGGGTATAGCACCCGCTTCACGGAAGACGCTGTACCAATCCGCCTGTCGATCTCCCGCTTCCTTCTTCCCTCTACCCTTTTCCGGCTCAAGACCATGGCCTCGGATTTGGAGGCACTGATCCTCATCCCGGCCGCTTCACACTCTGCTGCGAACCGCTCCAGGGAGAGCTGCAGATCACGACCTGATGAAGCTAATAGGACCACATCATCCGCAGAAAGCAGAGATGCAATCCTAAGGCCACCAAAATGGATCCGCTCAACACCTCAGCTGCGCCTAGAAATTCTGTCCATAAAAGTAATGAACAGAATCGGTCACAAACGGCAGCCTTGGCGGAGTCCAACTCTCACCGGAAATGAGCCTAACTTACTGCCGACAATGGGACCAGACTCTGACACCGGTCATACAGGGACCTGACAGCCCGTATCAAATGCCCCTTTTCCACCTGCTCTACAACCCAGCTCGATTTGGCTCGGCTCTATTTCAGAGTGACCGCGTTTCCATGGTGGGTATTGGGTATTGGTATTTGCTCTTATAGCCAAGCATCTCAAGGATCACTGATGCTGAGTTGGTTTCTGTTATGGTGTTGGTAGGGATAGTTCTCAATGCTGCATTGACATCTTCAATGAGACTTTCGAGGGTACTTCACTCAACCGTTGTAATTGGTGTCGGGGTTGCTTGGTGTTCATTCGGACGATTCTCTTTCTCAGGTCAGTTGCTGCCTTGTTCAGCTTTGATGGTTCATTCATTACTGTGGCTACATACCCAGTTTATGGGCAGGTAGTTGACTTGGCGTCCTGGCTTCTCCCTCTTGCCGTAGCACTTGTGTTGTATCTCGTCAATCTCAAGTTGTGATAGCAGTTGCCGTTTGCAGATGTTGGAACACTGAGCCACTAGTTGTTTAGCAGTTAGTATTGACTGGGGATGTCGATCTAACCATTCCTCCCACACTCTTTGCATGTACCCCCTCTGACCATGGTTACTTGAGTAGTAGAGAGCGTAGTAGAGTAGTAGAGAGTGTTTTCACCTCTCGCCCATTTCGGTCTTGTTCCAGTAGCGACGTCTGAGCCGGCATGTCATGTTTATCAATGTCTCTCATGGTATGAGGTAGGCTATATAGCTCAAAGGGTCTTGCCTAAGGATGTCACTGTTGTATGTTTTTGCGTACAACAGTGCGCAGTGACGTCCGGTGAGGTTCATTGCTGGTGAGGCATTGACTTATAACTTAGACACCATGCATATTATTGGACCTACGGAAATTTTGCGCATGCATACAACACTGGGGGCAGAAAGACTAATCTTTTACTAAAAATGTAGCTATTAATTTCGTGCTATGATCCACAGCAAAGTGATCTGTATTCGCCAAGTTATGCAGACTTGTTGCCATAGCAACTGACAACAATGCCACTTTGTTTTAGGATTCGACACCAAAAAACATTCAAGAATTTTGCACACAGAACAGAACATTTAGTCTGTTGTAGTACAGTTTAGGCTTAATGTTTTATTAATAAATAATTGCTGTGGTAGATTAGCTACTGCTTCTACTTTACTGAATTATTTAAACATAAACTGTAGCCCACAACACGCACATTTAATTAAAAAACTAAACAAAAACATCTTATTGCTGTCTTACCTTTACGTATCAATGGAATCCATGCACCGCTAATTCTGCACAAAAATATCCGTTCATCCAAAGCCAAGTCTATCCTCGGCATGTCTTTTCTACTCGGTTTGAGAATCATCAAACTGTCTTGAAGTAAAACTTTCAGCTCCGGTGTTCCTTTAGTTATTATCTCCTGCTTCAATTGAAAATCCAGTTTAGAAAACTGTTTAAGTGTAGAAATGTAGTCTATCATGTTGACATCAGAAGAGAGAAGAAAACAAATATATCGCTGTACTTTACTTATTTACTGTGTGGCTAGCTCCATGGCTAGCTCACTGTGTCTTACTCTGCAGTTGTGCAGTCACAATATCTGAGATCATGAGCGCCCCCAGCGATGAGGCAAGAGAACTGTCTGCCTCACCGCAAGTCTGTTCTCTGCCTTTTCTGATCGCTCCTCCGCACACAAAACACGATACACACACAGTTAGTGACAAAAAACACTGTACATTATATACATAAGCGAAATTATGGAAAATCAGTCCATATATTAAATGTTTCTTAGCCATTTTATTGCTGGCGTACACACAGGATGAACATGCTCCCATAGAACGGCAGCCAGTGCAGTTAGCAAGAGGTTGCGCAATCGCAGGTGAGGCTCAGCTCGCTGCTGCCTCACCGGCTTCGCTTCTGAGCATTTGAATGGGAAAATGGTAAAATGTGAAAATCCAGCGATTTTGAAGAAAAAACTAATCAGAATTGGTTAAGCTAAGTAAAAAATAGATACTTTATAGTACAAACCACAGACTGAAAATGGCAATATAAATGATTTTATTATTATTTTTCCATAACAGGTGAGGCTCTGTCTCCCCTGACCGCACATCACTGATATTATATATATATATATATATATATATATATATATATATGGAAGATATATGTATCTTCCATCACTTTCATGTTGCAGCGAGTTTCAAACGTTGCGCCTTCGTTTTTCTTCTCTCTGCTGCTCCATCTGTCCACATCTTCAGCCAATCAGTGAACAGCAGCGAAGCTTGAGTCACCCACCAAACTAGGGCCGACCCGACTGGCCCTGCTCCGAAGCAGGACCCTAAAAAGCAGAGCCAGCCCCGAAAAATATCCCGTGGAAAAGCTCTGAAAGCGAGTGGAGTTGAGCAGAGCCGGGCCAAGTCGAGCTGGTGGAAAAGGGGCATTAGTCTGCAGCTCATGTGACCAAACCAGCAGAGGAGATGAAAAGTTAAAACTTGAGTTAAAATGTTGTTTTAATTTGAGATTAGTTAAAACTCAAGTTAAAACTTAACATTTTAACTCAACAACCTTTACCTAACTAGAGGTTGTATACATCCTCAAGTTGGGTAACTCCAAGGTCTTCTTAAAAGGTAGAGTCTTTGAAAATGGTTCTTAAAAATATAGTCAGTGTTTTCAGCAAAGTTGAGCTGACTGTCCAGGAATGACTCGAGGTATCTAAAATTTGCCACAGTTTCAACCAGTTGGCCAACAAGTGAAACTGGAATCACTTTAAGTTCTTGTTTATCTCATTTAATTAGCTCTACTTCTTTAAGAAAATGAAAAGGTGTGTTTTTTTGTGAGGGAATGTATCTTTTACTGTTCCAGTAATGCCAGAATTAATAATAAGTAATAAAGATTTTGTGGTATTCTGATTTAGTAATGTAATTAAATTAGTTGTGTTACCACCCCCACGCCACTAGAAGCAGTCACAAGCCCAAAAAGATGGGACTTAAGAGCAGATTTAGAAGTACACCAAAAACTACTTCACTTCCGGATTGCAATGGTCCCATTTAAAATAAGGTAGGTAAGGTGACAGTGGTCCGTCCCCGCCCCTTTCTGTTTGCTGCAGCGAGGTTCTTCTTATAACAAATAGAACACGGATATTTTCGTTCATGTTAGCTTTAGCAGTGGTGCAGATTTTCTTCTGGAGTTTAATGGCGACTGCCGACCAACTATGAAAGGGCATTTCTACCACCAACTTTACTGGAGTGTGAACAGGAAGTTGACAGAAAAAATAAATTCTAGAAATTTGTTTTTCAAAAATTACATGACAATATATTTTATTATAATTAATTGTTAAAATGTTTTTAATCGTGTAGATGTTTATTTACTCAATTCTACTTTGAGCTGTCTCCTTTTTAGTTTATACAGAATATAATGATTCATCATGTGTGAGTTATATTTAGTGTCTAAATAACAAAACTTAAAAAAAGAATACTAATGTTTAAACTCTTTCAGAAGGTATCACATACTTTCAACTACTTTGTTCTTCAATTTAAATTCAAGAGTTAAGCAACTAATTGTGAATACTGATTAATCATCTGTAGTTTCTTAAGTCCTTTACAATAATAGGATGTCATATAACATCCTATTATAATGTGGAATGCATACTGCTACTCCAATATGGCATGACCAGGGGTAAAAGTAGTACGGTCGGGTACTGCGTATCCCTAAAAGATTTATCGGGGTATGCAGTACCTGCAAGAGAGGGGAGCGGCTGTCAGGTGTAAAAAATCAGTGGGTTCACTGTGCAGCTGTGAGTGCACCCACAAATCAGCCGTGATGGATAAATTTTTCAAGAGAAATCTAAAACACGACTTAATCAGTTAATAAATTGCTTCTTTCCCATTTCATATGGTTTCTGAACTGTTCGTGCTTTGCTAGAGCAGGGGCACAATATGTCATTCGAGGAAGGTTTTGAGTCGATCTCGGCATTAGGTGACAAACTGAACACTACCAGGATGCTCAGACCAGCACGTCCTCCTCTGCCTCGCTTATCAAAAAGTTTGTAACTTTATTAAAGAACAAAAAAATAAATAAATGAATAAAATCAATAAAACGTGTTCAAATTAATGACCCAACAAAAATAATAATCTCAGTAAATATTGTTTCAACACGATGTTGCGCAATTCTGTGCGTTTCGGTTCCATACCAAAATAACTAGCAGAGCAGGAGTTTAAAATTAACTAATCAACCACGGCTGTCTTTGGGGAATGCTTATTAATAATCGCAAAATAAATATAGAGCCTGAAAACCTAATATCGTAACAAACTGAATGTTATGTTTTTAAAGTAATCTCTGCTCGCCTTGTGGAGAGCAGGTGGTTGCCACGACAACGGGTGTGCTTAAATGACAAAGAGAGAGAGAGAGTAAAAATGTGCAAGTGGTTTTGAGTTGATCACTTGTTCAGGTTGTTTTACCTTTGTTTACTTTTGCTGTGGTGCATTACAGCCACTGTAATTTCTGAACGTTCAATAAACGACAAACTTGGATTATCTCGTTCAACTGTAACAAACACGGTAAATATGTTTCATTAAGTATTTAACAGACAAATGGCTTCTGCGATAATTATGTGAAATTAAATTAATTGTCTAATATTTAAAAAGAAATAGTTTGGGCATCTCGCTTTGAGCTGAGAGTCTGAGAAGCTTTTCCTCTATCAAACTTTTTTGCCTCTTATTTAGTGGAAATATTGATGTTGATAGGTTATTTTGGAGAAAGTTTTTTTTCAACCTTTATAGCTCCACTGTTGAAAATGAGGCTCGAACATTCATAAATGACATTGAAATAAAATCCAGTCCAACATCTGGTTTGAGGCTATTCCTCTGGAACCTTTTGGAGGAAAAATATTCCAACTTCAGAAGATATGCTTTTAACTTAACAAAGCTTTGTGGTTCCTCCTATCAGAATGAGAGTCAGGGTGAGGAGGCATCATATTAGGAAGACGAAGTGGAAGCTGCATCTTCAGAACAAATAGGTCATGATGCTAGGCCTACTGATTATCCCTCTGTCTGGACACAGGATCAATATAACCAGTTTAAAATCTAAAATGAATGGTTATATGCCAGACATGGACACCTGGGATGCACTCCATGCCATTGTAACAGATGTAAAATGACCACAGCAGGAACCAGGATTTATGATGCTTTATTCCTGTTTAAAACAAAACCATGTTCAGCAACAGCTCCCGGCTCTGGCTTTCCCACGCACACCTCTCCCCAGCGCAGCTCGGCGCGAACTCAGAGGAATTGGATAAAGCCAATTAAAGTTCACAAATAATAATAAAATGAAATCTACATTCATAAAAACAATTAAAATAAAATCGAAATCTGCCCAAAAGTTACAAATTTCCATCACAATATAAAAATATACAACAACTGGGTAACATTTTAAAATAACTCACATACCTGTTTAAAACAAAACCATGTTCAGCAACAGCTCCCGGCTCTGGCTTTCCCACGCACACCTTTACCATCCAGCAGAACAGAAAAGATATATAAAATAACCATGTTACTGGATAAACCGAATAAATGTAAGAAACCGTGGGAATTAAATACCCAGAACGGCGCTGTGCTAAACATCAATAGGACAAACAACTATTTACAACTTATGAATCGAGCAGCATACCCTTTCTTTATACAACGTTTTGAATGTTTTAATCCACAATTGCAAGACAACTGTGTGCGCTTACCTCTCCCCAGCGCAGCTCGGCGCGAACTGAGGAGACGGCGCGAACTCACAGGATGTGACACAGAAACAGGAAACAAGAAAATAAAAGCTTCTCCATCAAAATAAAATACAATTCAAAACCCAAAGAAAAACAAATATACATATATAATGGGGATGGATTTGGAACCACACTAGAGTCCAAAAATAAAAACGGTATAAAACAGAAATAACCCACTGCAGTACAAAGGCGACAGCAATCATGCGTTTTGAGAAGGTTCACCATAAAAAATAAAAAACTATAAATTTAACTCGGCTACATACTCCCCCCTGAACTTCTCAAAACAGTTACAGATCAGATCAGAAACTGCATACAAGATAACATCAGCTAATCGTAGCTACATCTCGATGATAATCACTATGCAACCAAGGGTTTCTATATTTCAATAGAAAGTGACAATAAAGAGTTGGCCAGACTCATAATGTCCACTTTGCATAAGAATGTGCCGTTTACATATTCTCGATTTGATTACCAAATAAGTGTTATCTTGACACACAGAATGACAGTAACAACATAAACTTTCAAGTTCGTAATGAACAAAAATATCCCAAATGAGCAAAGAATTTATTCACATGAATAGAGTCTTAGCTAACCCACCAACCACAAAACCACCTTGTTTGGTTTTCTGTGTCATATTCTGAATCAACCTATTCACTGGTTTCACTACCCTGCCCAACCTGGTCTTGATTTGGTCCATGGGTGTGGTCACTGTCAGTTTACCAGTGTCTGCAACAGGCTTCCTGGCAGAGGCTTGATCCTGAGATTGAATGCTGCTCGTCTCCAGTTGTCCTTCAGAAGCATCATTCAGCCCTTCATCCTTGTCTGACAGAGCAACATTGAATGGACCCTCCGCTGCCCCTCCAAAACGACCATCTGATCCACTTATAACTTCTGCAATTTCCCCATTGCAGTCACTAGTCTGCAGCTCAACATCAGAAGGCTCAGGGTCAGCAAAAGGGACTGAAGAATTTTCCGATGGGGTGACCTCTGCGACCCAGCTGGCGGTACGCTCGGACTTGCGAATTTTGAGTCCCTCCAAAGACAGGTTCCCATCGTCCTCCTCTTTCTCTTGGGACTCCTGACCAACACTGGAGAAGGAAGACTCTGTCTCATGATCCACATGCACTGGCAGGAAACTAGCTTGCAAAAGCAAATTCCTGTGAACCACTTTCTCATGTCCGTTGTCAGGGTTTCTAATGCGGTAGGTATGACATCTTGAATCCTTCGAAATCACTGTGTACATGGTCGACTCCCACCTATCAGCAAGTTTTCTACGCCCACGTTCACCTCTGTTTGCCAAAAGGACTTGATCGCCCTCTTCAATGTTAGCACCTTTCACACCCTTATTATATACATCAGCCTGCCGCTGTTGTTTTGCACTAGCATGAATCTGAGCAACATGAAGAGCCTCCTTGAGATCATCTCTCATCCTTTTAACATAACTGTTGTAGTCTGTGATGTCATTGTCTTTTATCACACTGTGGAACATAACATCCACCGGCAATCTAGGGACCCGACCGTACATCAGGAAGAATGGGGCATAACCAGTCGACTCATGAGCAGTACAGTTGTAAGCGAAGGTTAGCGTTTGCAGCATCTGAGGCCACCTTTGCTTTTCTCTGGGAGGCAATGCTCTAATCATGTTCCCTAGAGTCCGGTTAAACCTCTCAGTGTGGCCATTCCCCATAGGATGGTAGGGCGTTGTTCTGGACTTCTTCACACCTGCTATCTGAAGTAGCTCCTGGATAAGCTGGCTTTCAAAATTCGCACCCTGGTCTGAATGTATTCTCTGCGGGAAGCCATATACACAAAAGTACTTATCCCACAGCTGACGTGCGACCTGTTTTGCAGACTGGCCTGAACACTTGAAGGCATGAGCCATCTTAGTGAAGTGGTCTGTCACCACTAACACGTCCACGCTCTTCCCATTCAAGTCTTCTGCAGACCAGAAGTCTAGACAAACTAGCTCTAAGGGGCCTGTGGTTTTGATGCTTTCGAGTTGTGCTCGTCCCTCTGGCTCCAATGTCTTGCTAACAACACAACGCTTACAACATTTCACATAGTCCCTGACGTCTTGCTCCATTTCGATCCAAAAGAATCTTTGTCTTGAAAGGTATAGAGTTCTACTCTGACCCTGGTGGCCAGCATTATCATGCACACCACTGAGAACTTGGCCGACCAAAGAGGAAGGTGTCATGTACTGATGTCGCTTTTTTCCTGTTAATGGGTCTTTGCAAACCCTGTACAGGATGTTATCGAGCATCTTCAGTTTCTCCCACTGTTTTAAGATTTGGAGCACTTTCAGAAGCAACCCGACTCTCTCTCGTCTTGATGGACGTCTCCCTCGGATGACAAACGGGATGACCTGGGACAGGACAGGATCACTCCTCTGACTATCCTGCAGCTCTTGAAGCGAGAAAACGGGCAGAAGGTCTTCACCCGGCTGGGCCAACTTCTCCAGATCCTGGGCCAGCCATGAAACCACTCTCTGCTTGGAACCTCCATCCCACTCCATATGACCAGTCAACACTGCAGATACTTCACAGTCAGATAAGGATTGATTTTTTAGCTCATCCAATGGGGCTGCTTGCTGAATGTCTTGGTAGTTGACACCAATCCTGAATGTGTCCTGAATTGAAGCTTCTTGTACTTGTTGCGATTCCCCCACAAGGTCATTATAAGACTCATTCAAAATCCGCTGACAGACACGATCCAGAGCAAAAGGCTTCCTGCTGAGAGCATCAGCAACGATGTTCTTACTGCCAGGTATATACTTGATGCTGAAGTTGTAAGGTGCCAACTTGGCAACCCATCGTTGCTCACATGCATCAAGTTTGGGTTTCGTGAGGATGTATGTCAGGGGATTATTGTCAGTCCAGACAGTGAAAGTGTGCCCTTTAAGCCAGTGGCTGAATTTATCGCAAACAGCCCACTTCAACGCCAGAAACTCAAGGCGATGAGCAGGGTAGTGACTTTGGGCACGCGTTAAAGCCTTACTGGCGAAGGCAATGGGTCGTGCTCTACTTTCACCCTCCTGAACTTGAGACAAAACAGCCCTCAACCCATCTTGCGAAGCATCTGTAGACAGAAGGAAAGGGCGACTGAAATCAGGATGTGCAAGCACTACAGTCTCCAGTAGCGCATTTTTTAGTTCTTCAAATGCACGCCGATGTTCCTCTTTCCAATCATTTGGATGTAACTTCTTGAATGCTGCTGCGCCTCGTCCATTCCCTTTTTTTCCTTTGGGTGCGGCAGTCAAAGTGAACAATGGTTTGGCAATGCGGGAACAATCTGGTATAAACTGCTGGTAGTACATTACCATCCCCAGAAATGACTTAATCTTTTTTTGTGAGGGTGTGACACCGTCCTCCATCATCAAATCAGACTCTGTCATAGCAACAACAGCTTGGACTTTATCGGCATCGGTTGACACACCATTTTCACTCACAACATGCCCCAAAAACTTCACACTCCTCCTGAATAGCTGGCATTTCTTGGGGGCCAATTTCAAGCCATGGACATGCAGCCTGCTGAAGACAATCTCGAGCCTCTTCAGAGCTTCTGCCTCATCAGGTGCATATACAAGCAAATCGTCCAAATAACAAAGCAGTGTCAAAAAGTTCTGATCACCAAAGATGTTCATCATGAGGCGCATGAAGTCGGCAGGACTGTTACAGAGTCCTTGAGGCAACCTGTTAAACTCATACAACCCCATGGGTGTGGTGAAAGCTGTTAGTTTTTTATCATCCTCAGCCATGGCAATGTTATAAAAACCAGAGGTGAGGTCCATGGCACAAAATATGGCACTGCCACCCAAAGCCGTCAAGCAGTCCGATTGGTGTGGCAAAGGGTGAGCATCCTTAATCGTACGAGTGTTTAGCCAGCGATAGTCCACACAGACCCTTAGATCTCCATTTTTCTTCCACACCAACACCACAGGAGAAGCCCACTCACTATTAGATTTGCGAATGATCTCTCGCTCTTCCATTTCTGTGAGAACTTGCCGCAGCTTGTGATACTGCCCTGGTGGAACACGTCGATATGGAAGCCTGAATGGTCGATCATCTGAAAGGCGGATACGGTGGACAAAATCTTTGGCCAGCCCACAGTCAAGTTTGCTTCTTGAAAAAATGTCTTCATATTTCTGGACCAGCTGCAACAGCCTTGACTTCCAATAATCAGACACCTCACAAGAATCAATGTCCAGATCTTCCAGCCCCAAGTCACTCAGGGTATTGTGGAAACTGGTACAGGGAGAGTCAGAGCTGATTGTTTTGTCATTTGTCACTGTCTGACTGTTGGTCCTGACTTTTGCATCTAGCACTGGCTCAAGAGTCACATCCATATCTTCAAGAGCAATACAGGTGGACACCTCTGCTACTTTGGTGTGACGCCTTAATGTGATAGCTTTATCAGAGGTGTTTAGAATGCGCACTGGGACCCACCTGTCACCATTCATGGAGGACACTGATCTACAGACAATAATGTCTTTTTTGTGGATCTGTGTTTTGGCTGATGGCTCAACTAGAATGGCACTGCCCTCAGACAGAGGTGAGTTTTTTGGAAGTCTGCCCCAAATCAGATGTTCCTGCTTTGGGAGAAGAGTGACTGCCTGCATCAGTTCAGCTGTTCCAATAAAATCTGGGATTACATCACCTCTCCATCTCTCAATGCCAGATAGCATACTAACGAACTGTATTACTTCTGGTGTTTGGGCACACTCGGGTTTACTTACAACTTGCCAAAAGTGAGGAGACTGTTTGAACTGATTTAAAATGTGTTTGATGACATTTGTGCCCAGAATTAGCTGATCTTTCTGCCCGGGAACCACTAAAGTTGGAACACTAAATACACAATCATACACTTTCATTTTCAATTCATGGATGCATTTTGGTTTTACTTGAACTCCTCCACAGCCTACGAGAATGATATCATTATGGTTACAGTCAGGTTGGGATGTAAGCCCTGCACTCTTAAGGAGTTGTTCAGCTTCTACACTGATAGTGCAGGCCATGGAACCAGTGTCCAAAAGGGCTTGTAATGATACTTTATCCCCAACTTGTGCATCAGTGTAAAAGAGGCTGTCAGCCTTTTCTAGTCTGGATATGTTTTGAAACAACACAAAAGTATTAGATGGAGCAGATTTCAAACTTTCTGTATACACAGATTTAATATCTCCTTTTGAGGTGAGGGTCTCATGCTCACTCACACAGTGCCCTCTCGGGTGTGAGTGGCCTAGTTTCCCTGGTCAGCAGAGTCTCCAACTCGCTGAGTGTTCGTGACTTTTGGACAACTTCTTCGTTGATGTCCAATCTCAAGACAGGCCAGGCATCTTCTCTCTCTCATGCAGTGTGCTCGCGTAGAGTGGTTACTGTGGCCGCATACTTGACATGGAGAAGACTGACTGGGACGGAAAAACTGGGGTTGAGTATCACCTGCAGGCTGAGCAGTGCGTTCTAATACTCTTTCGAGCATAGTCAGCACCCGTTCCAACGCACCTGACTCTGCAGTACGATCATTTGAGTTGGCAGAACTGACAGGAGTAATTTTGACAGTGTTCACTTGCCTACATTCTACTTCAGGCTCTGAATGGTCAAGTGCTGCTGTTGCAGTAGCAATCTGGAAAGCTTTTGCTTTTGCCGCAGTTACATGTGGTCTTTTCACTTGATGCTCCCTTTGATGCTCATCAATGGCCTCCTGCACCTCAGTGAGTGTCCACTTGTTGGAGGGCTTACACTTGAAAACACAGGCGAGACTAGGATCAGGGCAATTCCTGATGAACATCATTGCTATCTCTGCATCCAAGTTATTCAAGCTGCTTCCTTGATCTTTCAAATGCCTGTCAACATTTTCAGCAGCTGTGTTAAGTCTGACCCAATAATCCACTGGCGTCTCATTAGCTATTGGTTGAGTAGCATAGAAATCAGCCAGTGGCAAGCAAGACCCTGGAATGTCGCTAAAATAGCGCCTCAGAATGTTATAGACTGCGTCAGGGCTTACAGGTGTGGTAGGGCTACTCTTAAGTCCAATCTTTACAAGACTCTTCGCCTTACCAAGCAGGTGGTTCAGGATTTCATCAGTCTTTTCTCCAGCTGAGAATCCTTTCTTGCGTAAGTAGACTTCCATCAACTCTATCCACTCATGAACAGAAATCCTATCATCACCGTCACCACGATAAATAGGGGGCTCTTTAATGTCTGATTTCATCACCAAACTCATTTTTGTGAGATCAACCACTGTGCTGGGTGCCTCATCCTGCTTACACTGTGTTTGTGAAAGCTTCTCCGGAGTGAAGTGAGATCCACTGTGTAACAAACGGCTGGTAATGGCTTCACCTATTTGGCTCCCTATTTCACCAATGAGATCGCGTAACTGCTGCATGGTACTTTCATTATTATTTATAGGAGTAGAAAACTGGGGCTCCAATGGAGGTATTTCAATAATTTCCTCTGTCTCTGATGACCCCTCATAAATCATTTGAGTATCACTCTGGGCTAAAGATCCTCTGCCACGCCCAGCTACTGGTGTGAAAACATTAAAAGTGTTATGGCCTCTGCCTGCCATGCTTCACACAGTACAAACCAGTGATGTAAAAAAATATATATAAACCAAAAAGGGTTCCACAATCCACAAAAAAACTTTTATCAAACTGATATAGTGATTTGAGTGATTGATTAAAGTCTCTGCGTTCAGAAAAGTGATCGTAACCTTAACAGTAATGAACAGGATCCACAGGTCGACCAGCTTGATGACGTCAGCGTCACTTGCGCACAGCTGAACCCTCGGCGGTCGGCAGTGGCTAACCAGTGAATCCGGGTCACGGCACCAGATGTAACAGATGTAAAATGACCACAGCAGGAACCAGGATTTACGATGCTTTATTCCTGTTTAAAACAAAACCATGTTCAGCAACAGCTCCCGGCTCTGTGGCTTTCCCACGCACACCTCTCCCCAGCGCAGCTCGGCGCGAACTCAGAGGAATTGGATAAAGCCAATTAAAGTTCACAAATAATAATAAAATGAAATCTACATTCATAAAAACAATTAAAATAAAATCGAAATCTGCCCAAAAGTTACAAATTTCCATCACAATATAAAAATATACAACAACCGGGTAACATTTTAAAATAACTCACATACCTGTTTAAAACAAAACCATGTTCAGCAACAGCTCCCGGCTCTGGCTTTCCCACGCACACCTTTACCATCCAGCAGAACAGAAAAGATATATAAAATAACCATGTTACTGGATAAACCGAATAAATGTAAGAAACCGTGGGAATTAAATACCCAGAACGGCGCTGTGCTAAACATCAATAGGACAAACAACTATTTACAACTTATGAATCGAGCAGCATACCCTTTCTTTATACAACGTTTTGAATGTTTTAATCCACAATTGCAAGACAACTGTGTGCGCTTACCTCTCCCCAGCGCAGCTCGGCGCGAACTGAGGAGACGGCGCGAACTCACAGGATGTGACACAGAAACAGGAAACAAGAAAATAAAAGCTTCTCCATCAAAATAAAATACAATTCAAAACCCAAAGAAAAACAAATATACATATATAATGGGGATGGATTTGGAACCACACTAGAGTCCAAAAATAAAAACGGTATAAAACAGAAATAACCCACTGCAGTACAAAGGCGACAGCAATCATGCGTTTTGAGAAGGTTCACCATAAAAAATAAAAAACTATAAATTTAACTCGGCTACACCATGATGTTCAGAATTTAGGTCTCATGGCATCTCAACGTGTCAACATTGGGTAGTGGACTGAGGGAAATACAGCTCTATTTTGCAAGAGCTACACAGCTTTTATCGCTTCGCAAAAATTTAATCAGCACAGAAACTCCAAAGCACAAAAAGATGCAACTGTATGTATATATATTTTGTCATAATACCCCCAAAAAGTTAAAACTACTTTCACCCCTGGGCATGACTCTGGGTCTTTAAAGCAATCAGGGAACATTAACTGTTAGTTTGAATATTAACAAAAATATTTTCTGTACAATGAACCACTCCGGAACATGTTTTTTGAATTATTTTTGATTAAGCTATGCAATGATAAATTTTCAGATGGGAGGAATGTTAAAGTAAGATCATGTTCAACAAGTCTATTGTATGTAATTGTGCATATTCTGCTTTTATATCATCCATTCAACCAAAACTATGTTTTTCAGTGCTCCTAAAACACATGTAAAATAGATTTTAATGGATAAGATAGATCATTGTTTGAATATTCTTTCTCCAATTATACTTTTTCATGGCATACTTCTATAACTGAACGATACCTACAGATATCTTAAAATCTGTTTGGCCCATTGCACTGCAACACCAACATGTATTTACATCTCCATTTGAAGGAGTACATGTTGGAATACAGGTTTTTTTGCCAGTATTCCAGTATTTGTGATTAAATACTGAGAATGTTTAATCACAAAGTCCAGATTAGGAAGCGATTTCAGAAGACTTAAACAGCTTAGTATGCCAAAGGAACTATAATGACCAAAATTTTACATGTGCAAACAGGGGCGCGGTATAGGGGGCAAAAGTGATAATTCTAGGGGCCATGACCAACATTTATTTTTTGTTAATAGAAATTTTAAAAAAAATCGGGGGCTTGTCAATTACAAAATTAATCATATTGTATTTTCAAAGATTGTTTTTAGCAGTAAAAATTTTATGTTCCCACTAGGGTTGAAACGATTCCTTGAGTAAGTTGAGTATCTCGATTATTAAAATTCCTCTAGGAAAGTTCACCTGCCTCAAAGCTTAGTTCATTTATACCTTATTATTTAGCTCACCGTGTTCCGACCGGAACATTACTTACATTACTTACGGTGCGCAGAGCTCTCATTTCCACCTCTGAGTTGTTGACTAAATGTTAGAGGCAATCTTCAAGTTCGGCCCGTGGAGGATTTTATTAATTGGTGATAATGCCCAGGTTTTCATAGTTTCAACAAGCATCCTTAAAATGAATGGCATGATGCCTGGAGTACGGCAGCCTTTCTCCTCCGGGAGCTGCTGGTTCAAAGCGAAAGGCGGGAATAGTGCTACGGGAGTATTAATACAGGTAAGCGGATAGACTGAAAACGGCGGGCGGCTGAGTAGTTGATGGTTACCAGGGTTTACCCCAGAAAACTTGCTAAGCCCAGTGGTCGGGGCGTTAAGGCGGTCCACCGTGTTTTTGTATTAAAAGACGTTAAGTTGACAGGAAATGTAAAAGTATTACTGTGTAATTTATATGTTACGGGAAAAGATCTTCAGCGAAATGCTATTTGAACCCACAACTAGTCCAAAAACAACACATTTGCACTTCTGTTTAATCCAAATTAAGTCAGCAGGTTCATCAGGACCCCAAGCGCTTCAGGGGCCCCATAAACGCTAATATTTTAGCGTTTTTTGAGATTTGATAATCTCAAAAAACACTAGTTTTTTGAGATTATCAATGCTGTTAAATTTTTTTCAATTGTTTAGGCATACATAAATTAAATGATTTGAAATTGTTTAACATTTAAATACAAGATGTTAAGGAGCTGGCAAGTTTACTTTGTAAAACTTCAAAGAACAATATTCATAGTTAGATTGTTTTGTTACCATAGCAACAATCTGATGCTGTGAGTTTAATCTTTGAATTTACAAATTCAAAAGAGTAAACTGCGATTAGAACTTACTGTTTTTTAGGCTGGCCAATTAAACTACTCCCTTCTCCCATATTTCACAAACTCTAACACAGAAGCTGTTAGAGGTGCTGACATTTTTAGGAACAAAAGGGGCCCCTAAGTCAAATTCTGCTCAAGGCCTCATACAGCCTTGGACCAGCCTTGCATGATGACATAATCTGCTGCACTACGCAGAGATCCGCAACAAATGGGAGATTTAATTTAATGCTGCTAATGTGGCTTTAGTAGCTCTTCCATTTCGTGTCTGTTGAGTTTTTAATAAGCGACACAGAGACTATTCTGGTTGGTCGAGTTTATGGGACGAGTTTCTCAGATCTCTGCGTGGCCGCGCGCATTAACTCTAAGTAGACAACGCATTTGATATGGTTTGATGCATCATGTAACCGGAAAAATAATACTAAAATAATATAAAATCAGCGTGAGAGAGATCTCCGAGGAGAGCGCGAAAGCTCCTCACCGGGCTGAACCTGCATGATGAGGTTAGCGCTGCTCATTATCCACTAACTCTCCGGCCAACCGGGACCACAAACATAAACTTTACAGGGAAGACAGACACAGAGCCACATGCTGGGCAGCGTGTTGAGATGTAAACGCCCCATATAATTGTTCGTTCACAAAGATAAATCATTCTCACCACTCTACAACGCGCACCTCTGAATTCGCTACAACTTATTTCTGCGGTTCACACAGAGCTGCGCAACCAGAGCTAACGCGGTGGGGTTTAAACTCTTAACTAGAGTTCTCCAAAGGATCATAATTCCTCCCAGTAGGTTTATGTAAATATCCATACAGGTCAGCATGTGTCCAGTTTGAGTGAAAGGAGGCGCACACAAGCTGAGGTAAAGCAGTGACGCCGAGGCGCCAGCTGTGTGATTGGTCCGCGCGCTTTCGGGTTTAAATGCATAAACTATAAACCTATCTATTATAAATCTATCCTTTAGGAATGAATCTTCTCTGCTAGTGAAATACTAAGAGCAAAAGAGACATATGCAGCCCAGCTTAAAAAAAACCCCCAAAAAAACCAAGATTTAGTTTTTTTTTGTTTTTTCCCCTTAGAAACGTAAACAAGCAACACTTAACCTGGCGGCAGGGCTAGTAAAGCATGGCGGGCCGCCAGGCTTATAATACACTGGGGGAAACCCTGGTTACAATGTAAGTGCAGCTTTACGGAATAGCACAATAAATTTCATATCACCCTGGTCTCAACAAACGAGTGGCGGAAATCATCGTGGCGGTACATGGCTGGTAGATGAGTTTGAGTGTGACGAATGAAGGTGCAGTAAATATCCCATATTTCTCCCCCCCCGCCCATTCTTACGTTCGTCCCCTGGTCTACCGGTCCCTGGACTTATGTTCGTCTGTCCCTTGGTCTATTTCCTCCCCTCCACCCCCATCTCATGTTCGTTCGCTCGCCTGCCCCCCACCACCACCCCAAACCCTCCCCCACTCCAGGCGACATTTCCCATATTCTCAAACCCAAAGCTGGACAGGTATGGGGTAAGGTGAGAGTTAATCTGTTAAACTAAAAGCTGGATTTTAGACATTTTTTATAAGCGTATTTATGAACCTGGCTCTTTATTATTAAATTGAGTATAATTTCAGATCTTTGTATAACTTTTCTTCAGGTTAACTTAGAAAGTGAGCTATTATTGTTGCAGGTTAATTTTCTAAACTACAAAAAAGTAACTGTTAGGGATGCTCAAATATGAAAAAATGGACTGATATTGATATCCAATAGTAACGCTGGTGTTATGGAAGATTTACCAATATTTTATTTTATCATTTTTTTATCCAATCAATAGATTACTCATCTACTAAAATATTTGTTTACAACAGCCTACTTCCCAATCCCAGAGCAAAAAACACACATCCATATTTGCCCTGAAACCCCCCATCTGCATTTAAATGGTTTGTTCCTGCTTGGAATGCTTGAGAGTGACGCTGTTAGCAGCAGCCAGTGGAAATCACGAATGATTGTGGCAGTTACTATGCTGCTAAGAAAAGTTATAAAATCAGGTTCTCAAAAAAAAGAGAGAAAAAGGCAAGAGTGTTAATTTATTTAACCCGGTTTTCCTCCGAGAGAGGTGGGTAGACTGTGAGATTATTAACCATTTAGCTAAGCTAAGTTTGTAGCTTAGCTACAAACTAGTTTTTACCTACTTTTCACTAATATTTAATGAATTAAGGAAAGAAATTACCAACATATTCATATATTTAACTTGCCCTTGTACTTTTTACCACTTAACAACAGATGAGTCAGTCAGCAGCAGCTCTAACCCACGTCCCTCCTGACCCATCCTCTTCTGGGTGAAATTGAAGCTGCAATGTCACTTTTATATAAATATTTTTTTCACATTTTTTTAAAAACTGTCATTTTGTTGTGAGCGTATGGTATGAGAGGTAATTTGTGAAAAGTCTATTTTCTCTACCTTATCCCAGTGCTAGAAACAACCAGTCAGTGGCAGGAGAGTTTTAGTGCTGTCAATCAAAATCTCATGTGGTGCTGCTCATCCTTATTCCCCTTCGATTTGTGCCATTCTGCTGCTAGCATAACACAGAGCTGTGCAGATTCAAATGTGAATGCTCAGTTTAGTTAGCATAGCTACCAATTGTTAAGAAAATAAATTTAAAATATGCTAATTTAAAACTTAACGACATGTATGTAACGCTCTTGTTAAATGTGCAAGTCTGACTGCAAGGTGTAGTGTTAACCACTTTGTAGAATCAGAAGTAGGTATGGCATGGAGTCATGATTGCGGTGAATAATTGATGCAACTGATGCAAAGAGGTTTGTTTATATTGCTATTTATTGCAGCGGAAATAATAATAATAATAATAATAATAATAATAATAATAACAGCAACAACTTAACAAAAATAAATTGCTCAAAAGAAACAAGGGGAGGGGAGGGGGGAAACAAACAAACCAACAAGAAATAATAATAATAATTATCAGTTATACTTCAAAACCAAATGGAGTTCAAAAGAAGTCCAAGAACAAGGGGAGAATAGTTCTTTTCCTTTTAATACTCCTTTAGAGTTTAGTTTGTTTCCTGTGTGGAAAGTGTCGTTTTTTTTGTCTCATGATGACACAACTGATGTGCTTTTTGCTCAGTGTTTTCACTTCAGCAGAAACACTTCTCTTGGAAATGTGTACTCTGTCTGCATTCCACCACACAATCTTGGATGAGCTTGACCGACATGCAATGTTGAGAATATATAATCAGATTTACCCTGAAAATTGTACTTTGATATACACACTTGGTTACATCCCTAAGGTGAGCTAAGTGTGGTCAAGTGCTGGTGAATGTCACTCTGTATTTGTTCCATTTGTATGACTTGTAACATTAGAACATTTTTGGGATTAATGTCTGTTTTCTACTTAACCAAATCTCATTATTTCTCAAGGTAATAACACTGAGGGGTTTTGGTCAGGTCCTGGAACTGGTAAGCAGACCTGGGCGGTGCACAGAAGGTAAAATGGGTGAACTACAACAGAGACTACAGTCTGAAAAGCCGGTGCTCAAGAGTTCATTTGCATTTGCATGGCTCCCAGCAACTTCTTTTAAATATGAAAGCCTCTTCTAGGCCCAAAGGGACAGGGGTGATGGGGCAACAAG
This sequence comes from Poecilia reticulata, assembly GCF_904066995.2. NCBI lineage: Eukaryota > Metazoa > Chordata > Actinopteri > Cyprinodontiformes > Poeciliidae > Poecilia > Poecilia reticulata. The sequence goes on along the minus strand of NC_088844.1, from coordinate 403,688 downwards.
GACACACACAATTTTTGACAAATCTTGGCAGTGCCCTACAATTTTCCATTCTGACAAAAAAACTCTTGTCGATAGCCCTCAATCTCCATGTGCATGGCAGAAATAGGTGTCAATAGCTGTTGAAAATTTCACTTTTCATGCAGTGTTGTAGCATCCAATCTCCACTCTAATTCAACCCAAAGGTTTTCAAAGTTGTGATGTGAATGTTAAGACTCCTTGACCTTATGTAATATGCTTTTTACACTGGCTCAAGGTCAACCCCATGCTTTTGGGAACATGAAATTATCCAGAATGGCACAGCACTAAGTGTTCCCATCACTAGAACTAAAGGGGTTAAGTCCACACCCTCAAAAGCAATCCCACACTAAAACAATCTTTCCGTCAAACTTCACTCTTGGCACCAGCCAAAGTATTGTTCTCCTGAGTATAGCCAAACCCAGGCTCGTTCATCAATTTTCAGGACAATAAAACATGATTGGTCAAAATGGAAAACATGTCTCCACTAGGCTGGAGTACAGTGGCAGTCTGCTTTACTGCTCCACATCCAGGGGCGGATCTAGAAAAATATTTATGGAGTGGCAAGAGGGGGCAGGGATTTTTTCAGGGGTGGAAGTATATATTTGTTTTTAACTGGCATTGTTTCAAAATGAGCTTCATGTAGCACCGAGGCTTAAATACAATTTCTTAATGTATAGTTAATTATTTTTACGCCTTTCATTGATATGCATTATTGGATTGGACATCGCCTATTAGTCGCTATGTGATTCATTGAGTTATGTCTAGAAAACTATTTTGTCCCAATACACGACGAACAGAAATCTGTCACGAAAATATTAGTAGCACCATCATTTGTTATTAGATATATATCTATTAAATACGACTTAAAATAAAGATTAGAAAACTGATGTTTGATAAATTTTCCATGATACAAATCCAAGGTTTCCCCCAGAAGACTTGCTAAGCCCGGTGGTTGGGTGCCGTCAGCGGGCTAAAAATGATTAAAGTTGACAGGAAATTTGAAAATATCACTTGATAATTATGAGTTATTAGAAGATTAATATCTGAACATCAATTATAACGTCGTAAAAAATGCAAACATTAAAAAAAAAACTTAAATTTGCAATGCTAAGCCCGGTGAGGGCACAAGGAAAGCCTGGTGGCCCGCCAGGCTTATAATACACTGGAGGAAACCCTGAAATCTATAAACAGTTTAGTTTCTGTTAAGTTCTGTTAAGATACAAGAAGGGGCGAATTTCTATCTATATTGGTCAATCGTTTTATTTTAAATATGCTGTGGGAGCCATAGTTTGACGACTGTTATAAATATCACCACGTTTTACGAACAGAGGGGATTAGTTCAGTTTTTGTCGCTTCTTTTTATGAACTGCAGCGGCTGCAGTGTGCCACAATAAAGGTACAATAAAGCTGATAAACAGGTGAAGAACCAAACTAGACAGAACCACTTCTGACTGTTTGCCAAGCCAAACATCCAATAAAAGTTCCACCAAACTACTACTGAGGCACTGGGGTCATGTTTCTTGACACAGGCAAAAGAAGGTTCAATGTCCAAACTTATTGATTGTTCTTGGTGATTTATTTTTCTCTTTCACCAAACAATTACAGAGATCAAACTTTCATTTGTTCTCATGCTATCTCTCTTAAAAACCATCGGCCCCAAACCCAAATGCCTGCTGGTCCTTCACCAGGCCCCTACACTTATAGAAAGTGGACTGACCCACATTACTTCCTGTCTAAATTTAGAAAATAAATAAGAAAAATAATAAAACTAAAAATAAATAAAATCAACAATTATCAACCTACAAATAAACTCTGTAAATAATACAAAAAATAGAAATTTAAGAATAAAGTAACAAAATTCAAATGGATAAAGAAATAACGAAAAAATAACTCCAACCACTTTTGTTTCGGTTTTTCTTCTCTGTATGTCGGTATTACACAACCACAACGGTATTACACAACCCGTTGCCATGGCAACCAACAGACAACAGCTCAATGAGCAGATAGAGCAGAGATTCCCGATCAGGGGAATCAACACCACAAAAACTAACATTTCCCACACAAAAAAGTAGCAAAAACACTAAAACAGAACATTCAGTCTGTTACATTATGCTGTCAGGCTTAATGTCTATATTGTCATTAATATATTTTTGCCTTAACACAGCGGGGGTTGATTAGCTGATTTAAACAGCTGCTTTACTGATGACTTGGTGTGCGGGTTTACCTGTTTACCTGTACGGAACCAAAACACTGAACAGCACAGCACATGTTAAGGTTATCAAAGTCAATAGAGAAGGTTGGCAACAGTTAGGCTAGCATAACTGACCCACTGCTCATTTGTTCAATGTTTTCTTTAAATTTAAACGTTTTCCTCACCTGTTAAATCTGAAGCCTATGTTACCATTATCTATGGTTGAATTAACTGCTAAACATTGCATTCGTTGTTCTGATTCTTTGCGTGATTGTAGTAGTTTCCTGACCACCGATATTCCTGACCAATGGACGGCAATGGCGCACGATAAGTCACGTCATGTCCAGTAATATATCCATCAATGCTCTGTCCTTCTCTCGCACTTCCCGCTACTTAGCAGTAGGTGTCAGGTTACATTGTGTTGCATTCAATGTTGTCGGAAAAAAGAGATTCATGCGCTTAATGTCCGATTTCCCACAACTATTTATTAAATTCATTGTCGCTAGCTGGGGTGGCAACAAGGGTGGCAAGGCTCTCATTTGGGGTGGCAAATGCCGCCCCAGTAGATCCGCCCCTGACCACATCCATGTCCATTGCATGGAGCTGCTTTAAAAAAAAAAAAAAAAATCTGTTCCATTAAATTTTTTAATTACTTTATGCAATGTTGTTGAGTTAATGTGAAGACCACATAAAGTTTGGCTATTTTTCTTGTTGAACCCTAAAATAATCCTTTCAGTACTTTAGCTTTCTGTAAATGTTCTGTTCTTTTTTTGTGGAGCACCTTTGAGCGTTTTAACACTTTGCACTTTTGCAGCTTTTGATTAAAGCTTAATGTGCAGCTTCAATCAAGCTTTTTGCACATACTAAGAGTAACCCAACTCTTGGTATGTAAACATAAGTATGTTGTACAACTGCAACAACTGTCCCCTGTGAAACAAATGATCTCACATGGAAGAAAACCAAAGGTTTAATTTTACATGAAATAAATGAATCAAGGCATGAATACACCTTGAGTGGAATCTGTGGCTTTACTTTGCATTTGTGTTGGTGTTGTAATATGCTTATGCTTTGTTATATCTAACAGCAAACGGTGGAATGTTTGGTAGGGCCTGAGAATTAAACTCTTTCTTGCTCATCAAAATTGATCATCTTAACAGTTACAAACCCAACATACACCCAATGTTCCTGCTTTCCAGCAGAGTCACTTATGACAAGCTTTTCTCTTCACTTTGAAACATCCCTATCCAGCCATTAAAGTAGCAAAGTGTCCTGAAGCTGTGAGACTTTTTTTTATTTATTTAGATTTTATCAGCTTTATAAAAGTCAAAAAGTGAAACTGCACCACATCTGCACATCCTTCCTGTGCTTTTTGACTTCCAACTGCTCTGATGGACGGGGAACACCATTTGAACTCACTCTCTTCCGTCTTGTAGAAAGCGGTGTACACAAGTACACGCAGAGATCTTTTCCTTCCTTTCTTTTCTATTTTTAGGGACTGTCTGCACCCGAGTCTGAACGCACTCAGTGAGCAACGGAGGAATGGACGGCTGTGACCTCAGAGGAAGGGAGGTTTTGTGTGTGTGTGTGTGTGTGTGTGTGCGTGTATGTGCATGTGTGTGCGTGTGTGTTTGTTTGCGTTGTTGTCATCAATACAGATTTATTAGTAAACAAACATATCGAGATCTTTATGTCAAATCATAAAATGACAAAAATGTCATTTAAAGTGTGCTACTTGGTGAATATTTTCCAATAAATCTAAAAGCCAGGGGTGAAAAGCAGCTTTGAGGGTTGATTTCCATATTAGAACAAATGACAGAAATGGAAAATAATGGTTCTTGTTTTTTAAGTCACTCAGCCATGTGTGCTGTATAGCTCCTCCTCTGTCAGACTCATAGTAATATTGTGCCTCCATCATCTGTCCATCTGCCACAATAACTTCCTTCCTTCCGTTCCTTCCAGAAAATGCAGATGGATGAGAATAATTATCTTATTAAACCTCAAAACACTCGTATTGTCCTGCTTTGTGTTGAGGCTGCAGAACAACACTGATATGGAGCGAACGCTGGCTGAACCAAAGGGTTTTAACAATAAAAACTAATCAGGCATACCCTCATCTGCTAACTTTCCTCTCTCCCTTTCTTCTGCACTTTGATGTTGGAACAAACTTTCTCTGTCCTCCCCCTCATTCAGCTCTCTGGGTTCCTTCTCTCACTGTTTGTAATACTGAACCCACTGACATTTGGTGCGCCATGTCTTCTCTCAGTGCTGTTTGGTTGTGAGTGCATTAGTATGTCAGTTGGGGTATAGGGTGGTGGTGTATGGATGCTGTGGTCAGCACAAGCCTCCACTGGAAAGTGTGAAAATCCTAGCCTGATGCTTCCACAAACAGGTTTTAACACCCAGCAATGTTTTACCAATGTGCACATACGCATTACCTCACTTCCTGGTGTGTTTCTTTGCCTTTTATTTCAAAACAATTATTCTGATTCCATTATACTTATCTGTGTGTGTCTGTGTGGGTGTATTTGCGTGTACTTGCATATAGTACATGAAGGGGACCAACATGACCACCTAATTTGAAATTGACCCGCAATAGCACAACATCTTGATATATACCTGTAAGTTTCTTAAGTCACTTCTTATTTTCATGTTCATCCTGATGTAAATCATAAAACCACCGGCATAAAATAATGACTATCACTGCAGCGGATGTTCCACCCCATCCATGAGAGTAAAGCGACGTGCCGTGGTGGGCGTCCCTTATTTTAATTTCTGAAAGGTGGCAACCCTAGTTGAGGGAGCGGTGAGATTAATTTGTATTTGTGAACAAAGAATTATATGCGCCGTTTACATACTGCCCAGCGTGTGGCTCTCTGTCTTCCCAGCAAAGTTTATGTACAGGTCCTTCTAAAAAAATTAGCATATCATGAAAAAGTTCTCTGAACGAGCAATGAACCTAATCTGACTCAACGAAGTAACTCTAAACATCTGCAAAAGATTCCTGAGGCTTTTAAAAACTTCCAGCCTGGTTCATTATTCAAAACCGCAATCATGGGTAAGACTGCCGACCTGACTGCTGTCCAAAAGGCCATCATTGACGCCCTGAAGCAAGAGGGTAAGACACAGAAAGAAATTTCTGAACGAATAGGCTGTTTGCAGAGTGCTGTATAAAGGCACCTCAGTGGGAAGTCTGTGGGAAGGAAAAAGTGTGGCAGAAAGCGCTGCACAACGAAAAGAGGTGACCGGACCCTGAAGAAGATTGTGGAGAAGGGCCGATTCCAGACCTTGGGGGACCTATGGAAGCAGTGGACTGAGTCTGGAGTAGAAACATCCAGAGCCACCGTGCACAGGCGTGTGAAGGAAATGGGCTACAGGTGCCGCATTCCCCAGGTCAAGCCACCGTTGAACCAGAAACAGCGGCAGAAGGGCCTAACCTGGGCTACAGAGAAGCAGTACTGGACTGTTGCTCAGTGGTCCAAAGTACTTTTTTCGGATGAAAGCAAATTTTGCATGTCATTCGGAAATTAAGGTGCCAGAGTCTGAAGGAAGACTGGGGAGAAGGAAATGCCAAAATGCCAGAAGTCCAGTGTCAGTGATGGTCTGGGGTCCCATGTCAGCTGCTGGTGTTGGTCCTCTGTGTTTTATCAAGGGCAGGCTGAATGCAGCAGCTATCAGGAGATTTTGGAGCACTTAATGCTTCCATCTGCTGAAAAGCTTTATGGAGATGAAGATTTCATTTTTCAGCACGACCTGGCACCTGTTCACAGTGCCAAAACCACTGGTAAATGGTTTACTGACCATGGTATTACTGTGCTCAATTGGCCTGCCAACTCTCCTGACCTGAAACCCATCTGTGGGATATTGTGAAGACAAGACCCAATACTCTGGATGAGCTTAAGGCTGCTATCAAAGCATCCTCGTGACACAGACACAAAGTGGAAGAGCTACTAAAGGCAATTATCAGCATTTAACCTAATCTCTCGTTTGTTGTGCATCTCTGCATAGTGCAGCGGATTTAATTCATCATGCAGGGCCAGTCCAATGCTGTATGAGGCCTTGGGCAGAATTTGACTTAATCCTTGTGCATGCAAGGACTGGGGCAGACGTAGAGGACTGTGGTAAATAATACAAGTTTTACAGGTGTGGGGTCGGTTGGATCCCATTTCTAAATACGAGTTAAGAACCCCTCTTGCTGCTAAAAACATCAGCATCTCTAACAGCTTCTGTGTTAGATTTAATCTGGGACAGGGAGAGTAGTTTAATTGGTCAACCTAAAAAGCAATTGGTTACAGTTTACTAATTTGTATTTGTGAACAAAAAGAGCTCAAACTCAGAGATTAAACTCAGCATCAGATTGTTGCTGTAGTAACAAAACAATCTATGAATACTGTTCTTTGAAGTTTTACAAAGTAAACTTGCCAGCTCCTTTAACACCATTGGGAATCTCAATAAATATGTTACATTTATTCATCTGTGGTTTGTGTTAAAATTAGAAATGTGCCAATCAGGTTTTTTTCTGCCGATTCCGATCACCCATGAAGGCCAATCACGGCCGATCACCGATACCAATCACATAATTTTTTTAATCATAAGCACAACCAGTTACATTATGTGGAAAAAGGAACCATGAATTCACCTTAATTTAGACAAAAACTTGTTTTTAATAACTTTTTCCAAGAAAAAAACAAAACAAAATAGGCATTGTGCAAATTGTACTGCTAAAGCTAATACTATCTTTAACAGATTGAAAACATAGGCTCTGATAGGCTTCACATGGAACGTGAACACCTTCGAGCTGATAAAAAAGGCCCAGCAAAGACCATACTTCCTGAGGGTTCTCAGGAAGAATAACATCAAGGAGAAACTGCTGGTGTCCTTTTACAGGTGCTCCATAGAGAGCATACTGACTTATTGTATCTGCGTAAGTTATAACAGCACTGTGGCTCAAAGGAAAGCTCTACAAAGGGTTGTGAATACAGCCCAAAAAATCATTGGCTGTTCTCTCCCCTCACTGGAGGACTTGCACAGTGACCGCTGTCTAAAAAAAGGCACAACTCATCACAAAGGACACTTCTCATCCTGGATATTCTCTGTTTACACTGATGCCTTCAGGCAGACGATACAGAGCAATCAGAACAAGAACCAACCGATTCAGAGACAGTTTTTATCCTACAGCAATAACAAAACTAAATGCAATCAAATAACCATTAATCATTATCAATAATGTGTGTGAGAATGTGGTTATTCTTATTCTTATTTATTAGTTTTATTTTATCACCTACTTGTTATGTATTTCTTACAGTTTATGTAAAGTGTGACACAAGTTTTTCTTTCTTTTAGCATATGCACTGACTTAAGGCACTTTTTAAATTTTGTTGTTCTTGTGACAATGACAATAAAGATTTAAAGAAAGATTTAGTTAGATTATTTAATTTGTTCGCATCTCAAGATCAGCTTGGTCTTTGCCTGATTTCTAATTATGCTTATGTTAGATCTGCAGAATAATTTCTCATCCAACAACGTGATGCTTCCTCTGCTGGAAAATGTTTCAATGTTTGTATAATGTTCGTATTTTGTCTAAGTCTAAATATGAACTTTTATTACACTTTTCAAAGAACTGAACAAAATACAGATTTTAAAATCTACTCTGTTGATGAAATTGCTTAGAATACTCAATTAAACCAAAATTTTCACACATGACTGTTTCTTCTTCGTCAACAGATTGATCTGGAGCCGGAGGGGAGAGTCTTTGTTGTTGTTGACTTATCAGGATCTTCCAGTGAAGGTAAGTTCATCACGGTGTGGATCTGCTAACAGAAGCTGTTGTTGTTGACTTATCAGGATCTTCCAGTGAAGGTAAGTTCATCACGGTGTGGATCTGCTAACAGAAGCTGTTGTGTAATTGTCCTATATTTTGGATTGAGTGCTTATTTCTTGCTTATTTCTTTGAGTTACCTGCTGATGGAGTCATTTAAATAATAGTTTCAGTCTTGCTCTTATTGCTTTCCATGGCTTCTTGTTTTATGAAAAATGATTCCAACCGGTTTCAGAAGCACAGCAAATGCAACTTGCAATAGTTGCAACATCTTGCATTAATTTTGAGGTTTCCATTGACTCATCGAGGCGTCGTGTGTGTTTGTACATTATGGCACGGCTTTATATGCCTTATTATTTGTCTTATTTTAACACCCTATGAAGAATAGATGACTTGACCTTTTTGTTCTTTTATGGTAAATTTAATTTGTAATATTAAATTTCGAAAATGTACAACTCATAGGAAATTTTGTTATAGTATAAAATAAAACCAATTCATCTTTCATTCCTGATGCATACAAAAGCTACTTTATGTGGCTCTAGGTTAATTTAATTTATCTATTTACTACCGATCTGAAGATGAATAATTACTGAAATAAAAATATGAAATAGACATAGTCTTAAATACTAAAGCTAGCATTACCATTTCTTAACATGCTCTCATCTATGGAGAGCCATTCCAGCCAAAATTAAATAAATAAATAAATGGGTGAAATAAATAAAAATGAGTAAAATAAATCAAAAATGAAGAAAATGAGTGAAATAAAAAAATTGTTGAATAAATAATTTAGCTTTTTCATTAACCCAATTTTTCATTTATTTTTCATATTATCAATTTCTCAATTTCCTTTTTTTCATTAATCTATTTTTCATTTAACCATTTTTCATTAATCAATTTTTCATTTAACAATTTTTTTAACTTAGCTTTTTCATTAACCCAATTTTTCATTTATTTATTTTTCATATTATCAATTTCTCAATTTCTCTTGTTTAAATAATAATTACTGAGATTATTAATTTTGTTGGGCCATTAATTTGAACACGTTTTGTTGATTTTATCCTTAATAAGATGTATTGGATCAGAGGACGTGCTGGTCTCAACATCCTGGAGGCGTTCAGTTTGTCACCTACTGCCGAGATCAACTCAAAACCTTCCACTATCGTAATTGAGCCCTATTGATTAAATATGACTGTAGTTGGAAAACAAACAAATTCTTTCAGCCCGATGCTCTGTAGAGCTGCCTCTGGATATTGCAGTTCACTTACGATGTACAGTAAAGTCTGCTCCTTATAGTTGGATCACAGCTGGTAGCTACGAAGGTGTCCCGAGCCTTCAATCGTAAGCCATGGAAAAAGGAAATTGAAAAATTGTTAAATTAAAAAATAGATTAATGAAAAATGGGTAAATAGATAAAGGGATAAATGAAAAATGGACAAATGAAAAATAGATAATGAAAGATAAATAAATGAAAAATAGAAATTGAGAAATTGATAATCTGAAAAATAAATAAATGAAAAAATTGGGTTAATGAAATAGGGAAATTGAAAAGTGGTTAAATGAAAAATAGATTAATGAAAAATGTATAAAGGATAAATGAAAAAGAGATAAATGAAAAAGAGAAATTGAGAAATTGATAATATGAAAAATAAGTAAATGAAAAATTGGGTTAATGAAAAAGGTAAATTAAAAAATGTTTACATGAAAAATAAATGAATGAAAAATAGATTAATGATAAAACGGAAATTGAGAAATTGATCATATGAAAAATAAATAAATGAAAAATTGGGTTAATGAAAAAGCTAAATTATTTAACAATTTTTTTATTTATTTCACTCATTTTCTTCATTTTTGATTTATTTTACTCATTTTTTATTTATTTCACACATTTATTTAATTTTGGCTGAAATGGCTCTCCATACTCATTAAGGCAAAAGTGTTGGTGTTTACATCAGAGATTTAAACAGTTGTTTATGCTACATTAATTATATATATCTGAAAATATTATTGCTTAATTACATTCTTCAAAAACTAATATTTTTTATGAAATAGTGGAAACTGCATTATTTGCTTATACTTTTGCATAGATACATTTAAAAAATAATAATATTCTAAATGACTTCATAAATGTAAAAGTTTCTGTTCTGCAGTATAGCTTACCACCATCAGTCTGTGTCTGAAAGGGAGACTGATTGATTGCAGTGTAAAGTGCTTTTTAGTCACCAGACTTGACAAAGCACTGAACAGGCCGTGGTCATTCACCATTTTATCAACCTTTTTTCAGCTAGCTAACAATAAGCTACTCCCACTTAGTTCAACATTTTTAAAAATCTTTACGTTTTAGTATATATATATTAGAGGTGTACCGATCGATCGGCCACCGATCATAATCGGCCGATTTCCGTGAAAAAGTGTATGATCGGTGATCGCCGATCACCGTCTCTTGTTGCCGATTACACAAACCGATCACCTGCATCTCATTTCGCAGCCTGCCTGTGAAGCTGGTCTCCTCTTTCCTTCACACTGAGCAAACGCGCAGCAACAAATCCTAAGCGATGTGAAACTATAACGCACTGAGTGAATGGGGAAGTTTGCGTGTTGTGGCGGAAAATTGAAGCACGTGGGGTGAAGCGGGTCAAAATGCATCAACACGACGAATCTAATATGGCATACAAACAATGCCATACTTGACGGAGTTTGGCTACATCGAGGCTCACTGCAGTAAAAAAGACATACGGAGCGATCAGATAGCAGGTCAAGTAGCGCACAGCTACAAACACTCACACGGATTACCATGACGGTCAGAAAGCTAAACAAATAACCCGCAAAATTATTTAAGTCTTCGAGTTGCAATGTAAGACGCTGGTTCTACTCTCGCTGTTGAACCGCCGCTACGCGCTACAGGTAGTAATATTTCACAGACGGAGCACCACTTCTGCTCCACCTGGTAGTGACTCTCACACCGAACCTCTGCTTAAAGCTGCAGCATCTAACTTAAAAAATACATTTTACAAACGTTAAAACTTTTGCTGACCTAACATGAGACAAATAATCTCTGAAAAAATAATCGATCTCCTCCCTGTTCTGCATAATTACTCTGCTCAGTCAGAAACAGTCAATCAGAACTAGCACTAATCAGCTAGCCGCCATGCTAACAAGAAGTTTTCATTCAGTAACTCAGGATTGTTTATTGTAATGGAACCTGTTTTTACCTTTAAATGTTAAGTTTTATACTTGAATTTTTTTGGCAATGTTGAGATGTGGTTTATTTTGGCTATTTGCATTATTTAGCCTCTTCAGAGCCTTCATATGTTATCAATCTGTTAAAGATAGTATTATCGATAGCAGTACAATTTGCACAATGCCTGTTTTGTTTTTTTCTTGGAAAAAGTTATTAAAAACGAGTTTTTGTCTAAATTAAGGTGAATTCATGGTTCCTTTTTCCATATAATGTAACCAGTTGTGTTTATGATAAAAAAATTTGTTTAAAAATAATTATGTGATCGGTATCGGTGATCGGCCCCCATGGGTGATCGGTATCGGCAGGAAAAAACCTGATCGGCACATCTCTAATATATATATATATATATATATATATATATATATATATATATATATATATACATATATGCAGTGGTGGGAAGTAACGAAGTACAAGTACGTCGTTACTGTACTTAAGTACAATTTTCGTGTATCTGTACTTTACTTAAGTAGATTTAATAATGGATACTTTCTACTTTTACTCCACTACATTTTACAGTAAGTATCTGTACTTTCTACTTCACTACATTTCTACAAAACTGTTGCGTTACTCCTTACATCCAAGTCTCGTTGCTCTTTTTTTCCGTTAAAATGTGAAGTTCAGGGATTTAAGGTGGCGCCGTAAAATCCGAGCAATAACGTGACTTAGTGTCTGTTGTCACCCATCGGCTCCACCTTTACTCGCACGCGGAGCTCCAGACATGCGCAGTGGTTTCCTCTGAGCGGCAGTAATATAATAGCGCTGCATAAATCATAAGATATGGCGACATGTAAAATCAGCAGCGCTTCGCTTTCACAGACGGCGGGACTTCGTCCAACTTTTAGCGTCACTTGGAAGGAAAGCTTAAAGAAAGGTAAGATCTGTGGACGTGATGCTAGCAAAGCTAGCTGTACAGAGAGACATGTTGCATCTGCGATGAAAAACAGTTGTCACTCATGCGCTGAATTACTGTGTGGAGGTGTTGACTGACATGTCGCAGATATGGGACAACGCTGTGACCAAAGTGCAATATAGTGGTGACATTCAGGAACGACCTGATTCTTCTGGACGGATCTTGACCAAGTCCTGTAGTTCTGAAGCCTCACTGAGAGCCGTTCTTTGTTCTTGTAATGCTCTGCGTACACTGCAGTAGCTATTTTATTTCATTGAAATATCTTTATATTGGCGAATAAATAAAACAAGAACGTAGCAACACAGAGCATGCTCATTGCTCTTTGTTTTCGTCACCTGTCATGGTGGCAGACGTTGCAGCAGGAGGGAGGATGAGAACAGTCACGGTGCTCCTCCTGCTTGGTTACTTCTTGCTTATTGGGCCTTGGACAGTGTTTATAGTTGAGCGTTGTTAATTGCTATGTTTAATGGTGCAGACAATTATTATTTCTGACATTGGCAATATGGGCAACCGCACAGGGCTTTATTTTTTTAGGGATGGCAGGAGACCTCTGTGTATTGGGGCACAGAGATGAAAGCAAAACAGAATGAAGAAGAGTTTGAATTGTCACTGGTTAAATTTATTTCAGCTCTAAGTATTTCATATCTAGCTGTTTTGATGGGAAAGTGGATCTTTCAGATCAATTTGAGAAGCAATTTTGATAGGTAAATTTAATGTTATTGTCATGTAGCACGGGATGCTGGTTTTGATTTGGTCTTGGGTTCGGTGGTCTAGACTACAACTCTGCTACTTGGCTCCTTGGTTCCATGTCCTCCTCTGCCAGTTGGATTTCTTTCAAAATAAATGTGTGGGAAAAAAAGTGAAGTTCATGTTATGTTAGGACAGGAGACGAGATGTTTCCATCCCTGAAATGATGATGCATAGAATCACATATCTAAGTCTAAACTATGCTACAGAGTAAACACAATAAAAACAGGTTTTATCTGTGGCATTGTTCATTAAAATGACACATTATTGATGTATTGAAATTAAATACGATCGGTACACTTAATGATATTAGCGATTAGGTAATGCATTCAGCAAGTACTTTTACTTTTAATACTTAAGTATTTTTAAAAGCCAGTACTTTTTTACTTTTACTTAAGTAAAATGTTAATGTGGTACTTTGACTTTTACTTAAGTACATTTTTGTCTGTGTATTTGTACTTTTACTTAAGTAAATTTTTTGAGTACTTTCTCCACCACTGTATATATATATATATATATATATATATATATATATATATATATCTTGTATCCTCCCTCTCTTTTTCCTCCCCCCACGCTCCCTCCTCCACACCGACACACCTCCCAGTCTTTAGCCTTCCCTCTGACAGCAGTCGCGCAAGGCGGAGGGGTCTGTGATGCCGCTGATTTTCTCCCTAAAGACATCCACAGATTGGATTGGCTGGGAGGGCTGCAGCTTGAACTAAGTCATCACATTTAATTTGGCCTTTTTTTTTCCTCCTTCCTCTTCCTCACTTCTTCAGTCATTTTCTCTCCTCGGACGAAAGGAGGAAATAAACAACTTTTCAGCATATCAACCGTACACATTTATGGTTGATATGTATTGTTTATCAACCATACAATTGTTTACCAACCATTGTATGGTTTGTCATGTCATACAATATTACACACACACACACCCACACAAATGTTTATGTATATATGTGTGTGTGTGTAATATTGTATGGTATGACAAACAATGGTTGATAAAATTGTATGGTTGATAAACCATACAATATCTTAAAAAAAGTAATTCTGGATGTTTGCACACAATAATATGTGGGACTGAATCTGTGGAAGAAAAGGGCAGAGAGGAGAAGGGTGCGGTGATAAACTGATTAGTAAAGTAGTGTGTTCTCTAATGGAGTGCTTACATCATTGCAGAAGAGGGACAGAATGAACAGCAGGCCAGCTCAGGATGACAGAAATATCCACTTCATGGTTTCTTTTTAAACTAGTTCTGGACTTCTGTGACCTTTATCGTGCCTCTACTCCTTTTACTGCACATCCCACTGTGGACAGGAGTGAGATCTGGTGAAATAGCACTCGTATGTGTTTGGCATAGCAGAGAGCAGATGGTTGAAAAGTCAGTCCGTAGAGCTGCATGCAACCTATTAAATTTAATACACACTTAGAAATCACAGGCACAGCAGGATAATAAACTACTGCCTTTGGTTAAAAGCTCTAGAAAAACTTTTGGCCAAGCTGTTCTCAACTAGGAAAGGATTATTGTCAAAACAAGTAAAATTTTAATTGAGCTTAATGCAATAGATTAAATGTTGTCCCGGCCATTTAAATGGAATTACAAAACTATATTTTTGGTTTGTTTGAAGATTTTCAAGACACAAAAGATGAGAGAGAAAAATAGGAGTAAAAAAGGTGAAAATTGTAACCAACAGTGGTGGTCCTTAGCATGACTTGGGCCCTGGGCAGAAAAAAGCAAAATGTAGTCGCCTAAAATGTGAACTTGAGTCCAAACCCATGCTACACTTTCTTAGTAGCTGCACAAACACATGGGGCAAACATATAAAATAAGATTTATTTAAGCCAAGCCCCAGTAATTTGTTGCATGTGGTGGGAAGAAATACTGTACAGGTAGAAGAAAATGTAGCAAACATGGACACAGAATTCTTGTTTGGTTTGTTTTTTGGTTTTTCTGTTTCATAACACCATCCTAGAAATAAAACAGTCCATCCATCCATCCATCCATCCATCCATCCATCCATCCATCCATCCATCCATCCATCCATCCATCCATTTCCTTCCGCTTATCCAGGGTTGGGTCGCGGGGGTAGCAGTTTAAGAAGGGAGGTCCAGATTTCCCTCTCCCCAGCCACTTGTTCCAGCTCCTCCGAGGGAATCCCAAGGCATTCTCAGGCCAGCCAAGAAACAGTCCCTCCAGCTTGTCCCGGGTCTTCCCCAGGGCCTCCTCCTCGTGGGACATGCCCGAAACACCTCACCAGGGAGGTGTCCAGGAGGCATCCTGACCAGATGCCCGAGCCACCTCAACTGGCTCCTCTCGACATGAAGGAGCAGTGGCTCTACTCTGAGTCCCTCCCAGATCACAGAGCTTCTCACCCTATCTCTAAGGGAGAGCCCAGCCACACTGCGTAAAAAGCCCATTTCGGCCGCAAGTATCCAGGACCTCGTTCTTTCGGTCATAACCCAAAGTTCATGACCATAGATGAGGGTAAGAACGTAGATAAAACAGCCATATTGCTTTTTTATTTTTCTGTTTGTAAAACCTAAATGAAAAAAAAAGTTAAAATGTAATATACAGTTGTGGTTTTAATATGTAGTGATACATATCGTTTCCAGTGAGAGTTGGACTCCGCCAAGGCTGCCCTTTGTCACTGATTCTGTTCAATACTTTTATGGACAGAATTTCTAGGCGCAGCCGAGGTGTTGAGGGGATCCGTTTTGGTGGCCTTACGATCTCATCTCTGCTTTTTGCGGATGATGTGGTCCTGTTGGCTTCATCAGATCGTGATCTGCAGCTCTCACTGGAGCGGTTTGCGGCCGAGTGTGAAGCAGCCGGGATGAGGCTCAGTGCCTCCAAATCCGAGGCCATGGTCTTGAGCCGGAAATGGGTAGAGTGCCTTCTCCAGGTCAGGGGGTCTGTGGTGAAAAGAGAGCTGAGTCAAAAAGCGAAGCTCTCGATTTACCGGTCGATCTACGTTCCCACCCTCATGTATGGTCATGAGCTTTGGGTCATAACCGAAAGAACAAGATCACGGATACAAGCGGCCGAAATGGGTTTCCTCCGCAGGGTGGCTGGGCTCTCCCTTAGAGATAGGGTGAGAAGCTCGGTCATCCGGGAGGGACTTGGAGTAGAGCCACTGCTCCTCCACATCGAGAGGAGCCAGTTAAGGTGGCTCGGGCATCTGGTGAGGATGTCTCCTGGACGCCTCCCTGGTGAGGTGTTCCAGGCACGTCCCACCGGGAGGAGGCCTCGGGGAAGACCCAGGACACGCTGGAGGGACTGTCTCTCAGATGGCCTGGGCACGCCTTGGGGTTCCCCCGGAGGAGCTGGAAGAAGTGGCTGGGGAGAGGGAAGTCTGGGCCCCCTTTCTGAAGCTGCTGCCCCAGCGACCGGACCGCAGATAAGCGGAAGAAAATGGAAGGATGGATGGTTATGGCTGTTTGAGAAAATGATATTTGCCAAATATTCCCTTTTTGCCTCTTTAACTGTGCTCTGGTAGAGACGCCAACAGTATTTTAAAATCTGAAAAGTAACCTGCAATTTATCCTTTTTCCCCTGCGTTCAACACGACGGCATTCTTTCCTTACAGCACGAGTTCTGTCATTAAACCAAGGCTCAGGTTCAATCCTTGGCTGCCTGGTTTTTAATGGAGCAACCGAGTCCAGAATGGCTTGACAGGAAGAATAGAACCAGGACCAGAGCTCTTCTGTATCAGAGTGGAGGAAGTCAGATGATCCACAGAGCTGAAGAAAAGCAGTAGAGAACTGAGTGGCCGTGGAAGGGTTAATAATCTGACAGCGCCGAACAGCAGCAGAAGTTTTAACTGCAGTAGGTGTCAAACTAACACTGAATAAAACAGGCAGGTGATCCGAGAACACAGAGTAACACATTTCCAGGTTAGTCACAGGCAGACCGCAGGAAATAACCAGGTCCAGTGTATGTCCGTGCTCATGTGTAGAGCCGGATACGGCCTGTACCAGGTTAAAGGAGTCCAGAAGGCTTAAAAAGTCCTTTACCAGAGGCTTATCAGGACAACACACGTGTATATTGAAGTCTCCAACAATAAGAACATGTTCATAGTTAATTATAATCGCAGCTAAAAGTCAGAGAAGTCACTTATAAAATCCTTATTATATTTTGGGGGCCGGTAAACGACAGCACAGAAAACTGGGTTTACGTGTCTCAACTCAAATGACGTAAACTCAAAGAATCAAAGAATGACGTCTGTCGAAAAACACTGCTTACATTTGTAGTCCTGTTTGTAAACAGTCGCTGTGCCTCCCCCTCTCCCTGAAGCCCGTGGTGAATTAAAATAAGAACAGTCCGCTGGTAAAAGCTCAGATAGAGCACTGGACTCACCAACACTCAGCCACGTCTCAGTCACACTCAGAAAATCCAGGTTTTGGTTACTGAAAAAGTCCCGAAGAATAGGATTGGCGTTTATCGGGCCAATCCTGACAGGAGCTGGATCCTGGGCTTCAACAAGTCTGGAAACTCGGCACAGCGGTCTCAGGTTTTGGAGACACTGTCGGCGCATGTTGAGCCGGGAAGGGCAATGGCGGCGGTGTAGAGGGGCTTCAACGCCGACCACGGGCACCAAGCAGACATCAATGGGATCCAAGAAACGGCGAGGCACCCAAGAGCCTAGAAATGATCCATGCGATGATTGGGTAAAAGCAGAACAGTGGGTCAGATAAAACTTCAGCTTCACCAGCCGGCCGCTTCGTCTACTGCAACGACGACGACATCTCCACTGTGAAAGCAGCGCAGAAACCCGGAACAGGTGACTCCTAATCTCCGACAGAAGCGGGGGCAAGGATTGTTGGCCAGCAACATCAAATAACACCATATCATGGACCAAAGTTTGGAAGTCCAGTAGTGTGTTGTGATTATACACCAGCAGAGATTCAGTTCCATAGATGACACAAGTCAGAAACAGTATAAACATAAACAAACGTGAGAATGACAGACGAGCAGCCACACACACCGGCGCCATCTTGTCTAAATGATGCTGTATAATAATTGTAAAAACTAAAGGTAACTACTTCGCGGATTCCACTTATCCCGGGTTATTTTCGGAACGTGTTATGGAAATTTCATTATCAAGGAATGAGAATCTGTTTCAATAATAAGAGAAAGATTAATCTTTGTCTTTAAGTTTCTTTATTTGAAGGCAAAAGCGTTCGAAGACCCTTCTCACTGAGCGCAGTCAGTAGAAGAGCCCTGAGCAACACACATCACATCGTTATATAGTCACAGCAAGACAAAGACCCTCCCAAAGTCTGATGTTATCTCTACTGCCAGATGGCCACATAAACACCCTGACCCCCTCCTCATGAACTATCTCTCACCTCTTGGAGGAGATGATCTTATGGCAGGAAAGAGAACTGATAAGGATTTCAGGAGGAACTTCTAACACTTCTTTGTCAGTTCATGGGTTCAGGTCAAACAGGGTACAAACTACATTCCACACATCAGTCCTTTAAGACAACTATCAGATCAAGCATTTTACCCAAGATGCCTTCAGGTCTCTTCTGCTATCACAGCTGTAGAAACATCTTAACATTATTTGCAAACTTATTTAATGGACAAACACATCTTGCAGAAAAAAACAAAGCAGATATTATAAGTAAATGAATGGTAAAAAGTATCATCAGTTCCTTCAAGAATGAATTAAGACTGAAAATGAAATTTTCTATTACAAACGCAACCCCCGCAAAAAACGAGGGATCACTGTACACCAGTCGTTGGTCATTTGCAACTAAGCAGCACACAAGATGAGTAAGGTAAGGTAATTTTATTTATATAGCACATTTTCAGCAACAAGGCAATTCAAAGTGCTTTACATGAGTTAAAATGTAAAGCACATGGAGTACCATGTGGGGTCTCTAAAAATGTTAAGGACTCTGACAAGTCTTTCTTCTCCAAAGGAAGGGTGTGAGACCCTGATGACCTAACCTGTCAATAACTAGGTTGGCAGTTGTAAGACCAAGGTGTGAGCAAAAATACATGTACCATTCCATCTCTTCTCTAATAAGTTCAATGTGTTGCAAGGCGATAGCTGTCAGTTGCTAGACTATGGTGATGTTGCTCTCTGAAGGAGCAAGATGGAAGAAAGGGGAGGAAAGAATGTGTAAAGGGTGATGCTTCAGAGAAACAGGCTTTGGAATAGTTCTCTTGTCTGAGTGTGGAATCATCCTGTCAGGCCATGGAAAGACTTTGAACACACACACCTCGCAGCAGCAATAACAGCCAAATGAAAAATGCTGTGAAAAGGCAGTCATTTTCAAAGCTCACGACGGTTCGTGAAAATATTAATTATTTTTGTCTATGCAGATCTGATCTAATTTAGTTCATCTGCTCCGTTCAGATGTTTAGACTTGCCTTTGTTGCTGTTAGTTGCCTTTGTACTAGTTTCCTTAGGGCAGCATTCAATTTCCTGATGCTTGCCTTGGGGAAACTGTATTCTGGAGTTCAGTAGGAGAATTTTTATTTTTTTCTTAAGGTACACGAAGAAGTGAAGTCATTGCACAATTTTATCTAATCAAGAATTATCAGAAGTTAGATGTTAGTTATTGAACACTGGTGTGGCTTTACTTGGACTTTACATAAATTCCCTTTAAAGCCCTGACTGGCTATCACTGATTGCGTCTGCTTCAAATGATGTCCAGTTTTTTTTAAACATACCCAACATTCAGGGTTTCTTTGCTATGAAGGGCCTCAAACACCTAAATCCCAAAATCTACTGTTAAAGGAATGTAGTTACTAGTGATGGGTAGATGAGGCGTCATGAAGCATTTGCCTTCATTTGTATTTCGTTTGCCTTGAGGCTGCTCCATAGTACCGTAAAAGATCAATAATTATTTTGGCAAATGCATCCCGTTGACAGATTCGCTTCCTTATAAACACAATTTGGCGCCTCAGTGTCATTTTGAAACAGTTCCTGTATCGGTCACGTGACTTGCTGAAAGCAATACTCACACCAACACATGATTTGGTCTATGGGCTTGACGCATGCGCTGACCCATCACTAGTAGTTACTTCCTTCAAGCATGTTTAAAATTGATGTCTTGTTAACATGTCAGAAATCATTCTATGTTCGTATTGGGGTCTCCAAAATGAATGCAAAAAAAAAAGAAGTCTGCTGCAGCTGCCAAGACAGCTTATTTAAAATACAATTTGGTTTCTGTTTTATGGTTTTGGTTAGATAAAACTCCATTTTAAAATAAAAATTATCCAAACCCCATTACTTTTTAAAAGTCAGCGATGGGCATTTGCAGAACCATCTGCAAATGGTTCTGCACTCCAATTAGCTAACTGAAGTGCGTTAGCACAGTAGTTTTAAAAACACATGATGTAGCACCAGTTTTACATGGTCCACATCAGTATTATATTTACACTTAATTGTGACATTCAAGTTGCTCCTGTGAAGTTATTAATTTTTTTCTGAAACAGCAATGTTTTCTACCTGTACTTGATGCAGAGCAGGGTCTAATGTGTTTTGTGTAGGTGTTATTCTGACCTTCTTATTTACTATGTAACTTTGTAATTAGTTCTATGTATATTTCCTATATTTTTTGGTGATTGTTCATTTCTATTTGACTTTTAAAGCATCAATTTGAGTTTATCCATTTGTACCTCCAAATCAACCTGAAAAGACTCACACAGAGAGAGACTGGTATTAGAAAGTGTAATTGACAAAATAAAGTCTTTGCCTGCAAGAGCATCGATAGAGAGTGATGGAGAGAGTGACAGCTGGGGAATGAAACGCCTGCATGGGTGAGTGCCTGTAAAGGCATGGACAGAGAAAGATGAGAATGCCTGTAAAGGCTTCAAGAACTGCCTGCAGTGGCATCGGGGGCCTGAAAAGCTATCAAGAGGAGAGTGCCTGCCAAGGCATCAAGAGATGCCTGTAATCTCTCGATTACAGCATTGGCGTCGATAGGAGAAACAAAGTAGGAAACAGAGGCCTATGAGGAATGCACTCGGAATTCCGGAGGACTCCCTGGGACCTGACGACATCACTATTCCATCCAGTGAAGAAATGATAATTTAGTATGGGGAGGTTCTAGATATTGACTAGTCTTGCGAATTGTTTATGCTCATTTTATTCTGCTGATAAGTTTTCCTCTATTGTTACTTCTAAATCGGTCAATATTTTCATAATGCTCAAGCAATTTTGGTTTAGAATTACATTAAGACAGAAATTTTTTTTTATTTTTATTAGCAATGCCATATTTTTAAGATGTGTGATCACCTTACTCTTGAATAAGTTTAGTTGTGACAGGGGGCTGTGGGCCGTTCACTCCTTGCTATCCCAAGCAACTAGCCACACCAACCCCACCCAGATGTTTGGAACTCTAATTTTCTTCAAGTTGGCCTGCAGCTACATGTCTGCCTCATCTTGGTCTTCATGCGGTCACTGTAGAAAATATGGGAACATTTCAGCCTCCAGCAAGCCACCCTGGGGATCATCAAGGCAAGTCAAGTGACCAGTGAGATCATGATGATCAGCCTGGATCTGGTGAAGACCTGGCTGTCGATGATGAGCATGGAGGTGATGAAGAACTTCATCCAGGTCATTCTGATGTCTCTGATGGAGGCTGCAGAGGATCAAGGACCAGCAGCTGGTGTCCAGGTCCAAAGCCATGAAGCTCAGCAGGATGCCAGCAGTAGCTCAGAGCAACAAGCTGCCAAACCTGAAGAAGTTCCCTGTGACGTCTGCACTGGACCCAAACTGAAGGCCCATGCCCTGTGAGGGAACCATCGATGAGACCGTAATGAGAGGACTGTCTCTGGAACTGGTCCAGACCGGGCAAGGCGTCAAGCGGTTCTGAAAGGCCATCGGTGGCGTATTTATGGTGTTTAGTCGCATCCAGTCCATGCCAGGAGCAGAGACCATGCTTAGCAAACATGTGGAGAAGCAATGTGCTGACACTGTGGTCAACTTCCTCATCAGGATTGCCTGCCAGGTGAACGATTCCACCAACGTGGCCGAATCTCGAGGTAAGCTGCTGAAGGTGGCTGATGAAGACGTACTGAGGCTGGACATGTGGCTCCATGCTGAGCTCAAGCTGCAGTGGTTCAACAAGCTGTTAATGACTGAGGAGCAGCCGCCCAGGCCAACATCTCCAACAGATTCACCAGCCTGGAGATCCTGTGCTTTCTGCTGATTATGTTGCAGTCTCTGGCTGTCCTAGCCCACTTCAAGCTGCTGCAGTGCAGCATAGCAGCATGCATGACTTGTGGCAACACCAAGATCCTGCGGCGGTACTGGAGATATGATGTCTGGAGGAGGACAAGATCAAGTCAAGTTTCAGCAACAATGCAGTTCAAAGTGTTTTGCACCATCAAAAAACATAATACAGCAACCAGTTAGGAAACCAGCAATATGCATTACATTTTGTCAAATGTTATCATCAAAACCATCAAGCAAGTAGACATCAAGTATGTTGATCAATGTTCCAGTTACTACTAAACAAGGAAAATTATAACCTGGTGGATTCTTAGCCTTGATTTAAAGGAACTCAGTGTTTTAGCAGTTTTGCAGTTTTCTGGAAGCGTAAAGACACTATTGCAATAATCAATGTGACTAAAGATAAATACATGGATGAGTTCCTCTAATGCAGGAATATTAGTCCTCTGATCTTGGAAATGTTCTTCAGGTGATAGAAGGCCGACTTTGTAGCTGTCTTTATGTGGCTCTGAAAGTTAAGGTCAGCATTCATCACTATACTTGGTAGCTATGTAGACATTGCTTAATGCCAGGGTGATTTTCTTGGTACTTATAGTGCATCACATATGTAACATGTTGGTTTTGTTTTGCAGAGGTGGGCTCTACCAACAATGAGGAGCGGGTTTTCCGGCAGCGAATGCGACCCAGGAAGCGGCAGGGGGCTGTTCGGCGGAGGGTCCACCAGGTCAACGGGCACAAGTTCATGGCCACCTACCTGAGGCAGCCCACCTACTGCTCTCACTGCAGGGACTTCATCTGGTCAGAATCTTACTTCAAAACATTGAATTAATACATTGGAACAGTGGAGTCTTCATTGAGTTGATAAATACAACTTAATTCAAATGTTATTTTCTACCACCTGCATGTCTTTTGAAAATCAAACTCTATGGTCATTAAAATCAGATGGGAAGGGTGACGGTGTTGCAGGCAGATGAAAGGAAGCATAGTGCTTTGCACATGCTGTGTTGGAGACCAGCTGCGGCCTTTACAACAACCAGATCTTTCCTGGTTTCCTGCTTCACCCAGCTCCTCACATTAACCTGCGCCTTTTGTTTTTACACACGAGCACAGGGCGATGCTGTGAAATGGAGGGGTCACAAACAAAGCCAGCTGTGTTTGTTTCCATCCCGAAGGACTGCGTTCGCCACATTCACATGGAACTACGTAGCGTTCTGAGAGCGTTTGAAAGTTCTCCCCTTCTCAGGGGGGAGAACTTTGCTTGAGTCTCTCAGTGTTTAGACCTGCTGAGGTGAATCGACAAGAAAACACTCCAACATGTCGAATAATTGAAGGTTTACTTTCCTTTTTTTGCAAGTTGAACGCCTTTTTCTCGAGTAACTGAAACTAAAAAATGCTTGGGTAACACGTTATTTGAAGGGGTGTGCACTGACATGACACCTGCCATGAACTTTGTACCCACATTTTCTGGCACAAAGAATGTTTTTCGAAAGCTTCCTCTGTTGTTTTTGCTATATTGGTATGGATCCAGAGATGTGTTTAAGAATCCGTTAGAACTATTTTCTTGTCAAGAATAGATGACACATTATTCATTCATAGCTGTGCTTTTCTCTTCCAGAGCTGTAGCTCCAATGCCTCTTTTTGATTTGGAGAAAGTCTATGATAAAATATCTTATCTGGTAGAAAAAAAACAATAAAAAGTCAATTGTGCTTTTCTAGGTTTAATACTTTTGGATTAGTAGGTATTCTGGCAGTAAATATTGTTGCATTTGGTCACCCATCCATTTCCATTTTCTGTACACCCTTGTCCCTAATGGGGTCAGGAGGGGTGCTGGTGCCTATCTCCAGCAAAAGTTTCGAGTGAGAGGCGGGGGACAGGTTGCCAGTCTGTCGCAGGGCAACACAGAGACAGACAGGACAAAACCCCATGCACACTCACAACTAGGGAAAATTTAGAGTGACCAATTAACCCACAGTCATGTTTTTGGACTGTGGGTGGAAGCCGGAGTACCCAGAGAGAACCCACGCATGCACATGGATGTTGCATGTTGTTGACTGGACAACAACATGCAAGCTCCATGCAGAAAGACCCCAGGCCGGGAATCAAACACAGGACCTTCTTGCTGCAAGGCAACAGTTCTACCAACTGCTCCACTGTACAGCCCTGTGTTTTGTAATTTAAAGCTTAATTTATGAAATGTATATGCCTGCTTTTTGTTTTTGTCAGCAACCCTTTTCAGCATGTCTTGATAACATGTTCATCAGTCTTTGTGAGTTTTCTTTTTCTAACATGTCTGTCTTTCTGCAGGGGCGTTTTAGGAAAACAAGGTTACCAGTGTCAAGGTAATGTCCGTTTCCTTTATAATGACCTTAAAGGTACCACCAGTGACATACTGAAAGGTCAATTTGTAACTTACTTCATTCATAAATAAAGTGAACATCATTGGTGTCTTAAGAAATTAACTAACACTATTATGCAAAAGTTCACTTTTCACTTTTTATACTTTATGTAAAGAAACCAGACTTTTTAATCTTTAAGAAGGTTTTAAAAGATTTTAGGTGTTAGACGTGCTTTTTAGTTTTTCTTTGAACTTTGACTTTTGTACTTCATCAGCTTGTAATGTATGGTACTTATGTAACAAGACAATTAATTATAATAAATTCCTCCAGATTAGAGGAGTTTAGAAACTAAACACTTGGTTCTGGTTCTGTGTGTTGCTGCTACAGTTTGTACCTGTGTCGTCCATAAGCGCTGCCATGAGCTCATCATTACCAAGTGTGCAGGAATGAAGAAGCAGGACGACACAGTCGGAGAAGTAAGACGTGGTGTTTCCTACAAAAACATCATGGAACTCAAAGCTCTGTTTTTATCTCATACTTAGGGTTCTGTTTTTATTTTTTGTTAGATGTCAGTTTATTGTAGAAGTATGGAAAGCCTTCCTCACAAAATGAAGGTTTCGAGATATTTCCAGACGTATTTAACAGAGAATGCTGGTTTTCTTGCAGCAGGTTGGGTCTCAGAGGTTCAGTGTCAACGTCCCGCACAAGTTCAGCATTCACAACTTTAAAGTTCTGACCTTCTGCGACCACTGCGGCTCCCTGCTGTGGGGCCTGCTGCGACAGGGACTCCAGTGTAAAGGTAAACCTGGAGCTCACCACACCGCTTCTTCTCGCCTTATCAGGTGTGTGAGCTTTATTCTGTCTGTGCTGCAGTATGTAAAGTGAACGTACACAGGCGATGCGAGAGCAACGTCGCTCCGACATGTGGAGTGGATGCCAGAAGAATTGCAACCGTCCTCTCAGATCTTGGACTGACACCAGATAAAATCTCCAACAGCACCCAGAGGCGGAAAAAGGTTGAGACTAATTAGTTTCTGTACTTTGAGAAACTAAATGTGTGTGTTTTCATTTACCGGATTTGATAATTATTGAAATTAAAACATGTTAACTCAATAAAACACAGGGTGTGTGGGTGTGTGCGCGCGTGTATATGTGTGTGTTAAGCAGCTTCCTCAGACTCATAATCGTCAGCAGCTGCCATCAGAGCTACATCAGACAGAGGAGGACCACTCGAGGTCCGCCCCCACCTCTCCATGTGATCAAAGTAGGGAACCTCATCTCACAGCAACCCCATACACTGAAGTATTGAACTAAGCACATCATAGCTCTGTTGTGTTCTGTATTTTCTGTGTAGTTATTTTCGAGGTTTTCTGTGTTTAGCCCTGTCCCTGACCTGTCTTCCCTGTTGATTGCTTCCCAGGTGTGTCTCATTCCCTGACTACCTTCCCTGTGTATTTAAGTCCACCTGTTATCTTTGTCTCTTGTCGGGTCCTGTTCTAATGCTGTTCATCATCATCTCTGTGCCAGTCTGTTCAGTCGTGAACCTTTTAGCCTTCCGTTCTTCTCGGTGCTGCCTGTATGTTTAGATGTTTGGTTTTGTGGATTTTTTCATTAAAGCCATCATTTTTCATCTCTACCTGGGTCATCAGCGTTCGTTCTCACCACTATCACCTCCACCTTATGACAAGCTCATCTGTATGGTGGCCCTGAAGTGTAAACAAATCACTAAACACAACTACAAAAACACAACAACATTAACTAATCAAAGCTACAAATAAAAAAAAAGCACAGTAACAAAATGGAAGAGGTCAATCTCAGTGGGTAACCTGACACACGGTTGACTGGACAACAACACTTGATTTTAGACCTAGAAATTATTCTGGCATTCTTTGCTTAGATAGGAAGAAAGATGGTCACATGTTTGCATCATCGATAGCATTCATGTTTTCAACAAACACCAGATTAACTTCCAGTTCTAACGCCAAAAGTGGAATCATCCAGTCAACAATGATTTGGGTTTCCCACTGGGACTGGACTGTTCCGCTTTGGTAAAATTTTAGTTTTTTCTTAATTTGCAGTTCTGCTTAGTTAGTGTTGTTTTTCAATCTGCAGTTGTGTCTAGTGATTTGTTGATGTGGTTTGCACTTCTGGGCAACGATACCTCTTTTCATTTGGCTCTCTGCAGATGTGAAGGAGCTGGAGAACATCCGGAAAGCTCTGTCCTTCGACCACCGCGGAGAGGAGCACAAAGCACACCCAATGTCCTCGCCATCGACAGTAGTGACGGTGGGAGAAAGAGGCACAGGGGGCGTCAATGGAAGTGGGGTAAAGGAAGAGAGAAGCCAGGAGAATGGCGAGGTCAAAGGTCACAGCGCTCCTGAGATAACAAGGATAAACCTGCACGACTTCCTGTTCATAAAGGTGCTGGGGAAAGGAAGCTTCGGAAAGGTTGGTGGAAAAGATTGGGAAGAGTGGAGAGGTTTGGAGCGGGTGTTCCCCTCTTACTGTGAGTGTGGTGTAATCAGGTGATGCTGGCCGAACTGAAGGGCACCGACGAGGTGTTCGCTGTCAAAGTGCTGAAGAAGGACGTGATCCTGCAGGATGACGACGTGGACTGCACCATGACGGAGAAGAGGATCCTGGCGCTGGCCAGGAAGCACCCGTATCTGACCCAGCTCTTCTGCTGCTTCCAGACTAAAGTAAGGGGTACTCGCATGCAGGGACAGTTCCATGCCACTGGAGGGCAATGTCAGACCATGTTAAATCTGGAGATATTTGTGGACAGCTCTCTCAAATAGAAGGAGAAAGTCTGTCAAAGTTTATTTATATATCATAATTACAACAGCCTCAGTTGACCAAAGTGCTTCACAGCAAACATTACAGGTAGATAAATGACAAAATATAAATAACATTTAATTTAGTAAAAATAATTAGACAAATATAATATCAGACAATTACATGGATTAACTTGCGGAGGAGTTTTTAATAGAAAAATAGACAATTAACCATTAATATTAATATATAAAAATAAACGAATCTCTTAGACAGATAAATAATTATCAAAGAAAAAATGCAATTCTCAGGCCCTCCAGAGAAATATTCAGGGTTTATTTCCATGATGAACTTGCAGCAACTAAGTTGTTGTGAACAGAGATGATCTAATCCAATCTTCTTTGGTATTTAAACATCTACTAATAACTTTTTTTTTCAACCATTGTGTTGTAAAAGCTAAAATATACAAATCACACATGTAATGTCAGCTGTGTTGTTGCACTTTCCATACTCAGAGTTG
Organism: Poecilia reticulata; assembly: GCF_904066995.2. Classification (NCBI taxonomy): domain Eukaryota; kingdom Metazoa; phylum Chordata; class Actinopteri; order Cyprinodontiformes; family Poeciliidae; genus Poecilia; species Poecilia reticulata. The sequence continues at coordinate 375,940 of NC_088844.1, read as the reverse complement.
TGCTCATAAGTTTACATACTCTGGCAGAGTTTCTGAGTTGTAGGCCACTGAATAGTCATCCAAACCTCTGAAGCCATTTTGTTTTGTGTTTGCTCTATGTATACAGCAGCCAAAGATAACCAGATTAAATGCATCCAGCCTATTTATCTCCAGCTGCCTTAGAGCGAGAGGCAGGAACACTTTAGGTAGCTCGCCAGTACACCACAGGGTTACTTGTTACCAGTGTGTATTAACAGTCAGTGAGTTTCTGGGACCAAATTGAATGAACTGAATGTAATGTACCCAGATAGCACACAATGGTAATTCAACGTTGAATTATAGTCAGAATGGTTGATTTTTGGTTGAGGTCGACAACTGACAGTGGATCAACCATCAATCAATCATTCAATTCTAGCCAAGTAACCAAAGTTGAAAATGTGTCATTTGGTTGAAATCTAAATGAATGAAATGCTGATTAACGTCTGATCAATGTTGAATCAATGTATGCTGTTTTGCCGCATCCCTTCCCCTCTTCTCCTCCTCATCGGAGCTCTGGGCATTTTATTACTGAGCTGGGGTTAGTTTTAAATTAAGCACTATAGAGCATAGTGGGTGGAGACTTCTTTCTGTACATGTTCTTACTTGTCCATAAAAATTCTTACTGACTGTGCGTGATATATTGACACAAAAACATCTACAACTGACTACAAAGAGTGGAGCGGTCAACCCCCACTATTTACATGAATTGGATGTCCTAACCACACCGCCACTTCGCTGTTGGCTTGTTTGCAAAAGATGTTAATTCAATGTTGAATTGTGATCACAAAGGTTGAATTTATGGTCATGGATAAACCATCAAACAATCATCCATTTCTAGCCAATTAACTAATGTTGAAAATATGTCACTGAATCAATGTTGTTTTGTGGTCGAATTTTAATAGTTGAAACTCCAATGTTGAATCCAGTGTTTTTCAACACTAGTCCTCGGGGCACACTGTCTTGCAAGTTTTAGGCATTTCCATAATTAGGCACACACGATTTTAATTGATGGCTGACTAACAGGGTTTTGCTGAACTGAAAACATGCTGGTCAGTTTGACTTAACCCTTGTGCGTGTGAGAACTGAGGCAAACTTAGAGGACTATGGAAAATGATACAAATTTTACGTGTGTGGGGTCAGTTGGACCCCATTTCTACATACAAGGGATAAGAACCAGTGTTAGGAAACACTACTTATCAATTTTGAATCAAAGTATGCCGTTTGTTGCATCCCTCCCCAACTACCCCTTCTCCTGCACTCTCCCCCACACACACACCCACTCAACCAACTTTCCCCCATTTACTCCCCCTCCTCATTTTCCCCCCAACCTTCCTCCCATTTACTCTCCTCTCCCCGTCCTCCCCTCAACATTCCCTCAATTATTCCCCTCTCTCCCTCCTCCCCCTCAACCCCATCCGTGTCAGAGCATTTTATTATTGAGGGGGAGTTAATCATGTTTTAAATTAGCACTATATTGAGAACAGTGGGTTGTGATTCCCTTCTGTACATTTTCTTACTTGTCTGTAAATATTATTACTGACTGTACATATTGTGTTGACACAAAAACATCTACATCTTACTACACGAAGTGGAGCGGCCCACCCCCACCATTTACATGAGTGGGATGTCCCAACCACACAGCCACTTCGCTGTTGGCTTGTTTGAAAAAGATGTTAATTCAATGTTGAATTATGATCCCAAAGGTTGAATTTATGGTTAAAGTTGATGACTGATGGTGGATAAACCATCAAAGAATCATCCAATTCTAGCCAATTAACTAGTGTTGAAAATATGTAATTGAATCAATATTGTTTTCTGGTCGAACTCTATGGACCTTACCAAGCTCCGCCCAGAAACGCCCCTCGAAAGTCTCACGTGACTGGACGACATCAAGGTGTTTGAGCCACGCGATGCCTTCAAGATTGTGCGCGTCACAGCTAAATGCTACCGGTCGATGAGGAACACAACAGATCCTCAGACCCTCAGCATAAATATAGCTGTGGACAAGATCACTCACGCCTATTGTTCTTGCAAGGCTGGGTAAGTCTTGCATTCATGGTTTTGAGGGTGACTTCTGTTGGCAAATGTTCGTATGTGCCTAGGCCTGATACACGGTACTCGGAGGCTAACATGATTAGCGTGGCTAACACGATTACAGTTTAGTAATAAGCCTTTTCAGGTAAAATAAAATCTTTAATGTATGTCAGATACAGTACACATTGCATATTGATCTGTTCAGCTAACGTAAGACTTTAACAGACAGGCTTCAAGGTGTAGAAGTTGTATCGGTACTGCCATTATGCTGTACTTGGCTAAAAGGTTTTCATAATGGAGGTGCTTATTATTGAATTTCTTTTTTTCATTCACTAAACACAAAGAAAGCAAAGCAATAATACTTACACCAGCAGACACTCCTTTGTTCTTATTGATCCTACGATGATACCTCCCCTGCTTGAGCTCCTACTTGAGCTCTGGATCAGAACATTTTATTACTAGGTGGGGGTCAGTCATGTTTCAAATTAAGCACTACATGTTGAGAACAATGGGTTGTGATTCTTTCTGTACAATTTCTTACTTTTCTATAAATATTATTACTGACTGTGCATAATGTGTTGACACAAAAACATCTACAAGTCACTACAAAGAGTGGAATGGTCCACGTCCCCCTTTTTACACTAGTGGTTTGTCCAACCAAACAGCCACTTTGAAGCTGGCTTGTTTGCAACTAGTTTCTGAAGTAAATTCTACTCTGAGCACTTTTATGGTAAGTTTGGCAATATTACTTTGATCTTAAATGTGTTTAATGAAAAATGACTGCATTGTTTTGTGCCTATAGTAATCTTGGTTATTTTCGGGCAAACCAGATATTTTTAATAATTGAGGTCATGTGTCCTTTTGTATTTTTTTTATCCTGCCCAGCACTCTAGGCATAAGTATGAATTCCTTTGAGATTTTGTGGGATTTGAGTTTTTAAAAATAGGGCAGAGCCTATTTGGTCTAGGAGAGCATGTGGTGCACAAAGAAGTGTAAGGTTGGCTGGTCTTTAAATAATTTCAAATCACTTGTTTTTCAGTTTTTATTATAATGTGCTTACTGATCACTGCATGAAAAGTGGGATTTTTGACCCTGTATTCTGACACGAACGCAGCTCGTGAGCGACAGATACCGACAGCAATCGACAGTTTGCATTTTCACTCACGGGAGACGAAATCTGTTGATTGCGGAAGCCCAAGAGGGGGGAGTGGAGGTGCGGGGGAGCGAGAGGTGTTAATGACTCTACTTAGCATACGAATAGCCTAGCACATGGGTGCTCAATAGGTCGATCGCGATCGACCAGTCGATCGCGGAAAGGTTTTGAGTCGATCTCGGCAGCAGGTGACAAACTGATCGCCGCCAGGACGCTGAGGCCAGCACTTCCTCCTCTGCAGGCTTATCAAAAATGTTCACTACGATCCTAAACGTTTGTAGCTTCATTAAAAAAGAATAATTATAAAAAGTCAACGAAACATGTTAAAATTAATAATCTCAGTAATTATTGTTTCAACAAGGTGTTGCGCAATTCAGTGCGTTTCGGTTCCATTAACAAAAAAAATAAAGAAAAAAAAAGGCTTCTCAAATACTGACTGACGAGCAAAGCAGGAGTTTAAATTAGCTACTTAACCACCGCTGTGTTCATGAGAGGCTTATTAATAATCGAGAAATAAATATCAAGCCTGGAAACCTGATATCGTAACGGACCGAATGTTGTGTTTTTAATATAATCTTTGCTTGGCTTTTACACGACAACAATCGTGGGGCGTTTACACGACAACGATCCAACAAAAACGGCACTTTTGTTCCGTTTTTGTTGGATCGTTTACACGATAACGTTCTAATTACGATCTGTGTTTACACAGTAACGGTACACATCGAAAACGTGTAATGCTCTCGCTGCGCCTAGTTGGTGCTAGGTTCTTTGAAACTTTGAAAGTGCGCATGTGTTTAAAAAACAGTTGTACTTGAAGGCATGTGGATTTGCTGAGAAAACATGCATTGTGTGCGTCTGATTAGGGCGCATGCAGTTGGAAAAAGTGGGATAACTTTGAGCTTTCACGGTGTCTGTAGCGAGCCCCGGACTGGAAGCTGTTTATTGTTTTTACCTTGGAATGGCCAACAGTCTGTTATTCCTATATCAATTTGATAAAATAGGAGTTCCCGCACTTCCCATATCGGTGTCCTCTGTTACCTTTTTCAGCAGTTAAAACAGTTTAATCCGTTGCTAACAAGTCGTAACTTGTTTTTCCGAGCCGCCTTCAAACGCAACATGAAAGCTGAGACGCTTGCACTGGGTTTACACCTGTGAGGCAGCGAAGGAGACCTGCTGCTGCTGCTGCTGCTGCGCAGGTGTGTGTTAGAATCATGGCAGCAAACCAGCAAAACGTAAATAACTGCACAGTTTTTTCCCCGAACTAACCGACTGAGTTGAGTAAAGCTGTTGGATGCAGGTGATGATAGCTAAAATATGACTAGCTAGCTAATATCAATACAGCACGCTAAGCTTGTTAACAAGTAGCCTGTAGGCTACTGATGTTGTCTATGTTCAGCAACGTAGATTCATTTTGACCCCCAAAATAAGTCGATGCCCCCCTGTTAAACTCGTCTGGAGCCGGGCTGGTCCGTAGTTCTCTAGATAAGAGCGCTGAACGAGCAGCCGTGTATTTTGCCACCTGGGCGGTGCGGAGCGGTGAAGAGACGCTGAGGGAACCGTATCTGATGGGGAAACAGTAACACCAGCATTGTGAGTAGTTTCTTCTTCTTCAGTGGATTGTAGGAAGCAGCTATGTTTTGCGTCATACTATGCATGAGCTGGGGATTCTCTGGAAGAAAAGATCCGTTTTCTAGGTTTACACGACAACGGAAAACGTTACGTATAGAAACATCGCACTCTGGAACCCGTTTTCAATCTGTGCCGTTGTTAGAGAAAACATTCGGTGGTTTCGTGTAAATGCACACTACAAACGCAACAAAACTCTTCCGTTTTCCCCCGAAATCGTTGTCGTGTAAACGGGGCCTAAGCGTAGGTGGTTGCCACGGCAACGGGTGTGCTTAAAGAGGGCAGGAGTGGTTTTGAGCTGATCGTCTTTTCGGATTGTTTTACCTTTCTTTACTTTTTTGTGGCTCATCACACCTGCTGTAGTTTCTGAACGTTCAATAAACGACAAACTTGTTGGACTAACGACCTCGTTCGTTCGTGACAATACGTCACAACAAACATTAAATAGGACAAATATATCTAATTAAGTTTTAACAAATTCTACCACGATAATTATGTGGAATTAAATTAATTATATCCCGACTTCAGAAGATTTGCCTTTACCCTTACTGGGCTCTTTGGTTCCTCCTATCAGTCTGTAGTTTCTCATATTGAGAAAAATCAAATTTCAGATCTACCTTGACACCTGCTGCCCTCAGGTTTGCAACCAGCTTCTGACTGAGAAACCAGTAACCAGCTCCCAGTGTCAGAATCTCACTGAGGAAGAAACTGGATTAGGTTTTCTGTCACTTTATTATTTCTGCTATAACTGATGTATATTCACATATAAAATAAGTCAATAGAGTTTAATTTGCTATTTTTATGTCTTTGTGTCATGAGGTAGATCTCAGGCGGCTGGTGAGAGAAAAAGTAGATCTTGGTCTCAAAAAGTTTGGGCACCCCTGGCCTAGCATATACAAAGGTGCTTCAACAAATCCACGTGGATTCTCAGTCATTGGATGAAAAACGATGACATCACAGTTCATCATTGACATGTGATTGGTTGGTTGATGTGTGCCCATCGGACAGCACTTATGTCTTTATAAATAAACCATTCCCTAATCATTAATATTTTTAATGCTGTATTTAAAAAAATCTGTATAAAAAGTAAATGCTGTATTAAAACATATTCATTTGATATTGCTTATATGCAACATGTTCATATATGAGGAACATAAAAGAGGCACAGAAGTTTTTTTTTCTTTATTTTATTTCTTTTACTGTTATCACACAAAATAAGACATAGATGCTTGTCCATTTCTGGACTATCTGGCAGTGTTTTCTTGTCCAAACATGATCAAACATTATGCTGCGTTCAGGACAGGCCCGACGTCTCTCCTGTAGCATAGACCTGACATCACTGAGCTCCTGGTTGGGGGAATTTGGTATCTCAACCTCACCACAGTCCATCCTGACACCCCCTCATAGCTGCCATCCTCCCAGAATGCCACCTTCTCTGCTGCCAGTACTCTCTGCCTTCCTCCATCAGCTGTTAACACAGAACAGACAATCATTATGAGCTACAGGCATCTTTTAGTCATTATGAAACTACAGTGAAATTGTTTGGCAACTTCCAGCTTAGTATGCAAAATTATTTTATTAATTATTATTAATTTATTATTAAAACAAAAAAACAAAACAAAAACATTAATACATTCTTAGAGAAAATAAAAACTTTAATAAAAAAAGAAAACACTTGGAAACAACTGGAAGAAAAGAATTAAAAGCAGTTGGTAATAAATAGTAAAACATAATTCAACAAACTGTGAGGCAGATAATTTGCCTTGATGGATTTTAATAAATCACAGTACTTTAATCATTCAAGGAATTGTGACATCTCTAGATCTTACCTGCTTCTTTCTTGAGCTACATCTGGATGACTGGCAGTAGGTCCTGGATGCAGCTGGAAAACATTTTTGTGCATTGTCAATACATAATTACATAATTACATTAGCATAATTACATTATGTATCGAAGCATAAAATATCAACATTCTAAAATAGTAGATACTCACACACAGTTGCATCTCTGTCCTCATCATGGACATCAGAACAGTCCTGACGAGTTCTGATTTACACAAATGTGACTCCCATTCTGTGGAAATAAATGTAAAATAAAAAAAAATATTGTATCAAATATATCACTTTCTCCAAAAGACATAAGTAAATAAGTTAAAATTATTCTCAACCAGCCATTGTACAATCGGGAATCAACGCAATGACTGTACATAATACATACCGGCTTCATGGCTCCATCCTGATATCCATCCTCCGTCCGCCATGTTGTCGATCTCTACTGCTTACCACACTCTGCCTTGCTGTACTGCGTTATAATAAAATAAATAAAATAACCGGAAGATCAGTTTTCCTTACAAATATGCGAGTGTTCACTATTCACTAAATGTGAAATCATAGCTTACTGAATTTCACTTCGTCCTGGTGGACTCAGTAAGAGTTAGTAACAACGTGAAATATTACTTTTTCCACCATTTCACGGGGATTTTCGTTCATGTTTAGCAGTAGCACTCATTAGCACCATAGACATTAATACGTAGACGCCTCATGGAGCGGGCCGGCCCGTTGCTGCGATACGTAACAGCGTCCGCCATATTGAATGTGGAATATGTGCCAGTAAGGTAATACAAGTGAATGGATCGAACTTTATAAAGTGCCATTCTACAAAGTATTTTAAGTTAATACCTGCCATTGACACATTTTCTCACACACATTAATATATTTGGCAATCAAAGAAATTACTAAATACAGATTTTCTAACTTTTGATGTGATTAATTGTTTTGGGGCATTTATGAATAAAGAGCACAATGTTTTATTTGATAGAAATGATTCTGATCATTTTTATATTGAAATTGATAAACGGACACACTTTTACAGTGTTTTATTAAAGAATATATTTACATAATTCCATAATTTAATGTGCATTTAACATTTCAAGACAAGAAACAAATAATTTTCCTGCATTTATTTTTTATACGTTATTGAGAAATTACTTTTGATTTATAAATCAGTCATTGTCAAACATTAAACTGTATGTTTTTCTTACTTTTTTCCAGAGAATATTTATTACAGTATACATCAACTCTGCTATTGACAGCAAAGAGTGAAAATAATTCCAACAGAGTAAATTATTTTTATTTCATTACATAAGTTGTATTAATACATTAATACTTCAGATTTAGATATTTAAAAATACACAAAGTGAAAGAATAAAATATTTATTTATTATACTGGGAACACTGGTGGGCTGCACAGTGGCGCAGTTGGTAGAGCTGTTGCCTTGCAGCAAGAAGATTCCCGGCCCCGGTCTTTCTGCATGGAGTTTGCATGTTCTCCCTGTGTATGCGTGGGTTTTCTCCGGGTACTCCGGTTTCCTCCCACAGTCCAAAAACATGACTGTCAGATTAATTGGCCTCTCCAAATTGCCCCTAGGTGTGAGTGTGTGTGTGCATGGTTGTGTGTCCTGTGTGTCTCTGTGTTGCCCTGCGACAGATTGGCGACCTGTCCAGGGTGTACCCCGCCTCTCGCCGGTACACTAGCTGGAGATAGGCACCAGCAACCCTCCCGACCCCACTGAGGGAGAAGGGTGTAAGAAAATTGATGGATGGGAACACTGGTCAAAGGCAGGGCTTCAGTCTGCTGGTCACACTGGGAGAACTTCAATGACTTTGAGACGTCCTGGTTCACAGGCTAAAGCCAAGAATAAAAGATAAATTATCCAAAAGTGTAATAGAAAATACATACGATATATATTTTGTATATGTTTCCTTCACATTCAGAAAAAGACATTTTCAGCATGTTGGGCTCTGACTCGTAGCATCTTTATAGCTAAATACCGACATGGTGAAGCTGAGCTGAAAACAGACTGAAGAACAGCAGCTCCAGCTCTGATCCTGACTGATCTTTACTCACAAAATCCTCTGGTTTTTAATTAACTTCTCCACTAACAGCGGTTTTTCATCAGCTCTCTCAGTAGAAAACAGTATGAAAACGTTAGCTGCTACGCTAACAACCATCGGTTATTTCGGGCCAATTTAGCTACATCGGAAATACTTTTCGGTTGTTTAGAAGCGAATTTCTGGCTACAAAGTCAAGTAATTCTGATCTTTCGTCCTTACCTGGGGAAGGTAATCCTAATGGATCAAGTTTGTTTCATAAAACGGTTGAAACAAGTCCACATAGCACAGAACTTAAGGAGCTCCGATCAGGGCGATCGGAGCTCCTTAAGTTAGTTCTGTGCTATGTGGACTGCCACATAGAAGATGGACTCAGTGCTCCATGAGGCGTCTACGTATAGACCCCTTTTCACATGACGTCACACAACTCCCGTTATGGCTCTAAACAGTGTATCTTTAGTTCCGGTGTGTGTAGTTAACGCTGTTTCTGGACTCTAAAGCTGCTTCCACATTTATGATTTGAAGATATATCACTATTTGCAAACAATTTTTCTTCATCAACATCATCTAAACTGGACAAATTCCTCGCTGAATGATACCAGTTTGACTGCGAAGGTATGTGTTTTGGTTTTTTCTAGCTGTTAGTTGATATGTTAGGATAGCAATAGTAATTTGTTAGCTGGCTAACATTACGTAGCCTTCCTGTTTTGGAAATGGAACGTATTTAGGCTCTAATCTTAATCAGATGTTTATAATATAGACTGGGGTTGCCACCGGTCATGTAAAATGCTTGATCGTATTAAGCCCTCCTCACTAACGCTAGTTTCACCACCCGCTAAGTAGCGACATTACCTGTAGCCACTAGTCCAAAACTGAACAGTTATGCCAAACACCCTCTACTCCACCACGTCCTGAGAAGTTAAACTCTTGCTACGATCGAGACATGAGGAAGACGCTGTCTTAGATAGATATAGATATTAACGTTTCATTGGAGAAATGTGATGAGCTATATATCTATCCATCTATATTAGCTCATTAACTTCACATTTTTCCAATGAATATTTATCAAATGTTATGATTAGAAGGTTAAGTTTCTTATACTTTGTCTTCCTGCGACTGTAGACTTGGCAGTAGAAAATTGATAACATAGGAATAACAACTTCATATCTCTTTTAACAGGTTACACTTGATTCTGCTGTGGTGCATGAAGTTTGTGCTCAGGTGGGAAAACCCTGTGGTTCTCATGGTGGGACTTCTGCTTCAAACTGCTCACTACAGTATACCATTGCCTCTGTCATCCACCAGTTCACTGCAGACTGGCACCCGCCAAGGACCCTACATGGATGTCTTCTTAAGTTGTAAACCCTGAGTACATACAGTAGAAATAAAATTGATATGCCTTTTCTAAATACATTTTCTCTATCCATGACTTAAATTGTTAACTGTAGTAATTATGTTTGTGTGATGTAGTAACCATGTACAGTGTTTAATATAATTATTAAGTAGATGTTTTAAAGAAACAGCCACAAACCTTATGTCTTTGTTCCACAATGGCAGCTTTAATTTTAGCATGTCCTCTCCTCCACATACTTCGTTGCCAGATGTGTAAAATTTACAAAAAAGCAATTTAAATGTAAAAGTTGCACATATGTAGATTACTCAAGAGAAGCTATTTACAATAGGTTTTTACAGAACTCTACACAACATCAATTCATTTATTAATAGATACATATAGATATTAATTACAGAATAGATGCACAAAGACTTCATTTCTAACACAGCTGCTTGCAGTAGTGAGCGTTCATCCAAGAAATGTGACTTGCAGGAGAATGGAGGCTCTGTACTGGTTTCTCCTTTTAAATCAAGAGGCCCATGATAGTTTGACTAGGCAGCAGATGTCCCACAGCTGATTGACTGAACCTGCTATGGACAGAGGAACAAGACCATCTCAGATATGGTAGGTTGTTAGGTCAACTACTGTTGAGAAAAATGGACAACAAAACAAATGGAGAAACACAGTCAAAGAATGGTGAATTGACAATGAGTAATAACAGCTATCTAACACTTAAATGCGGTTATTATTAACCTTACCTTTTATTATATCCTTAAGATAATGGGTATCCGTGAATTTTTCAGTCAGGTTTCCCGAGGCACACCGGAAGTAAAGATACACCGCTTCGAGTTATGGCGGCCATTATCTGACGTCACTGTGAAAAGGGTCTATTGATGTCTATCATAGACCATAGACATAAAATAAGAGCACCGGTGCAAATCTTCCTCTGGAGTAATGGCGGTTGCTTGACCAACTATGAAAGCGCATTACTGCCATCAACTGGACTGGAGTGTTAAATGAATGTTGACAGAAAAAAAAATGCATTCAAAAAAGTTATTTATTCAAAAGTTACGTGACAGTATATTTTTATTTTTATTATAATTAATTTCTAAAATGATTTTAAAATGTGTAGATGTTTACTCAATTCTACTTTGAGCTGTCTCCTTTTTAGTTTATACAAAATATAATGATTCATCATCCATGAGTTATAATTAGTGCCTAACAAAACTTTTAAAAAAGAACACAAATATCAGAAGGTATCACACACTTTCAACCATTTTGTTCTTCAATTTAAACTCGAGAGTTACGCAACTGAACACTGATAAATCATCTGTAGTTTCTTAAGTCCTGTATTGTGATGTGGAATGGTGTCACTACCACTCCAATATAGCATGACTCTGGGTCCAATATAGCATGACTCTGGGTCTTTAAAGCAATCAATGAACATTAACATTAGTTTGAATATTATTCACAAAAATACTTTATGTACAATGAACCACTCTGGAACATGTTTTTTTGATTATTATTTTTGATTAAGTTGTGCAATGATAAATCTTCAAATGGGAGGAATGTCAAAGTAAGATCACATTTAACAAAAGTCTATTGTATCTAATCATGCATATTCTTGTTTTATATAATCAATTCAACCAAACTAAGATGTTCAGTGCTCCTAACACTCATCCAAAATATATTTTAATGGGTAAAGCAGATTATTGTTATAATATTCTTTCTCCAAACATACTTCTTCATGGCATACTTCTATAACTGAACAATACCTACAGATGTCTCAAAATGTGTTAAACTGTTTGGCCCATTGCACTACAACACCAACATGTATTTACATCCCCATTTGAAGGAGTACATGTTGGAATACACGCTTTTTTGAGCCAGTATTCCAGTATTTGTGATTAAATACTGAGAATGTTTAATCACAAAGTCCAGATTAGGAGACAATTTTAGAAGAGTCAACAACAACTTAGTATGCCATGAACATCTGCCTGTGATACTATAATGACCAAAATTTTACATGTGCAAATGATTGGAACTTTGTCATGATGACACAACTGATGCTTTATGTAAAGCTCAGTGTTTTCACATTGGCAAAAACACTTCTCTTGGAAACGTGTACAGCGGTCTGCATTCCACCACACAATCTTGGATGAGCTTGACAGACATGCAATGTTGACAATATATCATCAGATTTACCCTGAAAATTGTACTTTGATATGCACACTTAAGTGTTAAGGTTACATCCCTAAGATGAGCTAAGTGTGTTCAGTGCTGGATGGTGAATGTCACACTAAATTTGTTCCATTTGTGTGACTTTGTAACATTAGAACATTTTCAGCATTAATGCCTGTTTTACACTTAAATCTAATTATTTCTCAATTAATAACACTGAGGGGTTTTGTCCAGGTCCTGGAACTAGTAAACAGGTAAACAGTAGGTGAAATGGGTTAGCTACAACAGGAATGAGAGTCAAAAGGCCCGTGTTCAACAGTTCATTTGCATTTGCATGGCTCCCAGCAACTTCATTTAAATACAAAAATCTCTCCTAGGCCCAAGGGGAGGGAGGTGATAGGGGAACACGGACACACAGCGTTTTTGACTATTCTTGGCAGTGCCCTACAATTTTCCACTCTGACAAAAACCTCTTGCCAATAGCCCTCAATCTCCATGCGCACGGCAGAACTAGGTGTCAATAGCTGTCGAAAATCCCACTTTTCATGCAGTGGATATAGATGTGCCTCTATTCCAGAACAGCTGAGTTAGATGATTGCATGATTTCTTCTGCAGCCATCAAGAACTTCAGAAGGCTGTTAATCACCCACAGATTTAATCCAGGTGTGGCAGAGGGGAAACCCCTAAAACATGTAAGATTGGTGGGCTGAAACACTGATCTACCTGTTAACGACTGATTCAGTCTGTTGATTTTTGGATTGGTAACTGGTTAAACTGAACTGGACTATTTGGACTACTTTTGCATGAAATTTATCAGCATATGGAAATTTTTGGATGAATTTAATCATCTTATTTGGAAATGTTTGTAATTAATGGAAGGTTGAATCAGTTGTTTGATGAAAGTTTATCCTGTATAAATTGTAAATAATTTTTCCAACTACAGTACAAATCACCTTTTACACAATTGTTCTATCTCTGGTGTGTTAAATCAATCCTGATCCTCCCTGAGTTTTATCTTTAGGTTTTCTGATAAACAGTTTCTGATAAATATTGATTACCTCATTTTAGCATGAGTGCAGCATCATAAATGCTACACTATGCTGGAGCTTGATAGGTAAATGTTTATGTCAACTAACGTTAAGATAAATATTAATGACTGTTCATTAGTGTGTCCTTATTAATTTAACTAAGGGGGCGTTTACACGACAACGATCCAACAAAAACGGCACTTTTGTTCCGTTTTTGTTGGATCGTTTACACGATAACGTTCTGATTACGATCTGTGTTTACACAGTAACGGTGCACATCGAAAACGTGTAATGCTCTCGCTGCGCCTAGTTGGTGCTAGGTTCTTTGAAACTTTGAAAGTGGGCATGTGTTTAAAAAAAAGTTGTACTTGAAGGCATGTGGATTTCCGTGAGAGAACATGCATTGTGTGCGTCTGATTAGGGAGCATGCAGTTGGAAAAAGTGGGATAACTTTGCCGAAAAACCTTGTTTGAGCTTTCACGGTGTCTGTAGCGGCCCGGACTGGAAGCTGTTTATTGTTTTTACCTTGGAATGGCCAACAGTCTGTTACTCCTATATCAATTTGATAAAATAGGAGTTCCCGCACGTCCCATATCCGTGTCCTCTGTTACCTTTTTCAGCAGTTAAAACAGTTTTATCCGTCGCTAACAAGTCGTAACCTGTTTTTCCGAGCCGCCTTCAAACGCAACATGAACGCTGAGACGCTTGCGCTGGGTTTACACCTGTGAGGCAGCGAAGGAGACCTGATGCTGCTGCGCAGGTGTGTGTGTGTGTGTGTGTTAGAATCATGGCAGCAAACCAGCAAAACGTAAATAACTTGGCACAGTTTTTCCCCCGAACTAACCGACTGAGTTGAGTAAAGCTGTTGGATGCAGGTGATGTTAGCTAGAAGATGACTAGCTAATATCAATACAGCACGTTAAGCTTGTTAACAAGTAGCCTGTAGGCTGCTGGTGTTGTTGTCTATGTTCAGCTACGTAGACTCATTTTGCCCCCCAAAATAAGTCGGTGCCCCTCCTGTTAAACTCGTCTGGAGCTGGGCTGGTCCTGGTCCGTAGTTCTCTAGATAAGAGCGCTGAACAAGCAGCCGTGTATTTTGCCACCTGGGCGGTGCGGAGCAGTGAAGAGGCGCTGAGGGAACCGAATCTGATGGGGAAACAGTAACACCAGCATTGTGAGTAGTTTCTTCTTCTGTGGATTGTAGGAAGCAGCTATGTTTTGCGTCATACTATGCATGAGCTGGTCTGGAACCCGTTTTCAATCTGTGCCGTTGTTAGAGAAAACATTCGGTGGTTTCGTGTAAACGCACACTACAAACGCAACAAAACTCTTCCGTTTTCCCCCGAAATCGTTGTCGTGTAAACGGGGCCTAAGTGACATGGGCTGCTGCTCTGCGGTTTGACCCAAAGCTGACTGTCGCGGAATACAGCTAAACTGTCAAGAAGTGGCTTCATTATGCGCCAGAATGGGAGGAAGGAAATGCAAGGAACCAAAGTGACGCCAACCAGAGTCATATTTGGGTTACCCCAACTTGTACTTTTTCTCTGGTTCATACAGCACAAATCTTAAGCTCATGGATGCTGCATTCAACATGCAACATGTTCTTCATGCAACAAGTCAAAAATGTAAACATATTTGACTCCTTTTTGACTGACTGTTGTTCTGTCAGTCAAAAAGGAGTCAAATATGTTTAAAGATATATCCTTTTCTTAAATAAAATGTTATATCAATGCCATGTTGTCATTTTTAACTTTCTGTACACATTTTTGGAAATATGTTAATGTAAGATCATTTATGATACTCATCTGCCAATAAAATTGTGTTTAACACCAGTGAATAAACTTTTAGTGGTATGTTATGATGTAGACCTATCGGACCAAAACATGTAAATAAATCCGTAGCTTTCATTCAATATAAAATCAACCCAAATGTGCATGTAGACCCACATTGAAATGATGGTTGAATCGACAATGATTCCTAACATTGATTCAATATAAAATCAACACAAATGTGTATGCAGATCCACGTTCAAATGATGGTTGAATCAATGTTTCCTAACTGATTAAATGTAACGACACAAATATGCATGCAGATCCACGTTCAAATGATGGTTGAAACAACATTGATTCCTGATTCAATGTAAAATCAACACAAATATGCATGCAAATTTACATACAGATGATGGTTTAATCAACATTGATATAGTGTCAGTTATGGTTGAAACCCTAATGTTGATTCAACATGCAAGTCACTGACCACTTTCAATTCCGTTTCAATGCCAGGCTTCAACGTAGATTCAATGTCTCTGCCTGACATTGTTTCAATGTTGTTGAAACTATGTTGTGCTATATGCATTCACACTGGCCATGTTTAACCCACTTTAATCCAAATATAAATTGCTTGCCTAGAAAGGCCGGTTTGTTTGGGGAGGTCTGACCAAAACATGAACTTTGGACACCCAAGAACCTCGGTTCAGCTGAGGTGACCTCTACTCGCTTTGAAGTAGGGCCGGGTATTTACCATATCGTTTATCATTAATCAGTAAATTTCTTATTATGATAAGGATTTTTATTTATTATCACAATAACCAATTAATGTTTAAAACACCCCCAAACTGTCCCCTTATTGTTGGGATCAATAGTCTATTTTTTCCAGTGTTTGTTTAATAAAAGCCTTAATAAATATCAACACATTTCAGAATACAGTTACCATCTATAGCTCAGTGATAAATTACACTTCTTCATGTGACTGGTGTCCTAAAGAAACAGACTACTAATGGGAATGCTGTTGAAGAACAGTGTTTCTAGGACAATAATAGCTGAGATACACAGTCACAAAGTTACCTAAAAAATTAAATATTTATCGTCACTTTTATTATTACCACAATAGTACCACAAACTATCACCCACCTTTAGATTGAATGCGTTAAAGCTAAGCAGACCGGAGGCCGCTTCAAAACCAGGAAGTGGACTGTAGCGCAGGGCATTCTAGGTAACTGCTCAGAGCAACAAAAAAAACACAAATTGTGTAAATTGGGCAGAATTCATGGTTGACACATTAATGATCAAAAATGTTGATCACTAAATGTTCACTGTGTCAGTGATCATTGCAATTAAACACTTTTTATTCCTAAATAATTTATAAAAACTCATAATTTTTACCTGTGCAGCCATTAGCACAGCGACAGAGTTGTTTAATCCTGCCTCTCAGCTTTCATCATTTCCACTTTCAGACAATTTTCCGTCTACACACTAAATGTCCTAAAACTGACAGACATACAAAGCTGCCCTTGTTCCCATCAGGAAACATGTAGCAGATTTGTACATTTATGAAAGAGTTTCACTCTTACTGTACCATGTTAGTGTTCGTCCTTTCACTGCAACTTGAGCCTGACGGTGCAACACTGTTGTTTTCTTTTCTTTTGAGGCCTCAGCAGGTGGTGACCTTTATCATCAAACTTCTACTAAAATAGAACATGCAGTGGAAATGGAAAGCACATAAAACAGCTTTTGCTTTTAAGGTATAAGTTGATGTACTTCCAGAACTCCAGATAAAATGTGAGGCTGGCTTTTCTCAAAGTACTTTTAGGTAGTCGGTCTTCACAATCTTTTTTAATACTTCAGTGATATCAGCTCAGTTTTTGAGTTCTTTGTGTTTGGTGCTTCCCTTTGACTTAGAATCTTAGTCGTCATGTTTTTGGTGACAACACAATATTTACTTAACATATTTGTACTGAAGTCCAGCAGACAATAGAAGACACTAGTAGATATAAATTCACCTTAATTAGAATCTCGACTCGCCTCCTTGTCTGTAACTGGGTCATAGATAGTGGGGATAGTCCGAGTTTAGATACAATCTCATTGTTAGTCCAGACGATTTTGACTTTGGGAATGCCAAGATAGGTCATGTGTGCTGATATTCTGAAGAAAGTCCTTATTCATGCGTGTGATTTTATACTTCTACCATGTTCAAAATAAATGCAAAAAACTTCTGCTTATTAAATATATTTTTCAAATTTGACCTCTTCTTGGGTTATTGTGATTCATTAATCACTAATCTGTAAATTTGTCCATTTTTTGAATTCTGTCATAATTTAGACGGAAATCGTCCTGATGTCCACTACAATGGAAATGCTGTGAAATTTAAATAAAAAAAATATATCAAAACATGGTAAATTGTTCATTTTGGCCTAAATAGGTAGGAAATAACATAAATACAGAAATTGGAAGACATCTTTTTTCTTCGGTTCTCAGGAGGACATGTTTGAGTAAAATGAATATTGTTCTTTTATTCTATGAACTACTGACAACATGTCTCCAAAATTCCAAGCAAAAACTTTGTATTTATTTGCAGAAAATAAATGGTCAAAATAATGAAAAAGATACAGTGCTTTCAGACTCCAAATAAGGTAAAGAAAACAAGTTCATATTCATTTAGAAACAACAATTCTAACGTTTTAACTCATGAAGAGTTCAGAAATCAATATTTGGTGGAATAACCATGAGGGTTCAGTGCAGACCATTGAATCTGGTCTCTTCATTTTTTCAGGATCTGTATGTTAAGATACATAGATATTCACTTGTTCATGTTTATATGTATTATTTATTAAAAGCATATACATTTTTAAGTGACATTTTGTGTTTCAGTTCACCATTAAATAACTCAAACTGTCACTGTGGCGCATCGCGTCACATCTGATTGGTAAAGTTTACTGTTAGCATCTACTGACTTTGATTGGTTACATATTAAAATAAAATTACAATCTACTGCATTAAGTTTAAAGAACGATTTCCATAAAAATGACTCTTTATTCAATGGAACATAAAATAAAAATGTATAAAACAAAATAGAAACTTGTGCTGTATGTCTACAACTAGGACAGAAATAATTAACATTTTTATCATCAATTAATAAAAATGAGACAAAAATATTGGTGGAGGATGAAATACATTGAAGACAAAATTATTTTTGCGTGGAAAGGTGGGACAAATAAAAAAACTAGCCAATAAAAGAGGTGATGCCTTTACAGCCATTTGTGTCTTCAGCAGGGGTGAAAGTAGTTTTAAAATTTTGGGGGTACTATGACAAAAGTGTGTACATATACATACATATGTATACACCAGAGCAATAGAGGCTCAGATCTACCACACCAGACAAGACCCAAGGTGTGGGTTGTGCAAGGAGGCCCCTGAGACAGTCCATCACATAACAGCGGGGTGCAAGATGCTGGCAGGGAAAGCGTACATGGAACGACATAACCAAGTGGCGGGCATAGTGTACAGAAACATCTGTGCAGAATATGGACTGGAAGCCCCGAAATCAAAGTGGGGAACACCCCCAAAGGTGGTGGAGAATGACCGAGCTAAGATCCTGTGGGACGTCCAGATTCAGACAGTCAAAATGGTAATGGCGAACCAACTAGACATTGTGATGGTGGATAAACAGAGGAAAGCAGTTGTGGTGGATGTAGCAATACCAAGTGACTGCAACATCAGGAAAAAGGAGCACGAGAAACTGGAGAAATACCAGGGCTTCAGGAGGAAATGGAAAAGGCCTGGAAGGTGAAGACCACAGTGGTGCCTGTGGTCATTGGGGCCCTCGGGGCAGTCACCCCCAAACTGGAGCAGTGGCTAAAACAGATCCCAGGAACAACATCAGACATCTCAGTCCAGAAATGTGCAGTTCTAGGCACAGCCAAGATACTGCGCAGAACCCTCAAGCTCACAGGCCTCTGGTAGAGGACCTGAGCTCAGAAGATGAGAGAGACCACCCGCGGAGGGTGAGAAGGGATTTTTTTTAATTTTATATATATATATATATATATATATATATATATATATATATATATAATTGCTTCTTTGTGTACTTTGGAGTTTTTGTGATGATGATTTTTTTTAACTGGGTAGCTTTTGAATTGCTACAAAATGGAGCTGTATTTCCCTCAACCCACTGGCTGCAATGTTGAAATGTTGAGATGCCATGATGCCTAAATTCTGAACATCATGGCATGGAGTGTGCCAGTTTTCCATGTCTGGCATATAACCATTCATTTTTGCTTTTAAACTGGTTATATTGATCCTGTGTCCAGACAGAGGGAAAATCAGTAGGCCTAGTAGTAGTAGGGCTGTTTGTTCTGAAGATCCTGCAGCTTCCGTTTCATCTTTCTGACATGGCGCATCCTCACCCTGATTCTCATACTGATAGGAGGAACCACAGAGCTCTGTTAAGTTAAAGCACATCTTCTGAAGTTGGGATGTTTTTCCTCCAAAAAGTTCCAGAGGAATCACCTCAAACCAGATGTTGAACTGGAATTTATTTCAACGTCATTTATGAATGTTAGCTCCTCATTTTCAACAGTTTAGCTATAAAGGTTGAAAAAAGTTATCATTTTGGAGAAAGTCTCATCAACATCAATATTTCCACTAAATAATAGGCAAAAAAAAAATAGTTTGATAGAGGAAAAGCCTCTCAGGCTCTGAGCTCAAAGCAAGATGCCAGAGAGCACCAAACTATTTTTTTTAAATATTAGACAATTAATTTTGCATAATTATCGTGGTAGAATCCATTTGTTTGTTAAATACGTAATGAAACATATTTACCGTGTTTAATGTTTGTTGTGAATAACGTGGGATACTCGTAGACGAACGAGATTAGTCCAAGTTTGTCGTTTATTGAACGTTCAGAAACTACAGCGGCTGTAATGCGCCACAGCAAAGGTAAGCAAAGGTAAAATAACCCGAACAAGTGATCAACTCAAAACCAATCACCTTTTTACTCTGTCCCTCTCTCTGTCATTTAAGCACACCATTGCTGTGGCAACCGCCTGCGCTCTCCAAGCCAACCAGAGATTACATTAAAAACAACATTCAGTCCGTTACCATATTAGGCTTTTAGGCTTGATATGTATTTTGCTATTATTAATAAGTGCTCCCCTGAACACAGCGGTGGTTCATTAGTTAATTTTAAACTCCTGCTCTGCTATTTTGGCAATTCACGAAACGCACAGAATTGCGCAACACCTTAGGCGTTTTCGCACTGTAAGGAACGGTACGGAACAGAACGGTTTCAAAGGAGGGCTGACCATGTTTGCATTAGAACTTCCGACCGGTTCCACCCAGCCCAATTGGGCCGGCCAAGCGGTTCTGCTTAGAATCGCAGCTGATTGGCCGCTGGTTGTTATGGAGTCAGACGTTGATTTTCCGTTGACAGCTGGCTCTCACTAAACTGTATTCTATTTTGTAAAGAGTGCTCTTTTCAATATTTTTATTATTAGTTTTAATTAGTAATGGATTCGTCTCAATATAGTGCAATCACCTGGTCTAATGATGAGGTAAATTTTTTCCTAAGCTTACTCGCTGATCAACGAATACAAAATGATTTAGATGGGTCAACGAGGAATGAAAAAGTTTTCCGCCGCATCTCTGAGGAAAAGGCTTCGGTCACTGCATCGAAACCATTGTTTAGTTTCAAAAATAATGTCGTCCGGTACCGCTTCGATGGCGCCCTCAGTGTATATGCAAACACAACAGGGCTGCAGTACGAGTGGAACCGTTCCGTTCCGTTCCTTACCGTTCCTTGCAGTGCGAAAACGGCTCTTGTTGAAACAATAATTACTGAGATTGTTGGGTCATTAACTTGAACACGTTTTGATTTTTTTTTTTTGTTCTTTAATAAAGTTACGAATGTTTTGATAAGTGAGTCAGAGGAGGACGTGCTTATCTCAGAGTCCTGGTGGCGTTCAGTTTGTCACCTAATGCCCACATCGACTCAAAACCTTCCGCGATCGACGTATTGCACCCCTGCTCTAGCAAAGAACAGTTCAGAAACAACATTAAATGAGTAAAAAGTTATTCATTAACTGATTAAGTCGTGTTTTAGATTGTTCTTGAAAAACTAATCAGTCACGGCTGATGGGTGCACTTTTTATAGCTGACAGCCGCTCCCCTTTCTTGCAGGTACTGCGTACCCCCGCTAAATCTTTAAGGGGTACGCATTACCCAACCTTACCCGCCTACTTCAGTCCAACTAAACGAAATCTATCTAGGTCCACAAAAGCTACATGAAACACTTGTAAAATAAAAGCAGCTGCTACTAGTCCACCTGAAAAGCTGCATATTTATTGATTTGCTCCACATAATTGAAGAGTCAGCTGTGGCCGTTTTCTACTTTTATTTTCTTTTCTTTTTATCTTACCAACTTTTGTTTCTCCGGTTTGAAGGAAATTTCCGCACAAAGATTAAAAAAAAAAAGTTGTGTTTTCCCAGGTTCGGCTGGACTCAAACAGGAGTTATTCTGCTAACAATGTTTATTTTCTCTGGATGTTCTAGGAAGTCTCATATTGGCGTCTCCTTTTCACTTTATTTAATCTTGTTATTTTGCCACGCAGCAAACACAAACACATACAGGGTGGACAGATTAGAAGCATAGAGGGGACATTGTTCACAAATACTGCTGAGAATATTCTTTCTTTCTTTCCATTTCTTCTGCATTTCTTCTTTTCTTTTCATTCCTGACAACCTGACTCCCGCTCAAATGAATGCACGCACACGCATACACACGCGCGCACATATAACGGTCTGTCTGGAGTGATTGCCTATGTGTTGTCAGATGAAACAAAGGAACAGTGGCACTTATATAACCGCTTTGATCCTTATCGGTAACCTGATGCGTATTCCATATGTTGCATAAAGCCCCTCTCATCACCTGGCTCTCTGCGCTCGCTTCCCTCGCCCTCCCTTGCCGCTGCCATTTCCTAAGAACACACGCGCAACGTCCCGGGTCCTGTGTTGGTACAACAAACAGCCTCACCTGTACATCGACTGCATATCTACTGTACATCTACAGCCGCCACGTCGCTCCGCTCCTTTATGGGCTCTTTGCACGTACGGAACTGACGTCATATCCGCATGAGCGAAATGCGGCTTTCTTGCTTCCGCTTTGAGTTACCATGACAGCTAGAAAATATTGTTAACGGCGGCCACGGATGGATTCCCACTCGAGGAGGGAATAATGTTGATCTTCTTTTAATGAAGATAACCAAATACGTGCTCTAACGCCGATGCAGATGAACATTACACGTCCACACAAGAGTCAGCGAGCATCCAGAACTAAAAAAAAACATTCTCCCCCAGAACACACAACCGCTGCATGCAGAATTCCGTTAACGAAGTAAATGAACATTAATGCACTTAAACTCAGATCAGCCTAGTCAGTATGGGAAATAATGCAGAAATAAGCAGATCCATACAAGTACTACAATATAAATTCGTATTTCAGAAGCCATTAAAGCAATACCATGAACATTGTTGTCTTCCAAATATAATGGGCTTTTAAGTTTTCATGGATTTCCAAATGATCCTGAATAGGGTATATGTCACGGACTTCTGTTTTAGCACTTCTGCATTTTTATGCCACACAGAATGGTTCCGGTGCACAGGCAACAGTATGTTAAC
The DNA here is from genome assembly GCF_904066995.2 of Poecilia reticulata. Classification (NCBI taxonomy): domain Eukaryota; kingdom Metazoa; phylum Chordata; class Actinopteri; order Cyprinodontiformes; family Poeciliidae; genus Poecilia; species Poecilia reticulata. Next base: position 353,225 of record NC_088844.1, on the reverse strand, counting down.
AGTGGCTCTTCAGTCCTGCAGGACTATTAATGATGCCTATAGAATTATTCAGACGTCCTGAAACGCTCCAACAACAACAAAGGATTTAAGCTGGATGTGTAATAACTTCGAAGGTAAGTTAATAAATTGTTTGTATTCATCATAATGCCTCATATGTCTGACGTAGCTAACAGGGACAAGCTTACAAAAGTGCTATGTAAATGTTAAGTGTTTTGATTATCTGTGCATTGTGCAATCTACATATCTATGCTTTATAGATAGATAAAGATATATATCTATATAAACATATATAGATCTGTCTATCCTGACCCCACTGAGGGAAAAAGGGTGCAAGAAAATGGATGGATGGATGGATGGATGGATAGATCTGTCTATATTGTGCCTAAGCTATCAGTCGAAGCTGAAGTTAGCTTCCGAATGTAGCATCTAATTCGGAAAATAGCTAAAGGGCGATTACACTTAATTTTTCACTATCTTGAGCTTTTTTCATTATTTATTATTTTAACTTTCCGTTTTCTTTTTTTAAATCTCTATTATAGTTGGAGTTGGACACGAGTTCTGTTTGATGGCTTCTTGGAGGGAGAGATTGGCTGAGGTATTGTTGCCAACAACTTTTCTCCTGCTATTAACGTTTTTGCTTTTCTTTATATAAAGTATTTCTATCAGTTACTCTTTTTCCGTTTTGTACACAGTATTTGTTTATACAGTATTTTTTTTTATTTTTACCTTAATGCTTACCGGGTCAGTTGAAGTGGAAATGTACATCCTCTTGATTACTGACAAATGTCAGAACCATATGGACTGAGCTGGTTACATCAGATTAATCTGAATCTTTATTTCTCATTAAAACGACTTCTTGTAATTTTAACACATTGTTATAAAATTTAGGCCCCGTTTACACGACAACGATTTCGGGGGAAAACGGAAGAGTTTTGTTGCGTTTGTAGTGTGCGTTTACACGAAACCACCGAATGTTTTCTCTAACAACGGCACAGATTGAAAACGGGTTCCAGAGTGCGATGTTTCTGAAACGTACCGTTTTCCGTTGTCGTGTAAACCGAGAAAACGGATCTGTTCTTCAGTATGACGCAAAACATAGCTGCTTCCTACAATCCACTGAAGAAGAAGAAACTACTCACAATGCTGGTTGTTACTGTTTCCCCATCAGATACGCGTCTCTTTACCGCTCCGCACAGCCAAGGTGGCAAAATACACGGCTGCTTGTTCAGCGCTCTTATCTAGAGAACTACGGACCAGGACCAGCCCCGGCTCCGGCTCCAGATGAGTTTAACAGGGGGGCACCGACTTATTTTGGGGGGTCTATGAGTTTACGTAGCTGAACATAGATGACATCAGTAGCCTACAGGCTACTTGTTAACAAGCTTAACGTGCTGTGTTGATATTAGCTAGCTAGTCATCTTTTAGCTATCATCACCTGCATCCAACAGCTTTACTCAACTCAGTCGGTTAGTTTGGGGGAAAAAAACTGTGCAAAGATATTTACGTTTTTCTGTTTTGCTGCCATGATTCTAACACAGATGTGCAGCAGAAGCAGCAGGTCTCCTTCGCTGCCTCACAGGTGTAAACCCAGCGCGAGCGTCTCATCGTTCATGTTGCGTTTGAAGGCGGCTCGGAAAAACAGGTTACGACTTGTTAACAACGGATTAAACTGTTTTCACTGCTGAAAAAGGTGACAGGGGACACGGATATGGGAAGTACGGGAGCTCCTATTATCAAATTGATATAGGAAAAACAGACTGTTGGCCATTCCAAGGTAAAAACAATAAACAGCTTCCAGTCCGGGGCTCGCTACAGACACCGTGAAAGCTCAAACAACGTGTTTCAGCAAAGTTATCCCACTTTTTCCAACTGCATGGGCCCTAATCAGACGCTCACAATGCGTGTTTTCTCCCAATCTATGGGAGAACGGTACCTGATAGGATAACGCGAATCCACATGCCTTCAAGTTGAACTTTTTTTTAAACACATGCGCACTCAGTTTCAAAGAACCTAGCACCACCTAGGCGCAGCGAGAGCATTACACGTTTTCGATGTGTACCGTTACTGTGTAAACACAGATCGTAATTAAAACGTTTTCGTGTAAACGATCAAACAAAAACGGAACAAAAGTTTCGTTTTTGTTGGATCGTTGTCGTGTAAACGCCCCCTTAATCTTTATTCTGCTGTAATGATGATTACATTCTTGCAATTAAAATGTCTTGTGTCCTGACCGTAATGCTCCCTTATACAACTCACAGAACAGATGGTTGAAATAAAGGCACTTTTTGAGAATATTTTCTGTGATTTTATTATAGAAATTGAGGACGGGAGGAATCGATTAAAATCAAATCTGGTATGAAAAAAAATCTTGTATCATCCAGCCTTATTCAGCATATTAAATTATATGACTAACAACATATTACTTAATACATTTCTTTGCTGGTATAACCTAAATTTTAACATCTCACTTGAATTCCTGATCTACATGCAAAACTTGATATAACGTAAACACTGAGAAAAAGGGAAAAAGTTTGTGAAATGTGGAGAATTACAAATTAGATTAAATTTTAATGTGGGTGAAAACAGGATAGCAAAATGTACAGTGAATATATAATATACTTCCTAGCAGCTAATCAGACATCAGACTTGTTTTGCCTTTACTGGTGATGAAAACTCATCACTCTGGAGGAGAGGAAGACCGGCTCAGCCCCGTCCAGGATGACTGCAGTGTCAGGGTAGCCAACAAAGTCTGCAGGTAGATTTTTGCATATCTGGTGCTCTGGTTTCAAGATCATAGTTTAACCAAGTACTGTAAATAAAAAGTCAAGTACTGTAAATAAAAAGTTAGTCCACGTTGTGATGATCCGGCAGACCGTGGACTGATGGACACCGTCAGCAGGTCCAGGTGCTTGGATCCAGTGGAAAGGTAATCGTTACAGAGGCTTGATCAAGGCTCAGAAACACCATCACGAGGTGTTAAGATGCAAACCGGAAAATTTTTTTTAAAAATCTAATAAGCGTCCATATTTAGCTGCACAACGTAATCAAAACTAATAAATCCTCAGCTCTTTTTGAGAGTATCGCTTGAAAATAAATTGACAATATCAAAGGAAATTAAATGTGTAAGTGAAATAGTTCTGGTATCACAAAGAAACTGCAAAGAAACGTCGCGATGAGCTGTCCCGGTTGGATTTAATTCCTGAAAGTCTGCAGAAGAGGAAGATTTAAATTACAAGACCACCGCATATTAACTAAATTAACTCACAATTGCTGAAGGGCTTGGCGAGTTTTGTGGATTATTTTTCAGTGGAGCTCTGTCATACGGACTATTTTGTGGATTTTGACTTGTTGAACTGCGGAAGGACACGGACAGGCTGTGCTGCACCAATACCGCAGCTGTGGCAGCGGAGAGCAACACACCTCTGTGAGCTCGTTTGATAATCTGTTTAAGAAGATTTCATATTTTATATTTGGACATTTGCTGGCCTATGAGCCCTACTGCTGATAAAAATAAAAGCAAAACAAACTGAACATTAAAGAAAACAAACGTTTTTGTTCATAATCCTGAGGTTTTCTGCTGTGAATGTTGCATTTATTTTGGACACTACCATAAAGGTTAAACAAAACAAAATGGCATTTGAACCAGATTTTTCTGTTTTTGACTCTGACATAGACATTGAGTCTCTTCAATCTGTACCACCACATCAGAGGGCTCCAGACCTCTGTCAGCAGGTACAAGAATTAAAGGATGACGTCCAGCAGCTGAGGGATGTCCTTCAAAATACATTGTCCCTGCAACAGAAAATGCTGGATCATCTAGACAGGGTTAATTCCTGTGAGTCTGGTGGACCTTCTGCACAACAGTCTCCTGCAGCTCCTGTGGCCACCTCAACACCATATGTGCCTCCTGTGAATAACCCGTGTGAATAACTGTGAATAATAATAATAATAATAATATAATAATAATAATAATCTGAGGGTCCAGGGTTCAAGTCCCTGTTCGGGCGCCAATTGTGACGGTGCGGCGAGAGGTTGGAGGAGGAGTTAGCAGTGGTGGTTAGCCACTCTAACCCAAAGCAGCAGGACGCACTTTTGAAGTATTCCACACTTTCAATTTATTTAACTTCGTCCACATAAAGCCAGATCTCCACGGTACTAAGCATTATATTTCCATACATGAGAAAAGTAACGTTAGTTTACCGCTCTGCACCTCATCATCACCTATCTTCTACAACAAAAATGGAAGACTAGTTCTTCTGTACAATAGTGCAACAACAAAGGAAATAGGCACCCCCTTGTGGTGATACCTTCTCATCTCTAGGAACCAAACAGCATAATGACTGTTACAAGTTGCCTAAAAATAATTTCATACTCCGTATAACACAAATGCAAACATCAACACACGTATTGACTTACCTTGTGCCGAATCGCTGCCTCTGTTCTCAGCCTGTTCCTGTAGCAGTGGATTTCCTCCGGTATTATTTTCCTCCAACAAATTATTCCAGTGAACAAAGCACGTTTTAACCTCCGGTTTCCCATTTCTGACGCTGGATCTTCAATATCCTCAAGCTTTGAAATAGCAGGCAGCTACAAACCGGGAGTTAGCTGTAGTGGCTAAGTTCTGGCTACAGTCCGCTGTCGCCTCTATCAGCAGGAAAATGAAAAAAACTAAGCACTGGATGGTACCGGCTGGACACAACACACACACTGGACACAACGACACACCACAAAACTCGGTTGTTGTACCAGTAGCTCACAGATATTTTAAGTTTTGCGTCTTTTTCATAGTAGAGATCTTGCAGCTTTGGGTAAAAACAATAGGAGCAAGCAGGACCCGGAACCAATCTATGTGGCATAAATTCAAACGGAAATACGTCACCACCTCTCGTGGCATATACCCTATTAAGAAGACGGTGGCTTGTAAATATTATTGGGCAGCCTACAGCCCCCACTTTTGATTGACACCACATTCGACCAATAATGTTATGAAATGGTGGTAACACTTTATTTGAAGGGGGTGAATAAGACTGACATGACACCGTCATAAATATGACATAACACCTGTCATGAACATGAATAAGTCTTCGTGAATATTTATGACTGTTGTCATAAAGTATCGTTTGGTAAATCATGACACTTCTAATACAGAGTTGACATTATTCAAAATGTCTTTGTTATGACAACTTGACATTAATTTAGACAAAAATGTCTTTATGACAGCTTGACATTAATCTAGACAAAAATGTCTTTGTTATGACAACTTGACATTAATCTAGACAAAAATGTCTTCATTATGACATCTTGTCATTAACCAAGACAAAATTGTCTTCGTTATGGTGACTTGTCATTATCCTAGACAGAATTGTCTTTGTTATGACAACTTGACATTAACCTAGACAAAAATGTCTTTGTTATGACAACTTGACATTAACCAAGAAATCATGATCTGACATAAATTTGTTATAAAAAGTATTACCGTTTAAACTTTAAAAATTAGTTTTATGTGGTAATATTATATTGCTCTGCCATGTTGTTTAGTCTTCAATTTCTTAATTTAATTGATCCTAAAGTTTTACAACAAGATGTCTACAAAGCACTTATGAACTTAGCATTTGAAACATTATTTGAGGCTGTTTTAAGTAGTGCAATACACCATCTCCACCAGTGAGAGGCAGCAGTGCACGAACAGGCGTGCAGTCTGTTGGTGAAGAAGAAATCTTCCATATTGTGGGGCCAACCTAACACAAGTTATAATGGCCAGACCTCCTGTTTAAAAAGAAGCCGAAGTTTGACACCTAATACAGTGTTTTTCAACTTTTTTGAACCAAGGTACATTGTTTTAATTGAAAAAATCACGAGGCACACCACCAACCAAAAATGCAAGCAAAGGCCACCTATATTGCATATATAGTCATTCTTATCAAAGTGTCTTGAATAGGAATCAAATAAACACAAACATTTATTTTTATCATATTTTACATTTCTTATTTAAAAATGCACTTAACATGTCCACTTCAAAAATACACCTGAACAGTGCCACAACAACGTGGTCTTAAATTTAAAGAAGTTGTAGAAAACTTCAAAGTGTTTTACAAACTAATCCACAAGCATTCTTTTAGCCAGAATACAGAAAATAATTCTTATTCTGAAAGAAGCAATATTTGGGAAAGATTTTACTTCATATTCACTGTTACAATATGAAGAGTTGCATGTACAAAATGTCAATATCTGTATATTTTAACCACCTAGTGTGAAACCTGTGCATGTACGGATTAAGTTTTTATAGTAGCCACTAATGACATTTAATGACATCTTCATAACTATTGCTACTTGTTTCACTTGAGGTAAAAGTTAATATTAATGACATTGTAATGACACTTAATGACATCTTCATAACTATTGCTACTTGTTTCACCTTACTTGAGATAAGAGTTAATATTAATGACACTGTAATAACACTTAATGACATCTTCATAACTATTGCTACTTGTTTCACTTGAGGTAAAAGTTAATATTAATGACATTGTAATGACACTTAATGACATCTTCATAACTATTGCTACTTGTTTCACCTTACTTGAGATAAGAGTTAATATTAATGACACTGTAATAACACTTAATGACATCTTCATAACTATTGCTACTTGTTTCACTTGAGGTAAAAGTTAATATTAATGACATTGTAATGACACTTAATGACATCTTCATAACTATTGCTACTTGTTTCACCTTACTTGAGATAAGAGTTAATATTAATGACACTGTAATAACACTTAATGACATCTTCATAACTATTGCTACTTGTTTCACTTTACTTCAGGTAAAAGTTAATATTAATGACACTGTAATAACATTTAATGACATCTTCATAACTGTTACTTGTTTCACTTTACTTGAGGTAAGAGATAATATTAATGACACTGTAATGACACTTAATGACATCTTTATAACTGGTGTTACTTGTTCTACTTTTCTTGATGTAAAAGAAATTGTTATTGACTGTTATTAAATCATTTGACAGTGTAATAAAGCTTAATGAAGTCTTTGTTGTTGGTCCTACTTGTTTTGCTTTATTTCAGGTAATGGGAATATTAATCGCTGTTTTGTTAAAGCTTTTGATAGTGTAATAACAATTAAATCATGACGACTATCATGACATATTTATGACATATAATTCTTGGTTAACAAGTTGTCAGAACAAAGACATTTTTGTCTAGATTAATGTCAAGTTGTAATAATGAAGATATTTATGTCTATATAAATTTCAAGTTGTCATAAGATACATTTTGTCTAGATAAATGTCAAGTTGTCATAACAAAGACATTTTGAATAATGTCAACTTTGTATTAAAAATGTCATGATTTACCGAATGACACTTTATGACAACAGTCATAAATATTCATGAAGACTTACTGATATTCATGACAGGTGTTATGTCATGTTTATGACAGTGTCATGTCAGTCTTATTCACCCCCCTTCAAATAAAGTGTTACCGAAATGGCTTTTCCCCATCCAATAATAACCAGAGCGCAACTTGAGCTCATTTTGACATGTCTGTATTCTTTCTGGGATATTTCTGACTGGTCAACTCGGAGATTAAATCTAAAGCAACGGATGTGTAGCCAACACGTGTCCTGTCATAAGGAATCCTCCTTATGACAGGACACGTGTTGGCTACTCATTTTGGGGTTTGTTTTGACATGAATCCACCAGCTGCATGCGTAACCATGAGCAATGTGTGCGCCTGTGCTGCGTCAAAGTCAGGCTCTGTGCGCCCTCATGCGTAACAGCTTTTAAAAATACTTGAGTATTAAAAGTACTTGGTGAATGCATTACCTAATCACTAATATCATTAAGTGAACCGATCATATTTAATTTTAATATATCAGAAATGTGCCATTTTAATGAACGCCACAGATAAAGCATGTTTTTATTGTGTTTACTTTGTAACATAGTTTAGACTTAGATATGTGATTCTATGCATTATAATTTCAGGGATGGAAGCATCTTGTCTCCTGTTCTAACATAGCATGAACTTCACTTTTTTTGCCACCAGTGGCAAAATAAAAATTTTGAAAGAAATCCAACTGGCAGGGGAGGACATGGAACCAAGGAGCCACGTAGCAGAGTTGTAGTCTAGAACACCGAACCCGAGACCAAATCAGCACCCCGCACTACATGACACAATGAAATTAAGTGCACCTATCAAAATTGCTTCTGAAATTTATCTGAAAGATCCACATCCCCATAAAAACACCTAGATATTAAATACTCAGAGCTGAAATAAATTTAGCCAATCAATTAAAACTCTTCATTCTGTTTTGCTTTCATCTCTCTGCTACGATCCACAGAGGTCTTCTGCCACCCTAAAAAATATAACGCCCTGGGCGGTTGCCCATATTGCCAATGTCAGAAGCCACAGCTGTCTGCACTATTAAACGTAGCAATTAACGCTAAACAACGCTCATCTATGAACACTGTCTATAAGCAAGAAGTAACCGAGCAGAAGGAGGTGACTGTTCTCATCCTTCCTCCTGCTGCAATGTCTGCCACCATGACAGGTAGCGGAAACAAAGAGTGAGCATGCTCTGTGTTCTTACGTTCTTTTTTTATTTATTCGCCAATGTGAAATAAAATAATAACTGCAGTGTACACACGCAATAAGGCTTCAGTCCTATTAACCTTAGTAAAGATTCGTCCAGAAGAATCTGATCGCTCCTGAATTACTATATTGCACTTTGGTCACAGCGTTATCCCTTATTTGCGAAACCTCAGTCAACACCTCCACACAATAATTCAGCGAATGAGTGACAAACTCCTTTCATCGCAGATGCAACATCTCTCAGTACAGCTAGCTTTGCTAGCATCACTTGTTTAATTATTTAATTATTTCTTGCGCGCCCTGTACCAATTGGTCCACAGACCGGTACCGGGCCGTGGACCGGGGGTTGGGGACCACTGGCCTAGCATATGCAAAGGCGCTTCAGCAGACCCACGTTGATTCTCAGTCATTGGATGAAAAACAATGACATCACAGTTCATCATTGGCATGTGATTGGTTGGTTGATGTGTGCCCATTGGATAGCACTTATGTCTTTATAAATAAACCCCGCCCCAATCATTGAAAATTTTAATGCTGTATTTTAAAAAATCTATATAAAAAATAAATGCCGTCATTTGATATTGCTTATATGCAACGTGTTCATATATGAGGAACATAAAAGAGACAGAAGTTTTTTCTTTATTTCATTTTATTTTTTTTACTGTTTGCACACAAAATAAGACATAGATGCTTGTCCATTTCTGGACCATCTGGCTGTGTTTTTTCCAAACATGAACTGCTGCGTTCAGGACAGGCCCAACATCTCCTGTAGCGTGGACCTGACGTCTCTTTCTGTCTTGTAGTCCTGATGTCACTGAGCTCCTGGTTGGAGGAACTTGGGATCCATCCTGACACCGCCTCATAGCTGCCATCCTCCCAGAATGCCACCTCCTCTGCTGCCAGTACTCTCTGCCTTCCTCCATCAGCTGTTAACACAGGACAGACAATCATTATGAGCTACAGGCATTTTTTAGTCATTATGAAACTACAGTGAAATTGTTTGGCAACTTCCAGCTTAGTATGCACACATAAGACATTAAAACAAACAAACATTCTTACAAAAAATAAAAACTTTAATGAAAAAGAGAAAACACTTGGAATCAATTGGAAGAAAAAAAGAATTAAAAGCAGTTGGTAATAAATAGTAAAACATAGTTCAACAAACTGAGGCAGATAATTTGCTTTGATGGATTTTAATAAATCACAGTACTTTAATCATTCAAGGAATTGTGACATCTCTAGTAATAAATCTTACCTGCTTCTTTCTTTAGCTACATCTGGATGACTGGCAGTAGGTCCTGGATGCAGCTGGAAAACATTTTTGTGCATTGTCAATACATAGCATAATTACATTATGTACATAAACAATGTTGAAGCATAAAATATCAACATTCTAAAATAGCAGATACTCACATAGTTGCATCTCTGTCCTCATCACGGACGTCAGAACGTTCCAGAAGAGTCTGATTGACACAAATGTGACTAATTCTGTGAAGTCTGTGGAAATAAATGTAAAATTTAATAAAAAATATTGTAGCAAATATATCGCTTTCTCAAAAATACATAAGTAAATAAGTTCAAATTATTCTCAACCAACCATTACACGACTGTGTAATGGTTGGTTCCCGACTGGGAATCAATGCAGTGATTATACATACCGGCTTCTTGACTACGGAGAGCCGTTTTAGCCAAAATTAAATAAATAAATGGGTGAAATAAATCAAAAAATGAAGAAAATGAGTGAAATAAATAAAAAAAATTGTTAAATAAATAACTTAGCTTTTTCATTAACCCAATTTTTCATTTATTCATTTTTCATATTATCAATTTCTCAATTTCCCTTATTTCATTTATCTATTTTTCATTTATCCATTTTTCATTAATCTGTTTTTCATTTAACCATTTTTAATTTAGCTTTTTCATTAACCCAATTTTTCCATTTATTTACTTTTCATATTATCAATTTCTCTTTTTCACTTATTTTTCATTTATCCCTTTATCTATTTACCAATTTTTCATTAATCTATTTTTTAATTTAACAATTTTTCCATTTCCTTTTTTCATTAACCTGATTTTCTATTTCCCAGTTTCATTAATCAATTTCTCATATATCCCTTTTTTATTTACCCATTTTTCTTTTATCTATTTTTCATTTAACATTTGTTTGAAAAATAGTTACTTTTTCCAATTTCCCTTATTCATTTAGTATTTGCTTATTTATCACATTATATTTCCCCGCAAAACTTGGAAAAAATAAATGCAAATGAGGAGAGGCACGTCATCAGGCTACAACTTCCCCATTTGGTTGGTTAGCGTCACACCCATACTTTGCTTCAAGAAAGATGGCGACCTACTAACGGGTTATCAATAAGCTGAAGCTCATTAACTTCATTACAAAATAGTGTTATTACTCCTGACTTTAGTTTTCGTGTGGCCGCTCAGACAGAACGTGTTTCAGTTGGCGGCTCTCATGGACTCAGAGCTTCACCGTCGGGAGTTTTTATAGTTTGGACAAAGCGGCCGCTGAAGTTGGCTTACGATTGAAGGTTCGGGACAGCGTTCGTAGCTACAAGCTGTGATCCAACTATAAGGAGCAGACTTTACTGTACATCGTAAGTGAACTGCAATATCCAGAGGCGGCTCTACGGAGCATGGAGCTGAAAGAATGAGAGTGGCAAGCTTTGGAGATCTGCATCGGAGGCCATCTTTCAGACATGCACCACTGCTGTCCGTCCAGGATCCTCCGGTTGCCCAGGCGTAACACGGTAAGCTACCGCTGATGTTTGTTTTCCAACTACAGTCATATTTAATCAATAGGGCTCAATTACGATAGCGGAAGGTTTTGAGTTGATCTCGGCAGTAGGTGACAAACTGAACGCCTCCAGGATGTTGAGACCAGCACGTCCTCTGATCCAATACATCTTATTAAGGATAAAATCAACAAAACGTCTTCAAATTAATGACCCAACAAAATTAATAATCTCAGTAATTATTGTTTAAACAAGGTGTGTGCATTTCTGTGCATTTCGGTACCATTACAAAAATAAAAAGGGACTCAAAGACCCTGATGAGCAGAGCAGTAAATATGAAGCCTGAAAACCTGATATCTTAACGGACTGAATCTTTTGTGTTTTTAACTAATCTCTGCTGTTTGTGGGGCGCAAGCGGTTGCCACGGCAACAGGTTGGTTAAATTACATTAAAAAGTTAGGAGATGTTTAGAGTCAATCGCCTTGTTTCTACCTTTGTTTACCTTTGCTGGGATGCATCACAGCTGCTGTAGTTTCTGAACGTTCAATAAACGACAAACTTGGACTACCTCGTTCGTCTGCGACTACATTTTATTAGTAAGTAAGTAAGTAAGTAAGCTTTATTTCTATAGCACTTTTCACAGACCAGAGTCACAAAGTGCTGCACAATTTATAAAAATAAAAACAATTGAAAACAAATTAAAACAAACATACCAACATTAAAACACAATATTACATTAAAAAGCAAGATTAAAAAAGTGGGTCTTAAGTTGTTTCCTAAAAGTGTCTATACAATGTAGAGATCGAATGGTGCAAGGTAGCTCATTCCATAGGCGAGGCGCCACAGCTTTAAAAGATCTGTCTCCACGAGTCTTAAGAAAGGTCCGAGGAACCGTCAACAAGTTCAGGTTCGACGACCTGAGGTTCCTAGTCGAAACATAAGGCTGTAGGAGGTTCTTAATGTAGTCTGGCGTCTGTCCATGAAGAGCTCTGAAAGTCAGTACCAAGATTTTGTAGTACATCCTATAAGACACAGGCAACCAGTGCAGGCGTTTGAGGATGGGCGTGATATGTTCCCTCCTGTGGGTGCAGGTGAGCAATCGTGCAGCAGAGTTTTGTACTACCTGCAGACGCATTAACTCCCTCTTATTAAGACATGTAAACAGGCTGTTACAATAATCCAGTCTCGATGAGACAAAAGCATGAACAATCATCTCAAGTTCACCGTGAGTCACCATTTTACGGAGTTTAGAAATGTTCCGAATTTGGAAAAAACTGTTTCTAACAAGCTGATTTGTGTGCCGCTCCATGGACATTGCTCCATCCATGAAGACACCCAAGTTGCGCAGGTTACTTTTAACTGTGCAGCTCAAGTTTCCAAGATGCTGCTTAATTCCAGGCACAGCACTATCAGGAGCAACAATCAAGGTCTCAGTCTTGCTAGAGTTCAATAATAAGCTGTTTTCAGTGAACCATTTTGTCACTTCGGCCAAGCAACTGGTGAGAGTGCTAAGTTTATGCAACTCACCAGGCTCAAAAGAGCAGTACAATTGAAGGTCATCGGCATACAGGTGATAAGACACCTCACTAAACTTCTGAATGACCCTGCTTAAAGGAAGTAGGTACAGCTGGAACAGAACAGGTCCCAAGACCGATCCCTGCGGCACACCCCACAAAAGCCCTGCAGGGTCAGATACTACATTTCCCACTGACACACTAAAAGTTCTACGAAGCAGGTAAGATGTGAACCATTTCAAAACACAGCCCGACATCCCAACCAGATGTTGGAGCCTGTTTATCAGGATGCTATGATCCACTGTGTCAAACGCCGATGACAGATCCAATAAAACCAGTACAGAACATTTACCGGTGTCAGCTGCCATCATGATATCACTGAATACCTTCACCAGGGCTGTTTCAGTGGAGTGAAACTCACGATACCCTGATTGAAAAGTGTCATAAATGTCATTGGCCTTTAGAAATGATCTAAGTTGGATGCAGACCACCTTTTCCAGGACTTTAGCCAAGAAAGAAGTTTTTGATATTGGTCTGTAATTGTTTAATTCAAAAGAGTCCAGTCCTGGTTTCTTTAACTTTGGCTCCACAATGGCATGTTTAAAAAGACATGGAAACACACCAGTAAGCAAAGACATGTTAAACATTTTTGTAATGTAGGGCCCAATGGAATCAAAAACCCTCATAAATAGTTTAAAAGGTAGAACATCTAAAATACCAGAGGACGGCTTCATGTTTTTAATGATGGTGAAAATGTCTTCCACAGTGACGGGCTCAAATGAGGTCCAGCTTTGAGTAGGAGGTTCAAAAAGCTGAGTATTATGGCAAGGCGGCAAGCTGTCCTTTATTACTTTAACTTTATCAATAAAGAATTGCTGGAACTCGTCACAAGTAATTGCCGAGTTATGGACATTTACAGCAACAGGTGAGACAAGAGAGCTAATAGTATCGAAGAGTACCTTAGGATTTCTTTTATTTGAAGCTATTAGACACTTAAAATAACTTGCCCTGGCCTCCTCAATCCTCCTGTTTATGAACAATATGGAGTCCTTTAAATGCAGCCTGTGGACCTCCAATTTAGTAGATTTCCATAAACGTTCAGTCTGGCGACATGTTCTCCTCAGAGACCTAATTTCATCATTTATCCAAGGACAAAATCTTTCCCGTATTGCCTTCCTAGCTTTAACTGGCGCTACTTGATCTAAAATACCAGCACATAGGGTATTAAAACCATTCACAAAACTGTCCATTTCAGTGAAATTATTAAGAAGTGAAGGATCAAATTTATCACAAAAAAGCATGGCTGTCGCCTCCGTGATGATTCTCCTCTTTACCTCAGTAAATACAGGCCGAGGTTCAGACGGCACCATCAGGTCAAAGAGAACGCAGTAATGGTCACTCAGAAACACATCCTCCACACACACATTGGTAATTTGCAAACCCAATGCAAATACCAGGTCCAACGTATGACCCTTGTTGTGTGTGGGACCTGAGACATACTGTGTAAAATTAAGCGTCTCTGTCAGCGATATAAGGTCTCTTGCTGGAATAGAAGTAACATCATCAATCTGTAAATTAAAATCACCCACAATCAAGACCTTTCCCAATGTAATAATAGAAGATAAAAAGTCAGTAAAATCCTGAAGAAAAGTCCCAGCAGAGCCAGGAGGGCGATATATCAAGATAATATAAAATGTATCTGAGAAACCAACTTCCATCATAAGGATTTCAAAAGAGGTGATGTGGCTTGTTTCTGACAGTCTGCATGTGCACCAGTCACGGTGCACAACAGCCAATCCTCCTCCGCGGCGTCCAGAGCGAGGTTTACCTACTGCCAAGTAACCAGCAGGACAGAGTTCATTTAAGTGGACAAATTCATTTTCCCTCTGCCACGTCTCTGTGAGGAAAAGGAAGTCCAAACTTTTCCTAACAAGGAGTTCATTAATAGAGAAAGATTTATTCGAAATAGAACGAGCATTCAGTAGTCCAATCCGATTTTGCAATGACGAAGAAGTCAAATCCGAAGTCCAGTCAGCTGCATTCATCGGGATAAGCTGGAGACATCTCCCATGGTCACGTGGCAAACAGCGGTACCGGTATGGCCGACACCGTTCTCCTGTCACATGAAAGAAACGCCGCAAAGGACCCTGAACCCAGGCACGTCGTTCACTGTAATGTCCACGTCCATCTCCATGACCTGGGTAGGAGGCGAGGACCGCACCCCCATCTGCAAGGCCGCATACGAGTGGGATCCGACGCAACCACCTGTAGCTCCGATTAGCATGGATCATACGCCGCATGCCACGCCTAATCCGAACCTGGATACCCGCTCGACAGCCTCTTCTCCTCCTTTTCGGATTCCCTGGACGTCGCCACAACGCCAGGTACTCACGGGAGGTTGGGGGACACACAAACGGAGGTGGAAAAGTTTGTTTGTAGCTGTCCCAGTCGTAGAAGAGGCTTTCCATGGACTCTTTAATATCAAAAAGAGAGTCACGATTATAAGTCCTTATTGCACTCACACAAACGCTGTCCATCAGAATTGATAAGACTGCAAACACAAACAGACAAATTGCAAAAAAGCGACATTTTAGCAGGCGAGCGGCAGCCAGAACACACACAGGCGCCATCATCTACCGGAACCGGAAGGTGTCAGTAACAGTTTCTCCTGTCACTTATCTTTGAACATAAGTTTGAACATTTGTTTGTTATTAAACAAACAGATTTGTTTGTTTAATAACAAACAAATCTGTGTTTGTTATTAAGTAACAAACAAATGGCTTCTACCGCGATAATTATGTGAAATTAAATTAATATTTTTTTTAAGTTTTGTGTGCTCTGGCATCTTGCTTTGAGTCTGAGAGGCTTTTCCTGTATCAAACATGCTATTTATTTAGTAGAAATATTGATGTGATAAAACTCTCCAAAATAACCTTTCAACTTTTAAACTCCACTGTTGAAAATGAGAAGCTGACCGCAAATGACATTGAAATAAATTCTAGTCCAACTTCTGGTTTGTTGTGATTCCTCTGGATCCTGTTGGAGGAAAACTATCCCAACTTCACAAGATGTGGCTTTAACCCAACTTCTGTCAGTCTGAAGCTTCTCATATTTAGGTCATCATAACTGGTACCATCGCCACCAGGTCAAAAGTACAGCTTTTTGGCGCAGCACATTCATTAATGTTTCCATCATGTATGTTTTCAGATGCAGACCATCCTGCAGGCCTCTGGTCTCAGTGTTTCCCTTCAGACTCCCAGTGGGCTCACAGCTTCAGGATGACCAGAGACCTTCACCTGTCTGGAGCAGGAACACTCGGCCAAATGCACTGATGACACTTTCATTTAAGAAAAATGTGGCTGTTCTTATAGCATTGATATGCATGAACCGTCTGTATTTTACTGTTTTGAATAAACAAAATGTTTTATTATGAAATCTGTGTTCCTTCTAATCTGTGAAGTTCTAATTTAATCAAATCTCATGTTTTCACGTCCCAGACAATAAAATGGATCGTTTGTTTGTGGCTTAAAATAAACGAAACAATCTTAATTGAACAAAGCTACAAAAATAGATTACAGATTGAAAGTTTTGGACCCGTTTTATTTTTTGGTTTCATTACACTGAACATTCTTCAACATGAAGTTAAACAGTGAGTGGAGTACCTTGTATGTACGACAACGTAGAAATGAACAAACATGACATATTGGGTTCTTAATAGCAACCCTAGCAGTTATTTTACACAGGTTGATTTATTGAATAATGATTGTGTTCATTTACGGACGCCTTCAAATGGAAATCTGCAATCTGAAGTGTCAGTGAAATAGTTTAACCAGTCAGTCCTCAGGTCTGTCTGCCCTGCATGTTACAGGTGTTTCCTTCTGTCACACCTGGCCTCAGTAAATGTCTGATGGATGAGCTAATGCTATCGTTTGTATCAGGTGCTCTGGAACAAACACTTTAAAATGTAAAATGTTAATGCTCTGTATAACAGAGTGATATAGGCAAATGTTTTCATCTCACTGTGTCATTTTCACTTTATAGCTGAAGTTCATCACATTTCTGGATGTTCTGTTTTTCAGTTAAATTGAAGTTAGCAGGTTTTTAATCAGGGCCACAACACCCTGTGTGTGTTGGGTTTAAGAAAAGAGGCTGCTCTGTTTGAGCACCAGCATTCATTTTTCCTCTGATGTTTGGGTGAACTCTTCTCTGTGGAGGTCGGCCGTCTCTCTGCTTCTTCCTGAAGGAGACCCATCAGGAGTTCTGGTGCTGCTCACAGTGCAGACGGTTCTCCTCACTGTTCGCCGTGTCAGCCCTGGTCCCTCTCAGCCAGAAACTCCAGTCATTCTGTTCCTTCACCCTTGAATAAACATAACAGAATATGTTCTGGGTGTTATGATTCATTTATTAATTGAAACAATGTTTAATATCAAGATTAATTTATTTCCTTAACAGTTCCTCCTCCTATTCCCTCAGAAGGGCAGAGTTTAGGAGTGACTAATTACATTTACTCAAATATAGTTGAGTAACTTTTTGAAACTCAAATGAACTTTTAGGAATACTCTTACTATGCTGAACTTTTTACTTTTACTCAAGTCATTGTATTATGAAGCATCACTATTATTTAAACACATTTTTAATTTTCTTTTTTTAAGATATGAAATAATTGATGACTTGATCAGTTACTCAGTACTGATAAACTTTTTACCAAATGCTTCTTTACTCTTGTGTAATATCTTATTCAGCTACTTTTTACGTTGAGTAAAAACATGTTGAAGTGCTGCTGTTATTCCTGGAGTATAAATTGTGGGTCCTCTGTCCACCTCTAAGGAACAGTATCCAAATGTTGATGCACATGTTGACCAAAAACAGGCAAACTAAGGTGGACAAATTATACATCCACGAAAAACTACTTAAATTAATAGTCATATTTACTTTATATGCATGTTGGCACACCTCAGGGATGTAACCAAGAGAGGCAAAGATTGCAGCAGGAGTTCAGCTTTTATCCATTCTCCATTCTGTACCCTAACTAAAGGTCACTGTATTCAGGTTGTCTGTTTACAAAGGTAAAATAACGGCGATCGACTCTAAACCTCTCCTACCTTTTACCTGTCGTTTAATCAACCTGTTGCCGTGGCAACCGCTTGCGTCCCACAAACCCAGCATAAATTAGCTAAAAACACAAAGGATTCAGTCCGTTAAGTTATTAGGTTTTCAGGCTTCATATTTATTTCTCGGTTAACAAGCATCTCCTCTCATGAACACAGCGGTGGCTGATTAGCCAATTTAAACTTCGCTCTGCTCATCAGGGTCTTTGAGTCCCTTTTTATTTTTGTAATGGTACCGAAATGCACACACCTTGTTTAAACAATAATTACTGAGATTATTAATTTTGTTGGGTCATTAATTTGAAGACGTTTTGTTAATTTTATCCTTAATAAGATGTATTGGATCAGAGGACGTGCTGGTCTCAACATCCTGGAGGTGTTCAGTTTGTCACCTACTGCCGAGATCAACTCAAAACCTTCCGCTATCGTAATTGAGCCCTATTGATTAAATATGACTGTAGGTGGAAAACAAACATCAGCGGTAGCCTACCGTGTAACGCCTGGGCAACCGGAGGATCTTGGACGGACAGCAGTGGTGCATGTCTGAAAGATGGCCTCTGATGCAGATCTCCAAAGCTTGCCACTCATTCTTTCAGCTCCATGCTCCGTAGAGCCGCCTCTGGATATTGCAGTTCACTTACGATGTACAGTAAAGTCTGCTCCTTATAGTTGGATCACAGCTTGTAGCTACGAACGCTGTCCCGAACCTTCAATCGTAAGCCAACTTCAGCGGCCGCTTTGTCCAAACTATAAAAACTCCCGATGGTGAAGCTCTGAGTCCATGAGAGCCGCCAACTGAAACACGTTCTGTCTGAGCGGCCACACGAAAACTAAAGTCAGGAGTAATAACATTATTTTGTAATGAAGTTAATGAGCGTCAGCTTATTGATAACCCGTTAGTAGGTCGCCATCTTTCTTGAAGCAAAGTATGGGTGTGACGCTAACCAACCAATTGGGGAAGTTGTAGCCTGATGACGTGCCTCTCCTCATTTGCATTTATTTTTTCCAAGTTTTGCGGGGAAATATAATGTGATAAATAAGAAAATAAGCAAATACTAAATGAATAAGGGAAATTGGAAAATGGGAAAAGAAACTATTTTTCAAACAAATGTTAAATGAAAAATAAATAAAAGAAAAATGGGTAAATAAAAAAGGGATATATGAGAAATTGATTAATGAAACTGGGAAATAGAAAATCAGGTTAATGGAAAAAGGAAATGGAAAAATGTTTAAAAAATAGATTAATGAGAAATGGGTAAATAGATAAAGGGATAAATGAAAAAGAGAAATTGATAATATGATAAGTAAATAAATGAAAAATTGGGTTAATGAAAAAGCTAAATTAAAAAATGGTTAAATGAAAAATAGATAAATGAAATAAGGGAAATTGAGAAATTGATAATATGAAAAATAAATAAATGAAAAATTGGGTTAATGAAAAAGCTAAGTTATTTAACAATTTTTTATTTATTTCACTCATCTTCTTCATTTTTTGATTTATTTCACCCATTTATTTATTTATTTATTTAATTTTGGCTAAAACGGCTCTCGATACTTGGCTTCGTCCTCAGATCCGTCCTCCGTCCGCCATTTTGTAGATCTTTACTGCGTTCCACACTCTGCCTTGCTGTACTGCGTTACAACAAAATAAATAAAATAAAGGGAAGATCAGTTTTCCTTACAAATATGCAAGTTTTTACTATTCACTAAATGTGAAATCATAACTTACTGAATTTCTGTTCGTCCTGGTGGACTCCGTAAGAGCTCCTCGGCACCGTGGTCTGAGGTCTGGCTGGTATGGCTTGGCCATTTTTCAGGTCTGAAAAAATCAAAGAAGATGCAAGTATTTTTAAGAGTTCAGAACATCACATGTAATAGAGATTGCAATACAAAATCTCACCCTACACTTGCTTCGGCATTAAGAAAACCAGTGGTGGGCCGTCAAGGCCTGCAAGGCCTTCTCTGCTGGCCTAAAAATATCTGAATCATAGACTGATGTTAATTATATTTTGTCCATGAATTAAATAATTCCAAATGGTCTGTCCGCTTCCTTTCATTGCTAGCCCCCTGGTTGAGCTTTTTCCAGACATGTATTTTCATATTTAAGCATTTAACCAATCACATTTCAGCCACTATTTGTTGCCAGGGACAAAGAAATCTGCCTGGAGGCCTTCACAATCAGTTCTGCGGGCCATGTAGCATAAAATAAATGTCGATCAAACTGTTGCTTCAACCAATCAGATTTTGAGTTGTCGACACCAAGGCCCTCTAGCAGGCATACGGAAACGTCAGCGTATTCACACTCTTTGATTGGATAGTCAAAGAGTGTACTGCCAGAGCTAGAAAACTGCATCTGTAGCTAGCTGCACAAGCAAAGATATTGTGTTGATTTGTCAACCCACAATGGCTGAAGGAGAAGAAATGGATTTGGCAGGAGATTTACTGTCAAAGCCATTTTCAAAACGGACTATTCAAGAAAAGCTGGACATTGTTAAACAAGGCTGGGCAACTCCGAAGCAAGCAAGCCTGTCACAACCGGGTAAAGGATTTGTCTGCCACTTTCAGTCTACTGACTACGAGCGGTACTCCTGGCTAAAAGGCTCCGAGGAACGCTGCAAATTGTATTGCTGGTAGTGCTTGTTATTTGCCACTGATCGACATGGTGTTTGGAGCCACACTGGATTTGTAAATTTGACTTGCCTAACCAAGGCAGTAACGAGCCATCAAAGCACTGCCGGACACTTAGAAGCAACTATGTTTCTGTGTGTTTGGCGGTGACCATCCCCGTGTCTACTGCTTCTGTTGAACGGACATTCTCAGCCCTTAAGCAAATTAAAACTTATGCCAGAAATACGACAGGGCAGGCTCAACTTTCAGCATTAGCTTCGATGCGATAGAAAAGGACTTCATGATGGAACTGAAACGCACGGATAATCTGCACAACAGAGTAATTGAAATCTTCTTGAGGAAAGAAAGGAGGATGGATTTTGTGTACAAATAATCGGGATTTTTGGTGAGTAAAATGCTGCTACATTCCTAAATAATATTGCAATTTTATCAGGTTATTTTTGATGCTTTTTTATGTTTGTCGCAGCTATACTTGCAGTAGTTTTATAGCCATAAAATAGTTATTGAGGGTTGAATTGATTCAGACAGAGCACTACTGAAGGCCTAGGTGTGAAATGCACGGCCCGCCACTGAAGAAAACGACAGACCGCTTTCTGTAAGAAACAAACAAAGCAATTATAATCTATGTATATTATATTATGTCTATGCTCGTTACCACCATAGACATAATATAACGATAGTCGCCTCATGAACCGCTCTCGCCTATTGTCGCTGACGAGATTTAGGGCGGCCATCTTGGAGCGGTAGACCACTCCACTCAGCCTTGTGTATTTAGCAGGCAAAATGACGAATCAGTGCGTTTAATCGATCAAAACACGCTTTTTGTTACTGAAAACCATATTCAAACATATGTCAAAGCTACATTTACAAACAATTGTATTATTTAAGTATGTTTTTAATACATAGTTCAGCATATTTAAATATGCTTAGTGGCTATAACAATAGAATAGGAATGGAATATTCTGATATCGATGTATGATGAGCATATTACAAAGCACACAGCTATTCATAATTTATTCAATAAATTATTTAGTAATATCAATACATATTTATATAACTATACAGACACAAATAAATAATGATTAATACTGAATAATATATATTGTATGCAAGGGCGTAGGAACAAGTCTGTCATGGGGGGGACGCATATCAGAAACCTGACAGATCAGTAAATAGCTTGAGCAGAAATATCAAACTATTGTGCCATCAAACTTCAGTAATGCGTTACTCTAATCTGACCCTGGTTTCAGTAACAAATAATCTAACACATTGCTATTTACAATCCGATAATCAGATTAAAGTTATGCATAGTATAATGACCGTCATTCCAGGACGAACACTCACTTTTCATTTGCCTCACAATTAGAAAGCTACATACTCTGGTAGCACAGACAGGCTAACAGATTCTGATATATCTTATTGGTCAAAAGACATTTGATTATTGGTCAAAATGCATTGATATAAATTGACTGGTAATTGAATCGGTTCTACCTCTTTCTAAAACCAAAGCAGAAAACAGCTCATAAAATAGGACTCGGCAGTTTTAAACTCAATACAACAAAAATAAAATCTAAAAAACAAGTTTTGTTCTTCTTGAACATCTCTCTACATCAGTGCAACAGTTTGATCTACAAAATAAATAAAAAAGATACTTTTCACATCTAACAGACCCTTAGCTCCTCACTGTTAACTCAGTCTCACTTCCAGCTCTGCATTCAGTAACTTACCAAACATGATCAATAAAAACACTGAGACAAAAAAACTAATGTTTTTTTTTCCCCTATCATTTTCAGCCGCAAACATTTAACTAAAATATCTACGGATATGTGTTTCTGTCTCTGCCTCCCTCTGACTCGCTGCAGCCTGATGTCCCTGCATGGATTCATGGATTTACAACAGACACTACAGTGATGTGCAGTGTCAGAATGTGAACTAAATATAATAAGTATGTTTTTATCATACAGAATGAGAATTTAAACAACTCAATTTTTACGTTTACATTATTATACACCTCAACTGTGTAACAAAAACTGTGTAACAAAACTTTCACTAATTTATTTTTAAACCTCTCCTCAAGCCCTTTTCTTATCGTCTCCTAAACATTACCCTTACAGTGTGGAAAAATATTGAAACGTTGAAGGAACTCAACCTGACATCAGTCTTCACCTGTTCTCCTTTGTGGTTTTATTATAATTAATATAATTTTATATCTTCACACTCAAACTCCACCTGGCTCTCCTATGCCTGATCTGCTCCTCTCATAATAAAATAGTTTAGTTTATTTAAAAATTAAAAACAGTTCATACATATTTCAATAAACTAAATGAAGACCTCACCAGAGCTTCTTCACCTTTCAACATTATTCTAGCACTGCTGTTCTCCTAAATATATAATATAATATAATATAATATAGTATAAATACATGTTAAGTGATCGAGTATGATCAGGTGTTGCTCACTTTAAATAATAAAAAGGCTAATTTCGCTGCTGTTTCAGTCTCATTCTAATCATTGTGACTAGACTAGCTAACCTTTAAACAGTTAGCAGTAAAATTTTGGACATGTGACTATTCCAGAATTAAAACGGCTTAACCAAAAATATTTAGTTCTATATATGAAAGTAAACTGACAAGAGGATGTTATAAACGAGCGATATTCATGGCAACATTCCTGACAGATCGTTTACCTCATTCAAGCGGAGTTTCTCTGACTCCGCCTGCTGCTGCCTTTACTCTGAGCCGTTCAGAGGGGGGAGGAGGAGGAAGCGCTCTGCTGAATGCGCTGTGGTGCGCCTTCAAAATAAAAGCACGTGAGTAGAAGATTGTAAATTCTTCGCAACTGCGGTGAAATTATTGGGGGGGACGAATGTGGCTCTCTCCAATATTGGGGGGGGGGACATGCCCCCCCGTCCCCCCCGCTTCCTACGCCTATGTACAACAGACACTGCATCTCCCTCTTCTTCCTTACATTGTCTTTATGAAACTTTCAAAACAAAAACGGAAGATTTGGGATGCATCTTACTAGTGAAAGAATTACATTTAAATAATAGTCTCTACCTGTGTAAACTTTGCTGGTGAATGTTATAACACATAATATAAGTTTTATAATATGTGTTACATTGTTTCATTTCTAATGTAGGCTCTTGTGTCAGATAATCAACTCAACAGTTGATTTGCATTTGCATGGCACTCAGCAATTTCATTTAAATACGAAAACCTCTGCTAGGCACAAGGGGAGGGGGGTGATAGGGGAACACGGACACACAGCGTTTTTGACCATTTTTGGCAGTGTTCGACTCTGACAAAAACCTCTTGCCGAAAGCCCTCAATCTCCATGCGCACGGCAGAACAAGGTGTCAATAGCTGACGAAAATCCAATTTTTTGTCCTGTGATAGTTAAAATTTTTGGGTACTACAGATAAAAATATAAAAATAACAACTAACCTGTGTAGGTTTTTCCCCAGAAAACTTGCTAAACCTGGTAGTCAGGACACCGAGGCGGTCCACCGGCGCTACACCGTGTTTTTGTAGTAAAAGATGTTAAGCAGACAGGAAATATAAAAATATTACTGTGTAATTATGTTAATTCTCAAATTGACTCTTTATACAGGAAAACATTGCCAGTGAAACAGTATTTAAACCCACAACTAGTCTTAGGGGACGTTTACACGACAACGATCCAACAAAAACGGCACTTTTGTTCAGTTTTTGTTGGATCGTTTACACGATAACGTTCTAATTATGATCTGTGTTTACACAGTAACGGTACACATCGAAAACGTGTAATGCTCTCGCTGCGCCTAGTTGGTGCTAGGTTCTTTAAAACTTTGAAAGTGCGCATGTGTTTAAAAAAAAGTTGTACATGAAGGCATGTGGATTTGCGTGAGAAAACAGCATTGTGTGCGTCTGATTAGGGCCGAGCCGCCTTCAACCGCAACATGAAAGCTGAGACGCTTGCACTGGGTTTACACCTGTGAGGCAGCGAAGGAGACCTGCTGCTGCGCAGGTGTGTGTTAGAATCATGGCAGCAACCCAGCAAAACATAAATAACTGCAGTTTTTTCCCCGAACTAACCGACTGAGTTGAGTAAAGCTGTTGGATGCAGGTGATGATAGCTAAAAGATGACTAGCTAATATCAATACAGCACATTAAGCTTGTTAACAAGTAGCCTGTATGCTACTGATGTTGTTGTCTATGTTCAGCTACGTATAATCATTTTGTCCCCCCAAAATAAGTCGATGCCCCCCTGTTAAACTCGTCTGGAGCCGGGCTGGTCCGTAGTTCTCTAGATAAGAGCGCTGAACAAGCAGCCGTGTATTTTGCCACCTGGGCGGTGCGGAGCGGTGAAGAGACGCTGAGGGAACCGTATCTGATGGGGAAACGGTAACACCAGCATTGTGAGTAGTTTCTTCTTCAGTGGATTGTAGGAAGCTGCCATGTTTTGTGTCATACTATGCATGAGCTGGGGATTCTCTGGAAGAAAAGATCCGTTTTATAGGTTTACACGACAACGGAAAACGGTACGTTTCAGAAACATCGCACTCTGGAACCCGTTTTCAATCTGTACCGTTGTTAGAGAATACATTCGGTGGTTTCGTGTTAATGCACCCTACAAACGCAACAAAACTCTTCGGTTTTCCCCCGAAATCGTTGTTGTGTAAACGGGGCCTTAAAAATAAATGAAAAAATACAATTAAAATTAATATCAATTATTTGCCCTTCTGTTCTTCATAAGGCTTCAGGAGCTCATAAATGCTAATATTTTAACATAGACCATAGACACATAAATGTAACATTTGTTTATTGAGATTATCAATGCTGCTAAATTTGATTTAATGGTTTCAGCATACATAGATTAAAATATTTTTAATTGTTTAACATTTAAATGTAAGCTTTCAACTTTGTAAAAATTCAAAGAACATTATTCATAGATTGTTTTGTTACCATAGCTACAATCTGATTCTGTGAGTTTATCTTTGGGTGCGTTCACACTGCAGCCTGAAGTGACTCAATTCCAATTTTTTGGCAATTCCGATTTTTTTGCCGGGGCCGTTCACACTGCCAGTAAATGCGACTTGTATGCGTTCTGTAGTGTAAACGGGCAAACGACCTGAAAATGTCCCGCATGCGCAATAGAGGGCGCAATAGCGTCAGCTTTCTAAGTGTTCTGACAACATATTAACAACTTAATCATCATATAGTCCGTCATGGTTGTTGTTTTTCTTCGCACTTGCGCGTATCAGGACGCAGAATAGTGAGATTTGTTGAGAAACAGTGACGTTCAGTTCGGATAATGATGACCTGAACATTAGGTCGCATTTGAATCGGATACGTATCGGATATGGGTTACATTCGAAAAAGAATCTGACCTGTGCTGTTCACACTGAAATGAAAAGATCAGAAACAGGTCGCATTACGTCAAAAAAATTGGAATTGAGTAATTTCAGGCTGCAGTGTGAATGCACCCTTTGAGTTTGAGCTTCGTTTGTTCACAAATGCAAATTAGAAACTTACTTAGCACAGAAGCTGTTAGAAGTGCTGATGTTTTTAGCAGCAAGAGGGGCCCCCAAGTCAAATTCTGCTCCAGGCCTCATACAGCCTTGGACTGGCCCTGCATGAGATTTAAATCCGCTGCACTGCGCAGAGATGTGCAACAGAGATTTAATTATTGCTTCTAACGTGGCATTAGTAGCCCCCCCGTACTCCCCATTGCTCCAAAACAAACCAAAGTGGGCTACTTTGTTAGTACTCCTCTTGTACAGGTGTGTGCTGTTAAAATTTTTGTTTGTGCAGCTTTAATTTTCGAGATGTTAAAAGTTATAATTTTGGCCGATGACCTCACCAGCCCCCCATATTGCTCCAAAACAAACAAAAGTGGGCTACTTCGTTAGTGCTCAGTTAGTGCAGTTTTGTGCCGTTAAAACTACCGCAGCAAAGTTGTTTTCAAGTTGGGTATTGGATCTTCGAGCTCCGCAGAGTAAGCGGCGTCAAGCTCAAGGTTGATCCGATTTATGAACACTAATTTTGGCCGGCCGTTCTCTACCGCTCCCTCCTCAAGCGCTTAAAGGTTCACTTATGGACTGTCAACAAATTGCCGAGCCAAACACTCCTAAGAAACAAATGTAAATAGATATCTTGCCTTGTGAACAACTGACATAAAATTCATGCTGTTACACGAGACGCACTGTTCCCTAGTGAATTTTTATGTCACACTCAATATTTTTAATAATTGTAATATTTAAAGTATATATTTTTTCTTCAATAACTACCATGTCATGTGCCCTATTGACTCAAAACCACTGTGAAACTGATCTTCAAGACTGGAGAGATTAGGTACACTCATTTTTATTGCATTTGAACATTTTTTATATTATTTTAGCATCTTTTTTTTTTTGGTAAAAATTCTGTATTTTTCTTCTATAGCTTCTGGGTCATGTGACCCATTTACATTAAATCAGTATGAAATTGTTCTACCAGACTGAGATGAGGCACACCTGGTTTTATTCCATTTAAACATTTTATTCCTTGTCAGTGGGACATGTAAGCTGTTAAAAACCAATCGTATTTCTTAAATGGGCAAAGTTATGTAACAAATTTTAAAATATCTAAAATGGGGAAGCTATTGAAGAAAAAAAGTAGTGGTATGGAATAAAAGCAGGTGTGCCTCATTTATGGTATTCTGACTTGAAAGCTATTGAAGAAAAAAAATATACTTTTTAATATTACAATTATTAAAAATATTGAGTATGACTTCAAATTTCACTAGAGAACAGTGCATCTTGTGTAACAGCATGAATTTTGTGTCAGTTGGTCACAAGGCAAGATATATATTTACATTTGTTTCTTAGGAGTGTTTGGTCCGGCAATTTGTTGACAGTCTCAGGAACCTCCGAGTGCTTGAGGAGGGAGCTGTGGAGAACGGCTTTCCGAAATTCATCCATCCATCCATCCATTTTCTTCCACTTATCCGGGGTCGGGTCACGGGGCCGCAGGTTCAGAAGGGAGGCCCAGACTTCCCTCTCCCCAGCCACTTCTTCCAGCTCCTCCGGGGGAATCCCAAGGCGTTCCCAGGCCAGCCGAGAGACATAATCCCTCCAGCGTGTCCTGGGTCTTCCCCAAGGCCTCCTCCCGGTGGGACGTGCCCGGAACACCTCACCAGGGAGGCGTCCAGGAGGCATCCTTACCAGATGCCCGAGCCACCTCAACTGGCTCCTCTCGACGTGGAGAAGCAGCGGCTCTACTCTGAGTCCCTCCCGGATGACCAAGCTTCTCACCCTATCTCTAAGGGAGAACCCAGCCACCCTGCGGAGGAAACCCATTTCGGCCGCTTGTACCCGTGATCTCGTTCTTTCGGTCATGACCCAAAATTAGCGTTCATAAATCGGATCAACACTGAGCTAGGCGCCTCTTACTACGCGGAGCTTGAATATCCAATATCCAACTTGAAAACAACTTAGCTGCGGTAGTTTTAACGGCACAAACCTGCACTAACGAAGTAACCCACTTTGGTTTACTTTTGGAGCAAGATGGGGGGATGGTGAACTCTGGATGACCTAAAAAGTTATTTTTAATATCTCAGGGGTTAGGTTGCTGCTTTCTGCTAGTTTTTGGCTCTGTGTCCAGTTAGTTTCGTTTCCTGCATCTGACCCAGCCAGCATACATAGGTGGGTCCCATATGGGGAAAAGGAGGTCAGACAATATGGGTCTCACATGGGTTTGTCTGCAGTTTCCATGATGGCCCCCCATGGGTTTGCCCATGTAGGGCCACCGCCATGTAAGGCCCGTGAAGGCGGTGGCCCTACATGGGAAAACCCATGTGGGGCCACCATGGAAACTGCGGACTAACCCATGTGGGAGCCATATTTTCTGACCTCCTTGGTTTCTGTCTCTGACACACATGCTCTGCTTTTCCTCATTACCTCCCTCAGTGACCTTCGTTCGGAGCTGGATCACTCTTATTGTGTTACTTGTCAAACTAAATTCAGATTTCGTCCTCTCAGATCTGGTTGATCTTTGCCAGGTCCTGGAATCCCAGCCATGTTTCCACCTCAGCACCAGCAGAGGTAGCAGGTAATAATGTTTTCAACAAACTTGTTCCAGGTAGCAAAGAGGTCTACCCAAAGATGTTCTTGTCAGGTTGTCTTCTTCTGGAAACAGAGAATTTGGATGATTTTTTTCTTAACCTTTCTGCACATTGTTTCCTTTATTTTTCCAAGTAGAGAATGTCCAAGTCCACATTTTCTGTCCCCTGTGCTCCCTGGATAGAGAAGAGATCGATGAGACTTTAAGGCACCCATGAGATGTGAATGCACCTCAGCATTGTACCTTTAAATATATCATATTGAAGTTTATTTCAATCCAATTCAATTCAAAACATCCATGACTTTATAGTAAAAAAGTGCTCAGGCAGAGCAACTCAAATACTGTTTCCATAGCAACGTTTCTCAGCTTACTGCAAGCCAAGTGTGTTCAAAGTTCGGTCGTGGGGCCATTTGAGGCCCTCAGTACATTTCTGCGCGGACCGATTCAAGAACAGTCTAAACTTGGTTTGCCACTTCAGGCAGTGGATGTAGATCCATGTTTGAAATCTATTTTGGGGTGAAATTTTTCGGATTCCAGGCCGTTTAAAAAACATACAGACAAAATATTAAAATGAAAAATATAAGACTCAAAGTATTCATCCAGATTTTTGCTTTTTTGGGACCAAAAACATCCCAGTGAATAAATTTGGCACAATAAAGCAACAGTTAGCCATACACTGTCCTTTTTACAAAAAAAAAAAAAACTCCACCACAATAATCCAGACAAAGATGAACAAGTTGAAATACAGTTTGCAGGATTTAAAAAAAAATTATTTATTTTTTAAATTTTGAACAACTTTTGGCCGACGTGACAAAAACATTGGAGACTATTGCTTTAAGCACTCTGAATCTACAGAATTAAATTTAAATTAGAATATTTTCACAGATATTTACCTGTTAACCCATGGAGCCACCTGTTTTCCCTCTCCTAATCTTTCTGTCCTGTTGCATCTCCTGGAGAACCTTGGCACAGAACTCCCTGCTCCTGCATGTTCCTCACACATTCATGATGCTGAATAGTAGGAAGGCCCATTATGTTCATCTCTGCAAGTCATTTTGAAGGAAACACTGAAAACCTTTATACAAATGTTTTCCTATTGCCAGATTAGACTATTTGAAATTGAATTACAATTTGTTAAAACAAAAGTTCACATGTGTGGATTTCTAAATTAATTTTTATGTAAAACAGCCCCCTCTTCAGAAGAAATCATGATGATTCCCTGTGACGTAACTCATTTAAAAGTGTTTGTACTTTCTGTGACCTTTGTCCTACCTACGCCTTTCCCTCCATGTCCCTCCTCCTCTTTCTCATTCTTCTTAATCAACTGTGGGATCGCAGCCGTTCCCCTATCGGCCTAATTACCACAGAGAAATGTAAATAACATTATACAACTGTAACGTGTTGGGAATCTTTTTTGAGGCTCATACCGATGTCAGGGAAGAAAGCGACAGAAAAAGCAACAAGAGAAAAATGAGGACAAAGAAGGGACAGCTGGTTCTGATTTCTTTTTCTTCCCTCCCTGATGTGATGAGAAAGTGAGACTATAAACTGATCAAAAACGGGGCAGAATAGTCCGGAACCACATGCAGCACAGTGAAGAGAGAGTGTTTCTTTTTAAGAAAGTGTAATTGGTAAACATCAGAGGAAGCAGAGACGAGCAGAAACCAACCAGGTGCATTAGGGAGGCTTTGTTCTAGGCAGCTTGTGACAGGACAGGGACAGACTGATGGAGCGATGCAGAGAGATGAACAGATAAAGACAGACAGGGACACGAGGAGGTTCATACAGAGGACTGAGGCGGAACAAAATCTAACTAAAACAAAACAAAGCTGATTGAGTCATTGATGTTGAGTTTGAACTCTACCTACCATATCAGCAGCTTTTATTTATAACCAGCCACAATGCACAATCACTAAAACCAGTGACTTTAACTAAAGTTGCTACTTGAACCCTGAATGTTAAAGTTTAAAGCTGCACGGTTAATATGTGAAATGTGATTGGATAAATATCAGGCATCTTCTAGGCCTCATGTGCGCATAAGCATCAGGAGAATACAAAAGCTTTACATCAGATGTTCACAACTTCCCAAAAATACACAAAGTCAGACATTCAAAAGATTTCAAGATGCATTTTTCTTGAGAAGTGCATCTCCGCGTCAGACTGATGCAGAGCTAAAAAGTCTTTTGTCAGCAATTTGTTTCACACAGCAGCAAGGAATAAAACAGCTCTCATTTCCTATTTAGCTATACTAGCACTCCAAATAATGCTAGCTAAACAAAAAATGGTTTAGCTAGCACTTGTTTTATTTTGTTATTTGCAAAGAGCGTGTCACAAGTAAACCGAATATAGAGGACGATAGACAAAGTAAAATTACCATATTTTCCGCATTATAAGGCGCATAGAATAGACGCTACAGTTAGGGTTGCCACCCGTATTTGTTCCGTACTCTACAAATAGTACGGAACAGTAGTATAGTATAAAGTCCCCGAGTACTTTATATAGTAGGCTACCCCAGTCATTGTTTCACTCACGGTGTTGGTGTTGCGATATTGTGCCCAACTGCTTTCTGGGTAACACAGACCAACCGACACGCTGCCGCCACAATCTCTGTCTCTCTTCCCCCGCCCCTCGGCTTTAAATGTATAGGGGCTGGTCCCTTGGTAACCCTAGTCGAAGCACCCCGGATGTCTAAAGCCACTTTGTTGAGCCAACGAGTTCTAGCTTCAGAGAGATTCAGCAGCTGAGATTGAGTCCAAAATCCAATGTGAGATTCATCCGTGCTGCAGTGAATCTGTCTCTCTTTAAAGATATCTCTCTCTTCTTCCTGACATCGTGTCTTTATGGAACTTTCAAAACAAAAACAGAAGATTTGGGATGTATCTTACTTGTGAAAGAATTACATATAAAAAAAATTGTCTTTACCACCTGTGTAAACTTTGCTGGTGAATGTTATAACACATAATATAAGTTTTATAATATGTGTTACATTGTTTCATTTCTAATATAGGCTCTTGTGTCAGATAGTCTAAGTCAATGTTAGAGAATAATAAATTTTTGTAGGTTTACAGAATCTCAGTTAGCCTTCATAGCGGGGCTGAACCCCGGTATTACACCAAGCACTGTAGCTAATATTAGCTGGTATCTCGCCAGTGGACATAAATACAGTAAAGCAATATTCCAATAACAATATATACACAATAACATGTCCATCTTACTTGTGAAATGTTGTCTGTGGAGCCCTCACATCAATAGTCCATCGATCAGAACAACAATATCCCTCAGTGCTGAGGCATCTTCTGCTGTTTTGATTGAACAAAGTAGGAGGGAGTACCGCTCCAAGATGGCCGCCATATTTCCTGCGCCGGAGCAGCCAATGCGGGGTCCACTCTTATATTATGTCTATGGCTAGACCTGTTGTGGCTCAATATTGGTCCATATATAAGGCGCACCGGATTATAATGTGCACTGTCGGCTTTTGAGGAAATTGAAGGTTTTTAGGTGTGCCTTATAGTGTGGAAAATACGTAGATTAAAAAAATGTGTATATTTTATTGTGCTGCTAAGGATGTTGTTTTATAGTTGATTACTTATAACAAGAGTTAATTTGCAATAACTTACTATTGTATTTAATATAATAGCAGTGTGTTTAAAGTTTTTTTTACTGAATCTGGGAGCATAGTGCATAATCTCTTGAATCAAACATAAGGAGTGAAATTATGATTTTTTTTTATCAACTGAAATAGGAAGAAAGATTTTTTTTTTTTACCAAGATGTCTTGCAGAAACTGAAAATAGTTGAACATTTGTGTGATTTTAATCAGTGATTTTAATCAGTTTAATCAATTGTAAATTATGCTAAGGTTGTAAGAAAGAACTACAATGGTGGCCAGTCTGCTATTCATCATTGAAGACCAAATAGAGGCCAGTAAGAGATTTCATCCATTCATCCTATTTCACTTTATGCACGTGTCTGAATGAACGCTACGTTTCTTTGTTGCTATGTGATGTAACAAAAACTCACACACATCCTGTAAAAGACAGAATATCTAATATTCAGCTTCAAGCTAATTAATATCCAGTAGAAACCAGACTTTGATCCAATGAACAACGCACATTGTTCTTTAAATTCACTGTGAAAAAAGTGTTAAAATATGATGTTACGTACACAGAAATTACCCAACTTAATGTTTTTTCTTTCTTTTTATTTTCCTAAAGTTCTTCAGTTCGTTCAGATTTGTTTGCTGCTCTGGGGCTTCAGTTGGAGAGTACAGAAACACTTTGGTAATGTCATCCTTGACAGGAGTCTTGTTGACATAGACGCCTCATGACCTTTACATTCACTTACTTAATCAACACAGAGTTGGCAGATCAGAGAACATTCATACCTTTGTGCTGTGAGGTGGACTGATTACCAGATTATCAAATAACCTTTATTCTTATTACCTATAGCAATCGTTTCTGTAAAAATGTTTTAAACTCATTATTATATTGATTCTATATTTGAATGGTCTCAGCTGAGCCCATGCTGCCCAGTAAGGAGCCTCATTCCAGTTCCGTTTCCTTCATCTTGTACCAGTTGCATTCCACTGGAGTTAGTCACAGATCTGTGGCAGGATTAGGAGTGTTGAGACACAGTTTTGTACAAAAGCAGAATTTATTAGTGTTCTGTCTTTGATAGAGAGATGTTGCCTGTCTGGCAATATCGTTCTTATTCTGCTTCACCTGTTTTAAAATATTTGGATAAATGTTATTAGTTTTATTAGTTCTTATTACAAGACGTTGGAATGATTTTGTGTTGAAGGTAAAGCACTGAAAAGTGATTCCTTCCTTACAGATTTAGTCTGTTTTTTCATCACTTTTAATTTGGTGCATTTCCATTAAAAATGAGCGCAAAACGTTGATACTCAGATAATTGTAAAACACACAATTTCTGAATTGTGGTGATTCCATTAAATAAGAAACACAATTAATCACACGAGTAGGTTTGTTCACGCAATAAGTCATTAAAATCCTGTCACACCTACCACTTCTTGTCGTCTTCTTTGTCTCCACCAGTAGTAACAGCCAGTTGTTGATCATGTGACTTGTGTGATGTGAACAAACATTTCCTCTGTAGTTTTACAAATACACTAATTTTGATATGCCTGAAAACTCACCTCATCCTCGAGCAAAAACCTATGATGGAAAAATTTGAGTTTTGCCAAAGTTGTTTCCATTAAGCACATTTATTTTCCTAATTCCAATAGGTGCAATTATATGGTCAATGGAATCGCAGCAATTGTTTCAGATCATTAAGTATAACTTGAGGAAACACATTTTCAAATCAAGATTTTATTTAAAAAAATATCTGTCCAAAGCAAGTGATGACTAACCCTCAAATCTGGTGGCACTGCCCTCATCAAGTGTTTGTCATAGCAAGCAGAATTGTTTAAACTGGAGAGTTTTCTGGTTAACGTTATGCCACACCATCTCAGTCACATTCATCCATCCATTTTCTTTACACCCTTGTCCCTTAGTGGGGTCAAGAGGGTTGCTGGTGCCTATCTCCCGCTAATGTTCCGGGCGAGAGGCGGTACACCCTGGACAGGTTGCCAGTCTGTCGCAGGGCAACATAGAGTCAGGGCAAACAACCATGCACACACACACACTCACACCTAGGAACAATTTGGAGAGGCCAATTAACCTGACAGTCATGTTTTTGGACTGTGAGAGGAAACCCGAGTACTCAGAGAAAACCCACGCATGCACAGGGAGAACATGCAGACTCCATGCAGAAAGACCCGGGCTGGGAATCAAACCCAGAACCTTCTTGCTGCAAGGCAACAGTTCTACCAACTGTGCCACTGTGCAGCCCCATCTCAGTCACATTAAAAGTCTAAACTTTAATTAGGCCACACCAAAACTTTTACTTTTTATTAATGTGGACTTGCTGGTGTGACTAAGACTATTGTCATGCTGCAAAACCCAAGTAAGTCCAATGGTCAGACAATCTCGTTCATGAATTTCTGGTTTTGTTAAGCCCAGAACACAGCTTTGCTACCGCTGCATGCCCTTTGCCTGGTGGAATGCGACACTCACCTTCCATAAACAGGCTGCTTTTGTCTGGTCAGTTTCTAAGATTTTTTATTTTATTTTCAAAAGTCTCAGAGATTATCAGAATGTCTTCTGTCATATATGTGTTTCAGGTGTTTTTGGTCAACAGTGGATTTCACCCCACGGCTTCCTCTTGCATGTCAGGTTTGACTAGCAAACTGACTTTTACAGAAGTTGTCAGACCTTCAGATGTTCTGGCTTTCTGTTTTGTGATTCACTGGATGAGAAATTCATGCACTCATTATTTGAAAACGGTTTTCTTTTAATCAGGTTAAAAGAAAACCATTGTCTAATGTTTTTATTTTGTTGCATTAAAGTGGGACAAACAAAAAAATATTAAATTTGATTGGCCAAATACTTTTTCTCTCCACCAGGGCACCAACTGGACACGTGACAACATGTGTCACATGTGAATACATGTAAACAATAGTTTACATGTATTCAGTGTGGTGGCATGCAGTTCCTTTGATGGCCAGCAGGGTCTGACTCCCAAACACTTCTACAAATGAAAAGAAACTGACATTTCCAGGGGATCCAAAATAAATTTTTTCAGATAAAATGTTATTTTTTTTCTTTAGATGTAGAGTAAAGACTCTACATCTGTCAGAGTTATCATACACTAAAAACAACAGTTTTATTTTGTGTTTTTTGCCACACACCCAAACACCCATTCAGTTACATCATTTGTTAGATGTTATATTTTAAAGTAACATCAGAAGGGCTCAAAGACAATTAGGAGTTCATTTTTATTTATTTATTGTTTTTGCTCTGAGTTGTTTTAAAACACAGATTTATTTGTGTGCAACAATGTGATCTAAACCACAAACAGACTGTTGGAGGCTTTGAGTTGCACTGAATGAAATCACTCAGTGCATCTTTGCTGTGGCCTCTGTGTGGTAATGACCAGCAGCCAAACAGTAATGGCTTGTAATGTTCCGAGGAAAATAGCGCAGCAATTCACTTTCCTTTTTTTCTTCTTCTCCTTCTTCTTGGTACATGGACAAAAGTTCAAACTCTCCTGTTGTTTTTTTTTCTCCACCATTTTGAATGATTATGATGAATGTATTTATTGTAACTTTATACACCGTGCTCATATTTACCAGAACAAAACAGTCTATTGTTTTCTTTTTTTAGGAAATAATACACATACGTATTTGGTTGTGCTTTGGAAAACTTTCATAATTTCAGAACTGCAAAGTAACTGTTATTTAACCTCAATTTAATTGCATTAGCTTCTCAAATTAACCCCTCGTGCTTTAAGAGGACTTTCCATAACTTCCGTTTGATTATCATCTTCAGATTAGATTAAAATGATAAATGATAGTTTGAAAAGACAGCTATGTTGTAGAAACGTACTTAAACACATCAGTTAATACAATCATGCTAATATGGTATGGTTTACAAGAGCAGCTTCACTATTTTTCTTTCATTTAATCTTTTTTTCCACCCTTTAATAGTTTTCTAATTTATTTTTTTGCAAAACTTTTCTTATTTGGTTTTTAACAGGAATTGCATAGCCATACAATTACAATGTGATACATATAAAACAAACCATACAATTCCCTTAAGTTAAAAGAACAAAACAAAAAACACAGCAGAACAAAACGACCTCCAATCACTCCCAGACAATTAAAAAAAATGTTTTGAAGTAAATAAAATTAAGATGCATTCTGCCATACCTAAAAAAAAAGTACAGTTTGCGCCCAGGAAAGTAAATATGGAGCCATAAGAAAGGGAAGAGCCGAGAGAAAGGACACAAGATGAGCAGATAAATACATACACAAAAGGCTAGACTGGGACAGAATGAAAATTAACTTGACCAACCAATCGTAGTAATGGTTGCCAGATTTCTGCAAATTTGTCAGAGGAACCCCGTAGTGACATCCTAATTTTCTCAAGTTTAAGAAAATAAACAATATCCCTCAACCAATGTATAAAAGAAGGAGGTTGTGGTGATTTCCATTTAAGAAGAATTATCCTCCTTGCAATAATGGTCATAAAGGATAAAAAATTTTCTT
Organism: Poecilia reticulata; assembly: GCF_904066995.2. Taxonomy (NCBI): domain Eukaryota; kingdom Metazoa; phylum Chordata; class Actinopteri; order Cyprinodontiformes; family Poeciliidae; genus Poecilia; species Poecilia reticulata. Next base: position 316,432 of record NC_088844.1, on the reverse strand, counting down.
GGGAAGAGGACAAAGGGGAAGGCCCCAAAAACACCCCAAACATAACACTCTGGGGGTTGGGATCAATTTTTCTGCCAACCACGTCTGATATAACAACAAATATCTCTGTCCAAAAACTCTTGAGCTGGGGGCATAACCAAAACATGTGTATAAGGTTTGCAGGAGACTGTTGTCACCTATCACAAACTGGGGAAACAGTGCTATAAAATTTTGACAGACGAGCCCTGGTATAGTAAACGCAGTGCACAAGTTTGCATTGAAGAAGACAGTGCCTAGCACATATAGAAGACTTATGTACCCGTATTAGGATACGTGACCAAAACTCATCAGGGATAGCCTCTCCTATATCCTCCTCCCAGAGGGCCTTGATTGAGCCTAAAGACTTAAAGCGGATCGAGGCTATGCAGGTATAAAGAATTGAAATAAATCCTTTCAGCCTGGGAATGGGCACAAACAAGGAGTCAATGTCAGAGTCCGCAGGCAGTCTAGGAAAAGTGGGGAAATTACTATGAACAAAGCTGCGCACCTGTAAAAATCTGAAAAAATCTCAAGATGGAAGAGTAAATTTGGCAGAGTTGTTAAAAGGTAGCAAAGACACCATAAATAAATAATCCCTAAAGCCCTGAATGCCAAGGTTTGACCAAATCACAAAAGTTTTGTCTGCGAGAGAGGGAGAAAAGACATGATTGTTCACGATAGGAGCATATGGAGAAAGGAGTTGTAGACCAAAATAACGCCAAAATTGAGTCCAAATCTTGAGAGGTTTTAACTACGCTATTTTTTTGTGTAAGCAACAGTCGAAGATTTAATTGGTAAATACAATAGAGCTGCGAGAGAGACAAGTTTTGCTGAATTCGTCTCCATTACAAGCCAGTCAGGAGAAGATGAGCCACACCAAAGCCAGGCTGTTAAAACCCTAATATTGGAAGCCGAGTAGTAGTACCTGAAGTTTGGTAAGGCCATCCCCCCAAGTGGCTTAGGTCTCTGTAAATATTGTCTAGACAATCTAGGGACCTTCCCCTCCCAGAGAAAATCTGAAACAAGAGAATCTACCCGACCAAAAAAGGATTTGGTTAGAAAAATTGGGACACATTGAAAAAGAAACAAAAAACGGGGGAGAACATTCATTTTGACACAGTTAATTCGAGCTACCAGAGATAGTTTAAGTAAGGACGAGCACTCAAAGTCTTCTTTAACTTTCAACAGCAAGGGAGAGAAGTTAGCATTAAATAAGTCCTCATATCTATGCGTAACTCGAATTCCAAGATATGTGAAACTGTCATTGGCTACTTTGAAAGGAAAGCCATGCAGCGGAAGAGCCCTAGCCGCTGAGTTAATAGGAAACAGTTCACTTTTACCCAGGTTCAGCTTATACCCAGATAACCGGCCAAAGTCTGAAAGTAGGTGCAAAGCAGCCGGAATAGAGTTGTGCAGATCTGAAACGTATAAAAGTAAGTCATCAGCATAAAGTGAGACCTTAACTTCCAAACTATGGCGTCGTATGCCCACAATAGTTGGACTTGAACGAAGCATGATGACAAGCGGCTCAATAGCCAGGGCAAATAAAAGGGGACTCAATGGACAGCCCTGTCTTGTAGAGCGATGAAGGAGGAAGTACTCTGACCGAGTATTATTAGTCCTAACCGAGACTTGTGGGTTAGAATAGAGCAACTTAATCCAAGTCAAAAAAGCTTCACCAAAACCAAACTTTTTGACAATATAAAAGAGGTAAGACCACTCAACTCGGTCAAAAGCCTTTTCAGCATCGAGAGAGATCAAGGCTTCGGGATTGTTATGGAATGAGTCATTGTAAATAAAATTAAAAAGCCTCCTAACATTAGAAAAAGAATGTCTATTTCGAACAAACCCGGTCTGATCTGAGTGAACTACTGTAGGCAGAACACACTCAAGACGCATAGCTAAAACTTTCAATAACAGTTTAAAGTCGGCATTTAAAAGGCTTATAGGATGATTGGAGGAACCACAAAGAGGGTCTTTGGCTTTTTTCAAAAGAAGGGAGATGGCTGCCTGATTAAGAGTCTCGGGCAGGACTCCAACAACAAAAGCATCATTATACATTTCTAATAAGAGTGGCGCAAGTTTATCCCAAAATGCTTCATAAAACTCAGAGGGGTACCCATCAGGGCCTGGGCATTTTCCTCCCTGAAGAGATCGCATAGCCACGTTAAGTTCTGACAAAGTAATAGGTCTACCCAGGTTAACCGCCGTTTCCTGATCAACAGTAGGCACTTCCAATTTGGCAAAAAAATTATCCAAGTCAGCATCCGTGGATGTAAAATCAGATGAATACAATAACCTATAAAATTTCTCAAAAGCAAGGTTAATCTGACAGGGAAGACACCTGGCGGATTTGGTGTGCCAACAATTTGCTAGCCTTACCTTCTGATTGTAGTGAAAGACGCTCTTTATACACATTTGGGGAAGCACAGGCCACGTACATTTTATCAAGCTGTGCAATTTGTCGTCTTAGGGTGTTCAACTTCTCATTCCTTAATTTATTCTCGAAATGAATAAAAGAAATGATCTCTCCCCTAATAAAAGCCTTCAATGATTCCCAAAGAAGGGAAGGAGAGATACCTAGTGCTCTATTTGTTGTTAGGAAAAAAATCTATCTGTTTCGAAATATAGTCAATAAAGCTAGTGTTTGAGAGAAGACGTGTGTTTAATCGCCATAATGGACGTTGGAATGATAAAGTGCCTAATTTAACATTCATCAAAAGCGGGGCATGGTCAGATAAAACGATGGCATCGTATCTACACAAGGACAAGGACGGTAACAGCCTATTATCAATAAGGAAAAGGTCAATGCGAGTGAATGTATGATGTACAGGTGAGAAGAAGGAGTACTCCCTTTTCAAAGGATTAAGAAAAAGCCACGCATCAGATACTGCAAATTCATTCATAAATGAATTAATTGTTTTAGCTGATCGAGAGAGCATGGCCGGCCTGGATGAAGAACGGTCGAGTGTCGAATTGAGCCAACAATTGAAATCTCCACCTAATATTAAATAATGTGTTGACATATCCGGAAGTTCAGAGAAAAAGCGTCTATAGAAAGCTTCATCATCCCAGTTGGGAGCATAGACATTAACTAATGTAACACGTATATCCCTAATTGAACCTGTGACAATAACATATCTACCATTGTGATCAGAAATAATCTGATCACAAGTAAAAGGGACAGATTTGTGTAAAAGAATAGCTGCTCCCCTGGCCTTACCAGAAAAAGATGAATGATAGATCTGGCCAACCCAGTTCTTCTTCAGTTTCTGATGTTCTTGTTTCCCAAGATGAGTCTCCTGTAGAAAGATAACTCTTGCTCCCAACTGGTTGAGGTGATGTAGTACTTTACTGCGTTTGACAGGATTGTTCAGTTTGTTGCAGTTGTTTTAACTGCATTGTTAAAACAACTGCAACAAATTGTTGCAGTTGAAACTGGCAAACTGGAGGTCCTGTCCTAGTAATAGAGCCATAGCAAAGTATAAGACATATAAGTAGCAAAAAGAATCTGGGCGCTTGATCGATAAAACAAAAGGTTAAGCAGAAGAAAAGATAAGGAAGAGTTGGAGGTACACAACACAAAAAGAAAACCTAGTAAACAAACAAACCGAACGTCTTGCAGAAGCATCCCCCCAAATGGGATGCGCGAAGCCCACTCCCCCCACAAAATGCCCATAGTCCGACCTACAAAAGGTCCTTGGAGAGTTCGTAAAGAAAGACAACCCTCCAAATAGAATGCAACAAAAACAAAGTCTAGGTGCACAATATTATATTTCAACATACAAACAAACAAACAAAAAAAGGGGGTGGGGGATGCAAACCAGTGTGCAAAGATAATACTTAAAGTGCAAGAAAGCCAACCTCAACTATCAAATCTGCAGCATTAGTGCAAGTTACATTAATAGTCCTTGGGGTCAAAAAAAAAAATTTAAACCATCACAAAATACTACAAAAGTGTCAATAAAGTCATAGCAATCCCCATGCATAAACGCAAGAATTTGTCCTGGAAATGTCTGCCATAGTGCAAACATTCAAACAGAGTCAGGGATCACCGCATTTTTTAGCTTTTTCTCAACAAAATCCATGGCGAGCGACGGGTCTTCAAACCTCTGGACTTGTCCATTTGGAAGAGTAATCCGCAAAATTGCCGGGTAGAAAAGACCAAATTTGACACCTGAATAGCAGTGCGGCTCCTTCTTAACTTTAGTAAAGGCAGTCCGTTTTTTGGCCACAGCAGCAGTGAAATCCGGGAAAACAGAAATTCTCCTCCCATTATAAATCAGAGGAGATGCTTCACTAGCCTTATGCAGGATTTTGTTACGTTGTTGAAACACATTCACTCTGGCGACGAAGGGACGTGGGGGTTCCCCGGCCGTAGGTTTAGCACGGAGAGTCCGGTGGGCCCTATCCAGCGCGGGTTTGTAGGATAAACTGAGTAAATCCTGAAGTAAAGTAGCCACAAAATCCGTCGGGCGGCTTCCCTCAGATCCTTCAGGCACACCGACTACCCGTACATTATTCAGTCTCGACCGCCCTTCTAAGTCCTCAGATTTCTTCGATATGGACTCCACCACATCCTTTAGCGAAGCAACTGTAGCTCCAAGGGTTGTTAGCTTGCCATCGCGGTCAGTAGCCGAGTGCTCAAGGTCCGCAATAGCTTGTTCGTGTGAGGTAACTTTAGCTTCCAGCGGAGCAAGAGCAGTCGTAATCTCCCTTCTCACAGCCCCGGACACAATTTTGTCGAATTTACTCACAAGATTTGAGCGCACACCCTCCAGCATCTCCTCCATACGCTTTAGCAGATGCTCATTAGCATCGAGTACTGGAGCAACCTCAGGCTCAGGCGACAGGCGTGGTTTGCTACGGCCTACCTTCGAGGTGTCGGATTTACCCCGGTTTGTCATGGTTTAATAAAGTTACCAAAACAGGTTGAGCATAAATGTCATGTAGATTACATAAAGAACTGGAATTGTAAAAAAAAAAAAAACTTCAATAAATCATGCTAATAAAGGTTTAAACGGTCACATTCCTGCGGAGCTCCGGCAGGTACTTCCTACATGCTTGACGCTCCCCGGAAGTCTCATTTTCTAATTTAAAATCATCTTCACTCTACCTACTTTCTGACAAAATCTCTTCTGTTCTCCAGTTCTGTTTAGTGAGCTTCTTCTAATGACATTTTTACAAAATTTTACAACTGATAATGTTGAACCTCTACTGATTACATAAAGGTGCAAAACAGGAACAGACAACGAGGACAAACGTCAATTTAAATATCACTTATATCGATATTTTCTGATCTGAAAGATTTTTAAAGGAACGTTATTAGCCTTGATGTTGTATAAGCTGATGTGAAAATATACAATATCTAAATCATCTGTACTCTTGCAACTATTGCCAACACCCTCCACTGTATTTGTATTTTGATAATGACATAAGTTTCTGAATGACTCTTCATTCTTGTATCAGATTTCTACCAGCACCAGCTGCTAAATCTGAGCTAGTGGTTCAGTGGGAGGTTTCTTTAGAGATAATGTTGATTAAAGTAAAATATATCAAAAGTCACTTTATTCGGCATTAAAATGATTTGTAATTCAACAAGGCAGGAATAGACAGTAATTATTTATAAACAAAAGCAGCGTAACTGTTTTTAAACAGTTTTAATAACTTTCATTAGCATTAGCATGTCTAGTATTGCTAACTGGACTTCTTTGTGTATTTTATAGGCTTTTAAATGTGTGTCGTGTGACGAAGTCTTCCAACAGACTACCAAAATTTCCAAACCCCTTAACGTCATGGCAACCAGCAGACATGGAGTCTTACTAGAATTTAAAAGAAAACTCTTAATTTATTTATAAGAATGACAAAAATGTTTCAAAATGATAAGCTGGGTCCAAAAAAGAAGTCAGCATAACAGAATCTGACTAAGGTAAAAGCACTTAGTCAACAAATCACTTTTAAGAAGTTTTAAGACACCCTGCAACTTCAGCCACTAACCATTTATAACACCAGCTTTAACTGCCACTGCTACTTACAACAGAAGGCTAATTTATTTCTTGATTTTCAAAATATATCTCTCTGAATGGAATGGATTGAAGCAGTGTGGTTTATTTAATAATTCATGTAAGAAAATTATGTTAATGCTATTTCCAATAAGAAGAAATATGTTTGTTATATAAAATATAGTAAATCTTGTACCGTTAGCTATATTTATTCTGAGTTTTGTTCTATGAATCCTCATCTGTTATATTTCTTGAAACAAAATCAAATGTATTTTATCATCAGCATCAATTGGTTGACAACATGCAAACTCGCAGTGCAGCAGCATGTCATGATAATCTGGAAACTCTTCCAGGAGCTTTTTTCCAGTATACAAATTAATTTATCTAATTTGGAATAAAAGGTGTCGTCCCTCTCAAACTGTTCAGTTACTAAAGTTAATACCTCTAGATGTACCATGTGGGTTGACGGCATCGTCAAAGTATTTCTCTGCCGAAAGATATGACAGCACCAGCCTTTCTTTAACATTTCTGTGTGTGTGCGTGCGTGTGCTTGTGGGCGTGCGTATGTGTGCATGAGACAGTAAACAGCGTGCGTTATTGGTTATATAAGGCTGCAAGTTCAGACATAGTGACATATGTTTCAGCAGGGTGGCATCCTGAGGGCATGGCGCACACAAACACCACAGACACGTACACACAATACCAAGATAACCATCAAGACGTTATTGTCTGTGGATCATCTGGCTGTGGGCCTATAGAACAGGGAATGTGCACATTTGTGTGTGTGTGTGTCAGCAGAGGGGAAGCTAGTATCTGTACATTTGTAATTACAGTCAGGAAATGTTTATTCATGTTTGATTGGGTGGGACCAGTCAGGACATTTAAACAAACTATTTGAGCATCCTGTTTAAAGTGGAGGGAGAAAAGAGGCGGAGCATTGCTCAGTTATGTAACACTCAATCCTGACTCCCACCGCCTTAAAGTGACAGCTTCAGCTCTTTGTCTTGTTCCTACAATAATGCCTATTTCAACTTCATGTAGTGTGTCAATCGGCCGATTAAATCCTTTTGTTTTTGTATAGTCAGTCACTTTGGGTCATTCTGTGTCAATAAACGGAGGGAACTGTGGCTGCTTATGCAAAGCTAGTTCCAGATAACGACGTGAAAATTAGGCTGTAAATCTGATTTGTAGTAATACTTTAGTAAATGTTTTATCCGTTTGGCTATCTGGTCATTAGGTGTTCAGGCAAGATAGACCAACTCTTCATTTTAAGCCTTTAAATTACTTAAACCTGCATTTCCATTTACCGTATTTTCCGCACTATAAGGCGCACCTTCAGTGAATGGCCTATTTTAAAACTTTTTTCATATATAAGGCGCACTGCATTATAAGGCGCATAGAATAGACACTAGAGTAGAGGCTGGAGTTACGTTATGCATCTACTAGATGGAGCTGCACTAAACAGAATGTCAACAAAACAGTCCGACTCCAGTCGGTGAGGAGAGCCTTCTGCGACTGGGCCGGGGCATGGCCGGATGATGGTCACTCTTCTCCGTTTGCGCACAGCATGTTCGTGGAGAACGTGGTGCTAAATGACCTGCAGACGACATGATTCTAGATGGTCGGTAGGTAGATAGGTCAGTCAAACTTTATTAATAAATTACAAACCAGCGTTCTGACAACTATCCCAGTGGCTGCTTAACGTAGTTGCTAGACCTGTTGTGGCTCAATATTGGTCCATATATAAGGCACACCGGATTGATTATAAGGCGCACTGTCAGCTTTTGAGGAAATTTAAGGTTTGTAGGTGCGCCTTATAGTGCGGAAAATACGGTACCTTAAAACTGCTCAAATGGGAATTACGAAATTAAATTTGCTTAATGGAAACGCTCCAAATTTGTTTAAAAAATAACAACAACTGTTTTTAGATTAAAACGTTTTTGTGCTGGAATCAGGTTGTTTTTCAGTCATGTTGAAATGAGAATATTTCACAAAACTGCAATAGCAACACTTTATTCTCATCACGAGTCACATGATCAACTACTGGGATGTTACTAACACCAATGAAGAAGAAGACAGGAAATGTTTGGAGGATAATGACGTGATATGATTTTTAATCACTTAAAACAAACTTATTCACATGTGATTGTATTTGTTTTTTATTTGATGGAAACACCACTATTGTAAACACAGTTTTGTTCTCATTTGTAATGAAATGCAGCTACTTTTGCCTAGAAATTGGAATCACCAATTGCCATAAATGTAATTTTTAAAATGAATTTATCTCAGTAGTATCATTATACCACTAGTGCAAATGTTATTAGCAAAACTTGAAAATTATTTCTGATATATACAAGAAAAGGTTTTCACTCTACGAACAGCTGTTGTTTGTGGCTGTTTTTAGGAAGTAATCAATAATATCATTTAAAGCCGAGAGTGACGCATCAAAATAATGAATCGTTACCACTGTTGTATTACATCCCTCAGTCCTACAAGTACTTCTCAAAATTTGAAAACATGCTTTTGTTTTTGGCTGCTGCAGTGAAAGATGAAGCAAAACCAAAGATTTAACATTAGTTTGTTCAGAAAAAGATAAAGTGAAGGAAAGTGCATAGTGTTTCTAGCCATGTCATCCAGGCCTTATTCAGGTACGTTATTTTAAAGGTTTTAATTACAAAAAACTGAGCTATTGGTGATTTGGTAAAAATAATTGTTCCTGAATGTTGAAATACCTTGTGCTGCTGAGAGCAACATATTTATTTTTTTATTTTTATATCACAAAAAATTACTTCCTGCCAGGCTGTTATCTCTGCCTGACCTTTCCTGCAACAGGAACATTTTTAGTGTGACATTAAATTTGTTGTATGCTGATCTAGAGTTGCACAGTTTGACTTTACCAAGTGGTCAAAGAGTGTGTGCCAGATAGAAATAGTTGTGTTTGGTCGCCTGCAAAAACTAGTATTAGACTCTTGCTCCATGAGACTTGGGCCGGAAATTGTTTTTCTAACCTGACCCTCAGGTAAAGACAACATTTTCTCTTTTAGATGTGCCATCTAATCATAGATGTATCATCTTTTAAATAAAAGCCTAGTTCACACACTTCCTGTGTTTTTCTAAAGGTTTTGGAGGAAACAACAAACAAACACTCGGTTTATGTTTCTCTAACTTAAAGTGCAAACCCTGGTTACTCCTGCTATGACTCTTGACAGATCTCTCTTTTCTTATATGTGCTGCTGTTTATATCACAGCTATGTCTGCAACACACACACTCTCTCTTTTATTTCCTATATGAAGAAAGGGAGGTAGGCTTCAGGAAGGGGATGTTTTCGCTCTACCAAGGGAATAACGAGCCACAGAGGGCGTGGTGTGCTGCAGTCGGTGTTTTATGAAGGTATATGATTCAAAAAGGCTTTAATGAAGGTGCTTTGAAAAAAAAGATCACATTAAGTGTCAAACCTCTACTACTGATTCAGAAAAAAACATAATAACTTCCTAATAGTTATAATATATTTATAAGCACCTTCCAAAATAGCCAGGGTCACTTTACACAGCAAGCACAAAATGAAAGAGTAAAATGAAAAGTTAAAATACAAAATAAAGTCACCATAAATACTTAAACAGAGTTCTTGAACTTGGTATTCATTTCAAGATTTGGTATTGCAGATAGATATCATTATGAGCGGTTTGAGGTAAATATAGGAGGGCAGGAAGTTTTGTTCATACAGATTGTTTACATCCCAAATTTACTTCAACATCTTGCAATGAAGTTTGAATGGACAGGAGTAACTAGTAGATGTTCTGGTAGCAAAAGTTGCTATACAGATTGACACTCAGAAGTGTTTTCAGTTTCTTTGGAGAAAGATTGAGGTGGACCAAAATGTTCTCTAATGCACACAAAGGGGGAGAATGAGACCAGATGAAAAGTGTTAAATATTGTCAACAGGAAAGGGGACTGGTGATTTGAGATGGCCTTTATAAACGGCACACAGGGAAAGTATCGTAGGGCCTGAAGTTTAAAGGCGTTTTTTTGTTTGTTTGTTTTGTTTTGTTTTTACAAATCTATGTTTTGCAAAAATTGTACTCTACATAAAATTTAACATATGTTAAGTGAAGTGTTTTGATAATGTTAGATTTTTTAAAAATATAAATACAAGTAAATAAATAAGTAAAATCTGAACATTGTAAAGTTAAGAGTACATCTTTTTGGGATCAACATGTAGACATCTACAAGAGCTTTTAGGCCAAAAATGCATTAATTCTCACCTACTGATGTGTTGGTCCACCTATCAGTGAACTGTCATTTGCATGAGTATGAAACATATTTGGAACCAGAACAGATCCAGCCCACATCCTTCTAAATCCGATCCGGCTGAATACAAAACCTTGAGGAACATCGGTGGTGTCTGATCTCAATGTATAGCCAGAGATGAGTTTAAACCAGCTGAAGTTTGTGCCATTCATGCTAATAAATAGCATGTCCAGTAGGGAGTAATGGGAGGAAATGTCAAAGCTCAAAGTCACACTAACAAGGCTGAGAATGGTTCTTTCATCAGCTGCCATTAGGATGTTTTTGTAGATCTTAACTGAACCTGGAATTGTTGATAGAGTTGTTCATCAGATATCTTTATTTATTCTGGTCAGTACTAAAGACATGAAACAACAAGAATTTAATAAAATGAAGCCTAGGCATAAATTCAAACTGGAACATGTCTCTAATCTTCATACGCAGTGGCTCATTCTCTCTGACAGCAGTTACCAACGCTGAAGATTTACATTTCTCAATTAAACTTTCTAATACCACACTCTCTGTCTGTATGAGTCTTTCCAGGTTGAACTGCAGTCATGTCACTAAAACTTTCCAAGAAGAAATCAGTATGGAAGAAAATCTGAACAATAACTGGAGGCCAACTATAGCCCCTACAAATATGTCTTCAGTAAACAATAATGGAATAAAGCTAATTGTTCCTGTCATTCTGCTTCACTATAAACAACTGTAGCTACATTATAAATTCAGAGCGTCTCTCATGCGTCTCCCACTTTCTGGGACTAGGACCGTCTGTTCTTCGTGATGGAGTACGTTAACGGAGGCGATCTGATGTTCCAAATACAGCGGTCTAGGAAGTTTGACGAGGCGCGCTCCCGATTCTACGCCGCTGAGGTCACGTCCGCACTGATGTTCCTGCACCGGCACGGGGTCGTTTACAGGTAGGAGCCACGGCTTTCGACACACTGTGACCGCAGCTTGTTGAGAAGTTTGGCCTCTGGTTGGCTATATCTTTTTTCTCTCTCCCCTCTGCTATCATTTGATATTCTGTGACGTTTGATGCTTATTTGATTTAGTGCCACCAACTGTGATCTGCGTTATGGAAGGATTCCTCTTTAAATAATTTTTCTGGAGATGTGAAGTAAATTGTGCCATTTGGCAAACTTGAGTATTGCAGCTTACACATATGTTTTATATGTTTGTATTTTCCATCATAAATAAGAAATCTTCTTATTTATGATGGAATAAATTGTTCCATCCAAGTTAGAGGCATTTTTTATGCCTCTAACTTAGAAGCTGCTTGGAATTATGCCTCAGTGATTCCTTTCACTTTTGCTAACATCAGATGTTCTAAATAAATGATTATTCTGTCAAGAATTTATTTCATAAACACCAACTAAACAAAACTGCAGTGGTGGGCACATTTCCGTTGATCCGCTAATGTGCTAGTAACAGAGTTTTTAGCTTAACACTTTTGCTAACTTTGTTTAGTGAACTTAGCTTCCCCTAAATAATTTTTCTGGATAAATTTGGAACACAGCATGAATAAAGATACGAGACTCCTAACAGACAAATCCTCCATCACGGTCAAGAAGTTTAGAAAGTCACAGTGGTTTGAGACATCACCAGAAATTAGGAGCTAATTATGCTGATTTCATCACAGTCTCAGCTTCAATAGTAAATATAATAGAAATTTAAGACCTTTCAAATGTAAAATTTTAAGCACAGAAAATGCGACCTAATCTGACGCTTTGCTTGTTTGACGTCATTCGAGGAGCTAAAGCTACATATTTTTCTGTGAAAACATGAAAGTGGCGGATCTTGATGGCTGAACTAACAATGGTCAGGCTGGAGATGTCACCATGACTCCAGCAGGAAGTTGTCTGATGTTATTTTATCATGTCTGTTGTCGGCTTTTCATGGTGTGCTCTGGAGTTCAGTCACAGTGACATGTTTCTAAATATTTTCTCCAGTTATGAAATTTTTAATTTATGACCTTTTTGGATCAAGATTTCCTCGCTGTGCTTTTGTTTCACTCGTCATCTGTTTGTGCAGACCCCTCAGCCATAATATCAAAGCAAGCATAACACCATTGTGGCAGACGGATGATCAGTTTCATTTCCAAAAATATCTGCAGGAAGAAAAGGGACTTTACCTTTAGTGTGTTTTTTCCTCCTCACACATTTAATTTGGTGTTTGGAGTTTTTGTGTATGTGACCTTGTGTTTTCCTTACACTCTTTTTTTTTAAAGAGGCTTTTTGTATTTGATAGATGGCTTAACTTAAGACTTTTTTTCAAATTCAGTTTTTCAACAAAAATGTCATATCCTGCTATAAATTAACCCTAACCCAAATATCTTAAAATGTCCTCCCTACAATTTGGAAGCCAATAATCACTTTAAGGCAGAGGTTCCCAAACTGTGGGGCACACCCCATAGGGGGGGCGCCGTGCCATTGCAGGGGGGGGGGGGAGCCATCTGGATGAAAAAAAACAAAAAAAACATGAACACTGTATACGCTGGGTTTTTACCTTAGAATTACCAACTTTCTGTTATTCCTATGTCAATTTGATACAGTAGGGGCTTCCACACTTCCCATATCTGTGTCCTCTGTCACTTTTATCAGCAGTTAAAACAGTTTAATCCGTTGTTAACATGTGGTAACCTGTTTTTCCGAGCCGCCTTCAAACGGAACATGAGCGCTTCGACCATAGACATAATATAAGGATAGACGCCTCATGGACCGTTCTCGCCTATTGTTGCTGACGAGATTTAGGGCGGCCATCTTGGAGCGGTACACCACTCCACTCAGCTTATGTGTTTAGCACAGTGTTTCTCAACCCTGGTCCTCACCGCCCCCCTGTCCTGCATGTTTTAGATAGTTCCCTTCTGCCACACACCTGAATTGTATCTTGGGGTGATTAACGGGCTTCTGCAGTACTTTATGGTCATGCAATCATGTGAATCAGCTGTTCTGGAATAGAGGCACATCTAAAACATGCAGAGCAGGGGGGCGGTGACGACCAGAGTTGAGAAACACTGGTTTAGCAGGCACAATGACGTATCAGCACATTTAATCAATTATAACATCCTTTTTTGTTACTGGAAACCATATTCAAACATCTATCAAAGCTAGATTTATAAACAATTGTATTTTTTAAGTATGTTTTTAATACATAGTTCAGCATATTTAAATATGCTTAGTGGCTATAACAATAGAATAGGAATGGAATATTCTGATATTGATGTATGGTGAGCATATTAAAAAGCACACAGCCGTTCATAATTTATTTAATAAATTATTTAGTAATATCAATACATATTCATATAACTATACAAACACAAATAAATAATGATTAATAATGGCACAAATAAATAATGATTAATACTGAATAATTTATCTTTAAGACATGTATGTATGTATGTATGTATGTATGTATGTATGTATGTATGTATGTATGTATGTATGTATGTATGTATGTATGTATGTATGTATGTATGTATGTATGTATGTATGTATGTATGTATGTATGTATGTATGTATATGCATACATATATATATATATACAGGTCCTTCTAAAAAAATTTGCATATTGTGATAAAGTTCATTATTTTCCATAATGTAATGATAAAAATTAAACTGTCATATATTTTAGATTCATTGCACACCAACTGAAATATTTCAGGTCTTTTATTGTTTTAATACTGATGATTTGATGAACTGATAGGTATTTTCCTAGAACCTACATAAAAGAACCACAGACAACGTATATCAATTTTATGACCAAGCTTTTGCAAAATCTCTATCAGAACCTAATCATCTGAATCAACAAAGTAACTCTAAACACCTGCAAAAGATTCCTGGGGCTTTTAAAAACTCCCAGCCTGGTTCATTACTCAAAACCGCAATTGTGGGTAAGACTGCTGACCTGACTGCTCTCCAGAAGGCCATCATTGACGCCCTGAAGCAAGAGGGTAAGACACAGAAAGAAATTTCTGAACGAATAGGCTGTTTGCAGAGTGTTGTATCAAGGCACCTCAGTGGGAAGTCAGTGGGAAGGAAAAAGTGTGGCAGAAAGCGCTGCACAACGAAAAGAGGTGACCGGACCCTGAAGAAGTTTGTGGAGAAGGGCCGATTCCAGACCTTGGGGGACCTGCGGAAGCAGTGGACTGAGTCTGGAGTAGAAACATCCAGAGCCACCGTGCACAGGCGTGTGCAGGAAATGGGCTACAGGTGCTGCATTCCCCAGGTCAAAACACTTTTGAACCAGAAACAACAGCAGAAGCGCCAGACCTGGGCTACAGAGAAGCAGCACTGGACTGGACTGTTGCTCAGTGGTCCAAAGTACTTTTTTCGGATGAAAGCAAATTTTGCATGTCATTCGGAAATCAAGGTGCCAGAGTCTGGAGGAAGACTGGGGAGAAGGAAATGCCAAAATGCCAGAAGTCCAGTGTCAAGTACCCACAGTCAGTGATGGTCTGGGGTCCCATGTCAGCTGCTGGTGTTGGTCCACTGTGTTTTTATCAAGGGCAAGGTCAATGCAGCAGCTATCAGGAGATTTTGGAGCACTTCATGCTTCCATCTGCTGAAAAGCTTTATGGAGATGAAGATTTAATTTTTCAACACATCCTGGCACCTGCTCACAGTGCCAAAACCACTGGTATTGCCGACCATGGTATTACTGTGCCCAATTGGCCTGCCAACCCTCCTGACCTGAACCCCATAGAGAATCTGTGGGATATTGTGAAGAGAACGTTGAGAGATGCAAGACCCAAAACTCTGGATGAGCTTAAGGCCGCTATCGAAGCATCCTGGGCCTCCATAACACCTCAGCAGTGCCACAGGCTGATTGCCTTCATGTCACGTCGCCTTGAAGGCTGCAAAAGGATTCCTGACCAAGTATTGAGTGCATAACTGAGCATAATTATTTGAAGGTTGACTTTTTTGGTATTAAAACACATTTCTTTTATTGGTCGGATGAAATATGCTAATTGTTTTCAGACAGGGATTTTGGGTTTTCATGAGCTGTATGCCAAAATCATCAGTATTAAAACAATAAAAGACCTGAAATATTTCAGTTGTTGTGCAATGAATCTAAAATATAAGACAGTTTAATTTTTATCATTACATTATGGAAAATAATGAACTTTATCACAATATGCTAATGTTTTGAGAAGGACCTGTATATGTGTTTTTCAGCCGACGAGTTCTACCTTCAGAGAGATTCAGCAGCAGATTGAGTCCAAAATCCGATGTGAGATTCATCCGTGCTGCAGTGAATCCCTCTCTCTTTATAAATATCTCCCTCTTCTTCCTCACATTGTGTCTTTATGAAACTTTCAAAACAAAAACGGAAGATTTAGGATGTATCTTACTAGTGAAAGAATTACATATAAATAATAGTCTTTACCACCTGTGTAAACTTTGTTGGTGAATGTTATAACACATAATATAAGTTTTATAATATGTGTTACATTGTTTCATTTCTAATATAGGGTCTTGTGTCAGATAATCTAAGTCAATGTTAGAGAGTAATACATTTTTTTAGATTTACGGAATCTCAGTTAGCCTTCATAGCGGGGCTGAACCCGTATTATACCAAGCACTGTAGCTAATATTAGCTGGTATCTCACCGGTGGACATAAATACAGTAAAGTAATATTCTAATCACAATATATACACATTTCTTATTTGTGAAATGTTGTCTGTGGAGCCCTCACATCAGTAGTCCATCGATCAGAACAACAATATCCCTCAGTGCTGAGGCATCTTCTGCTGTTTTGATTGAGCAAAGTAGGAGGGTATACCGCTCCAAAATGGCTGACGTATTTCCTGCGCCGGAGCAGCCAAAGCGGGGTCTACTCTTTTATTATGTCTATGACTACGACGCTCCCACTCGGTTTACACCTGTGCGGCAGTGAAGGAGACCTGCCACTGCTGTGCAGATCTACGCAGGTGTGTTAGAATCGTGGCAGCAAACCAGCAAAACGCAAATAGCTTTTCACAGTTTTCCCCCAAACTAACCGACTGAGTTGAGTAATGCTGTTGGATGCAGGTAATGTTAGCTAAAAGATGACTAGCTAATATCAATACAGCACCTTAACCCTCCTATTATGTTCGTTTCTGAGGTACAGCAATAATGTTCGTGGGTCAATTTGACCCAGGGAGTGTTTTTATCATGCAATAGTGTCAGAAACCAAAAAATTGCTCCAAAACATTTTTTATCTGATTATCTCAAGCAAAATTTGTGCAATTGTGTTTTTTTATTTCTCAGAAATTAAGGATTAATGACGACAACTTACTCAATTACTCATTTGGACATAAAACATGGGATTTACATTTTTTATGTCCACTGAAAAAAACCTAGACACAAAAAAACAATAATTTCCTTGAAAGTGATCTTTGGTAAAAAATTTTATATTACATTTAATTTTTTTTTTCAAAGGGGGATCTTTATAATTGAACTTAAGACACACATACTGTTCTGGGTCAAATTGACCCGAACAGTATCAATGTAACAAATAGACGCAGGGGGGGCTGCAAATGTGTAAAATGAATACATTTTCAATATATATGTAGAGTTAACCTATTAAGACAAATAGAAAAAATTTAATATATAATATAATATAATAGCTAATATAATAGGAGGGTTAAGCTTAACAAGTAGCCTGTAGGCTACTGATGTTGTTGTCTATGTCCAGCTACCTACATTCATTTTGCCCCCAAATAAGTCGATTCCCCCACCCGCCTCCCTTTCCGCCCGGCTAAAGCACATCGTTCAACCAGACAGCTATTTGTAATCCATAGGGGGGGCCCTGAAAATGCTTGGAAACCACTAGGGGGGCCCAGGAGAAAAAGTTTGGGAACCACTGACTTAAGGAATGATTACACACCTTTCAAGTATTTTCCTCTGTAAAGTGTGTAAATGTTTCCAAATGGCTATGGTTGATATTACATTCTATACAAATGATCTTAAACACTCAGGTAAGAACATTTTAACAAAATGTTGCAAAATATAATCACCAGACAATATTCTTAATGTTGACAGAAAATGCTGCAGCAGCTGAACTATTTATCATTAAACTTTGGTTGGTTTTCTAGTCAAGCTGGATGCCAGTGATGTCTTTAATTTCACTCTACAAGAAAATAAAAAAAAACAGCTTGATAAGCCTTTACCTACTTTACATGAAGATGTTGAAAGTTTTAAGGACTATGTTTAAAAAATAAAAGCACCACCTTAAACCAGTGCTAACTCCTTAAAGGATTTATAAATAGTGCCCCAAACTAAGAAAGATATATCTGAATAAAAAGTGAGTAAACAGTTACAATTGATTTTTAATACATTAATCCACAATACCTGTTTTGTCTTCGAACTGTACTTTTTGGTCTGATCATAATTGTTATGTAAGCAGATGCTGATCGTCCTCTGTGTGAATCTGAGGTCACAGCAGTGAGGACTGACACTGAGCTTTGAGTCTGTAGTGAGCTTCACAGTAAGCAGAGACATTCGACAGCCAGCTGTGAGGTTTGAGAGCACTATGAAATATCAATGTTTTTTTTTAATTGATTCAAACATCAAGGCTTAGAAGTTATAATCTGGTGGACTAGGTCTGCAAGGTTTCATGATAGATGCTACCATGAACAGGGAAGTAAATGGTGGCAATAACAGTCATATTCTTATGAATCAATACATTTACCATTTAATGTTCCTATTTGATCAGCAAATCTTTCCACATGGAAATCATTCTAAGAGGTAACAACACTGGCGTTCGCATCTGATGCTTTTCAGAAGCCCTTTACAAAGGTGCTAAAGCAAACAGACCTTTACTCTAATGCAGTGGTTCTTAACCGTTTTTGAGGTACCGAACCCACCAGTTTCATATGCGCATTCACTGAACCCTTCTGCAGTGATATATATATATATATATATATATATATATATATATATATATATATATATATATACATTTTTTTTTTCCCCCCAAATTCAAAACATAGGGGTGACCCAACTAGACTCTAGTTGGGTCACCCCAAGATAACTAAGTCTTCTTAAAAGAGTCTCTGAGAACAGTTCTTCAAAATATAGTCAGTGTTTTCAGCAAAGTTGAGCTGACTGGCCAGGAACGACCCAAGGGATTTAAAATTTGCCACAGTTTCAACAGGTTGGCCATCGGGAGAAACTGGAACCACTTTAAGGTCTTGTTTAGATCATTTAATTAGCTCTACATTCTTAAGAGAATGAAAAATTTATAATAAATAAGACTTTGCGGTATTCTGATTTAGTAATGTAATTATATTAGTTGTGTTACCACCCCCACGGCACTAGAGGCAGTAGCAACCCCGAAAAGATGCGACTAAGGAGCAGATTTATAAGTAGCTACACCGAAAGCTACAGAATTTGGTAAAAACTGTGAGCTTTGCTGAAGTGATTAAAGACACAAGTTCAAATCCATGCTGAGAGTGGAACTCCTTCAATCAGTGCTCTTCCGCAGCACTGATTGGTTAAACAATGTAACGTGATCCTCTGCAGCAAGTGATTGCAAAGTGGGGCGCGTCATCACTATTTTACACAAGTGTGTCTTTACCTCCGCGGCAGAGGTTCCGCCGAACCCCTGAGACCGAGTCATCGAACCCCTGGGGTTCGATCGAACCCAGGTTAAGAACCACTGCTCTAACGCCTTTGGATTAATTGAAAATCTAAAATACTAACAGTGGCCAAACATGAGCTCCATTATCCAATGCTACACTAAAATAACCCTTTTCAGTGGAACCCCGCCGCTTCACGGCTTAGTATTTGGGGATTTGCCTACTACTGTGTTTTTCAGTAGAACATAACTTCAAATTATTCAATGAAATTTTGACTACTAATAGATTTTTTGTAACACATATCTATGTTTTGAAGTAAACACAGCCAAAGAAGCTAATGTACCTCGACAAAATGCTAGTTAACGTGCCATTGACTGCCATTTGCAAAGCAGGCGCTGATTGGCTGTACCCCAAGAGTGGAAATGAGGAAGGTCTCAGAGCAAAGCCTGTTCCCACTGTGTCTTTTGATGCATGATAAGGCTGTGGTCCATCCTGCTCTTCTTCATGAACAACTTCCATGTGTTTCTCATCACCACATTTTCTGGAAATCAATGCCATTAACTCAAACTCAAATGTTGGACTCAAAACCTTTCCTGCAGACTTTAATACAGGGATTCCCCCAGAAAACTTGCTAAGCCCGATGGCCGGGGCACTGAGGCGGTCCGCCGGGATTTTGTATTAAAAGATGTACTAGATGGAAAAGATGAACTATATAATCTTAAAAACAACAAATAAAAAGATACAATTAAAATAAATATCAATTATTTGCACTTCTGTTAAATCCAAATTAAGTCATCAGTAGTAGATCTAAAAACTTAATGTAATGCTGATCACATTAAGAACCGGCCCAAGGCACAAATGAACTGAGACATTATCAATGCTGCTAAATTTGATTTAATGGTTTCAGCATATATAAATTAAAAGATTATAAATTGCTTAACATTTAAATTTAAGGAACTGGCAAGTTTACTTTGTAAAAATTCAAAGTATAATCTTCATAGTTAGATTGTTTTGTTACCATAACAACAATCTGATGTCATAAATTTAATCGTTGAGTTCTAGCTGTTGGTCAATTAAACTAGGCCCCCTCTTCAAGATTTGTGGCTTTAGTAGCTCTTCTATTTCGTGTCTGTTGAGTTTTTAATGACAGGATTATCACTCTTTTTGAGTCAAAAATGATTTGGGTACCCAAAATGAGTTTTGGCTTCACGGGACAAGTTGCTCTAATCTCCGCACGGTCGCACAGCAACTCTATCTGACTAAAATAAGACAAAGCTTTTGATATGAAATAAAACAAAATAAAAACAAAACCAATGTACTTTCACCCGTGGAGGTGAGTGCGAAAGCTTCTCCACCGGCTGAACTCCCCGGTCCACTAACACAAAATGAAGATGAAGCATGTTTGGAAAGGTACATTTATTACAATTAAATATTCCTGAGTCAATTTATAATGACTCGGGAATATAGGAAATCTGACTGTAGCCAAATATTTGGTAAATGAAGCATGATATCCTGAGTTTGATCATAATAGAAAAAAAGTCTAGCCAGGAACGTTAAGTTGCTTTTTTTGTTTTACAATCCAGCTGTCTTGAAATGAGATACTTCATGAACAAACTATGACTGGAGATGTTGCTGCTGTTTACATTTTCTTTTTTTTTTTTCTTTGAACACTAGTTAAAGGATAAGTGGCTAGCATAACAAGATGAAATTCTCCTGCATAAACACTCAAATGTGCATCAAGAGAGACTGAATGAATAGTATATTTTATATATTTATATGTTTTGATTTACTTGGAAGTCTTGGTCTTGCTGCTCCACTGGCTTTTAATAAACTCTTAATTTTTGTTTATCTAATCAAAACATTATCAGGTATGTTCTTCTTCTCTTGTTATGACCAACATCAGCCGGACCAAATGAACACTCAATACTTGGCGAAAACAAATCAAGGCCTGTCACACTCAGAGCAGTATTTCTAGAGAACAATTTATCACCTTTTGTGCAGCCTATTTATGGAATTCAGTAAATGTGACAGATTAAAGAGCCATGAATTGTCTTTAATAGTATCCAATTTTTTCAGAACTAGAAGGTAAAGAAAGAGGGTTACCCTGCAATGTCTGAAAAAACAAAAATTATGTTAGATACTAAAGGTTTTTTTCACTGGTTTTGAGGCTAAAATATGAAATAGATTTTGTCAATTTCATCCATGAATAAAAATCACATGTTGGAGTTTCTTCATAACAAAAAAGGTGATGATGTGACTTTAAAAGAATAGAGTGACTCTACTCTGGACTTGGTTTGCATTTGCTGAGACATCAAGGGCCTAAAAGACATCAAGTATTTGTTTTTCAAACATGAACAATTTTATTTCCATTAAGATGGTCATTGAGAATTTCTCTTTGCTCCAGTTTCCCCTTGCAGCTGCAGTGATTTACCTTGTCACCAAGTTCCCATTTCACCACATACATACAAAGGACCAAATATGCCATAACTAAAAATTAATTTAGAAATAAATCAATAGCTCATTAAATAAATTACTCACACAATAAATAGTTTAACTAAATGAATTAATGTGCAATTAAATGTAACAAACTAAAAAAATGGTACAATTTATAATTTATATCAGACGTAAATTAATATTTCATTTTAATTTTTTTTTATCTTTTAATTTATCTTTGCGCCTTTATTTTCCTTTTGATTTACTTTAATTGTTGGGAGATGTGAATATTTTAATATATTATTTTTTCTGGTCCTTTAATGTTTTACATTTATTTCCTCACAAATGTACTTACAAAATAAAGTTTACTTAAAAAGTACATTTTAAAAATTGGTCTTAGTAGATAGCAGTTCTGCTCCACCACTCTCTGCCTGTTAAACTCAGTTTTTTTAATGTATCAAATAAAATCCTGAAAAAATGCTCAGAATTTTGGCTTTAATAAGAATCTGAAGATGTTTCTGTTGGACTTGGGGAAAGTCCTGTTTACAGGGTTCAGTTCTGGAAATATTTAAAAAAAAAATAAAAAAAAAAGTTTACAGAAACGGTTGCATGAATGTCTATCAGGATCCAACCAGCTACATTTTACTCCAGCGTTTTCTCAAAACTTTGCCATTTCTTTTTTTGGAGCTGCTGTAGTACGTGAGCCTGGACCAGCATGTCCAGTCCTGCTGGTGCCTGCAGACCTGGGGCCTCATGCATAAAGTGTGCGTATGCATAAAAAATGTGCGGCGCCATATTTTACGCACAAGTCGGCATGTATAAAATGTGCGGCAGTCACGCAAACTTTTTCTGTGGACAATGTCAAACTACAAAGCGTCAAAACTCACCTAAATACACTGAAACCTGTCTACATTCAGTGTTTTTTTTT
This sequence comes from Poecilia reticulata, assembly GCF_904066995.2. Classification (NCBI taxonomy): domain Eukaryota; kingdom Metazoa; phylum Chordata; class Actinopteri; order Cyprinodontiformes; family Poeciliidae; genus Poecilia; species Poecilia reticulata. Next base: position 294,202 of record NC_088844.1, on the reverse strand, counting down.
TTGACCAAGAACAATCAACCCCGATTTTTTTTTCATGATTTTATTTTTTTATTGCTTAAAAGTAAACGATGAAATTGAACCGCATTTATCCCCAGAAAATAAAGTAACACAAACACAAATTAAAAAAAATAAAAGGATGTGAAAACCTCACTCGAATGTAAATAGTACTTTTTCTCAATTTTTGTCTGAGAAAAAATTTACAAAACCAAATCGCACAGACCGATTTGGCGTCGGTCTGTGCGCCAAATCATTTAATTCTCACAAAAAAAAAAAAAAAACAGGATTGGATCAACAGATTAACTCCAAACAGGTTTGATTATTTTTTAAGGTTATTAAGGTCTGTAGACAATCTCTTATGTACGCAGCTGCGCAGAAATGTGCCGCATTGTGGAGCGTTTTGGCTCTGATGGAGAACGTCGCCAATGGAAGGATTCAGAGGGAGCGTTTGTTCAGAGATCTTATTTCTCTTTTGTTGATGATGGTTTTATTAGTGTTTAGATCCATATTGATCATCCTGGAGCTCTGAGCAAAACTTAAAGAAGGAGCTGTGCGGTACCGATACCGGTGCAACTGCACTCATCGAGCCACCAACTTTGTAAATGCACCTTTCTGGACAGAAAGCATCCACATTCCCCACTCAAAGACTCTCTCCCTGTCCGTCTTTAAATTCCGGCTGAACACCCTATTGTTCAAATGGGCATTTTCATGATCTCTTTATTTATTTTTTTCTTTAAAATTATTTTTATTTTTATGAGGTGACCTTATGTGTCCTAAAAACACCTTTTAAATAAAATATATAATTATTGTTATTATAAATACTCATACTGCTGCAAACAAGGACGTCACCATGCTTATTGCTTCACGTGGTGGCAGACTTCTGGGTATTTACACTAATTTACATATGTATTTATGGGTGGTAACATTGCAGACCAGCAGCTGCGCTTTATTTCTTGCAAATTAGGATTTATAGAGGAAAAGGTGCGCGGCCATGTGTGTGCGCAAGCCTTTATGGATCCCTTTTTTTTGTGCTCTGCACTTTTCTAAATTTTTCTGTATGCCAAGTTTTAGTGTGAAAACTGCGCATTCTTTTATGCGTGAGGACTCAGATTGCACTTTTACAAAGTAAACTTCCTAATTAAATCCTAGATGTTTTCTCTGCTGAATGCAGTAAATAAAATTTAATAGCATTGTCATTCTCAATAAATGAATGCTACAGGTTTTAAATCTATGGTCTGAGTTGCAATTCAATCATTTCTAGGGGACCCTGAATGTCTGAAGGGGCCTACAAGCAGCTACTGAGTTTTCTTTGCCTTGATATCTCAACCTTACAATTCTAGATCTCTCAGAGGCGCTAACATCAACAATTACATTGAGTTAACCCCTCTGAGATTTTTTTTTTTACTTTAAAGTAGTCTCCAGCCAAGTTGTTGTAGAGGTTAAACAGAAGTAGCAGGGCTTATTTAGTAAAATAAAAGCAAGTTTGCCTATTTCATAACCAGTGACCTTCTCTTCTGTGATCTGTTTAACTACAGTCTCAGATCAACACAGCCCCCCAGCACTATCAGCAGCAGAAACAGCAACATTAATATGGGTTGTTGCTATGTTGTTGTAGTACGGTGTTTTAAGATCTTGTTCAATGTGCCCCTTTTTAACTTTGAGCCCCTGCCCCTCCAAAGGTCTCTGCACGGCCCTGGAACTAGCAGTATTTGTGCGATTTTCACTACAGAACACAACGTTCAGAGGCACCATGTGGGGTTTGTTGTCTTGTGCTTACTGTAAAATCAGCGTATTTTATCTGTAATTGTTACGTTTGATAGTAAACGTCCATTCATCATTGCAAAATTACTCAGAGTCCGTTTTCTCTCGTTCTAATTCTCTTTGCAGTGGTTCTTGAACCAGACTGAGGCATATTATGTTAACAGCCATCTGGTTTGTCCACCTCCAGAAATAATTTGTTTTAGATGTGTGTGTTTTAAATGGACCGCCAGCAGTTCACAATCTGAAACACCAAGATTAATGCTCCAGTCTTTCAACATTGCTTTCCCGTCACGATGTTTTGATAATGAGTATTACTCTGTCAGCGGGCCTCACACACACACACAATTATTCAATCAAACAAAAAATCACGTCATACAAAAAGTAGTATTCAATCAAAAAACAAATTATGTCAAGCAAAATTGAGTTGTGATCAAAACTTTTGGATTTTCAAAAAAAAAAAAAAGTTTCAAACAAAAAAAAAATCTCAATGAAATTGAAAGAGTTAAAAAATTCCTTTAAATGCTTCTTTTTTTTATTTAAATCACTAGTTTTTGTTTGAAACTTTTATTTTTGCATATCACAATTTTTTTGGTTGACCGCCTATGTTATTGGTTGAGATTCTAAGTTTTTTTTTGATGCTCCTGTTTTTTGGTTGAAGTTGATGGTTTTTTGCTTGCGGACCTCACATGAATATCCTGGGCAGGGCCAGCGATGTAAGACATGTTCCGATTGGTTAGTGCTGACTAAAGGGATGACTCTGACTCCCTTCGATCTCAGAACTCTGGTCCAAACTGCAGGGCTTCGGTGACGGTACACAGAATGTGAATGGTAAGTAATCTTCACAAAATTACACCGTTTAGCAGCTACTAAATTGACCACTCTGTTTCAAAGAAGAAATCTTACAAAACTTATGACGACAGTCACATATTTTGTCTGTCGCGTTCCCCGGTAGCATATTGTACTAGCTAATGTTAGCACTAGGTAAAGTGCATAAACTAAGCTTGTGTAATATTCGCCTGTCTTTATGTTGAATTTGTTAACCAGCCCACCTCTGTCGAGTGGCATTTTGCGTGGAAAATACCAAAAATATCTGGAAGAAACGTGTTAAAAACTGTTGTGTAATCCTCCATGTGTTAACTGGCATTGAAGCTAAAGTGGGAAGACACAGCGGATCGCTGCACCAATATTATAAGGTCCACCTAAATGTATATTTTCTTCCAGATGTAAAATGAAATACCAAGCTGATAGATCACAGGCCGAAGGAGGATATTCACATAATTTCTGCCTTTTTAATTACTTGGTGTGTATGTGTCTTGTACTTAGCTTTATTTCGAATTGCGTGTAATATGCCTTTTGCTGTGCTATGAAATTAAATTGGTGTTCTCTTAATACCCCCATTCCAGTATGACCAGCAGAGTGCTACATACTTTCAAAAAAATATTCAGATTTTAACATGCATTTTCTAATGACTATCCTTTCTCAATAACTTCCGTGTTACACCTCTGAAATATTTTTTGCAGTTTCCCTTATTGTGGTACAGCAACTATTTCACTTTGACATTAATTTCCTCATAAATCGTCAATTTATTTTCAATTAAAACTCTCAAAAAGACTTTAGGGCTTATTGGGTTTTGATTATATTATCTAGGTAAATATGATCACTTATTTTTATTTTTTTTGTGTTTTTCAGGTTTGCGTCATCTGAGCCATGATTGAGACGCTCTATGACGTTCACCAAGGACAGAGAATAACTCAAATCAACTCCACTCCATCAACCCCCTGAGACCTTCCTGTTGTTAAATTTCTTTTCCCTTGGATCCAAGCACGCTGACCAGTACGGTGGTCATCAGTACACAATCAGATGGATCATCACAGCGTTGACTAAAATTTTATTTATGTGACGGCCCCTGCTGTGTGGTCGTGTGTGTGTGTGCTGTGCGGCCAGTAAATTGTTTGTCGATTAAGGCCCTTGATTATTCAATCCAGGTGGCCACCTGGATTGCATTTGCATTTTATTTGCATTTAAATAATATCAATACGTGCATGGTTGTGTGTCCTGTGTGTCTCTGTGTTGCCCTGTGACAGACTGGCGACCTGTCCAGGGTGTTCCCTGCCTCTCGCCCGAAACGATAGCTGGAGATGGGCACCAGCAACCCTCCCGACCCCACTAAGGGACAAGGGTGCAAGAAAATGGATGGATGGATGGATGGATGGATGGATGGATGGATGGATGGATGGATGGATGGATGGTATCAATACGAAAAGGCCAAAGAAACAAAGAACAAACTAAATCTGCCATTTATCTCAGAAAAAAATAAGAATAAATTTTTAGGTACCCCCCTACCATTGTTAGAACAATGGTTCAGTCCAAAGTGTAGGAGGAGCGACACAGGCTTGTCAGAGCCACTGAAGTGAGGAGCTGGCTGTTAGCTGTGGCTCTGCATCACAAACATAAAACCCTGCACTAAGTAAATACTTAAAACAAAAGACATGTAAACATTTTATTTACCTTCACTGCTCAATAGGAAGAAACACATCAATCAACAATAAAGAGCAGACTGCAGTTCGTTAATTTCTTACTTTGGCTGAATCATGATGAGCTACCTCATTAGCAAAACTGCTACACTGCTTTCATAGACTTAAGTTTTTTGTCAAAAGTAGAAAACATCTCATTCATATTTAACTCTTTAACCTTTAGTTAATTAGAAGAGTTTGAAATGGGAGGGAGGGGCTGAGCAAGTGGACCCAGCTCAGAGTGTGGGAGCCGAGAACAGAAGAGAGAACAGATAGAAAAAAAAGAAAGTTGTGCCTTTATTTCTCATTGTCTTCAATATAGAGTGTTTAAAACTGCAAAATAAAATCTGAATATCTTTCTATATAAACCCTGGTGCTTTAAGTTATGATACTTCCCAGATATTCGTTTCTATTATTTGTTCTCAGTCATCCAGGACATGCCAAAATTAAAAAAGGCTTACAAATAAAGTAAATTAACCCTTGTGTTTACAAATGGGGTTCAACCGACCCTGCACCCATTCACTTGTATCAGTTGCCTCAGTCCTCGCATGCATAAGGGTTAACAAGTTATAATTTAAACAACCCATAACTTGAATTGGGAGCCATTTCAATAAATCATTGTCTATAGTAGCGGTTCTCAACGTGGGCGGTACCGCCCCCCAGGGGGCGTTCAAAAGACGGCAGGGGGCGCTGGCGGACAATTTACAAAAGGGGGGCGCTGGGATGCTTTTGGGGGGCGTTTGGTCGAAGGTAAACTTTACACCTTAAATCCACAACAATACCAGTTTAGACTTTGAGCAACTTGGTAAAACTGTATTGTGTAACATTAAATCATGCTTGGCTGCAACTGTATCGATGGCAGCTCTTCTTCTATTCAGTGTTTGTAGCTTCATGGCGCAGCTCCGCTCCGCATCAGTTCAGCGTTACACCGGCTGATGACGCTGCTGTGATTCACTTTGTCTGGTTTTTTTGTAGGCTACATATGTTTTGGCAGTTCTGTGATCATGTCAAAGCAGCAATTTATATTAAAAAGTTTTTTATTTCCCTTTGAAAGCTGCCCGCTACCATGGAAGGACAACAGAAGATCGTTCTTATAAACATGTAATTACTAAAATCACGACTTTGTATCCCTCTGAAAAATAAACCCATTTAAATAAAGAAATAAAGAAATCCCTCCACGGGTGATACCACGATAGAGAGCGTTCATTTTATAGCGTTAACACCGGTGCTGTAAGTGGTCCGGTATGAAACGGGGGTAATAGAACAACACAGCACTTTTAAATTTCAATAATCAGAATGCAGAAATTGTTTCCGTTGTTTTAAAAGGTTTATGTCAGACTGCCTTTTCCCCATCGATGTTTCCCGACCGCCCTGCACCTTAGGGAGTTAAAAAAAAAAAAAAAACGCCGAGCACATTGCGCAAAACTCTGAAACATGAGAAGCGGGCAAAACGGAGCGAAGAACTAGATGTGAATTATGGCATAAAAACAGAGAATCCGACGCTGAACAGTGAAAATCAACACACGATGTGAAACATATGACGATTAGGCGGCGCAGCAGGTGATGAGTGAAAATTACTGATGGTCAATAATTGATAAAATAAATCTAGTAACAGGAAAGAAACGAAAGTGGACATAGCAATAAACCAAGAGAGAATAATACTAATCAAAGGAAACTAAATGGAAATGAATGAAGAACAAAATGCAAGAATAAACTAAGAAACTAAAGTAAATACAGAAGAATAAACTGGTATGGCAAGACCTTTCGAGCAATAATGAATACAGAGGACGGTATGGCAAGAATAAACAGACACTATTTCCAGATAAAAGGTCAAATAATATTGTTGAAGTGCCATGGGCAGGGGCGCAACGACACATTATTCAGATGGATGCGAAAACATAAATCGGCGCCCCCCACGAAGGAGCGTAGAAACATACGCTCGCCTACCCCCCTCCTCCAGACGCCGCTACGTTTAGGGCAAAACTCTCTACATTTACCCCGTTATGTGCGCGAGGTGAAGGAGCGTAAGGCGCGCTGAAGTGTACAGGAAAACATAATCGGTGCGCCGATTCAAAACATCTACAATAATGATAGTAACATTAATAATAAAATAATTGTCAGTGCAAGTAGCCTACAAATTCTTTGGTGGGGGGCGGTGAGGGACCTGGATAAAGGCTAGGGGGGCGCTGGCCCGAAAAAGGTTGAGAAACACTGGTCTACAGGGAATTTTAATAGTTACTCATGAAAGCTTTTTTATTTAGAACCTTACATTTTTGAAAAGGTGTAGCAGAGATTAGATCAGTGAGACTGAACAAAACTCCTATTTAAGCAACATTTGAATTTTAGATTTTTTTTCTCAATAGGTTGCTTACTTAGAAAAACACGTTTGATGTGCATTACTAGTCAATTTTGGTCCTGCAGCGTTATTCTTCACTTTTTCATTTTGCATCTGGAAGAAAATATATGTAAGAGTTACATTGCCTCCCCTCATCCACAGCTTGGTAAATAAATAATCTGTACAGTCACTTGACGTATGATGCATATTAAGGTGGACCTTATAATGGTGCAGTGATCCGCTGTGCTTTCCCACTTTAGCTTTAATGCTAGTTACTACACACACAGACGGAGGATTACACAACAGTTTTTAACACGTTTCCTTCAGATATTTTTGGTATTTTCCACGCAAAATGCCACTCGACAGAGGTGGGCTGGTTAACGAATTCAACATAAAGACAGGCGAATATTACACAAGTCTAGTTTATGCACTTTACCGAGTGCTAACATTAGCTAGAACGATATGCTACCGGGAACCGCGGTAGACAAAATATGTGACTGTCGTCATAAGTTTTGTAAGTTTTCTTCTTTGAAACAGAGTGGACACTTTAGTAGCTGCTAAACGGTGTAATTTTGTGAAGATTACGTACCATTCACATTCTGTGTACCGTCACCGAAGCCCTGCAGTTTGGACCAGAGTTCTGAGATCGCAGGGAGTCAGTCATCCCTTTAGTCCGCACTAACCAATCGGAACACGTCTTACATCGCTGGCCCTGCCCATGATGTTCATGTGAGATCCGCAAGCAAAAAAACCATCAACTTCAACCAAAAAACAGGAGCATAAAAAAAAAACTTAGAATCTCAACCAAAAACTTAGGTGGTCAACCAAAAAATTATGATATGCAAAAATAAAAGTTTCAAACAAAAACTATTGATTTCAATTTAAAAAAAAGGAATTTCTTTTTAACTCTTTCAATTTGATTGAGATTTTTTTTTTTGTTTGAAACATTTATATTTTTTTAAAAATCCAAAAGTTTTGATCACAACTTAAGTTCTTTGTTTGACATGATTTTTTTTTTATTGAATACTACTGTTTTTGTTTGACGTGATTTTTTTTTCTTCTTTTGATTGAATAATTGTGAAACAAATTTAACTCCATACGTTTAACTCATTTGTGTCTAGCATATACCTGGCTCTCTCTCTCTCTCTGAAGCCTGCCTCAGTCCTGGCTTATTTTGTTGACCAGAGGCGGATGAACAGCAAGTGTTTTGGGAACATTACGTCCCAACTCTCTCTCTCTGCTCCTCCCACCTTTTCCTCCTGCCTTGCTCGCCCCTCCCTTCCCTGGTTGCGGCTCCCAACAGTGTTGCAGCACATGGTCTCTTGTCTTTTTCTGCTCTGGCCAAGCAGCCTGAGGTGATGTTGGGAGGAAATCCAGTTCACGGAGCGGGTTCTGACTGGTTTCAGGGCAGATGGTTGTCTGAATGAACAGACGGACACACAGCTGTTGCTGAGCTTAGTTCTTCAAAATGTACTGCCATCTTGGGCCTCTTTCAGCCATTAAAACAGTTAATTAACCTCCACATCATCATTAAGGATGATTCATACTTAATAAGCTATAAATTAACACATTTATTAATGCTTTACCCACAATGACTAATTCCTCCCAAAACCAACATAGTGAAGGTTTGTTCATTCTTAATAACTCATGAATTAACCATTCTATATACTGTGTATATGTTAACACTCAAATATACACATAACAAATAAAAATGGCAGTTCATCGTTTCATGAACCCGTCTAAATCTAAATATTCATGCCTTATTATGTTATTGTTTATGGGTAAAGCATTAATAAACATTAATTTATAGTTTATTAATCATGAATTCTATCTCATATGTAGAATGAGATTAAAAATGAGTATTTAAAAAATACGTAATTTTTAAAATTGGATGTTTGAACTCTGATACTGGAAAAAAAATAACTTCTTTAACCATAGATCAGATGTTTGAAACCTTCATGATAAAAAAACAGTTCCATCTAAACTTCAGAAACCCCAGATCATAGTGCTTCCACCACCATGTTTCACTGTGAGTGTGGCATTCCTTAGGTAAGGTGGAATGTTGTTTTTGTCTATGCTTGGTTTCAAGACCAGAACTCATTCTCACAGAGTTCTGGAATATTGACCCATATCCAGACAAAACCTGTCCAGTGTCCCATTTTGGCCTGGAAAGTACCGTTTTTTTACCTCCCTGTCCCGCCATGCTAATAAAAGTATCAGTGATGCTTAGTATTTTCCCATAAATGTCCCGTATTATGCCCCCTCCACACATTTAGCAGTTAGTACATGAATATGATTTGCAGCGCTAAGCCCCTCCTCCTGGCTCTGATTGGTTGTTTTTGGTGCATCTCTTCAGATGGCAGTAGCAGATCAGAGAGCAGGTGGAGTTCCATCTTTTCACAATTACTTGTCTCATAAACTGTCGTGACATGGTGACAATTTTAAAAAATATGTAAAATAAATAAATAAATACATATATTCTTTATAAAAGCTACATAGTGCAGCTTTAACTCTTTGGATTAGTTTTGTATCCTTGTCCTGAATCACATCTCTGTACAACAGTCCCTTTGGTTCTTTGTCACCTGTGTGGCTGAAGGATCCAAACAAGGAAATGTAAGGAAAATGCCTACAAACACAACAACTTTGGTCCAGATCCAGTTCTTCTGCTTTCCTCCCACTAGTCATGGTTTACTTTCATTAAACATTGACTCCAATCTAAACTTCATGATGCCGTCTTTCCTAATATAATAAAAAAAAAAACATAACTTAAAGCCTTGAGTTTATTGATTTTAATATCCTCTCTCGGTGATGAGCCTCTCACGCTCCGATCCCTCAGATAAATATACCAGGAGGCAACACGTTGTGAGTGTTTGTGTGCGTGAGCAGATGTGTGTTTGGAACATTTAGTCACCCAGAAGAGGCAAAGGACAGCTGAAAGGGGGAAGGGGCGGCCGATGGGGATGTAATGGAAAAATCACTCTGTATTACAGCGAAACACAGGAAATGCTCTCAATTGAGCCTGATTGCCTCCTGCGCCTCACAACGTCTTCTGTTTATTGACAGAGCCTTCTGAGCAATATTAAAGCTCCTTTACAGAAATATAACAGTGGGTCTCCCAGGGCGATGGGGGCTCTGTGACACCAAGGACGAGTTTCCATCAGATTTCATCCTCCAAGGGTATTTAGAGGAAGTTTACCGACTCAGGCTGAGATGGGGACTGTTGTGTTAAGGCTGGTGGACCGAGACCACAACCAAGCCGTTAGAGGAGTTTCAAACGCTGCTGCTGTGTACAGACAAAGGGAAATAATATAAAACATCATCATCTCTTAACTAAAATAATGGACTAAATCATTTTTTGACAAAAGTGATTATTTTTGCCTAAAGCATTTTGGAAAGAAAGAGGAGGTGATTTTTTAATTTGTATTTTTTGCCAAAATTACTTTTGACAAAAAATAACATTACAGAAAGATGATAAGAAATACAATATAACCTTTTTATGTGGGTATTTATGTGAGTTTTACTTGACGTAAATCCCAGAAATGACAGGTTTCATGCAATTTTTTTCTCCTCCACTGTTTGATCTCCTGCATCCACAGAAAAATATCCAATTGTTGGACAAAATGCTTTTCAAATGTACAAAGTTAATGATCTACTGATAAAGAAACGAATGAACCTCCAAATACACTGTGTACGACTACACCGTTTTTTGTTTTTTAGTTTGTTTTCATGAAGATTGCAATACATCTACCTTACAAAATGACATTTTGTTCATGAGAGCAAGAACATATAAATAGAACAAATTTTTTGTTTGCAATGGGAAGGTTTTCAAAAGGTTTTTGTCAAGAATTTGTCATCAGCGTATAATAACTCATTTGAGATGTTTTCCTGCATTTTTTTTAGGATTAATGACGTGTTGAAAATGCTTCCTTTTGTCTTTTGAGAAGCAGAATAAAGATTTTATTTGTGTAAAACTGCCTAGAGGAACTAAAGCCGCTTTCGCACTGCACGGAATGGAACGGAACGGAACGGTTCCAGCCCTGTTGTGTTCGCATTACACTGAGGGCGCCATCGAAGCGTACCGGACGTTATTTTTTTTTGTAACTAAACAATGGTTTCGATGTAGCGGCCGGCTGTACTCGTTCATCAGTGAGTAGGCGGAGGAAAAAAAATACCTCATCATTAGACCAGTTGATTGCACTATATTGAGACGAATGCATTGCTAATTAAAACTAATAATAAACATATTGAAAAGAGCACTCTTTACAAAATAAAATACAGATTAGTGAGAGCCAGCTGTCAACGGAAAATCAACGTCTGACTCTATAACAACCAGCGGCCAATCAGCTGCTGGTTCTAAGCATAACCGCTTGGCCGGCACGATTGAAACGACAGCTCTTGTGTTTCCATGGGGCCGGGTGGAACCGGTCGGAAGTTGTAATGCGAACATGCTCGGAACTGTTCCGTACCGTTCAGTGCAGTGCAGATTATAAGCCGCACTGGGCTATAAGCCGCAGTTATCTTTGCCGCTCCAGGTTTTCCAAAACAATGCAGCAGCACACAGCAGAGGGGGCGGACACCCAAAATTTGAGTCATAACAAGTCAATTGAATATCACATTTATTAGGGTTGAAAAAGAAAAAGTTGCCAAGTTTAGATTTAACTGAACTGATTACGGTAGTTTCCGAACGGTAACTGTAACAGTAAAAGTAAAAGTGCTGATCCTTAGTGTCTGCTACCAGCATGTGCTAAATCCATCAATACAATTTTATTTGTATAGCACATTTCAGCAGCAAGGCATTTCAAAGTTCTTCACATAATTAAAATAAAAACAGCATGTGACATTGAATAAAACAGTGAGAGAGGGAAAGAGATTTTAAGAAAGCATTAAAACGGAAACAGTGAGAAAGAAAAATAAAAAGAAATTAAAAAGTAAAGATAAAAACATTAAAGAGATAAAAAAATACATAAAAAACATCAAAGACATCAAAACCCACACTCTAACCCTAATTTAGTCATAAGCAACTCTAAACAGGTGGGTTTTAAGTTGAGATTTAAAGGCATCCAGTGTTTCAGCTGTTTTACAGTTTTCTGGAAGTTTGCTCCAAATTTGTGGTGCGTAGAAGCTGAATGATGCTTCTCCTCGTTTGGTTCTGGTTCTGGGTATGCAGAGCAGACCAGAACCAGAAGATCTGAGGGGTCTAGACGGTTGGTACAGCAATAACAGATCTTTAAGGTATTGTGGTGCTAAACCGTTTAGTGATTTATAAACTAACAACAGTATTTTGAAGTCTATTCTTTGAGCTACAGGGAGCCAGTGTAGGGACTTTAAAACTGGTGTTATGTGCTCTAACTTCCTAGTTTTAGTGAGAACGCGAGCAACAGCGTTCTGGATCAGCTGCAGCTGTTTGATTGATTTGTTAGTCAGACCTGTGAAGACGCTGTTGCAATAATCAATGCGGCTAAAGATAAATGCATGGATGAGTTTCTCTAGATCGTGCTGAGACGTTAGTCCTCTAATCCTGGAGATGTTCTTCAGGTGATAGAAGGCCGACTTTGTGACTGTTTTAATGTGGTTCTGAAGGTTCAGGTCAGAGTCCATCACTACTCCCAGGTTTCGAGCCTGATCGCTGGTTTTTAGTTGTAATAACTGAAGCTGTGCATTGATTCGGGTTCGCTCCTCTTTAGGTCCAAAAGATAACTTCAGTTTTGTTTCTGTTCAGCTGGAGAAAGTTTTGGATCATCCATACATTGATCTAAGTGGATGGGTTCAGTCACCTGGTGACATGGTGATGTAGAGCAGTATCATCCGCATAATTGTGGTAGCTAATCCTATTTTCTGTTATAACCTGAGCCAGTGGGAGCATATAAATATTGAAAAGAAAGGGTCCTAGGATTGAACCTTGGGGTACCCCACATGTAACCTTTGACCTCTCTGATGAGAAGTTTCCGATTGAAACAAAGAAATCCCTGTTTTTATGTAAGATTCAAACCAGTGGAGCACTGGACCGGAGAGTCCGACCAAAGTCTCCAGTCGATTCAGTAAAATGTCATGGTCAACGGTGTCGAAAGCTGCACTGAGGTCCAACAGAACCAGCACTGTGGTTTTCCCACAGTCTGTGTTTATATGGATGTCATTGAACACTTTCACAAGGGCCGTCACCGTGCTGTTGTGAGCACAAAAACCAGACTGTAAGGAGTCAAAGGAAGTTATTTAATTGTTTAAAAACTGCTTTTTCAATAATTTTGCTGATGAATGGGAGGTTGGAGAATGGCCTGTAATTCTGCAGTTGTGATTTGTCTAGATTGTTGTTTTTTATCAGTGGTTTGATAACTGCTGTTTTCAAAGCCTGGGGGAAAACACCTGAAGAGAGCGATGAGTTTACTATTTGGATCAGATCATTAGCAACAACAGGCAGGACTTTCTTAAAGAAATGTGTGGGCAGGACATCCAGACAGCAGGAACTGGAGCTTAATTGACTTATAGTGTCTTCTAGAGTTTTATAATTTAGTAGTTGAAATTGGGTCATTGTTTCTGCATTTGTTTTGTTTGGGCACATCATTGGTACTGGCTTTGGAGTAGATGTGCAGATTAATCCTCTGATCTTTTGAATTTTCTCTGAAAAGAAACTGGAAAACTTGTTGCAGGCGGCATTAGATTGAAGTTCAGGTGGCAACGTCATCAGAGGATTTGTGAGCCTGTCAACAGTAGCAAATAAAGCTCGAGCATTGTTAATGTTTTTGTTTATGACATCTGCAAAGAAAGCCTCTCTTGCATGTTTTAGTGTTGTGTGATAGTTACGTAGTCTTTCCTTGTAGATGTCACAATAAACGTGCAGTTGAGCTTTACGCCATTTCCGTTCGGCCCTACGGCAGAGTTGTCTTGCAGATTGAACTGTTTGTGCATTTCTCCATGGAGATTTCTTCCACCAGATCTCTACAATCACAAGCCTGCAACTTCCTCCACCTTCCTCGATCCAGATTAAGGACCATGGGAGATCGGGCATTCGCTGTGCCTGCCCCCCCATCTCTGGAACGCTCTCCCGGATTATTTGAGAGCTCCGCAACCATTGGATGACTTCAAAAGAGGCTTAAAGACTTTTTATTTAAGCAAGCCTACCTTGCCTCCACATTATTTTTATGATGTTGATTTTATCTACAATTTTAGTTGCACTGTGTAGCACTTTGAGATTTTTTCTAATGAAAAGTGCGGTACAAATTAAATTGATGATGATGATTATTATTATTTATATCTATACCTCAAATTCTCATGATCCCAGTATTATTTAAAAAAACATCTTCTTTTTCCCCTCAATGCTATTTAACTGATCAACAACATTCTTAAATTTCAATTCCCTATTAAAACCTAATTCCATTTTAATGTGCGCTTTCTTCTTTTATTTCCAATTTTGACTTCCAATGATTCACTTCCTGCTAAAGAGCCCCCTGATGGTTGAAGAAAAATCCACATAAAAGCCACAAGGTTCAAAGCTTAGGAAAAAAGTAGCGGCTTATAGTCCGGAAAATATGGTATATGAAAAAAAATCTAAATGCTCTCTGGTACTGTTCAGGGGGCCGGACCAAATGTGGAGGCGGGCCGGATCCGGCCCAATGGCCGTAGTTTGGGGATCACTGTATTAACGTGTTTGTTATCTTTTGGTTAAATAAATGACAGAGACTTACTGGATTTCTTTTCCATTTTAGTACTGTTTACAAGTACTTTCATTAATATATATTCCAAAGAGTAAAGAGAAATTAAACAATAATTGTATTTTTTATATAATATTGGTAGCATGTTTTGATCTCCTCCTGCTAAGTGTTTTGTTTCAAATATCCTTCCATTGTCTCAGCTGAACACCTACAGCCACTTAATATTAAATCTTCCCTGAGCGAGCTGATGTGTAATACAATGATTAACACCAACGGCCGTTTAAATTCAATCTGCAATGCGTTAAATTTATATGTCACGTTTCTGCATGACTGCAGCTCACCTGCTTTATCTTGTGCAAGTCGCTGGAGGCTGGCAAGTTTTAATCTGTCGTCTGGGAGACTCCAGAGCAGCAAAAATTTATTGTTTTCCAGAAAGCCACCCAGCCCGCTGCAGTACAGCGGGCTGAGTGGCAGAGAGGGATGGACATTTTGGATGTAAGTCAGAGATGAGGAAAATTGAAGTGATGCAGTTCTGCAAAAATATTAACACTGTATAAACAACAGGCAGGAACTGTAAAAACCAACTGCAAGTTGCAAAAGTATTACCCCAAAGAATCTCAACATTTGTTAGCCTGGTGCAAATCAGCTTCTTGTTCTATGCCTCACTTCCTGCAGAGGGTCCGGACCCTCAGCTTGGAGAAGTGATGGTTTCCTGGAGGCTTGGCCTGGTGGGGTTTTAAGTGTCCCTAATGTTTCCCAATGATGTGTGTAATGTGCCAGTTCAACGCTAAGAAGCTTTTTCTGCGAAGACAGAAAAGGTGAGGCGGATATTCAGCAGGAGAAGAATTGTTCAAACATTATAGCAAAAATTTGCATTGGCTGTAGTGTTTGGAATGTCTCCATCATTCCAAAGGCAACGTCCAGCATGAATAAACCAAGTCAAAGTTTTAATCATCTCAAGCTAACTTGTTGAGCTTGCTAGTGAGTTCCTTGTCAGTGCTGTGATATAATTCAGTATCTGTTGGCATGACCAACACGGGCTGAACGGCTTCTTTCACTTCCGCCACTGCCGTTGCTAAAACTACAGAGAGACTATGATTCTAAAAGAGAGCAGAAGATTGATGTCATCAATCAATCTCCTGTTTTCTGATTGGTTCAGTGTAAAGTTTATTGGAGGAATCCAGCTCAAAGGGAGAAATCCAAGACGGAGCGCTGAAGGGAGATGAGAACCAAGTGGAACTGTGTAGAAAGGCAACACCCAGCAGGATTTCCCCCAGAAAACTCGCTAATCCTGGTGGTCGGGGCGCCAAGACAGTCCACCAGCGGTCCACCATGTTTTTGTATTAAAAGATGTTGACAGGAAAAGTAAAAATATTACTGAGTAATTATATGTTACAGGAAAACATCAACAGTGAAACGCTATTTAAACCCACATATAGTAATAAAAACAATTTTAAAAATGCAGATAAATCTTTTCCTTTCGGCTTTTTCCCTTTAGGGGTCGCCACAACAAGTCATCCGTCTCCATGTAACCCTTCCGCATCTTCTTCTCTCACACCAACTACCTTCATGTTTTCTTTCACTCCATCCATAAATCTCCTCTTTGGTCTTCCTCTAGGTCTCTTTGGTCTTCCTCTAGGTCTCTTTCCTGGCAGGTCCATCCTCAGCATCCTTCTACCGATGTATTCAATGTCTCTCCTCTGTACATGTCCAAACCATCTCAATCTGGCTTCTCGGACTTAATCTCCTACACATCTGACATGAGCTGTTCCTCTGATGTATTAATTTCTGATCTTATCCATCCTTGTCACTACCAAAGAGAAACTCAACATCTTCATCTCTGCTACCTCCTGCCTCTTTGTCATTGCCACTGTCTCTAAACCGAACAGTATTGCTGGTCTCACTACTGTCTTGTACACCTTTCCCTTCATTCTTGCTGATACTCTTTTATCACACATCACACCTGACACTTTTCTCCACCCAGTCCACCCTGCTTAGACACTTTTCTTCACTTCTTCTCCACATTCACCGTTGTTCTGGACTGTTGACCCTATGTACAGAGGATTAAATCTTTCACTTTCTTTATTTCTGTTTCCTGTAACCTCATGTCTCCGCTTGGGTCTCTCTCGTTTACACACATGTATTCTGTCTTGCTACGGCTAACCTTCATTCCTCTCCTTTCCAGGGCAAGCCTCCATCTCTCAAGATTTTCCTCCATCTGTTCTCTGCTCTCACCACAGATTACAATGTCATCTGCAAACATCATAGTCCATGGAGATTCCTGTCTAATCTCATCTGTCAACCTGTCCATCACCACAGCAAATAGGAAAGTGCTCAGAGCCAATCTTTGGTGAAGTCCACCTTGAACTCCTCTGTCACTCCTACAACACACCTCACCACAGTCTTACAGCTATAATAGATGTCCTTCACCACTCTAACATATTTCTCTGTTACTCCAGACTTTCTCATCCAGTACCACAGCTCCTCTCTTGGAATCCTGTCATATGCTTTCTCTAGGTCTACAAAAACACAATGCAGCTCCCTCTGACATTCTCTGTTCTTTTCCATCAACATCCGCAATGCAAAGATTGCATCTGTGGCTCTGGGGCGACTGTGGCTCTGTGGGAAGAGTAGTTGTCCTGTGATCGGAAGATTGCAGGTTCGATTCCAACTTCCTCCTGCCACATGTCGATGTGCCCTTGGGCAAGGCACTTAACCCCAAATTGCCTACTGATCTGCATATTGGTGTATAAATGTGTGTGTGTATTTGTGAGGGCGAATGGGTGGATGTGACTCTAGTGTAAAGTGCTTTGAGTGGTCAAAAATGACTGGAAAAGCGCTATACGAGTTCAGTCCATTTAACAGGAAATCTGTAGTACATTTTATTGGCATGAAACCATACTGCTGCTCACAGATGTCCACTTCTGACCTCAGTCAGGCTTCAACAATTCTTAACATAACATAATAATAACTTCATTGAATGACTCATCAACTTTATACCTCTGTAGCTGTCACAATTTTGGACATCTCCCTTGTTCTTGAAAATTGGTACCAGCACACTTCTCCTCCATTCCTCAGGCATCCTCTCACTCTGTAGGATCTCATTGAATAGCCTTGTCAAAAACTCTACTCCTGGCTCTCCTAGACACTTCCATACCTCCACAGGTATGTCATCTGGACCAACTGCCTTTCCACTCTTCACCCTTTTCAATGCCTTCCTGACTTCATCCTTACTAATCTTTGCTACTTCCTGATCCACAGGCGCAGCTTCTTCTCCTCTTTGTTCTCTCTCATTTTCTTCATTCATTAACTTTTCAAAGTACTCTGTCCATCTTCTTATCACACTTTTTGCATCTGTCAGTAGAGTACCATCTTGGTCCTTAATCACCCTAACCTCTATCTCTCTGCCTCGCCAACCTGTATAAGTCCTTCTCTCCCTCCTTACTCTCCAGCCTATTATACAAGTCAGTGTATGCACCTCGTTTGGCCTTAGCTACCTCTACCTTCATTTACGCTTCATCTCCCTGTATTTTTTGTGACTCTTCAGTCCTCACATTCTCCCATTTCTTCTTGGCTGCTCTCTTTCTCTGTACCCATATTTGCACTTCCTTATTCCACCACCAAGTCTTCTTGTCAACTTTCCTTTCAGAAGACATACCTAGTACTCTCCTACCTGTCTCCCTTATAACATGAGCAGTAGTTGGCCAGTCATCTGGAAGCATGTTCTGGCCACCCAGAGCTTGTTTCAACTCCTCCCTGAAAGTCACACAGCATTCTTCCTTGCTGGGGAAGAATGTACGAGGGGGGGTTACGAACGGCGGACACCGTACCGCTAATGTCTAATGTCCTGGGCAGAGGGTGGGGGAAGGGGGTCACCGTGTAGGGGGGAGGGGAAGTCACTGTAAGGGGGGGAGGGGGGAGGCTCGATAATGTCCCATCAATGAATACTCAGTCCATACTGAGGACTGTGACTCCCCAGTGTTGAAGCACTGAGGAGTGACAGTGATTTTCCAAGTGTGAAAAAAAATTCAAGCAAAATTCTTCTATTTTTTTGTGTTTAAAACATAATAGCTACAAACCACTTACAGTTAGAGTATTTTTGACTGCACAAATGGAAAATTTAGCTTGTCTTCTTCATAAAGAGACCAAGCTTTTGCATGTACTCTAAATTGTTCAAGAACAGCAGCTGATTTAATTTGGGTACGCCTTTTCAGCCATGTTTGGTGATTTTGGTCCCATCAGTTAAGGGGTTAACTTGTTTTACATTTAAATGTAAGATTTTAAGGAGCTGGCAAGTTTTCTTTGTAGAAGTTCAAAGAACAATATTCATAGATAGATTTTGTTTTGTTACCCTAGCTACAATCTGATGCTGTGAGTTTAATCTTTGAGTTTGAGCTCTGTTTGTTTACAAATACAAATGAGTAAACTGCAATTATAACCAGGGGTGAAAGTAAGGGGGTACGGCAGGGTACTGCGTACCCCTAAAAGATTTAGTGGGGGTACGCAGTGCCTGCAAGAGAGGGGAGCGGCTGTCTGCTGTAAAACATGAATGGGTTCACTGTGCAGCTGTGAGTGCGCCCACTAATCAGCCGTGACTGATTAGTTTTTCAAGAACAATCTAAAACATGACTTAATCAGTTAATGAATAGCTTTTTTCTCATTTCATATTGTTTCTGAACTGTTCGTGCTTTGCTAGAGCAGCGGTGCAACAAGTCGATCATGGAAGGTTTTGAGTCAATCTCAGCATTAGGTGACAAACTCAACGCCGCCAGAACGCTGAGACCAGCACGTTCTCCTCTGGCTGGCTTAAAACGTTCGTAACTTTATGAAAGAACAACAAAAAAATCAACAAAACGTGTTCAAATTAGATAAATAATACTCACCACTCCCTCAACATGCACCTCTGAAAGCGCGACTACAAGCTACTCCTGCAGTTCACATAGAGCTGCGCAACCAGAGCTAACGTGGTGGGTTTTAACGCTTACCTTGATATAGAGTTAGCCAAAGAAAAATAATTCCACACAAGTGGTTGGTGTAAATATCCGTACAGCTCAGCCTGTGTCCAGTTTGAGTGAAAGGAGGCGTGCACAATCCACACTGATGTGAACTTCAAAGCTCATTCAGCGCAGAGGCGCCAGCTGTGTGATTGGTCCGCTCTCCGGCTTTAAATGCATAAACTATGGTTCTATGGTGGTTCTTAACCTTTTTTGAGGTACCGAACCCACCAGTTTCATATGCGCATTCACTGAACCCTTTTGCAGTGATAAATATATATATATATATTTTTCCCCCTCTAGTTGGGGTGACCCAACTAGACTCTAGTTGGGTCACCCCAAGATCACTAAGTCTTCTTAAAAGGTAGAGTCTCTGAGAACAGTTCTTCAAAATATAGTCAGTGTTTTCAGCAAAGTTGAGCTGACTGGCCAGGAACGACCCAAGGGATTTAAAATTTGCCAGTTTCAACAGGTTGGCCATCGGGAGAAACTGGAACCACCTTAAGGTCTTGTTTAGATCATTTATTTAGCTCTACATTCTTAAGAGAATGAAAAATTTATAATAAATAAGACTTTGCGGTATTCTGATTTAGTAATGTAATCATATTAATTGTGTGACCTGGCGGGGGTGCTAGTAAAGCATGGCGGGCCGCCAGGCTTATAATACACTGGGGGAAACCCTGCCCAGGTTAGATTTATGTGCTACTTTACGTCGGCCTATCAGTTAAAATCTCAAGAAAACACATACATTTTTGGCTGTTAAAAGTTCAAGGAGTGTGAAAACTCCTGCGAATGTCCAATTTGTTGTTTTCTGGTTCTTCAAGAAAAGCCTGGAGGTTTGCTCGTTCCTGACCTCTGAATCCTGAAAGTCAGTTATTGATGATATTGTTTACCATCCACTGACCCCAGCACGACCTACGACCAGCTTTGCGTCATCTGGCATGCTGTGATATTCGTCTTTTAGACCTGAAGCATACCAGGGATTGTTGCTTACTTTGCACAATATCCAGATACCTCCAAAGCTGATGATAAATATTCTCATTTACTGGAGAGAGAAACTTAACATGGTATCTGGGTAGGAATGAAGGAATTTAACCATTTTTCTTTGTTCCGATTCAGCTTTTGACTTTTTCTCCTTTGTTTTAAGTTTTCTCACTAAAAGTTTTCTCACTGCTGCTCCAAGGAAAAAACTTCTTAAAACATGATGGGAAAGAAAAGAACAAGCTCTCCACTAACAAGTCCTAGCAGCTCCTGATCATGGTTTCCAAATTGTTTTTTTTTAGTATTTATTTTTAGGACTTACAAAAACAGAACACTTGCATAAGACCCCGTGCAGAAGCATGCTCGCTACGGCTCCTCCGCTGCCTGCCAGTGTGACCGCACTTTCTGAAACACGGCTCTGGGCTGAATGATCTGAAATGAATGAACTCCTCTGGCTGCAGAGGAGTTGTTGACATTTTTCTAGAAATCAACCATCAAGCCAAGAGCAGCTGTTTTCACAGCCGACCCTGTCGTCTGTCAACACCACAAAGTCTTATCTCAGAGACTTCTGTCTTTTTCTGTTTTCCCTTTGTGTTGTTCAGCAATCTTCTGCAAGTTAAAATCTTTTGGCTCCTGTGGGACTTGTAGTGAAGTTATTTAATATGTCCCTCAGACATATCCAGTGTTTCATCAGAAGCATCCATGGAATCATATCACATTAGATTTATTTTGCATTAAATATACAGAAGTGAACATTTACTTCGGGGTAAATGGGGTAATTGTGTTTTTTGCTCTGCAGAGACCTGAAGTTGGACAACATACTGCTAGACGCAGACGGTCACTGCAAACTGGCAGACTTTGGGATGTGCAAGGAAGGAATCCTGAATGGAGTCACCACCACCACCTTCTGCGGGACGCCAGACTACATCGCACCAGAGGTAAACGGTCCTAGAAAATTACACACAGTTTGATTTTTGTGTCATTCTCTGAATACGGTGCATTTTGTGTCTCACAGGTTTATCTCAAAGATTTTCATATTATGCAAACCACATTTTTGGAGAAAATTAATAAATGGAATATCCACATTTTAAAAATTATGCTTTGAAAAATTTTATGGGTTGTTAAAGACAAAATGTACACCAAAATGTACTGAATTCAGAGAATCACCCTTTTACCTGCTTTATATCAGTTTCAGTCACTTTGGTCATGCTTTGTTTAGACGAGCCGTCTTCACTGGTTTCCACTGAATTCTTCCTGGAAGGTCAGATTTGAGCTGGATTACGTTGAACCCAAGTTCAACATAATTTCACTTCTGATCAAATTCAAGAAGTTATAAGTGTTCACATTGACTGCTGTGTGCTAACCTCAAAACACTAAACAATTGTTTCTCTAACGCTAAAGTGCTAACTTCAACTCAACTTGCAGCTGTCCTTGAAAGACTGCAACCTTTGCTCACCAAATTAATTTTGTCAGATTATTGAAATGTTCTATAAAATTCTTAGTGAGGAGAGGAAAAGGAACGGCTGCATTAAGTTTTCAACCACTTCAACATAAATGTCTAATTACTTGAAGAATTCAAGATAACCAAAACTTCAAAATGTCAAATTTTATTTAGCCAAAAGTCTACTAAACTGCCAATTAGCGCTTCAGAATTTATCCACAAAAATTGAGTTAGGGGAACCTAAGGGTGCTAAATATTCACCTTTTTAGCGGCTTAGCCATCGCACACTTCCATTTATTATCAATATATTTTTTAGGAAGTCTCATTTTTGTAAAATGTGAAGCATGAAACCCTGTAATTAAAGTTATCAGAAAGAAACCTTTCTTCCTACTTTCAACTGTTCCTGCAAGCTATCCATCACCTGGCATCACCTGGACAGGTCGCCAGTCATGGCAACACAGAGACAGACAGGACAAACTACCATGCACACACACACACTAACACTTAGGTTGATTGATCTATCTAAATTCTCCTTGACAGTCATGTTTTTGGGCTATGGGAGAAAGCCCATAGCCCAAGAGAATCCACACATGCACATGGAGAACATGCAAACTGAAAGAAGCCAGGCTGGGAATTGAATGCGGTGCTACCAACTGCAATAATAATAGCTATGTGTGGAATCACCTCCAGACATTAATTGGGCTGGAAAGATCTGATTGCTCCATTTATCCCTTAGAATATTTTTCTTATAAAACTGAATTGATCTCTGACCCACGACAGCATTAGCATTCCCCTTAGCAACTTTTTGCAAACAGCTTAAAGTTATGTTATGTAACTGAGCTCAAAAGCTTGATTGTTTACCAAAACCTTGAAGTGGAACAGGTCAGTAAGTTTAGAGAATAATCACTTTGTTGAAATGCCTCTGTTTCCTCTGCATGTGATCAGATCCTTCAAGAGCTGGACTACGGTCCGTCGGTGGACTGGTGGGCTCTGGGGGTGCTGATGTACGAGATGATGGCGGGACAGCCGCCGTTTGAGGCCGATAACGAAGACGACCTGTTCGAGTCTATCTTGCATGACGATGTCCTCTACCCGGTGTGGCTCAGCAAGGAGGTCGTGTCCATTCTGAGAGCGGTCAGTAGGAGTCGCTGCTCTTGTTCAGTGGCATTCGTGTTTCAAAGACGCAGAGGTCTTGAATCTTCTTATAGAGCCAGCATTATGTATTTTACTTTTGCCCCTTTTCCACCGGCTCTACTTCAACAACCCGGCTCGGCTTTGCCCGGTGTTATGCCCAGAAAAGCCCGCCTGCCCAAATTTGCATCCCCTGTCGTGGGAGCGCGCATCGCTCTAGGCTCTCGCATATTGACGAGGAAACGGATAAAAATATGACCGAAGAGGAAATTTTAAAGATATTTGTAACATTATCACGTTTCCTAACCATGTAATCCCTAATACGGTGGGTTTTATTTCGCAAATTATTTGAAATAAATACGGTTTTTACACTTTTATTGACACAATGAGTCGAACTTTTTTTCAGTCCGTGTCTGTTGTAAACGTTCTCCGCAAATGGTTTGAAATTCTCTGCTTTGTCTTTTGATATCATAATAGCTCAAAAGCATTGCAACAGAGAACCATTATGTAGAACATTTTATATCATGCTTCACTTCTAGTCTGTTAATGTAGGAGGAAATGCAACTTAATTTATGAGCCTGAAAATATTTGCATCCGTCTTGTTGATATGAAACTTATAGCATTAGCTCAGAGAACAAGTGTCACCACTTACAGCACCGGTGTTAACACTATCAAATGAACGCTCTCTATCGTGGTATCACCCGTGGGTTCATTTTTCAGAGGGATACACAGTGAGAGATTGTAGCTACCAGTAACAGGAGAGGAGCTGTGCCAAGAAGCTAACAGAAGCTAACAAACACTGAATAGAAGAAGAGCTGCCATCAATACAGTTGCAGCCAATAATAATAATAATAATGATAAAGAAATAATAAAACACTATTAATGAGAATGCATGGAATCCATTATCACTGATAATAAACAGACATTCTATTGGGTGTAGAACAATAGGTGCCTGCCATGCAATGCATGGAGGCAGTGATTGACTTCACTGCTCTCCCTATGCATTGCTATGGGCAGGCCCCAAATATCCAGACATTCTATTGGGTGAAGAACAATAGGTGCCTGCCATGCAATGCATGGAGGCAGTGACTGACTTGCTTTGCAAGTCAGTCACTGCTCTCCCTATGCATTGCTATGGCAGGCCCCAATGAAAAGCTGAAAATTTCTGAGAATAATCTAAAAATTTTTTTCTAGATTATTTGGCAAAAATTTACTCTTTATATTTTTGTTTTATGTAGATTAATATTTAATACGCCATGGTAAAGGCCTCAGTTCTCTGGCATGGTGAGGAAGGGGGAAAGATGACCAAACTGAGACAGAGGGAAAATAGGAATAAACGTGAAACTGAAAGACCAAAGAAACTTAAGTAACAGTAATCTGAGGAACCTGATGAACCAAGCAGGAAAACAGAGGAATGAAGACCAGAGTTAAATGAATAAACAGGAAAAGATCAAAACAGGAAAGACAGATGAAACTGAAGTTAAACCATCTAAAGATAAAGTTTATTTTACTTTCGTGACTGATACAAACTGTTTAATGAACTTCTGTCTTTTCCATGATATAAACGGCCGGGCTCTGACACTTACTGCAAATGAATGTCATACTGTGATCCTGTGGAAATGATTGCTTAGATTTTTATTTACAGCTAATGTTCCATTTGGTAGATGTTGGCGTCTATTTTGGGGACTTTAGGTGACCGTCAGTTTTCCAAGCTATTAGCTGTAATCAGGTGGAGCAAACAGAAGAGGCCTGATGTCCTCAACACATCCACAAACACGTGAACATACAGTACCCACAAATTAAGTGTTAGAAGCACAAACAAAACTACAAAACTAAAAGTTGCCCCTCTTTAATAAACATCACGCTTTTATCTCCTAACCTAATCTTCAGATGATGACTGAAAATCAACATTGCTAATTATTTTCTTAAAATGCAGCAGCTCAAACCGGGCAGAATTGACTCGCTCAGCAGAAATGATATGTAGGCTACTTTAAAATGAGCCAGTAGTTGTAGGTTCTGCTTTGTCTTTTCATAATAATAATAATAATAATAATAATAATAATAATAATGCTTTATTTTAATAGCTCTTTAAACAAATGCAACAAAGTGTTTCAGACTTTGCAAAAATTCAGTAAGATTAGTAAGAACATCATAAATGACACAAGAAACACAAAACGTATACCAAAGGAATTAAAATACATAATGTAAGGCAAAATTAAATAATACAAATACTAGAGAAATTCAAATATTAAATCCTTATTATTATTTATTTTCATGAAATTAAACCGGCCTGCAGAGTGGCATAGCTGGCAGCAAGAAGGTGCTGGGTTTGAATCCCATCACTGAGTCAGCATGTTCTCCTTGCGCAGGCACTAGGTTCTCTGACCTGTTGTCCCTTGGAGACGGGCACTAGTCCCCAGCACCAGCCCTCTGGAACTGCCCCCCTTGGCATTGGCCCCTAAGACAAACAGTATTCCTTAAATTGTTGCCCCCCCAAAAAATTTTTCATGTTTATTTAATGTCAGCTTTTGATTGGTCAGGATGACAAATTTTGTTGGACATTAAATCCTCCCCATAATTACTGCAATAAATAATAATATAATTGTTTTGAGACCATTTTCCAGTAATATACAGATAATGAAAAAAAAATTAAAAATTAAATCCAAGTTTGCTCTCTCATAGACCAGTAAACAACATTTTTTACTGAAGGCATCACACTGGAACTGGAATATATTTTAAATAGAGATGTGACGATCAGGTTTTTTCCTGCCGATTCCAATTCCGATCACCCAGGGCCGATCATGGCCGATCACCGATACCGATCACATAATTATTATTTTTTAATCATAAGCACTACTGGTTACATTATGTGGAAAAAGGAACCATGAATTCACCTTAATTTAGACAAAAACTTGTTTTTAATAACTTTTTCCAAGAAAAAAACAAAACTAAATTGGCATTGGGCAAATTGTACTGCTATAGGTAATACTGTAGCAGTACAATTTAGGTATACTTTAACAGACTGAAAACATATGAAGGCTCTGAAGAGGCCAAGCAATGTAAAAAGTCAAAATAAAACCTCTCAACATTGCCAAAAAATTCAAGTATAACATTCAAAGGCAAACACAGGATCCATTACAATAAACAATCCTGAGTTACTGAATGAAAACTTCCTGATAGCATGGTGGCTAGCTGATTACTGCTAGTTCCAGGTGGCTGTTTCTGACTGAGCAGAGTAATTATGCAGAACAGGGAGGAGGCAGAGGAGATTATTTTTTCAGAGATTATCTGTCTCATGTTAGGATAGAGAAAGTTTTAATACGTATGTAAAATGTATTTTTTTAAGTTAGATGCTGCAGCTTTAAGCAAAGGTTCGATGTGAGAGTCACTACCAGGTGGAGCAGAAGAGGCGCTGGTCTGTGAAATAGACAGAGGCGCTCGAAAATAGAGCACCTCAGCTACCTGTAGCGCGTAACAGCTACAGGTAGCTGCTAGCAGCGGTTCAACAGCGAGAGCAGAACCAGCGTCTTATATCGCAGCTCGATGATTTAAATAATTTTGCGGATTATTTGTTTAGCTTTCTGACCATCATGCTAATCTGGGTGAGTGTTTGTAGCTGTGCGCTGCTTCACCTGCTATCTCGCTTCATATGTCTTTTTTTTTACTTCAGTGAACCTCGATATAGCCAAACTCCGTCAAGTATGGCACTGTTTTTATGCCATATTAGATTCGTCGTGTTGATGCATTTTGACCTGCTTCACCCCCGAGCCAGAGGTAATTTTCGCGCCGCAACACGCAAACTTCCCCATTCACTCAGTGCGTTATAGTTCCACATGACATCGTTTAGGATTTGTTGCTGGGCGTTTGTGCAGTATGATGGAAAGAGGAGACCAGCTGCACATGCAGGCTGCGAAATGAGATGCAGGTGATCAGTTTGTGTGATCGGCAACAAGAGACCGTGATCGGCGATCACCGATCATACACTTTTTCACGGGAATCGGCCGTGAAAAAGAGGTGTGCCGATCGATCGGCACACCTCTAATTTTAAATATCTAAAACAAACCACAACCACCAAAAACAATTTAAGAAATAAATAAATAAATAAAAAAATGGAAATAAAAACCACACATGATTGAAACAATTGATAAAAAGAATTATGAAAACAAAATGCAGTTGAAAAAAAATGGTTGAGCTCCTTTTAATTTCTACATAGGTTGCAGTTTGTGCCGATGCCACAAGATGTTACTAAACCTCCCATGCTGCTCCTTTAAACTAATGATCCTCTGTCTCCTTGTGTTTGTCAGTTCATGACGAAGAGTCCGAACAAGCGTCTGGGCTGCGTGGCAGCGCAAGGCTGTGAGGATGCCATCAAGCTCCATCCGTTCTTCAGAGAAATTGACTGGATGTTGCTGGACCAGAGGAAGATCAAGCCGCCGTTTAAACCTCGTATTGTGAGTTCAGTCTGGGAGATTGTGTGCTAATGCTTAAGAAATAAAGTTCTTGTTTGTTTTCTAACTTGGTTAAAAACCACTGACACGGCTGCAGGAGTCCCACAAGT
Organism: Poecilia reticulata; assembly: GCF_904066995.2. Lineage (NCBI taxonomy): Eukaryota > Metazoa > Chordata > Actinopteri > Cyprinodontiformes > Poeciliidae > Poecilia > Poecilia reticulata. Next base: position 266,845 of record NC_088844.1, on the reverse strand, counting down.
ACAAAGGCTGAAATCTGACCAAGCAGCACCTTATCTGATGTTCTGCTTCTTACAGAAAACCAAAAGGGACGTCAATAACTTTGACCAGGACTTTACACGTGAAGAACCTGTCCTGACGCCCGTGGATGACAGCATCATCAAGCAGATCAACCAAGATGAGTTCAAAGGATTCTCGTACTTCGGAGATGAAACATCTTAGATTGCCGACATGTTTTATCTCAACTATCCCAGGAATTATACTAGACCATCGTGTCTTCATTACGGATCCTGTGCTTTTGTTTGTCCATTTATACATATGAACTATAACTGTATGCTTCAGCAGCATGAGGCAGGGGTGTGCATGCATCTCCAGAAAGACGCTCATTCCTTCACACAATCTGACGTGTCCTGTATCTGCCTGTAAAGAATGTTTGTTTGTTTTTTCTCTTGTCTGAATGGCAAAGACATGAATGACTAATTTCATTTAAAGCAAAAAAAAAAAAAAAAGATCTTTATTCCCTGAAAAATGAAGCGCGGGAAGGCAGAGAAGTTGATGTCTTACTTTCAGTCAAAGCAAGAAAGGAAATGTTAGGAAGAGGCACCAAGTCCTCAACATTTGCATTGCTAAGCTTTAATTTTTACTTAGCAAGGCTCTATTTGAAGCAAAGAATGGAGAGAAAGCAGAAACTGATGACGGTGTATTAGGGCCATCATATATATATAAAAAAAATTGTAACTGTCCAACAATAAATTCAGAAATTATTAGATTAATCTCAGAAATTTTCTAGAAAAAACTTGGACATTTCTGAGTTTTAAAATTTTCTTAGAGTCTAAAATATAAAATTTTTGACTCCTCAAACTCAGAAATTTCAAATGATTTCTGAATTTTTTGTAGGAAATTTCATTGTGTTTTTGTTCCAACCTTACAATTTTTGTTTTTTCTACAATGCGTTATCGTAGGAAACTGATGGTCCAGCTCTTAGTAAGCCCTAAATGGTACGTTAGTTTCTTGCTAACTGAGCCTGACGTAGCGTGACACTGGGAGCGTCAGTTGCTGAGTGAAGCCCTTTCAGACAATGATGTTGGTTAGGGAGCCACTGTCTGTGCTACCAAAGACAATTTTAGTGAGATCTGCCTTCATGTATAGGCTTTCAGTTCTTTAAAGGTGCTTGTGCTTCCAGGCGAAGTGCCAACACACTTTATTTGAAGCAAAGAATGGAAAGAAAGCAGAAAATTATGACGGCATATTAAGGAATGGCAACTCAAATGGGAAAGCAAACCTTCATGGGCTGTTTGGTTTAAAACTAGGTAAAAAAAAAAGTTTCTCAACTTTTATTTTTCTGTAAATAATAATAATGATTAGAATTGTCAGACTCCTCCACTCTGACTGTCTTCACCAACACGTTTACCTGAATCCAGTTATGTTGCACTTAAGAGTTACCACTTGGACTTTTTCAAGTTTTTCAGATTACAACCATAAACTTTGACATTTTTAATGACATTTTATGTGAAAATGTTTCTCTTTTTTTCACATAATAGAACCACATGGTAGTGCATAACTGTAAAGTGGAAGATAAATAAAATATGGATTTCCAATATTTCGATAATCAGTTCAAACCCATTATTTGTACATCGAGCTCTAAAAGAAACCCAGAGTCTTCGTTTGGAAGACATCAAAACATGCCATATTTTCTCAATTAAATTTAGGTCTGGACTTTGACTGGACCATTCTGAGACATAAATATCAAACTAAAGGGATCTGAATGCAAATAGATGCCACTCATTTCCAAGTTTTGTGCACTATTCTGTGTTAGTTTCTTCCAAAACAAAATCTACTTAAATTCAATCAAGTTTGTGGTTTTCAGCTAAGAAAATATGGAAAAAGTTTTACTGGGACTCAGACATCTAGTTATATTAAAAATAGAAACAATCTGGTCTGTATGACATTGCAAATAAACCTTGAGGCATATTTGTACCATAAGAAATACCCTTTTCTCTAACCAGGATTTGAAACTGTCAGGTTTTCATTTGAAAGAAGAAAATCTAAGCATTTCCACACCATTGATTCTACAGTGTTTACACATTGAAGGTGGTTTACGATAATTATCACATTCCTTTATATAAAAATCTGGCTTTATTCATTGAAAAAATATTCCTGCACTGTCACATGGACATGTATAAAAAAAAAAGTCACCTTGCTTGTGAAGGTGATGGTGAGGTGAATAGTCCAACAACGTTTTAAAATACAGTGAACGCCACTCCACATATTCACGGAAAATTTGCCTATACATGGATTTTTTTTTCCACAAAAATCTAAAATAATCAAAAGAAAAGTCAGCTGAAATACCCATGCCCTGTGCTACTTAACATGCTATTGACTATCATTAGCAAAACAGACAATCAGGAAGCAGCAAACATGTTCATTGACTCTGATTGGCTGTACCCTCGGCAGAGATGTAAAATATTGAGGAACCAACTTTATGAAATGTCTCTGGAATCTTCACCTCACCAGGGCTTTGTCCCTCTCAGTGCTTCTTGGCAGGAGGCAAAAGTTTGAGCAAGAAGCTTCTGGATCTCTTATCAGGGTGATAACAACCTACAGGGCTGGTTGTTAAGCCAGAAAACCAAAAGAATATTTGCTAAGTGTGTTGGTCATCCAGGCTTCAGGTCAGCAGCTTGATGGTCACTATTTGTTTCCGTAACACCTTTTGTTTGAGCAGCGGCTGCAGCGGCTGCTTGACATGTTGGATGTATTGGACATATTGGACATATTGTATTGTTCCTCAGCAGTCCGCACTCAGAGTCCAGGCGGGTTCATGTGACTGATGAACACGTGAAACTGAATGTATTTGCTCTGCATTGTGTGTTTACATTATGCAGAGAGCTGTTGTCATTTAAGTTTTATTTAAAGCATCTTTATGATCTTTATGTTTTCATCACTGTCTGTAAAGTTTGTGTGATAAATTTCGGTGACACTCCCATCTTCAGAGACTCGTCACTCCCACCTTTGAAGTTCAGAGGCTCTGCTTTATGTTGCAGGTCAGAAAAGGTCTGAGAAAACGCCATGTGCAATACTCAATGAGAGACTTGTTTCCTTTAGGTAAATGTACTCTGTCACTCCCAGGCCTTCCTTTCATCCCTGGCACAGATTCACTTTCAGTTCTCAGTCAAGCAAATGAGTGAGGAAGACTCCATATATTTCAATGTCCAAGTTTTTTGCATATATCATGTTTTCTCCAGCAGTTCCTACTCTCTTGGAACTGAATCTTTGGACGATTTGGACCGCCACTACTGCTAGAATTTAAGCATAAAAATATTGCAGTTCACTCACATTTAACATTGTGTGACTGATTACCATGGATCTAAATTGATCCAGAAGAGAGTGCTCCACCTACAATAGCAACACCACTAGTGTGTAACATCCAAACTATTCCCTAGAAGTTTTTAGATAGATGTTTGCTTAGATTGAAATTCCAGGTTTGAGCAGAGAGGTAGGAAGGTTTGGGGGGAACCATGTGGGCCGGCTTGGCTTCACTCTGGTGTGTTGAGCTTCTTCTCCAATGACAAGTCTCACTCTCTGCAGTTAATATCTTGTTCCGTTCTGGCCCAGTCGGGTGTGTCTCTATTGCTGATGATATTTTATTTTTCGCTTGTACCAATGGGAGGCCAGATTCTCTGACATCTTTTTGACATTTGTTCGTTGCCCTGAGCAGTTGACAGTAAATGGGCTCTTCCAACACAACTAATGAAAAGGTTTGGATCTGAAGGTTTGACCATGAAACTATGAATATTATGGTCTTGTCATAGTTTGAAGACGGTGGTTGAGATGTTGTTGACTTAACTCCATCAAGAAATTCAGTCTGCTTCCAATCAAATCGCTTGGCTAGATCTGTTTTGTACTACTAATAAGGTGGTTTTTAAAAAACAGAAAAACAGAATCTTCAAATGGAGATGAATCTGGTCGGGCTGACGGGAAGAACCGGTTAAAGCCTCAGCTGTGGAGAAGGAGCTTTATAGTCATAGAAAGGCCAGAATAAAGGAGAATCACTGGTCTGTGGAAAGCACTACCTTTACTGTGCCTACTTTATTTAATTTCTTTCCATAAAACCACAAAATTTATTGTACTTTGTTGGTGATTTTATGTCGTCCATCATATGCTAGTGGAAATGTTGCAGGTTGGATGTGGTCAACGGTTGGAGGAACCAACAAGAAGTTGCTTTGTGGGTGGGGTTTCTTAGCTACTCTGCACACTGACAAACTGAAATTTAGGCCCCCTTCCTCTTTGGAAATGGCTCATATTCAAACTGGATGAAGAGTGTCTCTACATGCCACTGTTTAGATTTTCCTACAACTTCTTAACTAAATTTAGCTCTGGGCTTTGACTGGGCCTTTCAAAGCACAAAACCTGCTTTAATTTGAACTAACCCAGTGGAGTTCTGGCTGTATGATTCAGGTCGTTCTTCTGCTGGAAGGTAAACCTTCCTCCTCAGGATGACACCATAATACTGCAACCACCATGTTTCACACTGATGATGGTGTGTTAAGTTAAATGTGGACTGTTAGTCTTAAACTATTATTGGCATCTGGTGTGAGACCTTGAGCTTCAGTTTTACTCTAAATGAATTAGACGCAACACTCTATTAACCGATCTCATAAAGTACCAATAAATGACTTTGAATGTAATGTTGTAGATGAACTGCGATAAATGTGAAAAATGATAATCACTTTTGCAAAGCACAGTAAAACAGATCACTTATTAAAAGCTTATGAAATCACTGTGAAAACGCATTGAGATTATGTAATTTTGTAGCAAATTTGGTTACTGGATCCACAGCTGACCAACCAGAAAATAGCAACCTTTAAAGTGACAGGGGTTAAAACAGGCCATTTTAGAGAGAATAGTAATAGCAGTGCAACAATTTGCAATGTAAAAAATATAAAGTACTTTTAAATGACGCTTATAAAAAATAATAGAATTATTTGAAGAAGCAAGATGTGGACTCTCACTGAGTACTTTTAGTGTTCCAACACTGGGCTTGCTTGATGGATTTCCCCGTCACTCAATCTCTAAAAAACTGCATTTATGTCAACATGTGAACATACAGTCATATGAAAAAGTTTGGGCACTGTTACAACCCCACCCTAAAATCCTTAAAGTAAATTGTGGCACTGGGCTTTAACATAAAACAAAAAAGTAATCCGAACAGTTGATGAGTAACAAAAATATAATTTATTATACAAGTCTGCTAAAACAAGTACAGGAGAGAAAAAAAAAAACACAGGGGAGCTTTAAGCTTCAGGGTCTCCAAGGCCAAAAATAATAAACAAAACACCCCCTTACAACTATAAAATAAAACAACCACTTTCTAAAGAGAACTAAAAGAAAATACAAAACCTAAACTCCCTTACTAACCAAAAACAGGAGAAAACAGGTTACAACAAAAATGGCAGAGAACCCCTACCAGCTTCCACCTTCTTGGATAAGTTACAGAGTTGCTCACAGCAAACTTAAGTCGGTCCACACACACAAAAAGCTCTCAAGCAGTGTCACAGCTCATGGCCCAGGTCAAACAAAAGGGGAGAGAGAGAGATCTGGCATCTATCTCCAGCTTGCTGCTTATATATAGCGGCTGACGAGCCCCAACACACTTCACCTGCAGCAATCAGGCAGAGCTGAAACAAAAAACACAGAGCTCTCTCAAAAAAGAGAGCCCCTAGAGGTCAGTGACCGTAACAGGCACCCCGAATAATCTTAATTATTTTTATCTCTAAATATTTCAATGTTTGCAACAGCTATTTCAGTTTGATATATCTAATAACTGATATACACAGTAATATTTCAGTATTGAAATGAGGTTTATTGGACTAACAGAAAATGTGCAGCATCCATTAAAACAAAATTTGACAGGTGCAAAACTATGGGCACCTCAACAAAAAAGTGACATTAATATTTAGTAGGTCCTCCTTTTTTCAAAAATAACAGCCTCTAGTCGCTTCCTGCAGCTTTTAATGAGTTCCTGGATCCTGGATGAAGGTATTTTTGACCATTCCTCTTTGAAAAACAATTCCAGTTCAGTTAAGTTTGATGGTCGCCGGTCATGGACAGCCCACTTCAAATCATCCCACAGATGTTCAATGATATTCAGGTCTGGGGACTGGGATGGCCATTCCAGAACATTGTAATTGTTCTTCTGGATGAATGCCTGAGTAGATTTGGAGCGGTGTTTTGGATCATTGTCTTGCTGAAATATCCATCCCCGGCGTAACTTCAACTTCTTAACAGATTCTTGAATATTATTCTCAAGAATCTGTTGATATTGAGTGGAATCCATGCGACCTTCAACTTTAACAAGACTCCCAGTGCCGGCACTGGCCACACAGCCCCCAAAGCATGATGGAAACTCCACCAAATTTTACAGTGGGTAGCAAGTGTTTTTCTTGGAATGCTGTGTTTTTTTTGCTGCCAGGCATAACACCTTTTTTTATGACCAAACAACTCAATCTTTGTTTCATCAGTCCACAGGACCTTATTCCAAAATGAAGCTGGCTCGTCCAAATGTGCTTTTGCATACCTCAAACAGCTCTGTTTGTGGCATGCTTGCAGAAACGACTACTTTCGCATCACTCTCCCATACAGCTCCTCCTTGTACAAAATGCGCTGAATCGTTGAATGATGCACAGTGACACCATCTGCAGCAAGATGATGCTGCAGGTCTTTGGAGGTAGTCTGTGGGTTGTTCTTGACTGTTCTCACCATTCTTCTTCTCTGCCTCTCTCATATTTTTCTTGGCCTACCACTTCTGGGCTTAACAAGAACTGTCCCTGTGGTCTTCCATTTCCTTACTATGCTCCTCACAGTGGAAACTGACAGCTGAAATCTCAGATAACTTTTTGTACCTTTCCCCTAAACAACTATGTTGAACAATCTCATTTGAGAGCTGTTTTGAGGTACCCATGACACCACTCTTCAGAGGAGATTCAAATAGGAGAACAACTTGCATTTGGCCACATTAAATACCTTTTCTCATGATTGGCTACACCTGGCTATGAAGTTCAAAGCTTATTGAGGTTACCAAACCAATTTTGTGTTTTAGTAAGTTAGTGAAAAGTAGTTAAGGGTATTAAAATCAATAAAATGATTTGAATACCCTTAACTTAAATTTTTGCACCCGTCAAATTTTGTTTTAATGTATATTGCACATTTTCTGTTAGTCCAATGAACCTAATTTCAATACTGAAATATTACTGTGTCCATCAGTTATTAAATATATCAGACTGAAGTAGCTGTTGCAAACACCCAAATATTTAGAAATAAAAATAATTAAGATTAATAGGGGTGCCCAAACTTTTTCATATGATTGTAATATTACAGTTTGGGAAACTTGGCATGCCGTAATGCTGTAACTACGTACTAGCAACATGTAGCAGTAAACATGAATCTCACTGTAGCAGTGGAATGTGGAGCAAATGTTTGATTCCAACTTTAGACTTTGAACTCCACAGAAAGCCAAGCAGACAGAACAGTCAGGTTTCTTCTGTTCATCATTTTCAGCTTCTTCTCTTCCTCCTCTTTTTATGTCTCCATCTGCAGCTTTGTTTAGTTGAAAATCTTTAAATGTCAAGTTGTTTGTCCCACTACGCCCCCCAAAAAAGAACACTATGTCCCAGAAGTCCTCAATTGCCATTTGCCGTTTCCAACAAAAACATCCTTGAGCTTAACGTTCACTGATCTTTTTCACATCAGTAACAAGTAGAGATGTGCCGATCAGGCTTTTTTCTGCCGATGCCGATGCCGATGCCGATACCGATACCGATGACCCATGAGGGCCTGTAAGGTAGTTTAGGCTCAAGGATCAGAGGTGAGCAGAAAATCAGGACCAGCCACCGCTTCAGTTTCTTCCAATTACTTTTTTTATTCAGTCTTTGCTCAGACTTCCCCCAGCATCCAAAAGCTCACTGTTTTTATACACAACTGGCACCACACCTGTGCTTGATTGGACACAGCCACCAAGGAACAGGTCAAAAACATTTACACAAAGAAACACAAAAAACTACAAATCATTTACAAACTCCTACATAATAAAGTTATCTGCAAAATAAATTAAATACAAGATAACTCAAAAGGTTATTTTTAAAAGGAAAAACAAACAAACAATACACTAAAGAAAAACCCTCTAATTGGTAGAACCCAATAAGGTAATCACTGACATCATCCAGCCATTTAACCAGGAAGTACTGGGCCGGCCTCTCCCATACTCCTGCAGATCTACAAGGACAAATGATGGTGAGTACAAAGAAAAGTAAATACACCTTGAAACAACTTCAACCCATAATCCAGAAATAATAACTTTAACCTAAACAGATAGATCTTGCAACATAATGCCAACACAAACAAACCCGGGATAGTAAGTGAAGCAAAATGGCAATGTTTGAATTAATTATTATAACCAAATATAAAAATAAGTGAATGAGAAAGAATAAGGGACAAGTGGTGAACACAAACTGAACCACTTTGTCACAGGGCCGATCACCGATATCATAAACACTACCGGTTACATTATGTGGAAAAAGGAGCCATGAATTCATCTTAATTTAGACAAAAACTTGTTTTTAATCACTTTTTCCAAGAAGAAAACTAAACAAAACAGGCATTGTGCAAATTGTACTGCTATAGGTAATACTATCTTTAACAGACTGATAACACTTTAGCTCTGAAGAGGCTAAATAATGCAAAGAGCCAAAATAAAACCTCTCAACATTGGCAAAAAAATTCAAGTATAAAACTTAACATTCAAAGGCAAATACAGGTTCCATTACAATAAACAATCCAGAGTTACTGAATAAAAACTTCCTGATAGCATGGTGGCTAGCTGATTACTGCTAGTTCTGAGTGGTTGTTTCTGACTGAGCAGAGTAATTATGCAGAGCAGGGAGGAGATCAATTATTTTTTTAGAGATTATCTGTCTCATGTTAGGACAGTTTTAATACGTATGTAAAATTTATTTTTTTAGGTTGGATGCTGCAGCTTTAAACAGAGGTTTGGTGTGAGAGTCACTACCAGATGGTGCTTCAATTTTCCGCAGCAACACGCAAACTTCCCCATTCACTCAGTGCGTTATAGTTCCACATCGCTTAGGATTTGTTGCTGCGCGCTTGCGCAGTGTGAAGGAAAGAGGAGACCAGCTGGACAGGCAGTCTGCGAAATGAGAAGCAGGTGATCGGTTTGTGTGATCGGCAACAATAGGCAATGATCACCTATCATACACTTTTTCACGAAAATCGGCCGATTATGATCGGTGGCCAATCGATCGGCACACCTCTAGTAACAAGTAATGAAAACTGAACTAAGTGCTAAAATCACTCTTCTATACAGATTGTTTGTATTTGCATATATTTAGTTTTTTTGTGGTTCCTGTATTTGTGAAGATTTGTCAGTGCATTCTGTAATCAAACCTGTGGTGTTATTTTGTTGTTTTCATGCCTGTCATGTGAGTTTATGCTTATTTTTTTTATTTTATTTTCTTGGTTGTGCTTTGGTCATGAAAGATGTACTGTATTTTCAAAGGATATGAAGGTGTATTTTAACTTTTGAAAGGAATTAAATATGATGTCTGAAAGAAACATCTCTGTTCTTTATTGATTGTATTGATACTTAAATTAGGCTATTACTGAAAAACAGTTAAAGACAGCTATTATCTTGCAGCTTAAGTTATCTTGTTAATCAGAACAACTGTCAGAAGTAGTTTATCTCATTCTTTGTTTCTGAAAAATGTAGTTGGACTGGCTTGTCGTGATAGCTTAACAGCCGGGGCTGAGGCAGTCTGGCCTGATTACTTCAGCTTAGCTCTGACCTAATCAAAATAAATTCTTCTGAAGACAAAGCTTAACTAACTACTTGGAGCGTAGTAACAAGTAAACACACCCCAGAGTTTACCCCAGTGTATTATAAGCCTGGTGGCCGCCATGCTTTTCTAGCCCGTCCCCTCCCTCCTCCTCCACCAGGCTAAGCATTGCTTGTTCATGTTTTTAGGAAAATAATAATAATAATAATAATAAAATGTTTTTTTTCTTTTTTTAAAGGCGGATTTAACTAGTGAAATGCTTTGAGCATTTCACTAGTGAAGCTGATTTATTCCTAAAAGAGAGGTTTATAATAGGTTTATAGTTTATGCATTTAAAGCTGGTGTTCTGACTATCAGTGGAACCTCGTCAGATTTTCCCAGCACAGCAGATAGCTAAGTCTAGCTGTCAGTGCTACGTGTCCAAAACTCCTACCGTCATGTTTACAAACAGAAAATTACAGCGGGTTGTGTCAATGTTAAATATATTGGATAACATTTGAGTGAACTTAAGTGGAAGCTTAGGAGTTATGCTTAGCTTAGCATTGAAACAATTTATATACATTTAAAATGAAAAGTTATAGATGTATGCACTAATCCTTTCATTAGAATATCCTACCTGTTTTTATTGGAATTAAATTAAACATAGACAAATACAGATACAAATACAGATCACCGCACCTCTTTTTTGCGCATGTTAATATGTTGTATGACAGACTATTAAATGCAGCGCAGTCACAATGTGTCCACCAAATTGCGCAGATCACTGTGCACCTGAAATGATAGGATATGATTCATGTACACTAATATTACACCGCTATTACTCAGCTTCAATCTCACATAGTATCGCTGCCATCATCTATTTAGCAAAGTTTAGTAATAAAGAGTGTTATTAAACTAAAATATTTTAAAGTACAGGCACAGAAACGCCCACAAAACAACGTATTTTGTCCTGATTAACGGCGACATTGCAGACAGCAAACTAAAGCTTATAAATACCATAGTTTGCGATGAAATAAAACACATGAAACGAAACTTCCACATGTGACCTTGAGTACCGCTCTAAACCCTCTTTTTACCAGATCACACAGATAAGTTTGTAAACATGGACAGAGGCACTACTGCAGATTACAAACAGTTTATTGAATTCACAAAGTTGAGCAAAAATAAATAGTCACTTTATTTTATTTACCAAATGACCACTCTAAAAGTGGGAGTCTATGCTGGTCCTGAGATCCTTAAAGCTGAAAAATATTTAAAACCCGATTAAATAAAATTAGACTGTTTGGGGGAGGAATAATAAAGAAAACACAAATACAACTAAATGCACCCAAGTGTTCCCCAACAAAAGCACACTCACAACAATTCCTGGTGTATACAAAGAAAAAGAAAAAAAACTCCCCTTCCACTAGTCTCAATCTAAATAAAACAGCCTAGGACCCAGGGACAGCATAGGTCCCAGTTTAAAACAAGCCAGGAGGCTACAATAGAAACTCCTTTTCCCTAAACAAAAGCAAAACAAGAAAAGTTTTTTTAAAGCAACAATAACCATCTAAAGTAACAAAAGTAAAACAAAGAAATGAAATTGAAACAAATCAAAAACTGAAACAGTAGGAGGCCAACCTACACACAAAAGAAATCAGGTTAGACAAGAACATTAAGCAACCAGAAAAATATGAAACGGTTCTTACCTTCTCTAAAGTGAAACCAGTAAATGGCGCTCAACGTCACTAAGTGCGTTTCCTATAACCATAAATGGCAGAATCAGACATAAATTCTAAACCCACCTCACGATCAATGTTAAACATACCTCTGTACGAGTCATCAGCCTGCATCTGATCTCCTCAGCGATCTACCCGCTTTTAAATGTAAATGCAGATTACCTGTCTTCCCAACAAGCCAGCTGCGCTCCGCCACAGCGTCTTCCATATATGGGCAAGAGGAAGAGGGCGCAGCAGCACACATTCGGGCAGGACAATATGCCCCGGCTACAATCTACTCCAGCTTTTTGTATTGACGTCCCGTCAATATACAGATTTTCTAACACCATGGTCGAAAAATATCAGTCTTGCTGCTGCCAGCACTAGTGATCTGAGAGACTGTAGCCCCTTCTGCCCTACATCTTGGCCTCTCTGGAAGGTGATGGGGGTTTGAATGATGACCGGCCGTTCTCCTTGTTGTCCTTCGGAGGGGTCCCAAACTTTCTCCAGTCTCTTGAAGAGCAACTGTAGGGGCAGATAGAGAAAGGACAGGGAGAGTACATTGATTTTCAGCCATCTGAACTGTAAAGGCCGATTCCTCCACACCCGTTGACCGAGTTACCACATAGACAAAATCCAGCTCTTCGTCCACATCCTCTTCCCTAGTGTTGGATATGTCCTTGGCTCTCCTGGGCTCTTGAGGCCAGAGTCCCACAGGAACTGGTTTCAACATCAAACGGTGGACTGTCCTCAGCCTCTGACAGTTATCCAGGGGTGCCACAGTGTACACAGAACCTCCAGGAGTTGGAGCTTTAATCACAGTATGGATGATGGGATTCCATACATCCTGAATCTTACTCCTCCCTTTATTACTGTGATCTTGAAAATAGACCAGTTCATTTTCAGACAATTCAGTGGTCAGGCCTCCAGCATCATGACGCTCCTTCCGACAGTCAGCAGCCATTTTCAGGCGATCTTGAGCACCATCAAAGGCGACCTGTAGTCTGTGCCTATGCTCCCGTACCCAGTCCTCCACTCGCCCCTCTCGGATCTCTGGAACCCTTCCAAGGAGAAAGTCGACAGGTAAACATGGCTCTTGCCCAAACATCAGAAGGTAAGGAGACTCACCCGTGGCCTGATGGACTGTGGTGTTGTAGGAATACAGAACTTGAGGCAAATACTGAGGCCACTGTCCCTTCTTCTCGATAGGTAGAGTTCGCAGCAAATCATGCAATGTTCGATTAAATCTTTCACATTGGCCGTTACCTTCTGGATGGTACGGGGTGGTACGAGTCTTCTGCACTCCATACAGCTCACACAAATGGTGGATCAATGCGCTTTCAAAATTCCGGCCCTGATCAGAGTGTAATCTTGCTGGAACACCAAACTTGTAGAACCAGTCCTGTACAAGAACTTTAGCAACAGTAGAGGCCCTCTGGTCTTTGGTTGCTACAGCCTGGGTAAATTTTGAAAACACATCAGTCATGATGAGAACATTTTCCTTACCATCTTGTGATGGTTCCAGCAAGGTTAAATCTATCGCCAAGACTTGGTTTGGTCTTGAGGCCAATAAATGGCCCATGGCCACCCGTGCCTGGGGGTGAGTAGCTTTAGCCAAGGTGCAGCGTTCACATTGTTGGCACCAATCTCTAATCTCTTTGTACATCAGAGGCCAGTAGCACCGCTCCCTAATGAGCTCCGTGGTCCGCTCCACTCCCTGATGCCCATGACTTTGGTGAAGCTGTCTCATCACCTCCTCCTTCAAGGAATCTGGCAGCAGCAACTGATGAATATCCTCACCCCCATCAGGACGCTGTGTACGGCGATATAACAGGCCATTCAGCTGGACCACCTTGCTCCACTGTCGAAGCAGCTCCAGGACCTTTGAGGAGAGACTGGCCCTCTCTGCTTTATCTGGACGTCTCTGTGTCCTCCACGACTTTAGAAAAGCACTTATAGTAGGATCAGCTTCTTGGAGTGCAATGATGTCCTCATAGGCGTGAGCCGGGAACACAGACACTGCAGCTTGGAGCATATGTTGGGTTATATCTGGACAGCTCGGCTGCTTCATCAAAGGAACCGAGGTCCCAGGCAGAGAAATGTCAGCCTCTGTTACAGCTGGTGGCTTCCTTGAAAGGGCATCCGCATTCACATTTGACCGGCCTGATCTATAACGGATAGAAAAGTTGAAATCTGCCAATTGTGCTGCCCAGCGCTGTTCAGTTGCTCCCAATTTAGCTGTGTTTAAGTGGCTGAGGGGATTATTATCAGTCCATACAATACATTGCTGACCCAGCAAATAATCTCGAAATTTCTCCGTCATGGCCCACTTTAATGCAAGGAACTCTAACTTCATGGAACTGTAGTTGGACATGTTCGTCTGAGCTGGTCTGAGTCCTCGGCTAGCGAAGGCAACTGGACGGATCTTTCCTTCTTGCTCCTGAGAGAGTACTGCTCCTAGGCCGCTGTAACTGGCATCTATTTGAAGGATAAATGGCAAAGAGAAATTTGCATATACCAAAACAGGTGCATCAACCAACCTGGTTTTCAACTGACTGAAGCCTTGTTCACAGTCTTCTGACCAGTGGTCACTCAAGTGCTGTTGTCGCTGACGACTTTGTGTCTTCTGCATCTCGGCAACCAGTCGATGGAGTGGCGCTGCCAATTTGGCAAATCCTTCAACGAATCGTTTGTAATAGCTGGCGAACCCCAGGAAGGATCTCAGCTGTGAAACTGTGGTGGGACGAGGCCCGTCCTTTACAGCAGAGGTTTTATCTGGGTCTGTGGACACCCCATGGCTGGAAATAACATGACCAAGATACTTGACCTCCTTCTTAAAGAAAGCACATTTATCGAGCTTCACTTTTAATCCTTCCCGTTTCAACCGGTCTAGCACAGCTTCCAAGCGTTGCAGATGTTCATCGACTGAAGAAGAGAAAACCACAACATCATCCAAATATAACAACAGAGACTGACAATGTTGGGACCCAAACATTCGCTCCATTAATCGTTGAAATGTACTAGGGGCATTGCACAGACCAAATGGCATTCTATTGAATTCAAACAAACCAAAGGGTGTACAGAAAGCAGTCTTCATCTTATCAGGTTCAGCCACTGGCACTTGATTATATCCACTTGCTAGGTCAAGAGTGGAAAACCACACAGCCCCAGACAGAGCATCCAAGGACTCCTCTATTCTGGGTAGAGGGAAGGCATCACGACGGGTCTTACTGTTGAGTTGTCTATAATCAATACACAGGCGGATGCTCCCATCCTTCTTCTTGACAATTACAACTGGGGAGGCGTAGGGGCTACTGCTCTCACGAATCACCTGGCTATCCAACAGCTGTCGAATGTGGGTCTTTACAGCCTCATATTCTGAGGGAGGAATCCTCCTGAACCTCTGACGTACTGGTGCATCATCTAGCAATGGTATTTCATGGGTTATCAGATCTGTGCAACCCAAATCACCCTCATGAGCAGAGAACACATCCACATATTTCCTTAACAAAGACCTAACTTTCTCTTGTTCTGTGTCATTCAAAGCTGACAAATCCAAGTCCGATAATGGGTCTGACAAAGGTGCAACGGAACTGAGCTGGGAAGAAATAGTAGCCTGCACTGAGCCAACCACCTCTGTAACACCTTCTGGGAGATTGGAGATTGACAATGTTAGTAGGGCCTAAAGTCCCTATTGGAGTACGTGGATGAAGAACCACATCCACCTGACCTACATTAACAATAGGGATGTAAGTGACCCCCCTAACCACTGTCACTAATGCTGGGGACACCAACACCCCTGCTGGGAGGCAACTTTTATTAACAAGTGGTTCAAAGAGCCCAGATTCCATAGAGTCAAACTCGACTCGAGAACAGGTAGCATCAATTACCCTTATAGTGCCAGCAGGCACCCTAACTGGCCTGCGACCCCTTAATCGAACCATTCCCATTTTAGGGCAAACAGTTTGTACTGGGACACTTTGACAATGTTGAAAGGCCATGCGCCATGAAGATCCAGCCTGACTGATCGTGGGTAATTCAAACAAAGCAGCACCATGTTGTTTAAAGAGCTCATTATAACATTCTCTAATAACATTCATACCCAATACACCCGGTACTGTAGACTGAGGGGAATGTTCCACTGGGTCCTTCACAACCAGAACACCACGTCTGGGTACCACCCTGCCCAACACCTCTACATCAGTTTCAAAATAGCCAACATAAGGGATGCTAAGCCCATTGGCTGCATGAAGCTCAAGCCAAGAGCATGCCTGCAAAGGGCCCTGACAATGTTGGCTAAAGAAACTCTGCGTAACTGTTGTCACCATGGAACCAGTATCCAAAAGACACTGAAGTGGAACATCCCCCATTTTCACCAGCACAGTGGGACACTGGCCAACCAACAGTGACCCTGAGCATTTATTTTCAAGACCACTTGAGCCATGACCGCTCCCTTCTGAATTGTGGCTCAACAAGAAAGAAGGAGCCAGTTTCCCACCTGCTGATAAGCAGTTGCAGACTCTCCTTGCAATGGAGTTGGATGCTGCGGGGCAGGGTTCACCCTCGGTTGGTTACAGTTTCTGGCTATATGACCAGGTTTCTGGCAGCGCCTGCAAATAATAGGGGTTGTTCTGTTCGGGTGCGGAAACCTTGAGGTGGATTGCAACAACAATACATTTTGAGAGAGCAGATTGATCTGTTCTTGTTGCTTTAACAGCATTTCCTTAATTTCTGACAAATCAGAAGCCCTTGAAGCAACTTCTAAATCGGGTCTACTACTTTGGGATCTGTGTAAGGCACAATATGATGGTACAGAATAGCTTCTTTTTCTGACTTCAGCTGGTTGTCCTTCCTGTTCCCACCTAATTGCTTCCCTCCTAATGTCCAAAAGTGTAAACTCTGGGTTTTCTCTAATGAGCTTTTTCAGTTCCCTACGTAAGGTAGGATCAAGAACATGTTCAGCAAACTGATCTCTCAAAAGCACAGCATTTGGTGCATTGGCAGTAATCTTTTCCATTAAACAAAACAGTGCATGAGAAAACTCCTTTAATGATTCACCCTCTTCCTGTCTTCTAGAAAAAAAATCTTCCTGCAAAGTTACATAAGACTTAGAGCAACCATACAGTTCTTGCAAAATGGCAAATATGCGTTCAGGGTCCCCTCTGTCTGCCCGGGGTCTATATCGTATCTCCTCTTTGGCTTCACCTTCCAGGTGATCAAACACAAAATAAGCTTGGTCTAGAAGAGATAGATGTCTGGCCCGTACACTGGATCGGACCTCCTCCATCCAATCCATAACCCCAATCCCAACATTACCTCTGAAAACAGGACATTTACGTTCCCTTGGGATGTAAAAGAGCCGCTCCATCACAGGTACTTCCGCAAAAGAGACAGGTTGGGGATACTTCCCTCTCACACCACTAGAGGTAGATGGTAAAGAGTCTTGATCAGCCATAAACTTTTCCTTAAATTCTTGGTTCTCCACCTGAAGGTGGTGCATCATGTCCTTCAGCTCCTGAAGTTGCTCCTCCATGGTTCCTAGCGTAGTGTTCCTCTCACGTTCCACCACGGAACAGACTCCGTGTCCCCCGCCGAACCTGCTACCGTTTCAGTTAAAGAAAAAAATAAAATAAAAAAAATACTCCTACCTAGCCCTACTCAACTCAATAAAACAAACCCCTGCAAGCATGTGCCAGTGTCTTACAAAATCCTGCCGACAACGCCAGATTGTGACCTTGAGTACCGCTCTAAACCCTCTTTTTACCAGATCACACAGATAAGTTTGTAAACATGGACAGAGGCACTACTGCAGATTACAGTTTATTGAATTCACAGGGTTGAGCAAAAATAAATAGTCACTTTATTTTATTTACCAAATGACCACTCTAAAAGTGGGAGTCTATGCTGGTCCTGAGCTCCTTAAAGCTGAAAAATATTTAAAACCCGATTAAATAAAATTAGACTGTTTGGGGGAGGAATAATAAAGAAAACACAAATACAACTAAATGCACCCAAGTGTTCCCCAACAAAAGCACACTCACAACAATTCCTGGTGTATACAAAGAAAAAGGAAAAAAAACTCCCCTTCCACTAGTCTCAATCTAAATAAAACAGCCTAGGACCCAGGGACAGCATAGGTCCCAGTTTAAAACAAGCCAGCTGCGCTCCGCCACAGCATCTTCCATATATGGGCAAGAGGAAGAGGGCGCAGCAGCACACATTCGGGCGGGACAATATGCCCTGGCTACACACAGGTAGGACATATTTATAAGAAATCTGCTGAGTAAGCAGTATATGACATAGCATCGATGTGTGCATGCGCATTACCACAAGGTAGGACGGGTAGCATTGATAAACAGAACACCTGCAATGCGCCGATCAACAACACAGGTGGCACCTCTGCTTTGCCTCGCGCACTGCTGCTTTACCTCATTTTACCTCAGTGTGGATCGCGCACACCTCCTTTCACTGGACACAAGCTGACCTGTGTGGATATTTACATCAACTTACTGTGAGTAATTATGTTTCTTTGGAGAACTCAAGATAACAGTTTAAAACCCGCCAAGTTAGCTCTGGCTGCGCAGCTCTACACTGTAAAAAATAAAATGTAGGAAAAAAACAAAACAAATTTTACCCGTAAATGAAGCCCTAGGTGTAAATTCAACCTGTAAGACTCTTCCGGCATCACATATCATCACACCTTCACCCCAGCCAACCAGGACGCACTACAGCTCCACCTCGATCCAATCACCTGCCTCCTGCTGCCTCCTCTCCGTCAACTGTGCCACTCCTTTTGGCCTGGTCTGACTCGCAAAAGCTCCCTCCGATCATCCTTTTCCTTTTTTCTTCACTCAAATGTCCCTCGACCACTCACTGTGCTCCCGTGGACTTTCAGCTGCCCCCATCCTGGCCCCCTTTGGCCTTCATCAGCGACGCTCCGGCCTCTCTTCAATCCGCCGTCTCTTTCTTCCCATGACTGACCCTCGTCAGTGGTCAGTGGTGGGAACCCCAGTAGTGGGAAGGTCAGTGGATCTCATCGCGGACTCCTCCGCCCGGTTCGTCTTTTCCAGCTCACCTCCAGGAGAACGCCTCCACCAGTCGCTCACTTCCGCGTGTCTCAGCTTGCAGCTGGCTCGCCAGCCTCATCATCCGGCAACCTCTCTGTGCCCGTGGGGGCGTCATCTAGCTTCATGGATTCTTCGCCCCCCCCGTTAAACTAATTTTGAGCCAGGGTCATCAGTCAGCTCACTGATCTATCCACCCCATCATGGCTCCACCACCTGTGACTGGGCCTGGGGGAAGACCTACCTGAGCTTCATTCGAGCTTATCATTCAAGCTCGCTGCGATTCTCGGCACACACGTCTTCCGCCGGTGTCCGAGCGCCAAATTCTTGGTCCAATAAAATTGTCTAACTACCGTTTCTCTGTGTGAGTCTCTGCAGATTGAATTGTTTTTTACTGTTGAATTTTGGCATCCACAGTTGCCAGCGTTTTACCGTAAAACAAAAAAAAAAGATTCTACCTGTAGTCTAATTTCTTAACCCACATGCAGAACACCAGGCGGAAAACAGAAATCAGTTAAATAAGTTTATTGTAAACACAAAATAATGATCAACAATTGGGTTCTGGGAAAGTCAATGACAATGTCAAATTTATTTATATAGCACTTTAAAACAGGTATAAAACTACACCAAAGTGCTGTACAAGAACAATAACACAAATGACAAAACAGAGCACAAAACAATACATCAATTAAATGCCAAAGAGTAAAAATGAGCTTTAAGAAGCGATTTAAAATGATCCAGGCTGTGGGCAGATCTAATCTGGAAAGGTAAGTTATTTCATAAAACAGGAGCAGCAACAGAAAAAGCTCGATCTCCTTCCTTCTTAAGTCGAGTCCGAGGAACTGTCAGTAATAACTGATTATTTGATTGTAGGGTTCTGGACACAGACCGGAATTTTACAACGTCCCAAAGATAAGCGGGGGATAACCCATTTAAAATTTTCTAAGTCTGCAATCTGGATCACTGGAGCACTGGGAGGTAAAAGAGAGAGATGGTGAGTTCAGGGGTCATTGAAAATGGCAGTGTCAGAATAAACGGACTGGTCTTACTTGGGTGGAGGTATGTCTTGTCCGGGGGGAAGAATCACTGTGGTTACCGGGGTTTGGTTCAGATGGAGCGTTGCTGCTTGACTGACAAAGAGGCTGCGGTGGAGGGTGGACAGGTAAGCTTTGGATCACAGAAGGCGGGGAGCGAGTGAAACTGACAACAGGGTAATCCAAAGAGCTGTTATTTACTGTGGAGGTATCAGTGGAACTCTGGCAACCAGTGGGTCCACAGCGTCACGAGGAATAACCTGAGGAAGAGGCAAAAAGAGATATCACTTGAAGTCCACAACAGGAGATCACAGTGAGAAGCACAGAGGGCTGGAGAACCAAATACTGCCTAACACTCTGGATCTGAAGTGTTGGCAGCTCTGTCCTCATATACTCCTCCAGATTATCTGATTAATTGCAGCTGTGCAGGAATCTAGGAATCAACGACAACAGGAGGGAACAGCCTCTTGCATCCTCTGGTGGTGAAAGAGGGGGAAAGCAACAAAAAGGAATCATTTCATTATTTCAAACAACCTGGGTTTCCAACATCGTAAATTGTTTTTACTGTGGAATTTTTCCAACCCCAGCTGCCGGCGTTTTACGGTAAAATCTATGTTTTTTTACATTGTGGGGTTCCCATAATTCCACCGTAAAAAAATTACACACCCCACATGCGCAGCCTGTCGCAGCACCTCGTGCACCTCAGGATGTTTGTAACTCGGCGTGGATTGCGCTCGCCACCGTTCACACAAACTGGACGATCTGGAAGATGGTCTTCCAGGCGGCTACAATGTGAACCCTTAACTATAAACTCCATACTGCTGTCTTGGCTCAAAAACGCGCTCAACCCGAACTGCCAAAAGCGCAACAATAACTCAGCCTTCAGTTCCTGACATCATCGCTGTACCACCGACAGAGAGAAAAGTGGTTGTGAGCTAGGCGGCTCGGTTGATACAATCAGTGTTCCTGTAACTAGTCTGGTTCTTTATTTTTTAAACATATATTTATTGATTTTAACAGGAGAATAAGAAACATGCATACATTCACTTACATATACTTAAAATGTAGACCTAGACCAGACAAAAAAACAAAAAAAACCAGAAAAAAACCCCAAAAGGAACAAAAAAATACACAGGGGAATAGATAAATTAAAAAGGGTTTGCAGCAGACTCAATAGACCAATCAACGTAAACATCAGTTTGACTCACATATGACCTTATAACCAATCCCCTTTCCATCCATCGAGTTGGATATCATTTTGGCACAGCCAAGTGTAAAAAACAGACCAGACTACCCAAAATTTATCAAGCTTGTTCTTAGTAAAATAACTGATTTTCTCAAGTGCAAAGTAGAATGTCATTTGTGTAGTCCATTGTGAAATTCCACATAATGTCCCTTTCTTCCAAGAGAGTGCAATACAGCGTTTAGCTTCTAAAAAGGAGACATTAAGTAAGAATCTCAAGTTGTTTGGGATAACAAAGTCTTCAGGATAAATATTCAAGATGCACATTTTAGGATTCAAAGGAACCTTTTTACCAACCACCTGACCAATCACAATCAATACATCCTTCCAAAAAGCCAACACTCGAGGACACGCCCACATACAATGAAATAAAGAATATTTTTGGGAAGTACATTTAATGCAAGTGTCAGGAATATTAGGGTTAAAATGATGCTATTTAACTGGAGTGATGTATTGCCTTGTCACCCATTTGTATTGTAATAATTTGTAATTTGTGTTAGCAAATTGTTGTATGAATCGAAGTGCAGTCTTCTGACCACTCCTCACTCGACAAGCTCTCTCCCAAGTCCGCTTCTCGTGCTTTTAGGATGTTGGCCGAAGATTCTTTACATTTGTCAACAAACTCTCTGGAAATAAAATAAAACATAGCTGCCCTGATCTGGGCTGCCCAGAAATACCATAATAAATTTGGCAATTGTAAACCTCCTCTGTCATAAGGCAGATATAAAAGGGACAGTCTCACTCTAGGACGCTTACCGTTCCAGATGAAGCTGGAAAAAGTTTTATTTATCTCCTTAAAGAAGGAGAGGGGAGGGGAAAGTGGAACTGATTGGAAAACGTATAAAAATTTTGGCAATATTGTCATTTTTATAATATTGACGCGACCTATTAAGAAAATGGGTAGTTTGGACCATCTTTCTATTACTTGCATAACTGATTCTGTAAGGCAGTTATAATTGGTTGGAATAATATTGTTTATTGTATGGGTAACTTTAACACCTAGATAGGTGAATCCTTGTTTAGATGCTACATAAGGAGTAGAAACTGGAGGATTGAGACGTTCTTTTTCTGATGGGTACATTATTTCAGATTTAGCATTATTTACCTTATATCCTGAAAAAACTCCAAAAGACTAAATCAGTTATTGTGGGCATGGTGTTACCCAACTTAGAGCAAAATAGGATTATGTCATCTGCATACAAGGCTATGCGATGTTCCAAGCTCCCGATTCTTATGCCGATTATATTACTGTGTCTGCGAATTGCCATAGCTAAAGGCTCGATGGCCAGTGTGAACAACAGAGGAGAAAGGGGGCAACCCTGCCTTGTCCCACGTTTCAATTTAAAGGGAGATGAAGTTAGACCATTGGTTAAGATTTCAGCTTGTGGGTTTGAGTAAATTAGCTTCACCCAGCTAAGAAATTTCCCTCCTATGCCAAAGCGTGCCATAACAGCAAACATATATCGTCATTCTATCCTGTCAAAGGCCTTCTCTGCGTCCAGTGACTGGATAGCCTTTTCTGGAACCTCAGATTTCTCAAAAATTACATTAAACACCCTTCTAATGTGAAAACCCTGTCTTCCTTGTACAAAACCATTTTGATCAGGGTAAAAGTAGCTCCAACTTCCTAGCTAACACTTTACACAAAATTTTAACATCATTATTAATAAGAGAAATCGGCCTATATAAGCCACATTGAGTTGCAGGTTTACCTGGCTTCAGGAGTAAGGAGATGATTGCTGTATTAAGTGAGGGAGGGAAAGATCCTTTTTAAAGGATTCTTGATACATGTCAAGCATTGGAGGTATCAGTTTGGATTGAAACATTTTATATATTTCAATTGGAATTCCATCAGGCCATGGGCTCTTATCACCTTTCATACCAGATATAGCCTCAGCCAGCAACTGTACATTGAGCTCAAAATCAAGTGATTTTAAGGATTCATTATCTAGGGGAGTAAATTTTAATGAATCCAAGAAATCCGTTTGTGCCTGGGGAGCCAAGTCTGAGTAGTCTGAGCTATACAATTTGTGGTAAAAATTTGAAAATGTGTTGTTTATTTCTTTTAGGTCAGATGTAAACACCCCTTCACCTGTTTGAATTGAGTTTATTGCTTTATCTGTTTGTTCCTGTTTGATACGCCAAGCTATTAAGCTTACTACTAGCCTTTTCACCTTGTTCAAAATATGATTGTTTCAGTCTCATTAAACTTTTAATTGCTTTATTTGTAGACAGCATGTTGTATTTAGATCTTAACCTAAGAAATTCAGTGTTTAGTTGGGTTGAAGGATTATGAAATAGTTGAATTTCTATGTTTTTAATCGATTTTTCAAGTTGTTCCAATTCTTGTTTGTTAGTTTTATGCTTGAAGCTGGTAAAACTGATCATTTGGCCTCTTAAGAATCCCTTAAAGGCCTCCCACCTCACAGTAGCCGAGGTTTGGTGAGTACTCAATTCAAAATACATATCTATTTTTGTTCCAATAAATTGTATGAAATCTGGGTCCCTAAGCCAAATTGATTGTAGACACCACTTTGATGAAAAGGAAAGATTAGGAACCTTAAGGCAGAATGACACTGGAGCATGATCAGATATTAATATACTGTCATGCCAACTATTAGTAATGTGTGGAATTAGATCAGCTGAGACTAAATAATAATAAATTCTTGAAAATGTTTGGCAAGTACTAGAATAGCATGAGAAAGAAGACTGATTAGGATGCATATTTCTCCATATATCATCCAAATTGAGATCTTTCATAAAGTTAAGTAATTCTTTCCTTGTTTGGGCATGAGAGATGTCTTTGCCTGTAGATCTATCTAGCGTTGGTATGAGCGTACAGTTAAAATCGCCTCCTATGATGTACCCTCCAGGAAGCGACGCTACAGACAGAAACAGGTGTCTAAAAAAGCATGGTTATCATTATTTTCCCTGTAAAGATTAACCAAATTTAGTTTCACAGACAGAATCCCACATTGTACAATTAGATATCTGCCATCTCGATCCTCAGTTACATTGATGAGCTGGAATGGCACCGAGCTGTGGATTAGTGTAATTACGCCCCTCGAGTGTGAGCTAAAAGAAGTAGAAAAATCCCGACCATGCCATCTTCTCCTCACTCTACTAACATCATCAGGGGTCAAATGAGTCTCCTGGAGGAAAACTATCTTAGCTTTTAATTGTTGAATCCTTTTCATCACCTGTCTCAGTTTAACAGGTTTATTCAGACCTCTTACATTCCAAGAGGTGAACTGAAGGTCAGAGGTCTTCAGAAAAAGGGAAAAATTACTTCAGCCATGGTATGTGCATTTAAGAGTCAGCTGCAGAGGGAAAACATGATGAATAAAGACAAGAAAGTATAAACACAACAAGCAACATTTAGACAATAGGGTGTAAATCCCCAAACAAAGTACACCCACCCAACCCACTGAGAACACTTCCCAAAGAGCCGTCCAGGCTCGGCCATGAAGCCCTGTTGGTCCACCCCAGCACTGGAGAGGAACAGCATATAGAAAAACCTCATCAAGCCACAGCCCCCAGAAAAACAGTGATGGAATTAACAACCAATAAACTATAATAAAAATAAACACACACTTGCATGTATTAACCTTGGTTACCCTAACCATACTGTAAATTGACCATGTGAATTAAGCACAAAATAGAGATGCATTAATAACTATTATAAACCATCACCCCAAGGAACTGAAAAGATATGATTTTGGAAATGCGCTTAGAGCTATGTGACCATATTTGAATACATAGTGAGAGATGATTAGACGGTGTCACATAATTGTTCACCTTTATTGGACCTCTACCTGGTTCGTAACCAGATTTCGCTCCCGCTGGAGCTGCAGGACGAAGGACTCCGCTTCTGCTGCCTTGTCAAAAGCGTGACGTTTCTTCTTGTAGGACACCAAAAGTGTGGCCGGGTGAACAACACTGTAGCGCAGCTCTGGTAACTCCAGAGAAATAGAAGATAGATCCTTTTTCACATTGTCAAAAATCTTGCGCTTTTTCAGAAGTTCGGCAGAGACGTCCGGGAAGAACATGACTCTGTTATTCTTCAAGCGTATTTCTCCCCTCGCCCTGGCAGCCTTCATGATCCGGACTTTGTCAGCGTAGTTCAGTGGCTTCATGACCACCGCTCTGGACCGTGTTCCTGCAGCGTCAACCCACCCGACTCTGTGTGATCTCTCTATGATCAGCGGGATCGGGAACGTTTCTGCACCAAGCACTTCAGGCAGCCATTTCTCCAAAAATGCACACATGTCAGAACCTTCAGTCCCCTCAGGGAGACCGATAACACGAAGGTTGGAACGGCGACTACGATTTTCCAGGTCGTCTATCTTTAGTTGCAGAGCTTCAATAGCAGTTTTCATAGCCGCGTTATCGGCTTGCAAGGAAACAACGGTATCCTCGTTAGCACTAATTCTGTCCTCCGCTTGTGTGACATGTGCGGTAACAATTCTTATATCCGAGTGAAAAATTAGGTGGAATTGCCCTTTATCCAACTTCACATTCGTCCAAGCAGCAGTTCCTACCATACAGTTCTCTAAATGTGACAAATCTATGGTCAACCTAAAATTAAATAATCCCAAATACATCATTTAATTAAATTCTCTCATAATGATGGTGGCGTCTGCTGTAAGAGTTTGCCCTGCAATTGGTGGCCTTCCAGTTTGATACCTGGTCTTCCTTTGAGATTTCAGTTTGATATATCAAAGTCATTCTAGATTTAATTATTAAAAAGCAAACCAAAGTATCACACCAGCATTCTAATCTGTGTAAATTACTTTTGCAGTCTGGTTTATGGTTTTACATCATAGATATAAACATCAGCAAGGGGTGCTGTGGTGGCGCAGGGGTGAAGCATAACCCATTTATTGAGGCCTTAGTCCTCATGCCGGTCTTCGCAGGTTTGCCACATGTCCGTCAAACTACTTTTGAATAAAGGCCACTAGAGCCAACAAAACCTTTAAAAAGACATCAGAAAAATATGGAATTTTGGCTGATTAATTCCATTAATTTTAAGGTAATTACAGTAGCTGCAGGAAATATAAAAAGTCTTTTTGTTGAATTTTATAATTACTTAGATTTTTACAATAGATTTCTCTTTTTTCTACATTTCAAAATCACCTGCAATATATGTTGATGGGGTTATTGTAATTCCATGTATTTTCTACAGTAATTAAGTGCTTTTTATATTAAACTCAGCAACTAACTATTTTACAATTTTTGCCGTAAATTTACGGACTTATTTTGCAGTGTTGACTGACGGTAATTTCATGTATTTTCTATGGTAATAAAATGTTGCGGATTTCATGGTCAGAAACTGTTGTAGTTTACCATTTTTTTTACCGTGAAATTTACAGACTTTTTTTTACAGTGTTTGTGAACCGCAGGACTAGCTTGTAGTCACGAATTCATAGATGCGTTGAGGGAGCTGTGACATTGATTTGTATTTGTGAACAAAGAATTGTGGCGGTTTACATGCTGCCCAGCGTGTGGCTCTCTGTCTTCCCAGCAAAGTTTATATGTTCCCGGTTGGCCGGTGCGTTAGTGGTTAACAAACCAGCGCTAACCTCATCATGCAGGTTCAGCCCGGTGAGGAGCTTTCGCGCTCTCCTCGTAGTCACACATCAAACGGGTTTTATATTATTCTATTATCAGTAGTAGTAGTAGTAGTAGTAGTAGTATTTTTCCGGTTACACAATACATCAAACCATATCAAATGCGTTGTAAACTTAGTCAGCTAGAGTTAATGTGCGTAGCCGCGTAGAGATCAGAGTCCCATTAACTCCAGCAGCTAGAACAACTTCTGTGACTGTTTAAAAACTTAACAGACACAAAATGGAAGAGCTAAGCCACATTAGAAGCAGTTAACTAAATCTCCCGTTTGTTGCGCATCGCTGCAAAGTGCAGAGGATTTAACTCATCATTTATACTCATGAAGTATATTTTTTTATACTTGCTGAAATATCAATTGCCCAATTGGGATACGAATGAATCTGAAATCTGAAATCATGCAGGGCCTGTATGAGGCCTTGGGCGGAATTTGCCTTAAAAGCCCCTCTTACTGCTAAAACCATCAGCACCTCTAACAGCTTCTATTTGTGAACAAACAGAGCTCAAACTCAAATATTAAACTCACAGCATCAGATTGTTGCTATAGTAACCAAACAATCTATGAATACTGTTCTTTGAAGTTTTACAAAGTAAACTTGACAGCTCCTTTAACACCATTGATAATCTCAATAAATACATGTTAATTTAGACATCTGTGGTCTATATTAAAATATTAGCATTTATGGGTCCCTGGAGCCCTGGGGGGCCTGATGGAGCCGCTGACTTCATTTGGATTAAACAGAAGTGCAAATATTGATATTAATTTTAATTGTATTTTTTGATTTGTTGTTTTTAAGACTAGTTGTGGGTTTAGATAATGTTTCACTGATGCTGTTTTCCCGTTACATATAATTACCCAGTAATATTTTTACATTCTACTTAACATCTTTTAATATAAAAACACGGTGGACCGGCTGTGGACCGCCTAGGTGGCCCGACCACCAGGCTTGCAAGCTTTCTGGGGGAAACGCTGCACCCCCTTTTAATATACAGTGGTTCCCAAAGATTTTCTACTGGGCCCCACCAGTGGTTTCCAAAGATTTTCTGGGCCCCCTTATGGATTACAATAAAATCCCCCCTCAAGCGGCGTTGGAGGCCCTCGCAGCTCAGCGCCGCTCCAGCCTATTTGCCACCGTGGGGGTTCCTGCACCACCACTCTCTTGCCACCGCTGACGCTCTGGCGCAGTTCCCCCAGCCTTCATGTTTCATGGAGAATGGCCAAATTTGAGGCTTGGCCACGCCCACATGCTTTGACATAGGACAATTCCTTTGCTAACTTTTGACCCTCAATGCCTCAAGACTGCTGACTGAGTTTGAAGCCTGGATCTGGAAAGCTCTAGGACGAGTTCACCCAGATACGACATCAATGAAAAGACAAAATGGTGACTTTGATCCAAAATGGCCGACTTCCTATTGGGTTTTACCATGGCTCCAAGAGACTTTTTTGTAGGTCCTGACAAGTTACACATGTGTACCAAGTTTCATAATTGTGGGATAAAGCATGGATGGGGGCTGATTATTGAAAATATTCTAGGGGGCGCTGTGGAGGAATTAGGCCACGCCCACCAAATTTTCCACTGGATTTATGTCGGGGGGTGGACAAGGATTGATCTCAGTGAGTTTGGTGCAGCTGGACTGAGACATGTGGAATCTAGAGCCAAACGTATGGTTGTGGCGTGACCTGGCCGCGCCGCCATGGCCACGCCCTCCACTGAAAACTTTTGCCGCTTTAAAGCAAGTGAGACCAACTTATTATCAGTCATCTGACACCAGATCATCTTGATTAGGTCAAGAGAGCCAGAGTTGTATCTTTCCAAGTAAACAAAAGTCACTTCCTGTTCTGGGGGGCGGGGCTTAGGTGAGGTCAGACTATGATGACATAGGATCATCAGGCATCGAACCAGGATCCCTCATACCAAGTTTGGTGCCAATTGACCTTTCTATGTGAAAGTTGTAGCAGTTGGTTTTCTGTGGCGAGTACGCCAACTTCGGCGCCCTGGAACGCCCCCTAAACATGTACGAAAACTTTTAATGCCACACCCCTTAACTGCATCCTGACCAAAAATGAAGCCGATAGGTTAAAGTCCCTAGGAGGAGTTTGTTAAAGTTCGACGTGAGTAAAATGGAAAAATGGCCAAAATTTGACCTTTGACCCAAAATGGCCATCTCCCTGAGCATTTTAGGGGGTACCTCCAAGAGACTTTTTTCTTGATTTGGGGAGATCTACCTACATACCAAATTTCAGATCTCTACGACCTAAGGTTTCCCCCAATTCACTTTGGGGGGGCTGTAGAGCAGTTTGGCCACCCCCACTTCGGATTACACGGGAATCCGAAAATTTTCATCGGGGGACAATTTTGGGTGAAGTTTGGTGAGTTTTTGAATATGACAAAGCCCCCAAACAGCCCCACGAAGTGACGGAAAAATAATAATAAGAAAAACAACAACAACAACAAGAATTAAAGCTCCGCGGAGCATCGAGCGCCCCTCACAGCCAAGCGCCGCTCGGCCTATAGCCACCGCGTGGTCCCAGCACCGCCTTCCCCCCAACCACTGCTGATGCTCTGACGGAGCAGTCAAACCTGCCCTCCTTGAATTACTCAGTGTGTCATGTTTTGCATTGCTCACAGAAAAATGCACAAAAATCTGTTGCAGATTGGCTGCAGCGAGTAGATCAGGGGTCACCAACCTTTTTGAAACTGAGAGCTACTTCATGGGTACTGAGTCATACAATGGGCTACCAGTTTGACACTCTCTTCTGAAATAACAAATTTACTCAGTTTGCCTTTAGTAATACATTATCAATAATGATTAATGATTCTCATCTATGAGAAGAAACTGATCACGTTAATGATTTCTCACAATAATTAGCAATGAAAACAAGGTGGGAATCAGATATCAATATTCAGCACTTTATCTCTTTTAATCTCAGTAATTGTTACATTTTTAGATAACCACTTACATCACTACATTTCATAGGAAGAATTTTCAATTTTCACTAGCCACTCACAAACATTTTTTTAACAAATTATGAACTATGTTGCACCATGCTTCAAAAAGTTATCAATTATGTAATGTTAAAGAAAAATCATCTTAAATATTTTTAAATAAATCACATTTTGAACTCATGACTGTTGCATTTTTAACAAAATTATAACTATTATATGTCATGAACACACTTTTAAATTGAACACAATTCCTCAATATTTTAATTAAACTTTGCCATGACACTGCCATGTTGCCACTGACATCTGGTATTGGTTTCCTCATTAGTGAGAAGACTGGCATTGCATGCTGTTCACCAGTGCTCTGTAATCTGGTGTGTAAACTTGAAACTGCAACTGTGAGTGCATCTTTCAGATGTGCATCAGTGAGGCATGTTCTGTGTTTGTTCTTGATGAAGTTCATGTCAGAAAACGCTGATTCACAGAGATAGGTCGAACCAAACAGGCTGGCAACCTTCATAGCTGCTGTGCATACACCACTGCACCATCTATTTTACTTGGCAATCAACACCAGCGGGATCTAGTTTTAAATTGTATGTTTTTGTTTTTAATTATGTTGTGTTTTAATGTACAGCACTTTGTATCAGCTGTGGTTGTTTTAAAGTGCTTTATAAATAAAGTTGGTTTGGTTTGATAAACCTAGAGGGCAAAGTGGAGTCAAGGTATAATGTAATAATGTAGCGGTCGCATTCAGTCTTCAGTTTTTTCAGTGGCTACCTGTATTAGCTGTGTGCATGTGTTCCTACCGTGCAGCCCGTACTGGACTGTGTTTGAGCTTCTCTTTATTAAATTATAATAAACATCATCATCATCATCACCAGGAACTCAGCGTTCATCCTCACCACCAACAACAACATAACATGAAAGTTTAAGAACTTGTGAGACTGTATGTGTATCTGAACAGGCGGATTGATGCTTTATCTGATGACTTATGTTGAAATTGGCTGCATTGTCTTTTCTGCAGCGCTCCCTGGTGAAGCACGAAATATCTCGTGCAGATAGGCTGATGTATCGAGGAGATACAGCTGTTTGATTAACCCAGGGGTGTCAGGTTCTGGGCTTTTCTTTAAGAAAGGTCTCGCTCCCCGTTGGGGAGTGGTCTGGAGTGTAGCTGCACGCCTGAAGCTTGTTGGATCATCAGTCAAGAGAGGATTTAAGGAGCCATCGGACCTCTCCTCTCTGCCGGATGATTATCCCTCCACGGTAGTCTCTAGCTCGTTAAAGCCTTCTACAGAAACGCCAGCATTTTGTGATTTTCTCGAGTAAATCTCTGCCTGTTGTCAACCCTCCTCACTAGCCCTCTGTTCTTTCATTTTTCAGGATCTGGTCAGTTTCCATCGGCGACTCTGCCTGCAGCTCTCAGAGCCTCACCTGCCTGCCCGCTCCAGCCCACTGCTCGTTGCCCCCTCCCCTGTCGGAAAGCCTTTCAAGAAGACGTAAGCCGATAACCCCGGTTACCCATCGCACTTTACCCTCCTCTGGCCAGACCATTAACCTGTTCTCTCCGCTTCCAGGCGTGACTTGGACCGTGGGTCTAGGCGTGACCTAGACCCACGGATCACCTGCAGAACCTTTTCATTGTTATTTTCTAATAAAAATAGTAACTCACCAGTAGTTTCCGGGTCTGATTCTGCATGTGGGTTAGAAGTCTACCTTCAATCATGACAGAATCATCCGGCCAGCAGTCTGACCCAGCAGGATCTCGTCCAGACCCATTAGCAGTCTTAGCTAGACACGACGACCTCCTAAACTCTCTCTCTAACCAGCAGATTCAATCTAACCAGCGGCTGGATCGCCTGGCACAGCTCTTCCAGGATATTGATCGAAAACTTTCTGCTCTAGGTCCACCTACTCACCCAGCCGCCACAGCGGCCGGCGCGGCGGCCGGCACGGCGGCCGGCGCAACAACTAGCGCGGCGGCCGGCACGGCGGTGGGCACAGCGGCAGTCCCGGCACAGGATCCATCTCCATCCCGTTTTAGAGACACTGCCTCTCCCACGCCAGAGCCTTTTTCGGGTGAGATCGGCAGATGTGGGGGTTTCCTCCTCCAATGTTCTCTAGTCTTTTCTCGTTCGCCCCAGTCGTTTCCTGATGACCCCTCCCGCATCTCCTACATTGTTGGATTACTTCAAGGAAGAGCATTAAGGTGGGCTGAGGCCAAGTACTCACAACAGACACTGTTACAGAATCCATTCACCAACTTTATTTCCAAATTCAAACAGACTTTTGGTTATGCTGAGTCAGGTTCTGAGATCACCAAGAAGTTATGGAGTCTCAAACAAGGAAGCCAATCTTTAGCTGATTTTGCGATTGACTTTCACACGTTGGCGGCCTCTTCTGGCTGGAATGATGAGGCCCTTAAGGGTGCGTTCCTTCAGGCCTTAAATGAACCACTAAAGGATGAGTTGGCCTATCGTGACGAGCCTGCGACATTGGAGATTCTGATCTCCCAGGCAATTAAGATTGACAACAGGGTGCGAGAACGATCTCGGGCTAAGAGGCGACCCCTCCCTGTTACTGCACCAATTTTTTCTCCGATTCCCTCTCTTTCTGACAGTGGCCCAGAACCTACCACAGAGGAACCCATGCAAATTGGCCGAGCGAGGCTGTCACCCGAGGAACGGCAGCACCGTATGAAGACAGGAGCTTGCCTGTATTGTGGTCAGTTGGGGCATTTTGTGGCTGCTTGCCCTCTGCAGCCAAAAGGCAGAGCCCGCCGGTAGGCTCGGGATTACTGGTGGGTGGAGTGAAGAAATTTGATTCCTGGGTAACACTCTCTTGTGCTCTTGTTAATGACCAAACCCATTTCCAGACCTTTGCCCTGGTTGATTCAGGGTGTGAACAAAACCTCCTTGATGAGAACCTAGTTAAACAACTGCAAATACCAGTTATTCCCCTTCCTGCTCCCATCCAGGTATCTGCTCTGGATGGAAACCCATTGCCCAAGATAACGCATAAGACCAAACCCATCAACCTTCTGGTTTCTGGTAACCATTGGGAGTCTCTTACCTTTTTTGTGTTTCCTTCCCCGCAGGCACCAGTTGTCCTTGGTTTTCCTTGGCTGTCCTCTCATAACCCTCATATCAATTGGCGAGATAATAGGGTGGAGTCATGGAGCCCCAATTGTCTGGCCTCCTGTCTCCAATCAGCATGGGGCACTTCTCAGGCCCCATACTCTGAGGAGCAAATTAGCCCTTCAGCACTCACAAACGTACCTTCTGAATATCATGATCTGCACAGAGTCTTCAGTAAGTCTCGAGCTTTATCCTTACCACCACACAGACCCTACGACTGTGCTATCGACCTCTTACCTGGCGCTCCTCTCCCCTCCAGTCGCCTCTACAACCTATCCGGGCCTGAAAGAGAGAGCATGGAGAAATATGTTAATGATTCTCTGGCTGCAGGCATTATTCGCAAGTCATCTTCACCTGTAGGTGCAGGGTTCTTTTTTGTGGGGAAGAAGGATGGAACTCTCCGTCCTTGCATTGACTATCGTGGAGTCAACCAGATTACAGTCAAGAACAAATATCCTTTGCCACCCCTTACTGCAGCTTTTGAACCCATTCAGGGGGCCACCATTTTCACTAAACTGAATTTGAGGAATGCTTACCACCTCATCAGGATAAGAGAAGGCGATGAGAGGAAAACAGCATTCAAAACCCCCCTAGGGCACTTTGAATATTTGGTAATGCCTTTTGGTCTCATGAACGCTCCAGCAGTTTTCCAGGCACTCGTAAATGATATCCTTAGAGACTATCTGAACCATTTCGTATTTGTGTACCTTGATGATATATTTATATTTTCCAGATCTCCTGAGGAACACAAAAGACATGTTCGATTGGTTCTTCAGCGCCTGTTGGAGAATCAGCTGTACGTCAAAGCAGAGAAGTGCGAGTTTCACGCCTCTTCCCTCACCTTTCTTGGGTTCATCCTCGAGAGCGGGCAGGTGAAGTCAGATCCAGTGAAGATCCAAGCCGTCCTAGACTGGCCTACCCCATCGACCCGTAAACAGTTGCAACGGTTTTTGGGTTTTGCCAACTTTTACCGCCGTTTTATAAGAAATTACAGCCAGACTGCTCTCCCACTTACCAGTCTAACTTCCATTAAGAAGCCTTTTGTCTGGTCCCCTGATGCTGACAAGGCCTTTAAAGAACTTAAGAGGATGTTTTCCACTGCCCCCATTCTCATTCAGCCAGATCCATCCAGACAATTCATTCTGGAGGTTGACGCTTCCGATACTGGCGTGGGGGCTGTGCTCTCTCAAGTGTCCCTCCCAGACAATAAGCTCCATCCGTGTGCTTTTTTTCCCGTCGGTTGTCTCAAGCTGAGAGAAATTATGATGTGGGGGACAAGGAACTCTTGGCTATCAAATTGGCCTTAGAAGAGTGGAGACATTGGTTGGAGGGGGCCAAACATCCTTTTATAGTCTGGACTGATCACAAAAACCTGGCCTACCTGCGTGAGGTCAAACGCCTCAACCCAAGACAGTCACGTTGGTCGCTTTTTTTCTCCCGTTTCAACTTTGTTATTTCATATAGACCTGGTTCTAAGAATGCTAAGCCTGATGCCCTGTCGAGACAGTTCTCTGCTGACCATGAAGAAACTATTGCCAACATTATTCCTAAGTCTTGTGTTATTGGGGCCCTCACATGGGACATTGAAAGGGAGATTCTAGAAGCCCAAAGGCTAGAGCCGGACCCAGGGTCAGGGCCTCCTAACAGAATCTATGTTCCCTCCGCAGTCAGATCAAGACTCCTCCATTGGGCTCACACTGCCAAATTCTCATGTCATCCGGGAGTCAATCACATGCTGGCATTAATCCGTCGTTCATTTTGGTGGCCCAACCTTTATGCTAACGTTAAAAGTTATGTACTCACTTGTCCGGTTTGTGCCAGAAGCAAGGCCCGCAATCAGCCCCCCAGTGGGCTGCTCCAACCTCTCACCATCCCAGGTCGCCCCTGGTCTCATATTGCTCTCGACTTTGTCACTGGGTTGCCATTGTCTAAGGGTTTCACTATCATCCTCACTATAGTTGACCGTTTTTCTAAGGCTTGTCACCTTGTCCCATTACGAAGACTCCCCTCCTCACAGGAGACGCCGCAGCTCCTTATTAAACATGTTTTTCGTCTTCATGGAACCCCCCTTGAAATCCTGTCTGATCGAGGTCCCCAGTTTGTTTCCAAGGTTTGGAAGGGGTTTGGGAAGGCGTTGGGGGCCAAAGTGGTGCTCAGTTCTGGTTTTCACCCACAAACTAATGGCCAGACTGAGCGACTGAATCAGAAACTTGAGGCCTCTCTCCGTTGTGTCTGCACCTCTGACCCCACCTCTTGGAGTTCACAGCTTCACTGGGTTGAATATGCCCATAACTGTCATGTTTCATCAGCTACTGGGTTGTCACCATTTGAATCATCCCTTGGCTACCAGCCACCATTATTTCCTTCTCAGGAGCAAGAACTCTCTGTCACCTCCGTTCAGCACCATCTCCGTCGATGCAGGCATACCTGGAAACAAACCATCGCTGCTCTGAACCGCTCCGCATCTCGGAATCGACGCCTAGCTGACAGAAAGAGGTCTCCTGCACCCTCGTACCAACCTGGTCAAAAGGTATGGCTCTCCACCAAGGACATAACACTGAAATCATTTAATAAAAAGCTTTCTCCCAGATTCACTGGACCTTATGAGATTTTCTCGATTCTCAGTCCCACCTCAGTTCGTCTCAAGCTTCCTGACTGTTTACGAATCCACCCAGTTTTCCATGTTTCTTTGATTAAGCCCGTTGTCTCGAATCCCTTGTGGACCATGGCTCCAAGAGACTTTTTTGTACATCCTGACAATATACATATGTGTACCAAGTTTCATAATTCTAGGTTAAAGCATGGCTTGGGGCTGATTATTTAAAATATTGTAGGGAGCGCTGTTGAGACATTAGGCAAAGCCCACAAAATATTCAACTGGATTCCTGTCCGGAATCCATTTTGATAACTTTGAATCGGATATGCCTTATGAACCAACTCACCAAGTTTGAAGCCGATCCATCAAAAGCCCTAGGAGGAGTTCAATCAAATGCGAAGGCTATAAACGGCCAAAATGGGGTCAAATTCGCAAATTCAATCCAAAATGGCCGACTTCCTGTTTAACTTGTACTATCACTTCAATTATATTTTCTGTGCGAGTTGGGGAGCTCTACAAGTGTACCAAATTTCATGTCTCTACGTTAAAATAAGGTCAAAGGGGAGGGTCTTTTGAAAGTTGCTAGGGGGCGCCGTTGAGTGTTTTTTTTG
The DNA here is from genome assembly GCF_904066995.2 of Poecilia reticulata. Classification (NCBI taxonomy): domain Eukaryota; kingdom Metazoa; phylum Chordata; class Actinopteri; order Cyprinodontiformes; family Poeciliidae; genus Poecilia; species Poecilia reticulata. The sequence continues at coordinate 231,074 of NC_088844.1, read as the reverse complement.
CGGATTGTTGCCTCGACCTTAAAATACGTAAATGTTTTGCAGACCTGATGCCACCGCCAAGTTTGGTGAGTTTTTGAATATGATAAAGCCCCCAAAAAGCTGATTCATTTGACGGAAGCGGAATAATAATAATCAACTTTTGATAAACAATAGGCTTTCGCAGCGCTTAGCTGCTCGGGCCTAATAAACATTTGAAAAACAATAGGCCTTCGCAGCGCTTAGCTGCTTGGGCCTAATAAACATTCGAAAAACAATAGGCCTTCGCAGCGCTTAGCTGCTCGGGCCTAATAATTATTTTTACAAAAACAATAGGCCTTCGCAGCGCTTAGCTGCTCGGGCCTAATAAACATTTGAAAAACCATAGGCCTTCGCTGTGCTTAGCTGCTCGGGCCTAATTAGTCAACAAAACGGTAAAAGAAAATACTTCAAACAATGGAACAAGTCGTTGTCAATAAATTCCAAGTGCCCTTCTATGGGGCAGAGGAGTAATGCCCCGCCCACACAGCCTGCCCAATCCGCAACGGGTTTAGTTGAGAGCGGCCCAAACAAACAACGGGAAGACAAGACAAGACAGCAGAGCGTCCAAAGTGCTGCAGCTCCAAACAATCAGTTGCCCAGGGGTGGAAACACAGCCTAACCTGGGAGGAAGCGGGTCAGCAAGTGAGGACCAGACGGAAGCCGCACGCCACAGCAACCCCCAGCTGCAGCCGGCAACGCCATCAGAGCAACAGATTGCAGACGAGTCGACCAAACCCACAAGCCGACATATAGCCGCCGACCGTAGCAACAGTGGGAGAAACAGAGACGCACGCACCTTGCAGTGGCCCGCCCAACTATAAAGCCATTCGCCCCGCCCACCAATCAACGGTGCCCGGTGCACGGAGTGGGGGAAGGTGGAACACCATCCCACCACACAGTGATCAAATAATCATCACCAGCTATCACCTGAACCACCAGTAGAAGTTTGTGTATCTTTTCAACTAATTTTGGCAGATCAGTAATGTTCATGTTGCTAACTCCCATTTAGCCTCTAACCCTATTGAGACAGTGGTGCTACATAGATAAGACAGAGCAGGAACTGTTTCCATTGACCCATTATAATGTAACATAATTGTGAAATTTGGAATTACAGAAATAACTTTGCTTAATGGAAACACATAAATTAAAAAAAAACCTTGGATACTTTCGGATAACAGGGCTTAAAGAGCTCCGGCCGGGGGCCGGATTTCCGGCTTTTGACCAAACGGTCCGCCTCAACCAAACTGTGGTCTCCGGGACCCCTCTTAACTGGAACTCGTCGGCGGCGACACATCTAAATTTGCAGTAACATAATTCCGACACACGTAGCGCTATCTGAAAAATTCCAACGGTTTTTGAAAGGGGAGACGTTGCACTTTCCAGCAAATATCGGATTAATACGGCAATTTTACAGCTGCAGCTGCAGAGAGAGTAATTAATTCGGAGTGCACTTGTTTAATAGACGGTAAATTGCGAACATAACCAAGTACACCTCGCTGCAACAAACAGAAAGGGGCGGGGACGGACCACTGTCAGCCTCTTACCTTATTTGGAAATGGGATCATTGCAATCCGGAAGTGAAGGGGGCGCCATTTCCTATATTATCCGCGTTCTCCCGTTTAAATTTTATTTTGAAATCTGTGATATAGCTTCATCTGTAGGAAGAAGTTTCACTCTCAGCATGTGTTTCAACTTCTCTTTTTTATTTACTTCAGCGATGCTCACAGCTTTTAACAAATTCCGTAGCTTTCTGTGTACTTCTAAATCTGCTTCTTAGTCGCATCTTTTCGGGCCTGCTACTGCCTCTCGTTGCGTGCGGGTGGTAACACAACTAATATAATTATGTCACTGAACGAGAATACCGTTTACCGAATACAAAATCTTTATTATTTACTATTAATTTCGCCATTACTGGCAACGTGAAAGATAAATTATCTTCTAAAATACCATATTTTTCTTCAGGATGTAAAGCTAATTAGGTGACATAACACCTTTATACATTATAAATAATATCTATATATCTCCATCAATTAAGGAAGAAAAGAAATAAGACATAAAAAACAACATTATCAACAACAATAAAAATACCATATACAAAATATACATAAGAAATTTAATTGAGCAAAAGTCAATAACAAACAAATTAGTTAGGTTCACAGATTGGACCAGGATTGTTAAACAAGCAATAATCCACATTTTTGTTTTGTTGGTAGAGTCCTATGTATAGGAAAAAATATGATTAAACTATTTAGTTTTCCAAGGTGGAAATTTTTCTTTGACTCTAAAACAATAAAATAAGACTAATTAATGTAATCATAATACCAACAATTAGTGCATCAAGTAAACACTTAGCATGCTACAGGTAAATGTTATAATTTAATTAGGCTAAGAATAATTATTGCACTGTCAATGAATGACGTTTAATAGATGTTCTGTATTTACCAGAGGAACACAGTAACACATGAGCTCAAACTGAGGAAGAAAAGAGGGTGTATGCTCTAAACAGTTGAGACAGAGTTGTTTTTGGTTTCACCACTTCTTACCTACTGTTTTTCCTGCTATTCCAAGTATTCTTAAAAGATTGTCTGTTAGTCTGCAGCTTATGTCACCAAACCATCCGAGGAAATGAAAAGCTAAAGCACTCAGCAGTTAAAACTTGAGATGACTTAAAACTTAAGTTAAATTTTTAGGTTTTAACATTTTAACTCATTGTTAAATTGTTAACATTACTTAACTAGAGGTAATGTTAGCTAATGTTACCTCTAACTAACTAGAGGTTTTGTTAGGTAACCTCAAGATCACTGGGTCTTCTTAAAAGATAGAGTGACATTTCTTAAAAAATGTAGCCAGTGTTTTCAGCAAAACTGAGCTGACTGTCCTGGAATGATCCAAGGTATTTAAAATTTGCCATAGATTTAACAGGTTGGTTATCGAGTGAAACTGGAACCACTTTCAGATCTTGTTTATGTCATTAAATTAGCTCTACTTCCTTAAGAAAATTAAAAGTATGGTGTTTTTTTGAGGAATTTTATCTTATGCCGTTCCAGTAATGCCAGAATTAATAATAAATAATGAAGACTTTGGTATTCTGACTTAGTAATGTACTTATATTAGTTGTGCTACCACCCCCACGCCACTAGAGGCAGTAGCAGGCCCGAAAAGATGCGGAAAAGGAGCAGATTTAGAAGTACACCGAAAGCAACGGAAATTGTTAAAAACTGTGAGCTGCACTGAAGTAAATAAAAAAGAGAAGTTGAAATACATGCTGAGAGAGAAACTCCTTCCTAAAGATAAAGCCTAAAGATAAAGCTATATCCCAGATTTAAAAATAAAATTTAAACGGGAGAACGCGGATAATTTTTATTTTTATTTTTTCTTTATTAAACAATTCGAGCTGTACAGAGTCACGTGGCATGTACATACATAAAGACGATAAGTCTCAAATACTTAAGGCACATAAAATTCTAAGATGACAAAATACAACAAAAAAAAAAAAAAAAAGAAAGGGGCACTAGTTTTCAAATAAATTCAGAGAACGCGGATAATATAGGAAATGGCCCCCCTTTCACTTCCGGAGTGCAATGATCCCATTTCCAAATAAGGTAAGAGGCTGACAGTGGTCCGTCCCCACTCCTTTCTGTTTGCTGCAGCGAACCTTCTCAAAATAACTTGCTGGATATTGAAAGTTCCGGTTGTTATGGACAGGGTCGCAACTACATATTATTCAGGTGAATGCGAAAACATAAATCGGCGCCCCACCCCCGAAGGAAGGTAAGTCAGGGTCAGGGTGAAGGAGCGTAGAAAGCATACGCTCGCTCTTTGACGCCCCCTCTGGTGCAGCGCCCCTATGCGTTGCATGCGCTGCATACCCACTTTTTGCGCCACTGGTTATGGATACATGGGTAGTTACCCATGTATCCATCTCACAGGACATTTAAATAACTACTTACAATTAAAATAAGGAAGATTTATTTAGTCAGACGTTTGAAACTTAGGCGTAAAGAGCTCCGTCTGGGGGCCAAACTTTCAAGCAAAGCGAGCATTGGACCAAACGGCCCCCCTCAACTAAACTGTAGCCAAAGACAAAGATGTCTGCCAATCAGAATTCTATCTCCCGTGTTCTTGACCAATAACTGTAAAACGGTTTGTAGAAGAGAAGCGCATGCGTTCGGTTCGGCGGTTAAATCAAATGCGATATGAAAGAAGATGGAGTTTGTCTCACCCGGTAAAGAAACATGTTTACTTGAGAAAGGAATTAAAAACAAGTGTCTCTGGGCATAGCTAGAGGAAAGAGGACAAGACGGAAGGTTGGCGGACATTTTTACAAAAGGGGGGCGCTGGGATTCCTTTGGGGGGCTTTTGGTCGAAGGTAAACTTTACACCTTACAATCACAACAATACCAGTTTAGACTTTGAGCAACTTCCTAAAACTGTACTGTGTAACATTAAATCATGCCTGGCTGCAACTATATCGATGGCAGCTGCTCTTCTATTTAGGGTTTGTAGCTTTTGGCGCAGCTCCTGTCCTGCTAGTAGCTTCACCATCATGTCAGCGTTACACCGGCTGATGATGTTGCTGTGATTCACTTTGTCTGGTGTCAGATTTTCTAATATTTTATGTTTTATTGAGGATTTTTGTACATATGTTTAGGCAGTTCTGTGATTATGTCAAAGCAGCAACTTATATTAAAAAGTGTTTTATTGTCTGTCTGGATGCTGCCCGCTTCCATGGAAGGACAACAGAAAATCGCTCTTATAAACATGTAATTGCTAAAATCACGATACCCTCACTTTTTATCCCTCTAAAAAATGAACCAATGTAAATAAAGAAATCCCTCCATGGGTGATACCACGATAGAGAGCGTTAACATCGGAGCTGTAAGTGGTCCGGTATGAAACGGGGGTTATATTATATTCGTGCTTGATAAAGACCAGACGTTGAGTAATGCTCAGATACTTTTATTGAAGCATCTTTTCCAAGGTCTGCTCACACAGCTTGCTCACAGGTGTGTCACACAAGACTCTCTCCTTCTATTGTTCTATTCTCTACATTTATACATTCACATGAGCTCATGCTCGCCACCTAGTGGACATAAACATAATTCATTCAATCATGACACCCTCCTTTCTTTAAAGTAAGATTGTTACAAAAAGAATCATATCAAAGAACATACATTGCATGAGACAGTTACCACATAGCTATACTTAACACATTAAAAATATCAAATACAAAATAGACATTTCAACTTTTTGTTTCTTTTCTTTTCTTTCCTTTTTTTTTTTTTTTTTTTACAAGTTCAGTCTGTCAGGTTTTTTCACCACTCTGGTAGATCTTCTTAACACAGGTGGGTTGTTCTCAAGACTGTCAAAGGGTGTTTCAGTTGTAGGAATAATCAGGGAGTCCTTAGAAACTTCACTTGACTCAACAACAGGCTCTAATGGAGTTTTTAACAAACTGCGCCAATTTCGTCTCAGAACTTGTCCATCTTCAGTTTTCACTTCAAATGAACGTGGAGCTACTTCCTGCAGAATAGTTGCTTTAGTATTCCATCCCTCATCATCCTGAATCCTTACAGGGTCCTTGTATGACAGCGGGTGTAGAATCTTAGTTGATGTGTCATAATATGACTTTTGTTTTACTTTCTGCTTTCATAACTTGTACTCCAACTTTGATGATTTCTTTGCACCTTGTTCATTACTATCATAACTTGGCAAAGTTGTATGAATCTTTCGATTCATCAAGAGTTCAGCAGGTGAAATTCCACATTGCAAAGGTGAAGATCTGTAGCTTAATTAAAGCTAAATATGGGTCAGAGTTACTATCTGCAGCTTTCTTCAGAAGTTGTGTAAGAATATGAACTCCTTTCTCTGCTTATCCATTTGACTGTGGATTGTGTGGACTTGATGTTACATGTTTAAAATCATACTGTTCTGTAAACTCTTGCCATTCTCTGCTACTAAAACATGGTCCATTGTCACTCACCACAATATGTAGAATGCCATGTCTTGCAAAGATTGATTTAGCATGCGTTATGACACAGTTTGATGACATATTAGCTAATAGAGCCATTTCAGGATAGTTTGAAAAGTAATCAATGATCACTAAATAGTTTTTTCCTTTAAAATGAAACAAATCTAGTCCTACTTTCAGCCATGGTGATGTTGGAATGTCAGTCATTATCATAGGTTATTTACTGTGTTTATTTCTAAATGTCTGACATGTTTCACATTTACTGATTAGCGTCTCAATGTCCTTATTCAGTCCAGGCCAGAAAATAGATTCTCTAGCTCTTCTTTTACATTTTTCAATGCCTAGCTGACCCTCATGTATCTGTTGTAAAATATCCTGTCTTAAAACTTGTGGAATCACAATTCTGTTGTTTTTCAGTAACAGTCCATTCACAACACTTAGATCAGCTTTAACTTTGAAAAACTGTGAGCATGAGCCTATTGGCCAACCTTCATCCATATTCTGCATGACCAACTGTAACCCTATCTTTGGCTGTTGCCTCAACTATTTGCTTCAACTTGCTGTCTGACACAGGTAACACAGTGGACACCATGTTCACATGACGCTGAATATTCTCTTCAGTTGAACTCACACCATTGTCTGTAGGAGCTCTGGACAGAGCATCAGATGTTTTCCTGGAGTGTAAAATCAGTGTAAAAGCATACCTTTGCATCTTCATCATAAGCCTCTGAATCCTTGGTGATATCTCATTCAGATGTTTTTTGATGATGGCAACCAAGGGTCAGTGATCTGTTTCAGCTACAAAAGATGGTAGACCATACACATAGTTATGAAACCGTTCTAGTCCATAAGCCAGCCCCAAGCATTCTTTTTCTATTTGAGCATATTTGCATTCAGCTTTGGTCATGGCTCTGGACGCATAAGCCACAGGCTTCCATTGTTCATCTTCAGCTTGAAGAAGAACTGCTCCAAGTCCATCTTTTGAGGCATCTGTAGACAGTTTAATTTTTTTAGTTGGATCGTAAAAGGTAAGTACTGTAGTCAAATATTTTTTCAGTTCCTTCCGCTCTTGTTCATGAACTTCTGTCCACTGGAATCGACTATCATTGTACAAGAGTCTGCGAATGTTTGTCATCTTTGCACTCAGATTGGGAATGAATTTTCCTATAAAATTGATCATGCCCATGACGCGCAAAACTCCTGTTTTGTCAACAGGCCGTGGCATCTTCAAGATGGCTTTTATTTTGTCTTCATCTGGTTGAACACCTGGGGCAGACAGTTTGTCACTGAGAAACATACTTTCTTTGACACTGAACTCACATTTATTTTTATTGAGCTTCAGTTCATTTTTCCGTATGCGCTCCATAACACGTCTCAGGGGGCATTTACACGACAACGATCTAATTACGATCTGTGTTTACACAGTAACGGTACACATCGAAAACGTGTAATGCTCTCGCTGCGCCTAGTTGGTGCTAGGTTCTTTGAAACTTTGAAAGTGCGCATGTGTTTTAAAAAAAGTTGTACATGAAGGCATGTGGATTTGCGTGAGAAAACACGCATTGTGTGTGTCTGATTAGGGCGCATGCAGTTGGAAAAAGTGGGATAACTTTGCTGAAACGCCTTGTTTGAGCTTTCACGGTGTCTGTAGCGAGCGCCGGACTGGAAGCTATTTATTGTTTTTACCTTGGAATGGCCAACAGTCTGTTATTCCTATATCAATTTGATGAAATAGGAGTTCCCGCACGTACCATATACGTGTCCTCTGTTACCTTTTTCAGCAGTTAAAACAGTTTAATCCGTTGCTAACAAGTCGTAACTTGTTTTTCCGAGCCGCCTTCAAACGCAACATGAAAGCTGAGATGCTCTAGCTGGGTTTACACCTGTGAGGCAGCGAAGGAGACCTGCTGCTGCTGAGTTGAGTAAAGCTGTTGGATGCAGGTGATGATAGCTAAAAGATGACTAGCTAATATCAATACAGCATGTTAAGCTTGTTAACAAGTAGCCTGTAGCGTACTGATGTTGTTGTCTATGTTCAGCTACGTAGATTCATTTTGTCCCCCCAAAATAAGTCGGTGCCCCCCTGTTAAACTCGTCTGGAGCCGGGCTGGTCCGTAGTTCTCTAGATAAGAGCGCTGAACAAGCAGCCGTGTATTTTGCCACCTGGGCGGTGCGGAGCGGTGAAGAGACGCTGAGGGAACCGTATCTGATGGGGAAACGATAACACCAGCATTGTGAGAAGTTTCTTCTTCTTCTGTGGATTGTAGGAAGCAGCTATGTTTTGCGTCATACTATGCATGAGCTGGGGATTCTCTGGAAGAAAAGATCCGTTTTCTAGGTTTACACGACAACTGAAAACGGTACGTTTCAGAAACATCGCACTCTGGAACCCGTTTTCAATCTGTGCCGTTGTTAGAGAAAACATTCGGTGGTTTCGTGTAAATGCACACTACAAACGCAACAAAACTCTTCCGTTTTCCCCCGAAATCGTTGTCGTGTAAACGGGGACTCAATCTGTCATTGTGTTCTTGAGCTGTTGATCCCCAGATGATGATGTCATCAATGTAGACTCTCACTCCTTCCAAGCCTTCAATGATTCGCTCCATCGCTCTATGGAATATTTCTGGTGCCGATTTTATTCCAAAAGGAAGTCTTAGAAAACAGTATCTTCCAAAAGGTGTGTTGAAAGTACAATAATTGGTACTGCTTTCATCCTGCTTTACTTGCCAAAACCCTTGTGCTCCATCCAACTTGGTGAAATAACTTGCTCCAGCCATCTCACTGATTATTTCCTCTCGAGTGGGTATTTGATAATGTTCTCTCCTGATGTTCTCATTCAGATCTTTTGGATCTATGGATATTCTTAATTCTCCATTCTTTTTCTTGGTAATCACTATGGAATTAACCCAATCAGTGGGCTCTTCCACTTTCTGAATGACTCCCAACTTGGTCATTCTGTCCAACTCTTTTTTCAACCCCTCTCGCAGTGGTACTGGAATACGACGTGCAGCATGCACTACAGGCTGAGCGTCCTCTGTCAGCTGGATCTTATATGTGCAGGGTAGAGCACCTAGTCCTTGAAAAACATCCTCATATTCTTGAATCATGGCATCAACAGGGTTATTAAGTTCAGTCAATTCAGTGTTTATGTGATAGATTCGTTTCACCAGTCCAAGTTCTTCACAGGATTTATCACCTAAAAGTGACTCACGATCCTCCTTTACAACTGAGAAGAACACAAGATGTTTTGTTCCTTTAACTGTCACATTCAGTTCACATGTGCCAATGCATTCAATTGATTGACCATTATTGTCTCTTAGGCCAGACTTTACTTCTTTTATGTGAGGTTTTACTTGCATTTTTCTTATATTGGACATGCTTATGAGATTAGCCTTAGCACCTGTGTCCAATTTGAACTTAATTGTAGTTCCATTGATCAACAATTTATCAATGGATAAATTGTTTATCGTTTATCGCCCATTTATCGTCTCAATCAACACACTGCACTTTTTCTATTGTTGTATTGTCTACATTTATACATTCACATGAGCTCATGCTCGCCACCTAGTGGACATAAACATAATTCATTCAATCATGACAGGGGTGATAGAACAACACAGCACTTTTAAATTTAAATAATCAGAATGCAGAAATTGTTTCCGTTGTTTTAAAAGGTTTATGTCAGTCTGCCTTTTCCCCATCGATACGCCCTGCACCTTAGGGGGTAAAAAAAAAAGAGACACGCACATTGCGCAAAACTCTGAAACAAGAGAAGGGGGACTTAAAACGGAGCGACGAACTATATGTGAATAATGGCATAAAAACGGAGAATCCGACGCTGAACAGTGAAAAATCAACACATGTGAAACACATGATGATTAGGCGGCGCAGCAGGTGATGAGATTACTGGATGGTGAGCATCAATAAACGATAAAATAAATCTAGCAACAGGAAAGAAACTAAAGTTGACATAGCAATAAACTAGGAGAGGATAATACTAAGTAAATGGAAATGAATGAAGAACAAAATGCAAGGATAAATTAAGAAACTAAAGTAAATACAGAGGAATAAACTGGTATGGCAAGACCTACCGAGCAATAATTAATATAGAGGACTGTATGGCAAGAATAAACAGATAAAAGGTTATTTTATTTTACCGGCTTTGTCTCCAAACCCATTGGAGGTAAAATAATATTGTTGAAATGTTATGGGTTTGTTGAGACCACATCTAGTACTGAGAATTAGGGGTGTAGTGATACAATAATTTCACGATACGATATTCTGGTCACAATAGGATATGTATCACAATATTTGTTGAGCGATACGATTCAGTGCATTTTTACGATTTTCTGAAAGATTTTAGAAAGACAGTGATTTTAGTGACATTTGTGTTCCATAGACTTAAATTTAGTTAACTGAAAACTGATTAAAAGCACCAACTACACAATACCTGACTGCGATTGGACAGTCTCACAGTCTGCAGCTGGACAAAATGAATCAAAGATGCAGTGAGAGAATTAGTTTCTGTCATTGAATTCATGTGGATTTGACATAAAACTCAAAGGTTTAAATCCAGGAGCAGAGTGGGTAGATTATCAGCCTCTGTAGACTCTCAATATGCAAATGATTGCACTTATGTTTTTTCTTTTGGACACTGTGGCTGCATTTTGGAGTAAAAATGCAGCCACAAATGCAGTCTTTTGGACTATGGGGAAAAAGGCTTTTCTACCTTGGCTCTCGGAGTTAGCCGTGGCTGTAAGCTGCTTTCTTCTAACTGTTAAAGTAGTGGCTCCGCCTCACCCCGTGGTGATCGACTCCCTGCAGCTTCGCAGCACCGCTATTCCCCTGCTTGGATCTCTGAGTAGCTGCCTCTCAGACTGCCAGGATCTCATAGTACTCTCAGTCTCTGATACTCTTTGTCTGTTGCTAATAAGAATGATCGATCAGCCATTGTTATCATGGAAATCCTCACTGCGCCGCGGATTCCTGCTGGGGGTTTTTCCTCTTCGTCTTCCGCAACTTTACTTCGTTTCTCAGCAACAAAATACAGCCCATTGTTATTTATTTAAGATTTTACATTTCCAAAAACACAGGAATCTAACGTTTCGTTTCGTTTTGTACGTTTGGAAGCTCATTCCCTCTCACAAAATCGGAAAAGCCGGGGAATGGCGGCGCTTTTGACATTTCTCTGACATTCAGAAAAATACGGTTTACTAATTTTAGCATAACTCCGGTTATACTTGGCCTATTGACACAATTTAAAAACTGGTGTGTAGTTTATAATGTGCACTTTAAGCTCAAGTTGAAAGTGAGACTAAGGGAGGCAAAGTCTTGCTGCTACGCCGTAACAAACAATACGTTGAAAAGAGCTATAAGGATATGGACCCCTATGGTTTAACGGATCGTTACTCGCGGATGAAAAATCGATACTTTCTGAGGTCAGAAAATATCGATAAATATCGCCGAATCGATTTATTTATACAGCCCTACTGAGAATAAATATATCTTAAAGAACTTATCACTTATTTATGTTTTTTAAATCAGATTTTATATATTCATTTCTTCAACATTATTTTTCATGTCAGTGTTAATGTCATGAGGCTGATGACTCCATGACACTTTGAATTTGACTCATTAGGATTTGATTAAGAACCAGATTTGTTCTTTGTAATTTCTGTCCAGTAAAACTATTAATCTATAATCAATAGACAGGTCTATATAAAGATATAATCCATGTTTCTGTCTCATATTTGTATGGCATTAAAAGGATCTGGAACTTTTGTTTTTTCCACTGAAAGCTCTGGTTTGCACAATAAACGCCATGAGGGTGAAGTTTTATGGATGATACTCTGATGTCCCATTCTACTGAAGGCAGCACAGAGCTGCACCACCAGGAACTGACAGAAACACTGAAGAGAAGAAGAGCTATGATTAATGTAGTTACAGTTCTATCCATGTTTTAATGCTTCAGAGCTCAGTCGTTTGCAAATAGTTCAAAGTTTAAACTGGCATGTTGAACATCTTTTATCTGGTCATTTTGTGGAATATTTAACAACTAGAAAATGGCACAAAATAAGAATATTTTTCCACTGATTGGCTGCTGTTGGCCTACAGATTTTAACTTGAATGTTCATTAAATTTTTCGTGAAAATTTCTATTCCCATGACTTTGTTCTCTGGGAAATAATCTTGATGATAAATACAGAAGCAAGCATAAAAATCAAAACATCTACAATAGTGATAGTAATATTAATAATAAAATAATAGTTAGTGCAAAGTAGCCTGCAAATTCTTTGGTGGGGGGCAGTGAGGGACCTGGATAAAGGCTGGGGGAGTGAGGGGGCGCTGGCCCGAAAAAGGTTGAGAAACACTGATTTAGTTGGTAATGTTGCATGTTCTAAATTACTTGCTAAAACATTGACTGAACGGACTCTTATTTAATGTTGAGGGGTTTTTGCCTGTAAGGCAAACCCTTTAGGGCACAGACATTTTACATTTTGTTTTGAGTTGAAATGTACTGAAGTCTTATTTAAGTTTGAGTGTTTAGCTTGTTAATTGTATTGTTAGAAGCAATTGTTTGGACTATTCAAAGACACTTTTTATTAAATTGTGGCAATAGTAACAGTATAGTAAATTTCTATCATATCAACTATAAGTTTCAGGCTCAGGATTTTTTTTTTACTTTAAGCCCTGGGATAAAAAGTTTTGGAGCTAGGATGAAAATACGTAATTTTGATATATATTTTCAGACAAATCAAAATTAGGTTGGTTCGCAAAACTGCAATAGAAACACTTTTTTTGCATCACACAAGTAACGTGGTTGTAACAGGTTGACTGGCGGAAACCATGAAGAAGACGACAGGAAGTAGTTGGAGGATGATGGTGAGGTGTGTTTTTAATATCACAATAACAAACTTATTCACATGTGATATTTATTGATAACACCAAAAAACACCTCAATTATGAAGTTGTTTTTCAACATGTTGAAAAAACGTTTGCTAATGTTTTTTCATTTACACACAAAACCTTGTAGTTTTGTGTGCAAAAACTACAAATATGTGCAACTTCTATTGCACATATTTGTAATAGAAATGCTGCTAATATAAAGTGTGTATGTAGCGCTGGCTAAGAACTAAACATTCATCTAGATTCAAACCAAACTGCCTGGTCTGAGTGGTTAAGTTTACACTTAGTGTAGAAATATTCATAAAGACTAAAAAAAGTCTACAAATCAGGCTAAGAAACACTTGAACTGGAAGAAATTTTATAACATTCTAAATTTTTTTAGGTGTGATACCACATCAACAACTTCAATGTTTTTATTTGGAGGTGAGAAATTGGAGGAATTCTGGTAAATATGCAGAGAACATTCAGTTTATTTCCCCAGAAGAAGAAAGTCAGTTGCTGAAAATGAAACATAATTTCCCACCAAAGCTGCTAAACCCTCATAAGGCGGCACCAAGTCTGTGAGCGAGCACAGAGCACATTGAGGAGCAGATGATAGATCAACTGGTAAACCTTTGGGTAAGTAATCAAGACGCTCTGAGTTTTACTCTTTTTTTAAATATTGATTCTTGGTCTATGTTCATCCTTCTTATAAAATGCCAAAAAAAGTGACATTTTTGATGTCAAACAACAATGCAAATATTTACCAAAATATTTACAAATATAACAATTCAGACACTTTGCTGTATTTTATATTTTCTTTTAAAAAATTGTCTTTCTCTGTTCTAGCATGGCTATTTCAATCTTTGAAGGAATTTGTCCTGAAATACTATTTATTTAAAATTAAAAAGCAAGATGGAATTCCTCTGAACATCTTCCTCTATTATTATTTACATCAGAATCCATGTGTAGGAAGTACATCAGGAATATTCTTCCTGTCTGAAACATTTACTGACAGCAAGACAAGTAAGCCAGCAGTATGAAAGCTTTCTGTTTCTTTCTTCCTTCATTTCTTTCCTTCTCTCTGAAAGGGGTGCCTTTTGCTTTCTTTCATTATTTCTTACATTTCCTTTTTTCCTTCTTTTCTCTCTTTCATTCTTTCTTCCTTTCTCCTTCTTCTTGCTCTCCATTCTTCCTCTTTTTCACAGGCAAATCCACAAGAACGTCATTTATGTTGATTCTCTACAATGATTTATAAATTATTTTTCCACAAGAAGGCAACTTTTCTTGTTTCATTAAAAGAGTTTATGTTTACCTGATAAAAATAAAAACCAGTAAATAAAATCTATTTTTTTCTTTTTTGAGAATAATAAGAAACATTGTATCTCTCTCTGTATTTTGAACTTGACATGTTTGCATGCTTCAAAGATTTAGTTTTTAAAATTGTTGTGGGCAAATCTTAGTTTATTTTCAAATTAGTATTATTCCTTTAAACATCTAACTTTAATATGACCCTGCGCTAGGAAGGACCTGTGAGACACAGAACCTGGAGAGGTGTTTGTTGGAGCGACGCGGAAAAATCAAAAACAGAAACATCGCTTTTGGAAAAGGCGGATTTGGCATAAACTGGTATGTGAATGGTTCGGATGGAAATGGAGATAGGAAATGAGAAAGACGGAGATTTTGAAGGGTGGACACCAGTTGGAAGAGGGAGAGTGGTCGTGGAAGAAATAAAATAGTTGAAGGAAAGGGAATTGGTGATAGCCAAGGCAGTAAACGTGAACTGGAAGGAAGTAGCTCAGAAGAAGAAAGGATAGTGAGGAAGAAAGTTGTGAGAGGAATTTAAAGTAATGTTAAAACTTAAAAACGAGGAAGAACAGGATAAAATCATCCCCATTGTGGTGTCAAGAGAAATTAAAAAGAAAATTGGAGATGTTGAAATGGTAAAGATTTTGAGAGACGGAAACCTATTGGTAATATGTAAAGATATAGAACAAAAGAATAAGGCTTTAAATGTGGATAATTTTGCAAAAGATCTGTGCTGAAGAAAAAAATCATGGGAGAAAATAAAAAAATTAGAGGAGTGATTTATGGGATCCCCTAGATTAGCGGTTCTCAACGTGGGCGGTACCGCCCCCCCCTGGGGGCGTTCAGAGGACGGCAGGGGACGCTGGCGGAAATTTTTACAAAAGGGGGGCGCTGGGATTCCTTTGGGGGGCGTTTGGTCGAAGGTAAACTTTACACCTTAAATGCACAACAATACCAGTTTAGACTTTGAGCAACTTATAAAACTGTATTGTCCATCCATTTTCTTTACACCCTTGTCCCTTAGTGGTGTCGGGAGGGTTGCTAGTGCCTATCTCCTGCTAACGTTCCGGGTGAGCAGGAGATAGGCACCCTAACCCTAACCCACACCCTGGACAGGTTGCCAGTCTGCCGCAGAGCATCACAGAGACACACAACCATGCACACACACACTCACACCTAGGGACAATTTGGAGAGGTCAATTAACCTGATAGTCATGTTTTTGGACTGTGGGAGGAAACCGGAATACCCGGAGAAAACCCACGCATGCACAGGGAGAACATGCAAACTCCATGCAGAAAGTCCGGGGCCGGGAATTAAACCCAGAACCTTCTTGCTGCAAGACAAGAAGGAGGCTACCAATTGCGCCACTGTGCAGGCCAAACTGTATTGTGTAACATTAAAACATGCTTGGCTGCAAATGTATCGATGGCAGCTCTTCTTCTTCTATTCAGTAGCTTCTGGCGCAGTGCTGTGATTCACTTGTCTGGTGTCCGATTTTCAAATATTTTATGTTTTATTTAGGATTTCTGTACATATGTTTTGGCAGTTCTGTGATCATGTCAAAGCAGCAACTTATATTAAAATTAAAATTAAGAGAAATGTAGGTGCAAAAGGTAATAACTTGAAAAGATTGTCAAAAACAGTGGATGGAGAAAGAGTAGGAAGTTTGTCAATTCTTATTGAGTTTGAAGAAAAAGAGTTGCCAAAAAATATCAAAATAGGATACCTCAATTTTCAGGTCAGAGCTTATGTACCTCCACCACTTCGGTGTTTCAAATGCCAAAGGTATGGACACATAACAGCAGTTTGTAAAGGGAAGCAGAGATGTCCAAAATGTGGAGAAGATCACAAATTAGAAGAATGTAAAGAAGAAGCACAAGAAAAATTTTGTAACTGTGGAGGGAATCAGAGTCACGTTTGGAGGATATGAAGTAAGGAAGAGGGCAAAAGAAATCGTACAGATTAAACTAAAAACAGAAGCTATGCAGAAGCAGTTGAAAATGTGAAGGAACAGAAAACGAGAGATTGAACAAACAGTGAGTCAAACTACACAGCAAAGCAAAGTACAGACGGAAGAAAATGTCACAATACCAGTAGAAAAACTAATAATATTCATAGCTTATGTTATCAACTGCTCTGACCAAGCTAAACACAAAACTGAGAAGATTAAAATAATAGTGAAAAGAGCTGAAAAGTTTTTGGGCTTTAAAGAGGGATCATGGGAGAACATAAATAAAAAGTTGGAGGAAGATGGGAGACCAAGACCATCAGTTGAATAAGGTGGATGTTAATACTACAGTGGAATGCAAGAAGTTTAATCGCTAACGGACAGGAACTTAAAGGTTATATTGATGAGCTTGAAGAACAACCGGAAATTATTTGTGTTCAGGAAACATGGTTAAAAACAACATTAGATTTTGTGATTAAAGGATATAGTGTAAGAAGAGATCGACAGGAGGAAAGTGGAGGAGGATGTGGAATATTTATTAAACAAGGGATACAATATCAAGTATTAGGGAAAGGGAAAGAACTAGAATATGTGGTAATTGAGATATGGGAAGAAGAAGGTAAATTCAAAATAATACATTTTTATAATCCATGTAAAACATTATTGATTGAAATAATGGAGGAGTTAACTGAATATTTGGAAGGGAAAGTAATTTGGTGTGGAGATTTTAATGCAATTAGTACTTTGTGGGGTAAATATAATGATAAAAATGGACAAGGTAGAATAATTAATGGAAATGAAAAATCTAGTATGTTAATGATGGAAGGGGAACAAGAATCAATATAAGAATGGGGATGGAATCAGTTATTGATGTAACATTTGTTTCAAATGTTTTAGCTGGCATTTGTGAATGGTTCATTGATAAAAAATCTACAATAGGTAGTGATCATTACCCCATAGCAGTAAGAGTAGGACTAAATTTAAATAATAAGAATATAAAGCTTGGAAAAAAGTTACATTTTAATAAGGCAGACTGGATTAAATTTAGATATTTGAGTCAAATAAACTTAGAAAAAGTAGATATGAGTATGGATATAAATGATGCAAATTTAATAATTTGTAAGATAATAATGGAAGCAGCAGATAATTCTATAAAGAAATCAGGGAGTAAGAATGATAAGAAAATGGTGCCATGGTGGACAAATGAGTGCAAAGAAGTAATAAAGTTAAGAAATAAAGCATTTGAGGTACTCAAACATAATCCAATTTATAATAATTTAATTGATTACAAAGGAAAACAATAGTAAGGAGAACTATAAAAAATGCAAAAAGATAAATTTTACAAAAAAGAAATTTTTGTAATACGATAGGGAAAGAAACAAAAATTGAGAAAATTTGGAAAGTAATCAAAAGAATGAATGGTATAAAAAGAGAGTTTGAATATACTATACTAAAAATAGATGATACAAATATAATAAGAGATGAAGACAAAGCTGAAATATTGGCAAGAACATTTAGTAAAATTTATAGTTCAAATAATATTAGTGAAAAGGGAAGAAAAGGAAGAGAACATACAAAAATTATATATAAAGATTTATTTCAGAGCATTGAAGAAACAAATAATTTGTTGAATGTTGAGTTTACAAAAACGGAATTGAATAAAGAAGACCAAAAACACAGCACCAGGTAAAGATCAAATCTGGTATAGAATGATAAAGCAACTTAGTGAAAAATCTAAAGATATATTAGTACAATTATATAATAAAATTTGGGAGGAGGGTAAATTACCATTGAATTGGAAGGAATCAATTATAATACCAATAGCCAAACCAGGAAAAGACAATTCAAACCCAGAAAACTACAGGGTTTTCTGGGTTTGATATTTTGATATGTCAAAATATCAAAGTGGTTTTCGAAAAGGGAGGAGTACTAACGATCCAACGTTATGTTTAGAGCATGACCTTAGAAGAGCACAAGTAAATAAAGAAAGTATAGTGGCAGTATTTTTTGATATAGAAAAGGCATATGACATGATGTGGGTGGAGGGATTATTAATTAAATTATACAAGTTGGTATTAAAGGGAGAATATTTAAATGGATTAAAGACTTTTTAACAAATAGAAAAATACAAGTTAGAATAGGAGAAGTTATCTCAGGAAAATATATAGTAGAAAATGGAACTCCACAGGGGAGGTTATTATAAGTCCATTACTGTTTTCAATAATGATAAATGACGTATTTAAAGATATTGGAAAAGACACGGGTTGTTCACTTTTTGCAAATGATGGAGCTGTTTGGAAAAGAGGGGAAAACATTGATTTTATTGTTAAAAAATTACAAGAGGTTATTATTGAAATAGAGAAATGGGCATTGTAATGAGGATTAAGTTCTCAGTTGATAAAACGAAAATAATGATATTTATTCAGAAAAAAATAAACAAGGAAATAAAATTTTAATTATATAATCAAGAGTTAGAACAGGTAAAGTGTATAAAATGTTTAGGGCTATGGTTTGATGAAAAATTAAAATGGCATATACATATTCAAAAAGTTGTTGATAAATGTAAGAAAATTTTGAATATTTTGAGATGTCTGGCTGGCAGTGACTGGGGAGCAGATAGACAATCACTAAAACAGATTTACACAGGTATGATAAGATCCAACATAGACTTTGGTTGTTTAGTTTACGGTTCAGCAGCTAAAACACATCTGGTTAAATTAGACAATATCCATCATCAGGCACTAAGATTATGTACTGGAGCATTTAAAACCACACCAACAGCAGCCTTAGAAATAGAAATGGGAGAAATGCCATTAGATTTAAGAAGAACAAAATTAGAAATTAATTATTGGTTAAATTTGCAACCAATAATCATCCGACTCTGAAAATTTTAAATCCATGTTGGGAAAAAGAAAAGAAAGAAATGAGGAGTTTTGGATGGACAATTGAAAATAAAATAATAAAAAAAATTAAATGAATAGTTTAAAAATTAGTCAAACAACACCAGTATCAATTATACCACCCTGGATTCTACCAGAAGCAACAGTAGATATGTCAATAGTGGAAAAGAAACAAGATAAATCATACATCATAGATAGTTATTCAGTGCAATTGATGCATCAAAAATAACTGGGAAAATAGGAATAGCGTTTGTAATACCAGAATTCAATATAAAAATAGGAAAACGAATTACAGATGGATTATCAGTATACACAGGAGAAATGTTGGCAATATTATTAGCTTTATAATGGGTAGAAGACATAAAACCATTAAAAACAATAATATATTCAGATTCAGGCTCTGCATTATTAAGTTTAAAATATAGTGAAACAGATAGGATGGACATTTAATTGTCCATCCTACTCCTACTCAGAATACAAAACATGGGTTTAATAGTTATATTTTTGTGTGTTCCAGCACATATTGGAGTAGAAGGAAATGAGAGGGCAGATAAAATGGCAAAGAGGGCAGTTCAGTATCCTATTAGCTTTATAGTTAAAACAAGTAAATCTGAAGGAAAGAGTATTGTTAAAGAGAAACTGATGAAAGAATGGCAAAAAAGGTGGGACGAAGATAAAACAGATGGTTTTATAAAATTCAGAAGATTGTAGGAGAAAGAAGAAATGGAAGAAGAAATAGAAAGGAGGAAAGAGTGATAATAAGGTTAAGATTTGGACATACAGGACTTAATTATACACTTTTTAAAATTCAAAAACATAAAACTGGCAAATGTGATTACTGTGATAAATATGAAACCATAGAGCACGTTATATTAGAATGCCATAAATATGAAAGAGAAAGAAGATATATGAAGACAGAGTTTGAAAATATTAAGGAGGGTAATTTATTAGATATATTGAGGAAGAATTTAGGGAGTAAACATTTGCAAATAATTATTTGATTTCTAAAGAAAACAAAATTATTTCATAGAATTTAATTATAGTACGTGTGTTTGTGAGTGAAGGCATGAAATACAAAGTTGTGCACAAGTATGTATGTGTTTTTACGTGTGAATGTGTGAGTGTATGTTTAGATAGAATTTATGGTAGAATATATGTATATATAGATTAGGATAAGTACTTAAACCATCACGAACCACACTCCATACCAGTAAGTGGCGGTAATGTTAGTAAACAGTTTGTTGCCAACCGCCCTAAAACCGACAAGAAGAAGACCCTGGGCTACTCCCCCAGACACCTGTTGCACATCAGGGGGACAAACAGGTAGGAACGCAGCTCCGGGATCACTAGGGAGGGCGGTGATGATGAGTCGAGAGGGGGTGGCTCCCGGCGCCGGTGCGAACCAATCAGCGCCGTGGGAGCGCTGTCACCGTGCCAGCTGACACTCAGGTCAGAGCCCGAGCAGTTTGTGGAGGGACTTCTGCTATCAGAGGGCGAGGAAAAGTTTTGACAAGTGGACCTGCGGGCGGTTTTCTTTCGACAGCTGCGACGGTAGATCTGCTCTCTTCCAGTCTAATGAAACGCTTCCCTGTGCGGGTGAGAGGCTGTACGATCTTCGGCAGTGTTCTGAGACTGTACGGCACCAATCCCCTTTCTCCTGCTGCGGGCTCCCCAGCCTAGATTCCCGGACTAATCCGAGTGGTTCTCTGCTTCATGGCATGATCCGGCACTAGGCTCCTTCTGACCTGCGCATTTGGGTCTAATACCGGCTTTTTATTTTTTATTTTTTTCCAAAATCAATAACAAACTTCTATTGACTCAAAAGTTGGACTCAGACTGAAGGAGTTACAGCACTGCGACTGAGATTACCTGCAAACATGACGGCAGATAAGGAGAAAAAGAGGTAAGAGCCCCGGTTGGATCTTTGGAAACTGATTAAAGCACATCTGGCAGAGATCTCATCTCTTATTTAGCTGCGACAGAAATCACACGACCTGTTGCTGCAGCGCTCCACGTGACCTGAGCGGGATTCACTCACAGCTGGTCACTTTAATGTTTACAGAGCCGAAATTAATGCTTCACTTGTGATTAGTTTTATCAGAGCTGTTCTCTGAAAGGGGAGGCTTTTGTTTGCAACTTTAAAACTTCACATCATGCAGAGTGCTCTGCAGCACTTAGTTAAAACTAGAGATGCATCAGTCAGTCAGCAGATTGTCGAAAAGGCC
This sequence comes from Poecilia reticulata, assembly GCF_904066995.2. Classification (NCBI taxonomy): domain Eukaryota; kingdom Metazoa; phylum Chordata; class Actinopteri; order Cyprinodontiformes; family Poeciliidae; genus Poecilia; species Poecilia reticulata. The sequence goes on along the minus strand of NC_088844.1, from coordinate 209,819 downwards.
TATTTTTATTTGAGCACCTCTAATTTGTTTCCAGCAGGTCAAATACTGAAAAATGTTTTCATTTTTGGTCTACGTACCATGTACATTCATGTTCTTATTTAAGTTGAATAACGATCATTTAAAGATGCATCAATGCATAAATGGGGCAACTCCTTCATTTTCTGTCGGATTAAAAACTACTACATCCATCCACCAACTCCCTTACAATCCATAAAATAAATTGGTCAGGTAACAATGATAACGAAAGGTCAGGTTTTTTTCTTCCCTGGCGCCCTTCAGAGTTGCATCCAGTGAATAGCTTTTTTTTCTGTGCACAGTTTAAGCACAAATCAGCAATAACTTGCTTATGGATGCAGTTGTCTTAAAACTGTAGATTTAACTTGCTGTTGTTTTAAAGCTGTAGTAACACATTTGTGACAACACAATAAAAAATTGCAAATGAGCCAAATCAAAAGAATAAATTAGTTTGATAAAGTACACACTTTGCATCATGCACATTGTGATAATGTCTACAAAACGACCTAATATGACACCCACATGAAGCCTTTCAGCGCAAGGCAGATCCAAATCTCCATTTTGTGACCTTTGACCTTATTTGAAAAAAAAAAAGCCAGGCTTCTTGTGCGCAGGGTAATCAGCGCTCAGCGATTGCAGCAGATATCGGGCTGCCTGCTCAGGAAATTTCTAGAACTTGTAGATATCTCTGCTGTCAGATAACATTAGCCTTCTTCACCGCTTTGGACCTGCTCGCGTTTCTGACAACATTCATGGATCTGCAGCTGATTTTCTGGATTTTATGTAGGATGATACTCCTGGACCCAGTTTGATGCTAGTTTTGAATCGCTTGCCCAGCAGTTGTTGTTAAAGAAGCAACACAAGTTGGGGGTGTGAGGGGGGGGCACTCGATATCCTGTCAAACGTGAAGCGGAAAATTTGAATTTCTTGTATTATTATTATTATTATTTACAGAGTTCTTGGTGTAGACATTGATGTGAATAGGCTGCAGGCTGCCTGACGCCGGACTGTCTGTCCAGTCCAGCCTGAGGCTCTGCTACTCTTAAGCAGGAGCTGAGCAGGAATTTCCGTGGAAAACAGAATCGCTCCTGCTCCAAAGAGATTTTAAAAAATGACCTGAGGAGAAAAGCATTTCCTATCGTCCATTTTAGGGAAGGGAGTTGGTACATGTTTTGGTGTGTGTGTGTGTGCACGTGTGTAAGAGTTGAGCGGTTTCTTATCCCCACTACTTGTTTGAGTGTTTGTCTTTGTGTCACACAGAAGCTCTTTGTGGCAGCTGCAGCCTCGAAGTCATAAAAGCTCTGATAAGTTGTGTGATTCACAGCAGCTGGGAGCTCAAGTGCTTTCAGATCAGGTTTATTAGATAACGATGTGATGGGATGAAGTCATAGGAGAGGCTGCTGTTCTCTGGGTGGCTGAAAAAATATATATTTGTCATGCGCAAACTCAAATGCTGATTCTGCAGCAGCAAAGTCCAGAAAGCAATCAAACCAGGGGAGAAAAAAACAGACGAATCATTCCTCCCATCCAGCCTGCTTTACTTTCTGTTTTAACTTTCCGTTTTATGGCTTTATTTTACAATCACCTTTGTAACAAAACAAACAGAAAGGATTCCTTTGAGGACTACAGCTTTTTGAAGTGTCTGCCGATCGTAAAACGCTAATTTGAGCTACTTTATTTTTGTGGAAGTTGCCTGTTTTTTTTTTTTAAATATCTGTGTTATTACAGCCACTGATCTTCAAATATTACTCCTGTGGTTTAACTTTTTTTTCCACCAAAAAAAAGAAGAAAACTGTCAAAATAAATATCTCTTTAAAGTTATTTATTGTGCAAAATTGCTGTAATTATGTCATTTAGTTTTGTAGCTAATGCAGACAGAACATCTAATTTACAAGCTACATTAAAAAACAAATAATGATTTTATAAAAAAAAATTTAATATGTATATGATACAGTTAATGTTAAATGTGTGTGATATAACTATTTAAAGTTAAAGAGTTATTCAGCAAAGTCCATCTTGTTTTATAGGACAAATCTAGCAATGTTGAAATTGTTTTATTTTGGAAAACTACAACAGAAATGTTTGCATCACATGATCAACTACCCGACGTTGCCGCCGGCGCAGAAGGAGACAGAAAGTAGTAGATTATTATGGCGTAGCATGTTTTTTTAATGTCTTATCACAAGAACAAGCTTATTCACTTATGATTTTAATTATTTAATGGAAACACTGCAATTCCTCAATTTAATAATTTTGATATTGGCAGAATATTGACAGCATTTTGTGCACATTTTCAATGGCTAATAAAGTTCTGTAGATTGAGGAACTTGTCATAAAAAGTCTGATGTGTCTGGTTTCCAGTGGTGGAGAAAGTACTCAAAAAATTTACTTAAGTAAAAGTACAAATACACAAACAAAATGTACTCAAGTAAAAGTAAAACTACCACATTAACATTTGTACTTAAGTAAAAGTAAAAAAGTACTGGCTTTTAAAAATACTTAAGTATTAAAAGTAAAAGTACTTGCTGAATGCTAATACAATATCATTAAGTGTATTTCATTTTAATACATTAGAAATGTGCCAGTTTAATGAACAATGCCACAGATAAAGCATGTTTTATTGTGTTTACTCTGTAACATAGTTTAGACAGATATGTGATTCTATGCATCATAATTTCAGGGATGGAAACATCTCGTCTCCTGTCCAAACATAGCATGAACTTCACTTTTTTTGCCACTAGTGGCATTTATTTTTTTAAAGAAATCCAACAGAAAGGGGAGGGAAAGAAGGTGGGTGGAAGAGGACAGGCAACCGAGGAGCCAGTAGCAGTGTTGTAAAGACCACCTACCCAAGACCAAGTCAAGAACAGCACCCCGTGCTACGTGACACAAAAAAATTAAGTTTTACCAATCAAAATTGCTTCTCAAATTGATCTGAAAGATCCACATTCCCATAAAACACCTAGATATTAAATACTTAGAGCTGAAATAAATTTAATCAGGAAAGATCCGTTCAGAAGAATAGGATCGTTCCTGAATGTCATATTATTATATTGCACTTTGTTACCAGCGTTGTCCCATATCTGCGACATCTCAGTCAACACCTCCACACAATAATTCAGCGCATGAGTGACAACTTTTTTTCATCGCAGATGCAAAATATGTGTCTCTGTACAGCTAGCTTTGCTAGCAACACGTCCACATAGCTTACCTTTCTTTAAGCTTTCCTTCCAAGTGATGCTAAAAGTTGGAAGAAGTCCCCACCGTCTGTGAAGGCGAAGCGCTGCTGGTTTTACATGTCGCCATATCTTATGATTTATGCAGCGCTATTATATTACTGACGATTAGACAGACATCTTCTCCCGCTCAGATGAAACCACTGCGCATGTCTGGAGCTCCGCGTGCGAGTAAAGGGGGAGGCGATGGGTGACAACAGACACGTAAGTCACGTTATTGCTCGGATTTTACGGCGCCACCATAAGTACCTGAACTTCACATTTTAATGGACAAAAAGCGCAACGCGACTTGGATGTAACCAGTAACGCAACACTTTTGTAGAAATGTAGCGAAGTAGAAAGTACAGATACTTACTGTAAAATGTAGTGGAGTAAAAGTAGAAAGTACCCATTATTAAATCTACTTAAGTAAAGTACAGATACACGAAAATTGTATTTAAGTACAGTAACAAAGTACTTTGTTACTTCCCACCACTGCTGGTTTCTCAGCTGCTCCCCAGCTCCCATGTTGTTTCTGATCGGCAGTGGCAGTGGAGGCTTGTTAGCACATCAGCCTGTTTAGCCCCCCGCCACTGCCGCTGCTGACTCTGTCAAACGGTTTTATTTAAACACCCTGCTTGACTGCCACCAGAAATAAGTGGCAGGCATGTAAAGGAACCAAGTGCCCCACCCACACCCTGTCCTCTTCCCACACACACACACGCGGACGCACACGAACACGCTGCACACGCACTTTCACGTCTCCCAACATGTGATTCTACTGGAAACAATGTGCAAAGGTCAGAGTGTGGGCCAGCTGCCAGGGAGATATAATTTTCATGACTGTATGGCGGGTGATCCATACGACTTCTCAGTGGTTGTATGGAGAGCTGGAGTGGACCACCTGATTATACAGCCGAGTGTAAAACAAAACAAAAACGGCAGATAAGCACCGGATACATAATCATAATGAGAAGAAATGTGTAGGACATGCAGGAAATGTCCAGATGGGGATAAGTCTAGAGTGTTTTATTGAAGAAAACAGACTCTCCTGTTAAGAATTAGCTGCATATTTGTTGTATTTTTGCTGTACTATTTGCAAGAAAGATCATTCTGTTTATTTCCGTTAGCTAGTTCAAAGATCACTTTAAAGGGGCAGAGTTATGTAAAATCAACTCTTCTTTAGCTTTATATCATGCTAATGTTAAATAATGTTATTCCCTCATAAAAACATACCTAAGAGCGATGCCTTGATGGTTTCATGCATGGCAACCATTCAGCTGTTCAAAATGCTTGGCTGGACCTAGCTGCAGTTTGCAATCTTCAGAGCTTCCACCTCACAGAGAAGCCTTCCGCCTTTCAGCTCCTTAGGACTAGCAAGCAGCAATCAGCAATTCCACATCTGTTGGAACTGCTGAGCTCATTATAGGAGCTACTTCTCAGTAAAATGCTGGTAAAACATTGTTAAAAGGGGGTGGTGCTGTGATTTCCTGAAGGCGGAGTTTCAGAATGAGCAGGAGCTTCTTCAAGAGACATTGAAGGCATTAAATTATGACATCAAATTTCTTTTAAGTTATAATAGCTATGTGTAACAGTTAAACAATTGAAGGTAACATTTAGTTGATTGTGATATACAACAGCACTATGTGCTAGAAAATGCATAATACTACCCAAAGCATTGAATTGGGTCTTAGGAAGTCCTATCAGTGCATCAGATTGTTGCATTTCTGCGCTAAGCCCAGTGACCTCACCATTTAAATCAATAAAGAAATGAAGACTGATTAGAAAACTTGCAGCGAGTAAGCTACAAGTCTGCTGACTCAACATTTCACATCACAGCTCTGCCCCAGTTGGCACTGAGCCGGTTCTGACTTTAACCCCTGTTGCTCAGATCCGGTCCCCCAAAACTACCAAAGCATCAGTTTACAGCACAGTGGCCCGGTGCAGGATGGAGGAATGCAAAAACGAGATGGAGGGAGGAGATGTGAGTGGATTTACTGCCTCTCAAGCTAAGCAGTCCGCTGATGGACTCTGAATGGAGAATGGCGAGGTGGTGGGCGATGAGGCTTTTAGCAATTTAAAGTTGCTGCTTTCCAAATGTTGTGCAGTTCTCTGGAAGGTTTTGTATTTATCCAACCAACTCATAAGATGAAACCTTACACAATATTGGGTTCACGCACTATAGTGCATCCTTTTTTGTGTTTTATCACACATTACACTGTGCTTAAAAAGTAGGTGGTGAAGGTTTTAAGTGTCCTCAACGCAGGGGCCTGGTATAGGGGGAAAAAGTGATGACAATTCTAAGGGCCCTGACCAATAGGGGGCCCTCCACAATTTAATTTATTTTTTGTTCATAGAAATTAAAAAAAAAATCGGGGCCCTGTCAGTTACAAAATTAATCATATTGTATTTTCAAAGATTGTTTTTAGCAGTAAGTCAGTGGACGACACGAACAACTGTGGCAGTTACTATGCTGCTAAGAAAAGTGATAAAATCAGGTTTTCAAAATAAAAAGAGAGGGAGAGAGAAAAAAAGGCAAGAGTGTTAATTTATAACCCAGTTTTTCTGCATGAGAGGTGGGTAGACTGTGTGAGATTATCAACTATTTAGCATAATTAGCTACTTAGACTACAGTTTGCCTCCATTTCACTAGCATTTAATGAATTAAGGAAATAAATTACCAACATATTAATATATTTAACTTGTCCTTTGTATCTTTTACCACTTAACAGATGAGTCAGTCAGCAGCAGTTATAACCCATGTCCCTCCTGACCCGTCCTCTCCTGAGTGAAATTAAAGCTGCAGTATGTAACTTTTATATAAATATATTTTTTCCACATATTTGTTAAAACTGCCATTATGTTGTGACAGTATGGTATGAGAGGTAATCTGTGAAAAGTCCAAATTTTTTTGTCAGGGGGCTCACGATTCCTGGCGGAGCCCCTGCCTCAACCTGCTCGACTACAAATCGACACTGTTGACAAAACAGGGCGACACAAAAACTACCTCAAGAACTCAATCATAAAAACAGGATGTCAAGCTTAGCTCCCTTATGTGCACATTTTCTTTGACAGCCAATGTTTAATGCTGGCAGGTAAAGAGTTCATTGTACGTGAAACACTGATATTTTAACTTGACCACTCCATTTGTACCGTACGACTTACAAAAGACTCAAAACATTGCAACAGCAGCTGCGCGGGGGGCCCAAACAAATTTTAATTTTTTTATTTTTGCTGTTTCATTGTTTTTTATTTTTGCTGTTTTATTGTTCTGTGAAGGCTAAAGTTCTTTCAAAGCAGTTTATTTTGAGTAAAGTTGAGTAGTGGAGGTGTTTGGCCCTCTCAGCTTTGTGTGTAGAAAACAAAGACTATCTTATGTCCTTTGTGAGGGATTGTACAGCATTTTCCGTCACCTTAAAAATTTCAATGATTTCCTGGATTTTACTTGGTTAAGTTGCAGGAAAGCTTTGATTTAGCTCTTGCACATCATATTTCTAACTTTGGATTTTAGGGTTTCCCCCAGTGTATTATAAGCCTCGCAACCTGCCATGCTTTCCTAGCTCCTCCCCATTCCCCCGCCAGGCTAAGTGTTGTTTGTGAATAATAATAATTTATTATTTATTAATTAATTATTTAAAAAAATCGCTTTTTTCTTTTTTTTAAAAGCCGGATTGCAAGCGTATCTGTTGCTCTGAGCATTTCACCATCAGCAGATTCATTCCTAAAAGAGGTTTATAATAGATAGGTTTATAGTTTATGCATTTAAAGCTGGCAGCTGACCTGTATGGATATTTACATCAACTTACTGTGAGGAATTATGTTTCTTTGGAGAACTCAAGGTAGCAGTTTTAAATCCGCCACGTTAGCTGTGGCTGCGCAGCTCTATGTGAACCGCAGGACTAGCTTGTAGTCGCGAATTCAGAGGTGCGTTCAGGGAGCGGTGACATTGATTTATATTTGTGAACAAAGAATTATATGCAGCATTTACATGCTTCCCAGCGTGTGGCTCTCTGTCTTCCCAGCAAAGTTTATGTATATATTCCTGGTTGGCCGGTGCGTTTGTGATTAAGAAACCAGCACTAACCTCATCATGCAGGTTCAGCCCGATGAGGAGCTTTCGCGCTCTCATCGTAGTCACGCATCACACTGGTTTTATATTATTTTATTATTATTATTAGTAGTAGTATTTTTCCGGTTACACAATGCATCAAACCATATCAAATGCGTTGTCCACTTGGTCAGCTAGAGTTAATGTGTGCGGCCGCGCGGAGATCAGAAAATCTCGTCCCATTAACTCCAGCAGCCAGAACAACTTCTGTGACTGTTATTAAAAACTCAACAGACAAAATGGAAGAGATACTAAAGGCACATTAGCAGTATTTAACCAAGTCTCCTGTTTGTTGCGCAACTCTGTGTAGTGTGGCGGATTTAACTCATTATGCAGGGCCGGTCCGAGGCTGTATGAGGCCTTGGGCAGAATTTGACTTAAGAGCCCCTCTTGCTGCTTAAAACATCAGCATTCGGTTACAGTTTACTAATTTGTATTTGTGAACAAACAGAGCTCAAACTCAAAGATAACTCACAGCATCAGATTGTTGCTGTAGTGACAAAACAATCTATGAATAATGTTCTTTGAAGTTTTACAAAGTAAACTTGCCAGCTCCTTTAACACCATTGATGATCTCAATAAACACATGTTGCATTTATACATCTGTGGTCTGTGTTAAAATATTAGCATTTATGGACCCCTGAAGCCCTGGGGGGTCTGATGGAGCCGCTGACTTCATTTGGAAGAGCAAATAATTGATATTCATTTTAATTGGATTTTTAGATTTGTTGTTTTTAAGATTAGTTGTGGGTTTAGATAACGTTTCACTTACGCTGTTTTCCCATAACATATAATTACTCAGTAATATTTTTACATTTCCTGTCTACTTAACATCTTTACATATAAAAACACGGTGGACTGCCGGTGTACTGCCTTGATGCCTGACCACCAGGTTTAGCAAGTTTTCTGGGGAAGCCCTGGATTTTTTCAATACAGCAAAATCACACACATGCATAATTTGATAAAATTCCAAATCTTTATTTTGTGTGTTTGCTTTTTAAGGCCACCCACGAATCATTAAGACTTGCAAAGGCTTCCAGCTGCGTCTTGAGGCACTTTGTTACCAGCAGCCTGTCAGAAATTGACAATTTGTTTCCATTACTTCAGTTGTATCTGAAAAAACCAAACTGTAGAGACAATTATTATTGTTATTATGGTAAAGTAGCTAACCAGCTGATGGTGCCGCTCTCAGAAACAGGGTCAGGTCTACGTATATGTTCTTCGTCTTGTTTCGTAAACATGCGACTTGTATAAACTGATTATTTGCTGTATGTAGAAATGTCTTTGTTACATACTGAACACCAAATGGTCAGGGACAAGAGCAGAACATTTTGTGAAAAACACTGGACAAATCTTCTGTCGCATTGGCACTTTTTGTGACAAAAATTTATATTTTATAACGGACAAAACCAAAACAAAGCCATTTTTGTAGGTTTTATCCATGACTTAATCACTTTCTCCACTTTCTTATCACTTTACTCCATTAAACATGTAAGCTGAAAGGAATGATGTTGAAGAAAATCAGTAGGTGCAATTGTTTTTGGAAAAATGTTTCAGGTCTGTAGCCTACCACTGGTTTAGCCATAGGTCTTTACAAACTTTCACGTTGTTCAGGTTGACTTTGATTCTTCGTCTTGGAGCGACGAATGGATTTTACAGCATTTTAACTAAAGTCCATTTGACTTTGCACAAGATCAAGTTACAGATTTTTTTAAATGACATGACGTAGTTTTGTTGCCTGATGTAACTTTGTCCTGTCTCTATAAGGATGGAAATTATTTTTAAATCCCCCTTTTGCAGTATTATTTCTAGATTTTATTGCTGGCAGAAAAGCTTTCAAAGATTTCCTTTTTTATCATTCATTGAGTCATATTTTCTTTTTCATTCTCTAATTTAATTAGGTTTTAACACTGGAAAATTGCATAACTCTTTTAAGGTGCCTCAATTTATTAAACATATTGAAGTGTTTCTCCTCCGTTTACTTTCTGAAGTCACTCAGAGTCTTGATTATTATTATTTTTTGTCAACTCGTACTATCAGCCAGAATCTGGGACGGACCTTTACTTTATCAGTGTTTTTACTGCTGGCACATGTTTGCTTTTGTTTAGAGCCTAGCTGCAGATTTTCCTGAACACGGAAGGAAGTTCGCAGAAGCAGAAGAAGCCTTTAGTAAATGCTACGTCTCTTTCTCGCAGCTCATCTTTTTGTTTGGAAGCTGCAATAGATTTGGAATTTCCCATTTGGGTTTGGCACTGACTCCCAGTCCAGAGGTGAACATTACCACAGATGTCACTTCTGCACTGTATTTATTGCTTCTTGTAGTAATACCACACCATCTGTTCACATTGTGAGGGGAATATATGTGAACTGAAATGGAATTACTTAGCAGTGTCATTATTAAATATCTGGACTGTGGTTGAAACGGTCTGTTTCTGTTCAGACTTTAAGGTTCGTTTTCAGTGTAAAGAAGTGAGAGGAAGATGAAGACAGAACTGCAGGACACTACAAAACTTAAAGTAGTAAAGGTCAGAGGAATCAGGTTGACAGTTTTTAATGAAAATCCAAATCAGTCAACTCTCCTGCTGTCCACGTTCACGTTTAAATGAATTTTGATTTGAAGTTTAATTAAATATTAACTTTTGGTCTCAGTAGGAACCCTTAATAGTAACAAAAAATAAATTGTTTTGAACTTTGCCACATTTGGTCATATTAATCCCCCAATTTTTGGAGTTTTGAGTTATTTCAATTATATTAAAAAACACAGCACATCACCATAGGATGGGATTTTATGCAGTGGATCAAAACACAGTAATGCACAAAGTCCTTTCAATCAAATCACTGTGTTGAGCAACATATAAAAACATGAGAAATAAAATAAACCTATTATCAAATCAATACAGACAATGTTTAACCAATCAACAGAGATAACAGATAATAAAAATCAAAAGATCATATATTGAACAGTTAAAATGTCATATTTGTATTGTATGAGTGCCAAAAAAGAATTTGAAAGGTCTGAAGCAGTATTTTGTAGAACTTTCCAAATTTTAATGCTGCCACCACTGTGCTTCATAATATTGATAATCTTTTCTGGGTGATGTGCTGTCATTTAATTTGATTTATTTGATTAGAAGAGTGCACATTAATTGACTTTACCACAATTCATAGCAGTGAAAATATGCAGGGATTACGTAACAGTTAAATTTCATTCTTTGTCCTAACAAACGTCAGCTCAAAACACAAAATGTCTCACTGTACAATTCACAATAGGTAAAAACATCATCAACAGAACAAAATCCATCCATCCATCCATTTTCTTTACACAGGGTTGGGAGGGTTGCTGGTGCCTATCTCCAGCTAATGTTCCGGGCGAGAGGCGGGGTCACCCTGGACAGGTCGCCAGTCTGTCGCAGGGCACAGAAGAAAATATTAATAAGAAATATTGACAAGAAATGACTAATCAGCAGCAGACATAATATATTATCTATCAGGAGAAAAACAGACTGGGCACAAATCCATGTTGCACAATTTCTATTTTTTATTGAAGATAAAATGTTGAAAACCACAAATCATTTTCTTTCCACTTGATTTAGGGTCAAACTTGTGTTGGTCTTTTAAATAAAATCCCAAGAAAGCAAACTGATGTTCACTGTTTGGTTCATTTTGTTGCGTCACTCACTGTCTGTCTGTCTGTCACCAATGTACAAAAACATTGTCTTATAACAATAAGGAGCAGGAAGAAGAAAAACCCACCCCATTCTCAATAATTACAAAATAAATCTTTTTGTTTTTATGGCAACTTATATAAAATTAAGTATAACTTACAATGTTAACTCAAAATAAGACTTAATCATTTTTTTTCTTATAAAGTATTTTGAATTGGTTTAAAATATCACTTTTTTTCAAATCCTCATTGGTTTTAAAGTAGTCTGCACAATTTTACTTTTGAAATCGTACTTCCTTTGGTTATTTCTGTCACTTGAGCTTAAGACAAAAAACTTTTGTAAATTAAATGGCAATAATGTATTTCTAGCTTTAAACATAGCTGATAACATTTTTTTGAACTAACCAAATCCCTTAATTTCAAAATATTTGATTGAATTAACAATTTATTTGTTTGTTCTTTAGGACTCTCTTTGTACAAAATTCTTATAGCTTTCTTTTGTCACAAACAAAGGCTTAGTGTTAGTTTTATATGTGTCGCGCCATGCCTCGATACAATAAGTCAGATATGGAACAACAAATGAATAATATAAAGTCTGCAGTGTTGATAATTCTAAAATATGTTTTACTTTGTTTAAAAGTCCCATAAATTTCCATAGTTTTTGTTTTAATGTCAAATCCTAAATAACAGTTTATAACTTCAAAATCATTTGGTCTTTTTGTTGGATAACCCCTTAAACAGAAATCGGATAGGTATTGACATCGCCTGTCTTGATATTAATGAATGTTTACCAATCTTCCAGTGTTGGGATCATCAGTGTAAAGGTTTACCCAAACTGAACATGTAACAAAACAATCTTTTTTGGAAACTTTGATGCTTTTTGTTCATTAGAGTGATGTGTCTGATGAGGACCAAACAGAAACCTTTACTTTTCCTAACTCTTCAGTGTTTCAAGTCTGACGGTGAGTACACAGAAGTCATTGTCTGCGGACCTGTGTGAACTCTGTGTGGCCCCTGGAGGCTCCGCTTCCTGCTAACAGCCATCAGTCAGCTCAGCAAAGTATTTTCCAAAAAAATGTCACTTTTTGGGGTCAAGAGGGATCTGTCATCCATTTCAAGATCTAACCATCAACCTGTATACATTTAGAAAACCCCAATGTATCAATTTCTACAAGTAGTCTTTCATGTGACTGACATGCTGAGGAAACAAACTTTCCAGGAAAAATTACTGTAGAGTGTCTTGGTTTCTTTTTCCCAACCGTTTTCAGGCTTAGTCAGTGTTTGTGCGCAGAAAGGAAGCTGAAAGAGATTAGGGTTTCCCTTTCCGCTCGTCCCTCATATATTTTAAGAGCTTTCTTCTTTCGCCTTATATTCAGCTAAGAAAAGCAGAAGCCTTTGATGGAACCTTTAACGGGTTAAGAAGTTTAAGACAAAATGGAGAACAGGTAAGTCACAATGAGAAAACGAACTGCAATGTTCATAGGAAAACGATCACTTTTGATCTCACGATATGAATAAAGTACACAGATGCAAAATACTGAAGTAGTTTGTAGAAAAATACATTTCAATGATTATATCCTTCAACAATTCCCCAACAAATAAAAATGTTTTCTTATAATATTATATATATATATATATATATATATTTTTTTTTTTTTATTGCTTCTTACGAAGAACAGCTTAGCTTCGGCTCGGCCTGTTAGGAGCTACCGAGAAAAAAATTCCGTAGCAAAAAACCTGAAGCAGACTCTTGTCCCAATGTTTTCATAATTTCCTCTGTTTCTCTTACATTTACAGTCTGAGTTTTATGTTAATATTTTTTAAAATCTCAAAACAACCAAATCATAATTTATCACAGTCTTAAAAACCAACCATTTAGAGTGGCACAGTAATTGGGTGAATTTACAGAGTTTTTAATTATTTATCAAAGCATGTTGTAGTTCAGCCATCAGTTTAGGATTTAAATACATTTTTAGATGTTTGACAAATCATTTTTAATTGTAAATCTGCTGAGTCAACATTTGAACTGATTTGTTTCTATGAAGTCTGACTACAGGCATATTCTCCAACTTTATCGCTGATATGTAAGGTTTTTTTCTAATGCTCGTTACAACAACAATATACATTATTTTTATAATTTATTTTAAGATTTTTGTCTACACAGTAGAACGCCATTATTTAATTGCGATTTAAAAAAGTAAATAAACGGACCAAAACAAGTACATAGAATATAAAATTTAAATGGTTTGCTGCTTATATAAAAGCAGCAAACTTTTATTTATGTTCACTTTTATTATGTTCACTTTTATTTAAGTAGTAATATTGCAATTAATAGTTACATTGGACATTAAAAGGTCAGTAATCAGAGTTGAGTTCTCTAACAGCACTGATAGAAGCTGTTTAGATAAATTGATATGGTTTATTGTCTCTTTCCAAAGGTAATACATTTTTTTATTTATCAAGGTTACAGGAATTATATTTAAACAGGATGCAAATCTTTTGAAGTCAACACTTTCACCATATTTTAAAAAGCAGAATAAATACAGCACATCAAAGGGGCAGTGTTTTGTAAAATTAACTTGTTTAACTTTACATCATGTTAGAACATGATGTAAAGCTAAACAGTGAGAGAAACCTGTCACTGCGGGAGCTCCTCTGGTTGGAGAGAACAGTATGCAAGGGATGTTATTCCCTCATAAAAAACATACCTGGAGTATTGCCTTGATGCTTTTATGCATGTTTAAGAAATCTTTTTATCTCCACAACAACCATTTAGCTGTGCAGAACTCCTGGGTGGACCTAGTCCCGCCTTCAAGGACAAAACTCTGCCTTTGAGCTACAGTTATTAAATTTCCAAGCTTCTGCCTCTCAGAGCAGCCCTCCCCCACTCAGCTCCTTCAGACTAGCCTGCAGCAATTAGTTCCTGGTGGAACTGCTTAGTTAATAGTAGGAGCTACTTCTCATTGTAACGCTGGGAGAAACGTAAATAGAGGAGGCATGCTGAGATAACTTCCTGAAGGCGGAGTTTCAGAAAGAGCAAGAGTTAGACTTAGAGACAGAGGCCCATAATTGAGATAAATGTATAGTTATTGTATTCAGTCAGATGTGTTTGATATTGTGCAGCGGGTGCCCTCTGTCCGCCAATTGTGGTTTCACTCTGCTCCCCCTCTGTGCCTCTCTCAATCAGCCAGTCTATCACAACCATCAGTGTGCTGTGGGCGGGTTTGTTTGTTTGTACCGCACTGTGTGCGTATGTGTGTGTGTGTTTGTGCCTCTTTCATGGACTATCAAAATCATCAGCAATCTCCTGCATCGTTCTTCCCCTGATTGAGCCAAAGTTGGGGCCCCTGTCTGGGATAGCTGTTTGTTTGCGTGTGTGTTTGGCTGTGTTTCCAGAACTCCATGTTCCTCAGATTCACAGATTAGCCAGTACTGTATTGTTGCTCTGTGTTTGTGTTCGGCCAGGCGCCACAACTTCAGGAAGGCTCACTGTAATCAAGGAAAGCTGTGTGAGTGCGTGTGGACAGGTAGTTGGCCTTTTTAGACCTTAGATCACCTTTTATATCCTAATGTAAGATGCATTTCACAAGAAAAGTAACTATAAATATGGGAATTTGTTTTTAAAAAATGACTAGATAAAGGTAAGGTAAAGGTAAAAAACTTTATTAATCCCATAGGGAAATTAAGATTGTCACATTAATTCACATCCACACAACATTAAGAAATTTGTACACAATATACACACATTAAAAACAGTCTAGTAAAGGAACTTAAATACATTAAAAATGCTAATTACTCCGTCTCCCTCCCATACCCCTCCCAGAAATCACAGCATTGTGAAGCCTAATGGCCCATGGGACAAAGGAGTTTTTAAACCTCTCAGTTGAACATCCCAGTGAGAGAAACCTGTCACTGCAGGAGCTCCTCTGGTTGGAGAGAACAGTATGCAGGGGATGGCTTGACTAGTGAGAATATTTAAATTCCTCTGTTTTAACTTTTCTCCTTTTGGTCTGTTTTCAAAGTAATATTAATATTCCCTCGTCTTTCTGCATATTTGAAGCCCTTGCTGTTAATTAAAAACAGCCAGGGTTTGCTTTGAAAGGGTACCATCAACTAGGCGAGATGCTTGCGCCTTCACAGCACTTCAATAAAGATCTTCCAAAAAAAAAAAAGCTCCTTTTAAGAGACAAAGGGTGTAGTCGGACATTCAGGTTTCACAGTGACAAAAACCGAAACAAAATAGAGAAATTTTTTTTTAGCTAGTGTCAAAGTTCAAACATTCCAGGTAAGGCTGGATGTGAAACTCGGGTCCTACCAACATATGCACGCACGCACGCACGGACACACACAAACACCTGCTGTGGTTACAGGACCTGTTTCCCTTGAGCTCCTCTTGCCTTGTTATCACTACAATCACTTTGACCTCAGAGGTAAGAACCTGCAGGACGCGGCTTGATGAATCCTGAAGAGAGAAACAGTTGACTGTTGGCTTGAGTCTGAATTAAATTCAGCCACAATACGTTAAATATGTGCACACAGCACTAAGCATCACAACAAATTATTTTCAGGATACCAAAGAAAGTTTTGGTGCTTAGAAGTTAATCTACAAGAATAGGTGAAATGGTAAACTTTCTTGTCAGATGATGTGTGGACTCTGGTGTAGTCACAGCTACAGTGAATCTTTGGTTCAATCTGTTTTCTTCTCTTAAATAAGAGAGTCTGAGTCTAGAGCCAGTGTGAAATCTGAAAGATAGTCACATTAAAGAACAAAGAGTAATATGGAAAAAAAAATTCCAACATTTTCACATATTTATTATAATAGGTGAAAATTATTTAAAGGATGCATACCAATCCCTTTGGATTTTTTTTTCTTTCTTTTCTTTTGTTTTCTGAAGCTTCTAATGTTCCACAATTAATAGATTCAATATCATTTCTTAATTAATAACATATTATGGATTCATTTGGAATCCATAAGTTGCCCCATATGGATTCATATGGGGTGACTGTGGCTGTGTGGGTAGAATAGTTGTCTTGCGATTGTAAGGTTCGATTCCAGCTTCCTCCTGCCATGTGTTGATGTGCCCTTGGGCAAGGCACTTAACCCCAAACGCCTACCAATCTGTACCAGTGTATAAATGTGTGCGTGTTTGTGAGTGCGAATGGGTAAATGCGACTCTTGTGTAAAGCGCTTTGAGTGGTCAAAATGATTGGATGAAGCGCTATATAAGTTCAGTCCATTTACCACTTGGAAAAACTGTGGAGGTTATTTGTTCTGTTTCTTAAAATGTTAGCATCTGCTGCTGATAAAACTAAAAATCTGAAAAAAAGAGTTTGTTGCATTGTTTTTTCTATTTAGATGGAAATAACCCTGGAGCAAATTTAAAGCAGACAACTTTATTTCAGTGATGAAAGACAGCTGTCTAAACAGAAAATGACATCAGTTATACAAAATAATTTAGCATTGAATAAGTTTGTGTTGAAGCCATAAAATGCTAGAAGTGTTCGCCTGTCTGATCCAGCAGCTTCAATGACTTTAGTCTTTTATCTGTGTCACTTTCCAGCTGATACAAATACAAGCACACAAAGTAATTTTCTTACATTAGCTCATGCAAGTTGATGCCTGGGATAATTGTGAACACCACTCCGGCTCACGTTAGCATGCAGATCCAAACACTGAAGGGGGAACAGTGCCCTTACTGCCAGCAGTGATGCAATCAGATCCACCATGTCCCAGAGCTGCTTCTGCCTCCTCTCTCTATTTTTCTTTCTTTTTTTATTGGAGAGCTTTGGAGTTGCAATAGGAGATCTTCTTTATTTTGGGGCAGGGAAATTGTGCAGCACTGAATATGCCTTAGGCTCTTGCTGTAGCTACGGAGTGACACGATAATCACACGCATGCGAAGTGGGAGAAGTGATTGAAAAAGCTGCATGGCGTCAAAGATAAATGAATGAGGGTGTGAAGATGAAACTGTCACGCCACATTCAGCAGGTTTTCATTTCCTCCTGCCTAAGGCAAGCTTCCACAGAAACACAGCGATCAGCTCGGTTGATCCAATCGGATTTCACCTGACAGCATTTACTGATTGCTCTTATTAGAATGGTCTAAATTATAACGTCTTTAATTGATTGGATATGCAGGGCTATGAAAAATAGTTGATGCACCACAGGTTTCTACTGTTGTTGCTGTTTCCTAACGTCAGATCGGTTTTCTTCAAGACTTTTTCTACATCAAGGACAGACGGAAATTCAGCAGAAAGCACAACAGAATTATTAATCCTACTTCAGACTGTATAGAAAGCTATTGGTTTGGTCCAGAAACACTGAGTGCTATCATAAGTCCTAGACCAGACCATTTCATAAGGCCACAGTGACTGCAGTTTTCCATTCATCTACTTTCTGCACTTGCTTAATCCATGTAGAGGCACGAATTGGTTGGTGCCCGTATTCAACAGACAAAGGTCAAGATTAAGGTTTACCCTAAACTTAGAATACTGAACGTTTTGACTTTTAAAATCAGGTCTGAGAACTGGTGATCAGTCCCCTGAAAGCAACAGTATAAGCAGAACCAAAGACATTTAGATCAATGACAAGACCGTAAGACAAGGCAGGACTGGCTAGAAGCTTATGTTGAGCAGTAGAGTGAGTTGCACAAGGGGATTTGAGGAAACTTTAAATATTAAAGGATGCATACCAAAGAAAGTTTTCTTTGATAATTTTACTTTCAAAGAAATATTGGATCATAATTGGAATGCATAATTCTTATATTTTTATTTTGCTGAAGGTGGAATCCCAGTGATGTGCACAAAAGTTTAGTGTTTGTTTGAATAGCTCTAATGATTCAATATGGTTCAGGCCGCTTCATCTGTATGTCTGTGCTCTTGTTCTGTGTGTTTTGTGCTCCTTTTTTCTCTTAAGCAACATGGTTCTTTTTCTTTTGAAGTTTTGAAGTTCTGAATGGCTCCACGCTGAAGTTTGCGTGTGAGAGCAGGACGATGAAAATAGGGCGGTTGCCCGCATCGCCTGGCTCGGGTTGCTATTCTCACAGGTACTACAAGCGGCGAGGAGATGTGCCTTCGAAGTGAGGCAGAACAAAGATTGTTATCGGCCCTTTTTACATCATTGTTTGGCAGGGAGAGAAGTCAGAGCCACAATTTGTGTGATGTTTTGATTTTAGAGCCTGCTGAGGTTGATAAGTGGAGGTGATGGAACTTGCCTTTTTCTCTTTTCTCTGCCCTGACGTTATTTTGCCACCCCCCTTATTAGGAATCTTTAGAGTGAAGGCTCATTACACACCACTCTTCAAAGGTGACCTCTCTTGAATGTTTTCAGAGTTCTGATTGCGTCCTCTGTGTGTCAGGCTACTGCAGCAGCAACTTGTGGTATGTTGGCCCGCCACATGTTTGCCTTTATGTCTTTATGGATTAGTTTCTGCCCAAAGGGCAGGTCGAAGGGGATGAGTCCATACAAATAGCAGCTATACCGTCACAAGACAGTTGTGAGAGGCTGGTGTTTGTGCACACCGCTCTAATTGGCTACAGCTGAAATGCGGCATTACCAAGCTGCCGCAGTTGCACAAGAGACCAACTGTTGTTGCTGCTACTTATGAATGATTGATATATTTATAGTGCCAACAACACATACCTACAGTGCATTATGCACTATTACAACGCGTTGTCTGCTCAGTTCAGTTCATTTTTATGGCTTCAAATTACAACAGGAACTTTACAGAGCGGCCCAATTCATATTGTAGTACTTGTATGCATCTGCTTATCTCTGCATTAAGTTTGATACTGGCTATCCTGATCTGAGTTTAAGTGCGTTACTGTTCATTTACTTCGTTAATGGAATTCTGCATGCAGCGGTTGTGTGTTCTGGGGGGAATGTTTTTGTTTTTGTTTTGGATGCTCGCTGACTCTGGTGTGGACGTGTAAAGTTTGTCTGCATCGGTATTAGAGCACATAAACTATCCAGTTGTACTCCCGTTTGATTATCTTCATTAAAAGAAGATCAACATTATAACCTCTGGAGTGGTTATTATCTCGCACCTTTACAATCCATCCATGGCCCCCGTTAACAATATGCACAGGCCCGGCGGCATGGGTGGGCATTGCCCACCCACAGAGTTAGCTGTTTCCCCCCCGGACTGGAAGCTGTTTGTTGTTTTGGTAACACTTTATTTGAAGGGGTGTGCATAAGACTGACGTGACAGTGTCATAAACATGACATAACATCTGTCATGAACATAAAGAAGTCTTTATGAATGTTTATGACAGTTGTCATGAAGTGTCATTTGGTAAATAATGACACTTTTAATGCAAAGTTGCTCTAAAAGTTGCATTAAAAGTCCATTGAAAGTGCCAACTGTGCATGATTTTGTAAATTATGATAATTTAATGCAAAGTTGGCATTTTTAATGGACTTTCAATGCAACTTTTAGAGCAACTTTGCATTAAAAGTGTCATTACTTACTGAATTACACTTCATGACAACTGTCATAAACATTCATAAAGACTTCATCGTCATGACAGATGTTATGTCATGTTTATGACAGTGTCATGTCAGTCTTATGCACACCCCTTCAAATAAAGTGTTGTTTTTACCTCAGTGGCCAGCTCTCTGATATTCCTATATTGTTTTGATACAATAGGGCTTCTGCATTTGCCATGTCTGTGTCTTCTGTCACTTTTTTCAGCCATTAAAACTGTTTAATCGTTGTTGACATGTCGTAACCTGTTTTTCCGAGCCGCCTTTAAACGCAACGTAAGCGCCAAGACCATAAACATAATATAAGAGTAGACCACGCACTGGCTGCTCCGACGCAGGAAATACGGCAGCCATCTTGGAGCGGTCGTCCCTCCTACTTTGCTCAACCAAAACAACAGGAGATGTCTCAGCACTGAGGGATATTGTTGTTCGGATCGATGGACTATTGATGTGAGGGCTTGACAGATAACATTTCACAAGTAAGATGGACATATTATTATGTATATATTGTGATTAGAATATTACTTTACTGTAGTGATGAGTAAATGAGGCGTCATGAGGCGTTTCGACTCATAGCAACACTGTATTGATACTGTGTCGATACTGTGTCACTCAATACTGACACCTGCTGGACATTAAAAATTCCTACAGGCAACGTAGTGATTTGATGACCAAGTCTATACAATAAGATTTAAGTCTTTGTATTTTATTGAATATTATATGTTGCATTATGTCATATCTTCAGTTACATTTGAAATATAATTGATATACAGTCAATAAAGAATGTGAACATGTACCATAAAGTGAAAATTTAAGTGAATGTGTTTGGAATGCATTGACTGTTTTTTCCCACATATTTTTATTTAAAAAAAAGTTTTTACAACCTTTTGAAATTAAGCCTGTTATGCTTTTTTGACAAAACTTCTGCTGTAGAAAAAATTAAGTAAACACTACATTTACAGCGAACCCTTGTTTTTCTTAGGGGTTGCGTTCTGAAAATAACCTGTGATGAGTGAAATCCGTGAAGTAGTTACCTTTATTTTTTACAGTTATTACACAGCATAAATAAATACTCTACATTGAAACCAAAGAACAAAATCTGTTTTCAGGTCAGCGGATGTGCGTGTGCATCAATCGGGCCTTATTAATGTGATCCGCAGTCGTGTCATTAAAGCCGTCTCCTCCAAGCTGTTTTGCGAGATTCACAGCTGTATCTACCGCAGAGCGACGGATCTCATCAAACGAGCCTCCGGTCGGGTTTTGCGCTGCCTCTGGCCACAGTTTTTTTTTTTTAGCAGACATTGAAAGTTTCAGTTTCCATCTCCTGAGTGGCCAATCTGTATTAAACACCGTAACGTTATTGGCACTCAGGTAGTGCGGAGACTGTTTTTACCAATCACATGGTCAATTAGGACGAAGAACACTGTGGAAAAAAAACTGCACAAAAAAATTTGCAAAGCAGCGATACCGTGAAAAGTGAACCGCGTTACAGCGAGGGTTCACTGTATATGAAATAATTTATAAAAAGCAACTGAGTAATTTGTAGAATGGCTGCATATCTGAGTTTATCTAGGTGTATCTGGGACTTCATTCTCATGCCTGGCCTCATAATGCCTCAGCATTGAAAAAGTGGATTTATTTAAATAAGACAGTTTAGTTAAAGAAACACTTAACCTGCAGAACATAATATGAAAGTAAATTAAAAGTCAGTTTCAGCTGAATTTGGGTTCAGATAGATTAAGTAGAAACTGAAGAACCGGATGAAACGACAAAAATGAAAACAATTTATTTTCCAATATAAGATCAAAATTGTCCCACACTGCGGAAACCTTTCCTTGAAGCTGCTCCATAGATGACAATGTAAAAAATCAATTATTTGTTTGGCAAATGCTTTTGACAGATTCGCTTCCTTATAAACACAGTTTGGCATCCAGTGTCATTTCGAAACAGTTCCTGTATTGGTCACGTGACTTGCTGAAACCAATACGCTCACCAACACGTGTGTTGGTCTATGGCAGGGGTCCCCAAACTACGGCCCGCGGGCCGGATCCGGCCTGCCTCCACATTTGGTCCGGCCCCCTGAACAATACCTGAGAATATTCAGATTGTTTTTCATTTACCGTATTTTCCGGACTATAAGCCGTTTATATGTGGATTTTTCTTCAACTACCAGGGGGCTCTTTAGCAGGAAGTGAATCATTGGAATCATTGTGTGCCAACACTGAGCCCACAAGCAGCAAAATGAGTAAGAAACAGATCAGGTGTCTTTGGAAAGTTTCTTTGCAAAGGGGAAAAGGCCCAGAGAAGAGACAGCAGAATGGATTTATCCCGGACCGGTAGGCGAGTCCCACATTACAAGGCGCTCTGCGTAACTGGCTGCTAATGAGGCAATGAAGCTTCAAGCTGCTTTGCCACGTAGAGACCAAGCAGGCTGTGGATATAAGCAACACTTCGGGTGTTATTGTCTCTCATTACTCCTAGATGGAACCGTCTCGTTGCAGAGAAACAAGCTCAGGGCTCCCGTTAGTCATCGTGAGTTAAAATTTTCACGAAAGTAAAATGTTCGTTTTTGTGGGGCTTCTGCTTTTTGAAGGGATATATAGACGTTACTATAGCGACCAGAGTCAGAGCGTTTGGGCAGTGGTCGAGAGGAGATGAGTAGAGCATGTGAGTCTTCAGTCTGGTTTAGACTGAAAGATTTAAGAATTGTCGGCCAATTCTCCAAACCTCTGTGACCACATAGCTGATAAAAGTCCAACAGGTTCGATCGGTTCGTGTGTCCAAGGCAGGAGCAACACGAACCGATTCCAGTCACGAACATCCCGATTCCAGAGGATAATCCAGTATACACCAAACATTGCGGGAATTTAGAATAACCAAACACGGATGACAATGTAGAAGCAATAGTGATAGTTTGTGGAGTCATTTTAAGAGATAAAAGATGTAACAAAAAGAAAAGGCGGTGGGTAAAAGACGACGGGAGCAGCCGCTCTATTTGCTGCACTATGATTTGGAGGTGAATATGTTTTTTCATAGTTAACATTTTTATCTGAATAAACATAATAATGATCTTTAGATTTAATAATAAACATTTCCACATATCATCTCCGATATCCACCGGACTCTCTCAGTTGCCCGATATGTCAGCTGTTTGGGATTCCCCTCTGTTCTGACGTCACCGCGCTTTTTGATTGGCTACCTGTCACATTCAACAGGTTGTAACTTGTATTCTTGTTCCAAGTCAGGGAAAAACCCCACAGGGTGCGATAAAAGGCCCAAGACAACCCAAATTGGGCATATTAATTAGTATTTAGTGGGAACACCAACATGCAGAAGCCTTATCTGACTGTTCATCCCTCCTCCTCCTCTCCCCCTTTTACTGTTACAGTTACCGTTCGGAAATTACAATCAGTTCAGTTAAATCTAATCTTGGCAACTTTTTTCTTTTTCAAGCCTAATAAATGTGATATTCAATTGACCTGTTATGACTCAAATTTTGGGTGTCCGCCCCCCTCTGCTGCTGCTGCATCGTTGTGGAAAACCGGCACAGATATCTGAGGCTTAGATGTATGTTTACTGATTTAAAAACAAAAAAACAACTTTGGGGTTGTGGCTTATAGTCCAGTGCGGCTCATAGTTCGGAAAATACCGACTACAATCCTTGGATTTATTCTGTGAAGAACCCAAAGAGGGTTATTTGATTGTGCTTTCTGGAAAACAATATATATTTACTTTTAGGCACTCCTGCAATTGTCACACTTTTTCTCTTACAAACTGACTCCGGCCCCCCACCAGAGAAGGAAAACGTTATGTGGCCCTCACAGGAAAAAGTTTGGGGACCACTGGTCTATGGGCTTGATGCATGCGCCGGCGCGTCGGTGTTGCTGGACCCATCTCTACTTTACTGAATTTACGTCCACCAACGTAATACCGGCTACCTTTAGCTACAGTGCTTGGTGTAATACTGGGTTCAGCCCCGCTACGAAGACTAACTGAGATTCCGTAAATCTAAAAAAGTATTCTCCAACATTGACTTAGATTATCTGACACAAGAGCCTACATTAGAAATGAAACAATGTAACATATATTATAAAACTTCTATTACTTGTTATAACATTGACCAGCAAAGTTTACACAGTTGGTAAAGACTATTATTTATATTCAATTCTTTCACTCTGTCAAAAGTAAGATACCTCCCAAATCTTCCATTTTTGTTTTGAAGGTTTCCTAAAGACACGATGTTAGGAATAAGTGGGAAATATCTTTAAAGAGAGACGGATTCACTGCAGCACGGATGAATCTCGCATTGGATTTTGAACTCAATCTCAGCTGCTGAATGACTGAAACTAGAACTCGTCTGCTGGAAAACAGTCGATACATAATGTATATTAGGCGATACTAATATATATTATTCAGTATTACTCATTATTTGTATCATTATTAATCATTGTTTATTTGTGTTTGTATATTTACATAAATATGTATTGATATTACTAAATAATGTATTAAATAATGAACGGCTGTGTGGTTTGTAAAATGCTCATCATACATCAGTATCAGAATATTCTATTCCTATTCTACTGTTTTCCCCACTAAGCATATTTAAATACACTGAACTATGTATCAATACAATTAAAAAATACAAAAAAAATACAATTGTTTATAAATGTAGCTTTGATGGCTGTTTGTATAAGGTTTCCAGTAACAAAAAAGCATGTAATAATCAATTAAATGCGCTGATGTCATTGTGCCTGTCAAACATATAACGCTGAGTGAAGCGTTCGACCGCTCTAAGATGACCGCCCTAAATCTCGTCAGTGACAATAGGTGAGAGCGGTCCATGAGGCATCTATTCTTATATTATGTCTATGGCCAAGACGCTCACGCTGGATTTACACCTGTGCAATCCCAGAACCAGAACACAGAGAAGCAGAATTCGGTTTCTATGCGCCATAAATATGGAAGAAACTTTCAGAAAACTACTGTTAGGACGCTGAAACACTGATTTCCTTTAAGGTGAGGATGAAAACTCACCTGTTTATATCCGCAGCAAGGAAAATAAATTGGCTGCAAACACCAGAAATGGCGTCAGATGGCATGCAGCTGGTTTTTCAGCTTTTTCAAGCTGCATTTCTTTCTCAAATTTCTTAGATATGCTCTACAAAACGTCTGTGACTATGCAGATATTTCTTGAATAATTTGAAGTTATGCTCCACAGAAACATTCTCAAATACTAAACCATGAATCGGTGAAGGTCCCCGTTTCTGTTAAAAAACCTTTTTAAACCTTTCAAACTCATCCATTAAACCATTTGAATGCATGGATTTATTGGTGGGTGATTTTATTTTTTTTATTATTTTAAATAATGGATAAGGTCAATGACTTTTTGTCAATGAACAAATACAAGAACAGTCAATGGTTTTGATAAGTGTTATAGGTCTATATATAACAGATTCCATGACGTGCAGGTAATGTTGAGTGAAAAAGTATTTTTTTTTCTCTTCAGTCATACATTCCGTAGGACCTTTGGGATTACAAATAATGACAGAATTCAATCTGAGAGGATTATCTGATTTCATTGTGGTGCCGCAAATTTCATGCATGGTTCACAGTTTGTACTTTTAATGTTTTTTTAGAAACCCCATATATTGTGAATATTAGGTATTATATATTATTATATTATTGTTCACTAAAATGTACTTTTCAATTTTACGTACACCTCCAACCACATAAATTTTTACTGTTAAAAGATTTTCCAGCTGGTAAAATCAAAGTACTTTTGATTTTTTTTTTTACAAAAAAGTAAAAAGAAATTAAAAAAAAGGTCCAGCCTTCACAAATGAAAAACATGCAGAAAACGCACCATTCAGGAAAAACGAAAAAGGGTTCAAACAGGAAAACGTGAGGAAGGATTCTGTTTTTCACTGTCTTTGGTCAGGATCATTGCATCTCAGTGACCGGTGCCAACACAGTTAGTTCCCATCAAATGTGGAAGGAAATAGATTCATAATTGTTGTGTTGACCTTGTTTGAAGCATCGAGGTGAGTCACAGTCGTCTGATCAGGATGAAATTTGACACAAGATTTGTCTTAAAAGTGAGCAAGCATTTTCAGCGTGCCCTCCACTCAACATGCTACTTTTTCTTTCCACTTTTCGACATAATTTCTTGATCATATCCACTGGACCCGACTGTCCTGGACTGCACCTGCACTTGTTTAATAGAGGGTATATTGCGAAAATAACTTGCTGGATATTGAAAGTTCCGGTTGTTATGGATACATGGGTAAGTATATAATCTCATAGGACATTTAAAGAACTACTTACAATTAAAATAAGGAAGATTTATTTAGGCAGACGCTCGAAACTCCGGAGTAAAAGGGTTAATTCTCAACGTGACACTATACAGCAGGGGTCCCCAAACTTTTTCCTGTGAGGGCCACATAACGTTTCCCTTCTCTGGTGGGGGGCCAGAGTCAGTTTGTAACAGAAAAAGTGTGACGATTGCAGGAGTTCGTAAATGTAAAAATTTATTGTTTTTCAGAAAGCACAATCAAATAACCCTCTCTGGGTTCTTCACAGAAAAAATCCAGGAAGGATCATAGTCTGTATTTTCCTAACTATGAGCCACACCGGACTATAAGCCACAACCCCAAAGTTTTTTTTTTTTTGTTTTTTTTTAACCAGTAAACATACACATATAAGCCGCAGATATCTCCAGGTTTTCCACAACGATGCAGCAGCGCAGAGGGGGGTGGACATCCAAAATCTGAGTAATAACAGGTCAATTGAATATCACATTTATTACGGTTGAAAAAGAAAAAGTTGCCAAGTTTAGATTTAACTGAACTGATTACGGTAGTTTCCGTATGGTAACTGTAACAGTAAAAGTGCTGATCCTTCGTGTTGCCACTAGCATGTGCTAAATGAAAATGGGCGCCTTTTTCTTTAGATTTCAACAGCAGCTTGCATCCATTATTGTTGCACTACTGCCATCTACTGGATCCTAATATCTATACCTCAAATTCTCATAATGATCCCAGCATTATTTAAAAAGCTGTTAAATAGCATTTTCCTTCAATGCTATTTAACTGATCAACAACATTCTCAAATTTCAATTCCCTATTAAAACCTAATTCCGTTTTAATGGGCGCTTTCTTTTATTTTCAATGATTCACTTTGTAATGGTCTCGCTATGGTGTCTTGTACCAAAACTAATCAGCCTAACTCCTTTCACACAAGTCTGGATTAATTAGTTCTTCCTTTATTTCCATGTAGAATGGAGTGAAACTGTCAAAACAAACGACTCAGGATGAGCTCAGAGCAGCTTACAGAAGTGTTTTATATTCAGATACATAGTACAACTGATACAACAGCTACCTCAGAATGCTATGAGCTGCAATGCTACGTAGCGACCTGAGAAATCTTAGCAGCCTGCTAGTTAGCAATGACGTAGCACATAATCAAATCGCCCGCAGGTATTTCCAAAACTAATTCAATAAACACGTTACTTCTTTTATCATATGTTAACATAAAGGCTCGTTTTGAAGTATAAGCTGCTACTTACAGGCATTGCTTCGAAGAACTTGACCTGGAATGCGGCGTTCATAACAGACACGTGTGTTCATCTGCTCTATCGCTGGCAAACAACCGTACATAACATAAGAGTCGAACAGTTCCCCAAAAGTCCAACAGATGGTAGCAATGCGTCATGCAAAACAAAACACCCACAGTTTACAGGACACACTTCCTGCTCAAGAGCCCCCTGGTGGTTGAAAAAAAATCCACATATAAACCGAAAAATACAATATATGAAAAACAAATCAGAATGCTCTCTGGTATTGTTCAGGGGGCCGGACCAAATGTGGAGGCGGGCCGGATCCGGCCCGCGGGCCGTAGTTTGGGGACCCCTGCTATACAGGAAAACATTACCAGTGAAACGGTATTAACTAGTCTTAAAAACAACAAATCAAAACATGCAATTAAAATGAATATCAATTATTTGTCCTTCTGTTTAATCCAAATTAAGTCAGTGGCTTCATAAGGCCCCCCATGGCTTCAGGGGCTATTGAGATTATCAATGCTGCTAAATTTGATTTAATGGTTTCAGCATACATAGATTAAAATATTTTAAACTGTAACATTTAAATGTAATGTTTTAAGAGCTGGTAAGTTTACTTTGTAAAAGTTGAAAGAACAATATTCATTGATTGTTTTGTTACCATAGCTACAATCTGATGCTGTGAGTTATCTTTGAGTTTGAGTTGTTTTTTCACAAATGCAAATTAGTAAACTTACTTAACACCGAAGCTGTTAGAGGTGCTGATATTTTTAGCATCAAGAGGGGCCCCTAAGTCAAATTCTGCTCCAGGCCTCATACAGCCTTGGACCCGCCCTGCATGACAGTTAAATCGACTGCTCTGCGCGCCGAGATGCGCAACAAATAGCCATTTAATTATTGCCGCTAATGTGGATTTAGTAGCTCTTCCATTTAGTGTCTGTTGAGCTTTTAAAAAGCTCACAGTAACTGTTTTGGTTGCTCGAGTTTATGGGAAAAAGTTTTTCTGATCTAGGTGCGGCGCCGCGCTTTAACTCTGGCTGACTAAGTGGGCAAAGCATTTAGACTTAGTTTGTCATTGCACAAAGAAACGTAAGTAAGATTGGCAATGAAACCGATATTATCATATTTGATATGATTTGGTGCATAGTGTAACCGGAAAAATAATACTAAAAAGACTAATATAATATAAAACCAGCGTGATGCGTGACTACCAGGACAGCGTGAAAGCTCCTCACCGGGCTGAATCTGCATGATGAGGTTAGCGCTGGTTCGTTAACTACTAACGCTCCGGCCAACCACGAACACTTGCATAAAATAAGCATCTCAACAAGATGGGGAGCGTGCTGAGATGTACACCCCGCACATAATTCTTTGTTCACAAAGATAAATCATCCTCATCAGTGGCGCAACTACACATTATTCAGGTGGATGCGAAAACATAGATCGGCGCCCCCCGCCTCCCCGAGGGAAGGAATGTCAGGGTGAAGGAGTGACGCCCACCCCCCGAGGCGACGATACGTGAAGGGTTTAACTCGCTACATTTACCTCGTTATGTGCGTGAGGTGAAGGAGCGTAAGGCGCGCAGAAGTGTATGGGAAAACATCATCGGCGCGCTGCCCCCTCCAGACGGGGTTTTGGCGCCCCCTCTGGTGCTGCGCCCCTATGCGTTGCATACCCTGCATACCCACTTTTTGCGCCACTGATCCTCATCGTTCCTCAGCACGCACCTCTGAAAGCGCCACTATATTCCTACGGTTCACATTGAACTGCGCAACCAGAGCTAACGCGGTGGGGCTCTTACCTTGATTTGGAGTTCACCAAAGAAAAATAATTTCACACAAGTGGCGGGCGCCAGGCTTATAATACACTTTGGGAAACCCTGCTGAAATGTTTGAAACCTCTGAAGTACATCTTTTTGGGACCAACATGGAGTCATCTCACATGGGATGTTATATACCTACTGATGGGAAACTTCTACATATTACGGCACTAATTTGCATAAAAAAATGCTATTTTTTTCTTTTTTTTTGGATAGAGGATTTGCATGAAAAAAAAAGCTTTTTTTCTTTATTTTGGATAGAGGACCTTTGCTGGAGCACAAAGGAGTCTTTATGCTCCTAAATACGGCCCTGCTTTTATCGCACAAATTGATCTCCTGTCTCTTTCAATCTAAGCACATGAGAATCTGTATGCTTTGTTGCTTTAAATTGGCAATATGCTAATAATAATTAATAATAACTAATAACTAATAATTTATTTTTTTCCACATTCCATTTTATTTTTTTCCCAATAAATTTTAATTATTCCATTTTTATTTTTCTGAATTCCATTTTTTTCCCAATTTTAACCACATTTATTAACACAAAAAGTATGTATTGTGTATATGGGGGAAAAAAAGAACAAATCAATAGCTAGAGGTCAACATTTCCTGTTACTATTTCACAAATGAATTTGGTTTCAAACTAATGTGGTTCAACAGAACATTGGTTTCACAAAAAGTGTTTCCACCTAATTTTTTTAAAGAACTCAAACATTATGAACAAAACTAAAAATCTTGTTTCTAACATAAATTTAAATTTCCCTTATAAAAATGCTTTAGAGTTTAACTGAACACCATGAAAACCTGCAGACTTCCACAAGGACCTTGGCTCATTTTTATTCTCCCATCTGAACCCACCGATATCACATCCTGTAAAACTGTGTTGTATAGTGGATTCCATTTTGTTCATTAAATGCAGAAATCATAGGGCCCTAAATAATGTTGCGTGTCAGCACTAATGGATGGAAATATGATATAAAGCTGCAAAAGAGAGGCAGTAACATCATAGCAAAATGAGAAAAAAACAAACAGAAGTTAAAACTTTACCTGAGTGCACAGCCTTCGGCGTCACCTTTGATCTCTGCTTTGTGTTTGTGAGGATGGACGCGAACGGGTTCAGCGGGTGCATCAGGAGCCTTTGCGGCCTGGTGGGCCTCTATTGTTTCACATCCTGAAAATAGACTGCTGGGACACAGGAGGGCAACAATGGCTCCAGACAATCAAGGAGGGGAGAACCACACACACCAGAGCTTTGCTGAAATTAGCCCTTTGGGCTGACCTGATCTGGTGGCTGCCGCATCAGTAATGAGGGTTCAGGCGATCGTCAGTCAAGGGTTAATGAGTTTAAGTCTCAGAGACTGGCAGACGGTGGGACATACGCTGCATCAGATAAGATAATGGCGCTTTTGTGCTCTGCTAATTGTACGCTATCTGCTTTTTAATCTGTGTTTGGATGGTTGGCTATGCATTTTTGTGAAAGCTTTAGGTCACAACCAGAAAGGTAATATTGCCTTTTTAGCATCTGAGGCAAAATTGAGAGAGATTACTTTTAAAATTGGTTTCTTCCTTTAGCATAAGGAATGCTTTATTTGTTGCATAAGGAGTTTTTTTATATATACAGAATTTATTTATTTTTATACTTTTCTTTTGTCCCTAAATTGGAAAACTGTGCATTGTTCCAGCTAGATATGCACTAAGATAATAATATTTGTATCGCTTTCAACATCAAGAAGAATTCTAGATCAGGCAATCTAGGGACAATGTGCCTGTTTCATATGAATGAATGAATGAATGAATATATTTTACTAATCTTAGAGGGAAATAAGGGTAGATCTATTGTGTCTAACTCTGCTTTATGCTCTGAGCAACCTTATTCTTCATTAGTTATTTTTGATTATATTTAGATTTCCTAATTGCACTTCCTGAACCATTTGAAAGAAAATGTGTTGCAGTTTAGTTTTCTATGTTTGAATAGCTTGTGAAGCTGTTGTTGTATTTAAGTGTGCTGTGCTGGTGCAGAGTTATAAAATAAATGTGTAATTCAGTAGATTTGTCTGTATTTAAAAAACAAATCTTTAACTCTACTCAGTCAGTTCAGGACTGTTTTTCTGTATCGGATCAGTGTTGGCTGATATTAAACTTCTGATTCCAGAATCAGTATCAGAATTATTGATTATTTATTATTTGGTTGATATACTTTTGCTTTATTGACCCTGACTGATAAGTCATTAAGCAACAAATCAGATATTTTCCGGATCAGTAAATGCGGCATACTCTCTCGGGATTCATGAGAACAACACTCTTCGGTGTGAAAGAGAAACAAAATAATAACATTATTATTATTTAATACATTAAAGCTGCAAGCAGCCTCCAACGACCCTTGCAGCTCAGCTCCGCTCAGGCCTACTGGCCAACGCGGGGGTCCAAGCACCGCTGCCCGCCAGCCACCGCTGACGCTCTTGCGCAGCTCCCGCTCACGTCCCCCTGGCGATACTCATCGACACGTTCGGCAGTGCTCCCAGACGACGCTCAACAAATCTGGTGCAGATCAGCCGATTTAGCAAGGAGATAGAGCTGTTGGATCAACCTAGAGGGCGCAGTGGAGTCAAATGACAATTCAATAGTGTTGGACTCTTTAGCGTTGAATAAAGGTCATACATATCCAGTTTGGTGCCAATCGGATGTTCCACATGTGATGTAGAGACAATCGTTTGCATATGGTGAGGGACTGCAAGTTACCATTTGGCCATGCCCACACGGTTCAGCCTGCATTGACAGAGTTCATCATCATGTCATTTTATGTCAGTTGGCACAAGATTAAACCCATATGAATCATACAGTAAAAGTAAGATGTACATTTGAAAAAAAGGTGACTTTCTGTCAGAAGTGAGTGGGCGGGGCTAAGGTGATGTCATCAATTGACCACCTAAATGTGATGAGGGCTGGTCTGCAGTGAGACAGGAAGTCTGCAGCTGTGACCTTGTATATGGAAGTTATTGCACCTTGATGTTTTGTGGCGAATAGTGAAATTTTGACATTTAGCTATGCCCACCTGCTTTGATGTACAAAAAAATCCTCTGATAACTTTTGACATTCAATGTCTCAAGACTGTGCTGAGTGAATTTGAAGTCTGTATGTCAAAAGCTGTAGGAGGAGTTTGATCAGATGTGACGTCTAAAAAAGAGGACATGGCGGCTTTGATCCAAAATGGCTGACATCCTATGGGGCTCCAAGAGACTTTTTTGTACCTCCTAACAAAATACACAAGTGTACCAACTTTCATAATTCTGGGTTAAAGCATGGCTTGGGGCTGATTTAAAAAAAAAAATTCTAGGGGGCGCTGTTGAGAAATTAGGCCATGCCCATCGACGACTATGGATTCCTGTTCGGGGATGGATAAGAATGCATCCTAGTGAGTTTGGTGCAGCTCGGTTCGAAAATATAGAATTTAGAGCCAACCGTATGGCAATGGCGTTACAGGTCACTTCGCCACGCCCTCCATTGAAAACACTTGGCACTTTAAAGCAAGTGAGACCAACTTGATATCTGTCATCCAACACAGACTCATCTTGATTATTTGGAGAGAGCCAGAGATGGAGCTTTCCAAGGGAAAAAAAAAAAAGTTTCTGTTTTGAGGGGGCAAGGCCTAGATGACATCAGAGTATGACAATATAGGATCGAACGGGATCCAACCAGAATCACTCATGTCAAGTTTGGTGCAGCTCTGCTCAAAACTGTGGAATCTAGAGTCAAACGTATGGAAACGGCGTTACAGGTCACTTCGCCACGCCACCACGCCCGCCTACTCCAGCGAAAACAAATGGGGTTGGAATCCACATTACACCAACATGTCTTCTGTCTGTGACACAGTTCCATGTTGATTAGCTCAAAGGGGTCAGAGAGCGACCGTTCAAAGTAAAACATGGCACTTCTTTCTGTTCTCAGAGGGCGTGGTCTAAGTGATGTCATCATTTGACCATTGGGTTATTGTAGGTCACGCGATGATCAATCACTGAAAGTTTGGTACCTCTGTGAGTTTTTGTGTAGGAGTTATAACAGTTTTGTGTTTCATGGCGAATAGGTAAAGTTTGACCCCAGAAAACCCCCCTTTAGCATCCACGAAACTGCAAACCTGTGATAACTTTTAATCGGCCATGCCTTATGAATGATCTGACCAAGTTTGAAGCCGATCGATCGAAATCCCTAGGAGGAGTTTGATCAAATGCAAAGACTATAAACGGCCAAAATGGGATCAAAATCGGAACTTCAATCCAAAATGGCCGACTTCCTGTCATACTTGCACTATGACATTAATTATAAATTCTGAGCGCCTTGAGGCGCTCTACAGGTGTGCCAAATGTCATGTCTCTACGATAAAGAAAGATATTAGGAAAAGGTCTTTTGAAAGTTGCTAGGTGGCGCCGTTGAGCCGTTTCTTTTGTGATTTTTGCAACGACCTTAAAATACGTGAATTTTACACGGGCTCTATGTGTATGCCAAGTTTGGTGAGTTTTTGAATATGATAAAGCCTCCAAAAAGGCGCGTAAAGACGGTGGAATATTATTAATAATAATAGACAGCACAATTTCAATAGACCTTCGCAGCGCTTAGCTGCTCAGGCCTAGTTATATTTGCAGATGAGACTAGTATCTTCTGTAACAGAGAAAATATCCAACTGTCAGAGGTGGTCACTACAGAAATGAAAAAACAAAACTGGTTCAAAAACAATAAGTTATTACACTTAAATAAAACTAAATACATGATATTAGCAACAAGCAAGAAAATAATGCAATCAAAATAACTATTGACAGAGTTGATTTAGAACAAGTATATGAGATCAGATTTCTGGTTGTCATATTGAATCATAAATTTAACTGGAAACCAGATCTAGTAAAATCAAAACCAGCCTAAAGTGTTGCTGTTTTGAAGGGAATAAGATGTTCTGAACAACAAATCTCTCTTTATTTTGCATAATACTCTGACACCACATCTCACATTGTGTGGCTATTTGGCGCAATACATGCAAAACTAATTTACAGCTGCTGTCATAGTACAAAAAAAATCAACTTCAATATTATATAAAGTGGGATATTGGGAAGATACAAACTGGTTATTTTCTAAATCAAATATACTCAAATTCTGGGACCTAGTAAAATTCAAAACTGTACAATGTATGTTTAAAGTAATAAACCATCCTCTTTCAAACAATATTCAAAAAATGTTTTGTGACAGAGAGGGGGGTTAGAATTTAAGAGGAGAAGGAAATTTAAAAAACAATGTATTAGAACAACTAAACAGAGTTTTTGTTCATCAGTGTGTGGAATAGATTTATGAAATGGATTAAATGATGAGTTAAAAAAAGTACGAATATAAACCAGTTTAAAAACGGCTTAAAAAGGAGTTTATTTTGAAATATGCTTAGGATTGGTGTTTCAAAAATCAAAAATGCTATTGATATTAAAAATATAATTGTACATTTATGGGTGAGAATGTTGTAGTTTATGAGTATGAGACAGGAAATCAGAAACCACCTTAAGTTCCTGAACTTCACATTTTAACGGATAAAAGGTCAATGCGACTTGGATGTAACGAGTAACGCGACACCTTTGTAGAAATGTAGTGAAGTAGAAAGTACAGATACTTACTGTAAAATGTAGTGGAGTAAAAGTAGAAAGTACCCATTAT
Organism: Poecilia reticulata; assembly: GCF_904066995.2. Classification (NCBI taxonomy): domain Eukaryota; kingdom Metazoa; phylum Chordata; class Actinopteri; order Cyprinodontiformes; family Poeciliidae; genus Poecilia; species Poecilia reticulata. The sequence continues at coordinate 175,271 of NC_088844.1, read as the reverse complement.
TAAATCTACTTAAGTAAAGTACAAATACACGAAAACTCTACTTAAGTACAGTAATGAAGTACTTGTACTTCGTTACTTCCCACCACTGGTTTGCCAACCGTGAACATATACATAAACTGCTTATAAGCATCTCAACAAGCTGGGGAGCATGCTGAGATGTAAACACCGCATATAATTCTTTATTCACAAAGATAAATCATTCTCATCGTTCCTCAGCACGCACCTCTGACAGCGCCACTACACAGCAAATTCAAAAGTGTTAAATGTTTTGGTGTTGGTAGACTTCATGCAAAAGCAGAGTTAATTTTACTCTAATAGAGTCACATTCTGTTTATGTAACTTTGGGGTGTATATTATTAGTAGTTAAAATCCAGTGTTAAAACAAAGTGTAGTATATTTAAAGAATGCCATATGAATAAATGGATCAATTGGGCTGGTTTCCCAGAAGACTAGCATTCGACTCATGAAGGAGACACGGAGTCTGAAGATTTGCAGTGTGCCAGTGTGTTATATTGACGGTGAAAGACAACAACACATATAAATCCAACAAGAAAAACAGACATTTAAAAGGCCATACAAAAACAAAACATGCGCAATACTAGGGAAGAAAATAAACAAACAAAACCAAAGTAAATTAATCCCCACAGTTGACCAAGCCCACACCCTTCAGTCCGTTGACCCCAAGCTGGGGTAATCAAATCCCAAGACAGGCTGACTCTGGGTAAGGTGCTTGACTTGATGTGGTTTAGGTCCCAGGTGGGAAATCCGAAATCAAGATGAGACAGAAAAAGTTCTCAGGCTACAAGGAGCCTCCTACCATCCTGGCAGGAGAGCGGAAGTCTTCACACACGTAGTGCAATCTTTTTTCTTATGGCTCTAGGCCTGGACATTTAGCTCGCCATCTTCTGGCCTGTACAAATAAACAGGACCAATAAACTTTGAAATCCACTTCAATCATTCTGATGTGTACACAAATCTATATTCAATAAATATCAAGTTCATTATCAATCCAATCAATATCCTATTTAGAGACATTAAAACTTCATTATTCAACCCAGTGTGGGTTCACTCAACCCCACACAACCAAGCATATTGCTAACCGCTACGTCAAACACTCACCAGATCCGCCGGTTGCTCTACATACAACTGACATCTCTCCTGGCTGGTCTGGTGGTAATCGGCTCCTATGGCGCCATTATAGTTAGACGATTTTTATATAGAATAAAATAAGGTGAAGAATATAAAGAATAACGCTCAACAAACCTGTAGCTCAGCTCTGCTCTGCTCTGCTCAGCTCTGCTCTGCTCCCCCCAATGCATCTAGTGTTCAAACTTCCTGCTCAAATTAATATAGCCAGCCAATAGGCTGCAATACAACATGTGACCTTAGAAACTGGGCAGTGATTGGTTGCTTCATAGTCTCGTGAGAGCGACACTATTATCAGGATTATCACGTGATTTAATGACGAGTTTGAGAAACCGGTGAAAGCTAGAAATTTACACCCGGGCTACAAAAGTGTATCCATATCAAATCTAGAGGTGTTAAGATCGAATCAATAACTCTTTACTTCTTAACTCTGAACTCCACCAGCGGCTCTAACACTGAAGGAGTTAATTCACTGACTCCGCCCCAGAATCACAGATTCCCACCGAAGCGAAGCGACAGCAGCAAAGTCATTTCAGGACTATTTACTTTCCATCTGTTTGAGGTGTTTACCACGCTTGGTAAGTCATTTTTTCTAAGATGGTTTATAACTATTATTTTGAGTTGAGCTCAACCTGTATGATAGACGTCACGTTCGCCACACGGCTCGGTGTTAGCATATTTAGCTTAGCATGCCGAATGCTAGCGGAGTATAAGTGTTGGAAAAAATTGAGCCGGTGAACATTTAATCAAATTATTGGCTAACTTAAAGAGATCCGTAATAATCTGGAGTATGTTTTTTCATGATGTTGAACGTTTACAAGCAAATTGGTCAGATTTATCAACCTTTCTGATCCATTTTTTTCCTTTGAAAAAATGTAAAAGCCTTTTTCACATTGAGAGTATTAATCCCACTGTTGAGTCTTCTTATATACTATACGTTTTGCAGCATGTTTTAATCCTTTTATTGCCTTTTTGTATATATTAGAACCAGTCTGGTTGAGGATGAATCGCCAGTCGTCAGCCTAACCTTCCCCTCCCGATCCCTCTATGGATTCTTCGAAGATTCAAGCTCTAAAAATGATTCTGTAAGTGTTAATATCTCTGAAACCCTACATTTCTGTAATTGAGGCTTGTTGTAGTAAAAATGTATTCCTTCGCTCCATTCCTTATTGTTATGTTTTTTGTTTGTTATGATCCAGAGACCGACACTTGCTGTCCTACTCAGAGACTGAAGACTGTCCGATGCAGTAGAGTAGCATGTTGGTGTCTCCGGCCAAACTTCACGAACAGCCCAACAACCTGAAGACAGTCTGTTAGTGAGAGGACATCTCTCTGGTGGAGTGCAGAGAGGAACTGACTCTTATCAACAGAAACTGGATAAGAAATGATGGATCTGATTATTAGGTTGGTCTATTATGTACTGTACATATCTGGCAATTTACGTGTTAAAAGAAAATGTACTCTATCATATTACATGAACTGCATTGCATTGATACAGGCTTTACTTTATCCACCTTGTACTTTGAACAATTTCATGCATATGGTATTGAAGAAAAATGTATTGAGCATACTGCATTTTGTATTGCACAGCTGATATGCCAGACCATTTGATAACCAATATTTGAATGAAAGTGACATGTGAAACATGCACATTATTCCACGTTGTAATGTTTTGTAGGCGTGTAGTGATACAATAATTTCACGATACGATACAATATTCTGGTCACGATACGTTATGTATCCCGATATTTGTTGAGTGATACAATTTGATACGATTCAGTGCATTTTTACGATTTTCTGAAAGATTTTTAAAAGACAGAGTGATTTTAATGACATTTTGTGTTACATAGACTTGAATTTAGTTAACTGAAAACTGATTAAAAGCACCAACTACACAATACCTGACTGTGATTGGACAGTCTAGCAGTCTGCAGCTGGACAAAATGAATCAAAGATGCAGTGAGAGAATTAGTTTCTGTCATTTAATTCATGTGGATTTGACATAAAACTCAAAAGTTTAAATGGTAATCCAAGAGCAGAGTGGGGAGATTATCAGCCTCTGTAGACTCTCAATATGCAAATGATTGCACTTGTGTTTTTTCTTTTGGACACTGTGGCTAACTGTGGCTACATTTTGGAGTAAAATGCAGCCACAAATGCAGTCTTTTGGACTATGGGGAAAAAGGCTTTTCTACCTTGGCTCCCGGAGTTAGCCGTGGCTGTAAGCTGCTTTCTTCTAACTGTTAAAGTAGTGGCTCCGCCTCACCCCGTAGTGATCGACTCCCGGCAGCTACGCAGCGCCGCTATTCCCCTGCTTGGATCTCTGAGTAGCTGCCTCTCAGACTGCCAGGATCTCATAGTACTCTAAGTCTCTTATACTCTTTGTCTGTTGCTAATAAGAATGATCGATCAGCCATTGTTATCATGGAAATCCTCACTGCGCCGCGGATTCCGGCTGGGGGTTTTTCCTCTTCGTCTTCCTGCTCAAAACCCAGCGCCGCTGCGCGCCCGCTTCGGATGTTATCAACCCATGTTCATTCTTCAGGTAATCCTTTATATACCGAACAGAAACCGCTAAGCTAAAAACTAATTACGAAGTGAATTCTACCAGTCGAAATTTGCATTAATTTCGCGATCTCGCTGCTTTTTCAGCTGCTCCGTTCGGGCCGCTACTCTTTTCCGCTTCTCCGTTCGGCTTCTCTTTCACGGTTACTTGCGCAACTTTACTTCGTTTCTCAGCAACAAAATACAGCCCATCGTTATTTATTGAAGATTTTACATTTCCAAAAACACAGGAATCTAATGTTTCGTTTCGTTTTGTACGTTTGGAAGCTAATTCCCTCTCACAAAATCGGTAAAGCCGGGGAATGGCGGCGCTTTTGACATTTCTCTGACATTCGGAAAAATATGGTTTACTAATTTTAGCATAACTCCGGTTATACTTGGGTCTATTAACACAATTTGAAAACTGGTGTGTAGTTTATAATGTGCACTTTAAGCTCAAGTTGAAAGTGAGACTAAGGGAGGCAGAGTCTTGCTGCTACGCCATAACAAACTAGATGTTGAAAAGAGCTATAAGGCTATGGACCCTAACGGATCGATATTCGCGGATGAAAACTCGATGTATATCGCCGAATCGATTTATTTATACAGCCCTAGTAATTATGGTGCACGTTTTGAAATAAATGCGAGAAAATTATTGCCTCTTTATTAAATGTTTATTTTCCAAAGAATTTTTAAATGTTCAAACAATGAAATACCTATTTAATATTACAAATATAATTACAAATAACTCTTATGAAGTTAAAAAATACTCTGTGAGAGTTAATATTAAGATCTAACACTGCATTAATGTTAGTAAGTGTTAAGTTATTAACTCCAGCAGATTTGATATCTGACACTTTATAAGAGTTAAGGTACCAACTCTCCAAAAAGAGTTAAATTAACACTTTCTGGTGTGGACCCATATAGACACTTTAAAAGTGTTGAAATCAAATCTGACAGTGTTAATTTGGGCCTGCTGGATTTGCTGTGTACAAGTTCCTGCGGTTCACATTGAACTGCGCAACCAGAGCTAATGCGGTGGGGTTTAAACGCTTACCTTGATTTGGAGGTAAGCGCCAAAGAAAAATAATTTCACATATGTGGTTGATGTAAATATCCATACAGGTCATCTTGTGTCCAGTTTGATTGAGAGGAGGTGTGTGATCCGCACTGAGATCAAGCAGTTTTGATTGGTTTGCTCTCCCAGCTTTAAATGCATAAACTATAAATTTATCTTTTTTTTTTAATCACTGTCTTATTATTGTGTTCTTACCTTTTATGCATATAGTTTTTGAATACAGAGAGGTATTTATCCAACAGATACAAAATAATATACAGAAAATTAATCCCTACAAAGTAATCCCATTTAGCATTCCTATCCCTGACAGAAGTGGAACGTAATAAAGTGAATTAACTTAATTAATCTGGAGCCTTATTGTATGTTTTGAAATGAGTCAAGAAAGGGCCCCCATGGTTTTTCAAATTTACTGGTTGAGTAAATTTACTGGTTGAGAAAACATCTGTCCAGAACTGACCAAGAGCGGGGCAGGACCAGTACATATGAACCAGTGTAGCCACAGCAGTTTTGCATTTGTCACAGTATGGGGTGATTTCTTGATAGAAACGAGATGGTTTGCTTTTGGAGAGATGTACTCTATGTACTATTTTGAACTGAATGAGACAATGGGGCGCACACAGAGATGTTGTATTCACCAGTTTAAGTATAGAGGCCCATGTCTCGTCCAGTATAGCAATATTCAAGTCTACTTCCCATTAAATTTTAAGTTTAGATGAGGAGGTCTCTTTCATAGTCAACATTTTATTATAAAGCAACGAAACCGCCCTTTACGAGTCGGGTTCAATAATAGGCTGGTTTCTAACAGTGTATGCTCTGGCAGAGATACTGAGCCTGAAAGGTGAGACTGAAGAAAGTTTCTGGCTTGCAAATATCTAAAAAAATGGGATTTAGGTAAACCATATTTATTACCAAGTTCCTCAAAGGATAAAATGAGTGAGCCCCCTCCGGTGCCACTCTAGGAACACCCCATCCTGAACAGATGGTTTAAAAAGGTGGTTAAGTAAAAATCGTGGAGTTTAAAGTATTTCCTAAACTGGCCCCATATTTTCAGTGAGTGTTTCACTAAAGGGTTTAAAATAGGTTTAGCTGAAGCGAGCGAGAGTGGGGAGTAAAGCACGGCCGGGATGGATATATTGTTACCACTGCGTAGCTCCATAGCCACCCAGTCAGGGCAGCCACCCAGGTCATGGTAAAAATACCAGAACACTAAGCATCTAAGGTTGGCGGCCCAATAATAAAACCGGAAATTGGGAAAGGCAAATCCCCCCTGCCGTTTAGGTTTTGGAGTTGTAATTTATTAAGCCTTTGGCGTTTACCCTGCCAAATGAAGGATGAAAAAATCGAGTCCAGTTTATTAAAAAGAGTATTAGGAATACAGATGGGTAATGCCTGAAAGAGGTATAGAAATTTGGGTAATATATTCATTTTAATTGAATTGATACGTCCCATATGGAAAAGGGTGTCCACTTTGTGAAGGATCCTTTCTCTTGGTTCAACAGTTGAATCAAATTCTCTTTGAACAGGTTTTTATGTTTTTTTTTTGTCACTGTGATACCAAGGTATGTGAATTTTTGTCTTTCAATTCTGAGCGGCAAGTTAGCAAAATCTGACAAATTAGCTTTATTGCCTATGAGGAAAAGTTCACTTTTGGTAAGGTTCAACTTATACTCAGAAATCTGACCGAATTGGCTAAATATAGTGAGAGCAAAAGGCAGTGAGGTTGATGGTTTGGAAACAAAAAGTAAAAGGTAATCTGCATAGAGCAACACTTTATGTTCCATGTCATTCCTCCAGATGTCGGATATCTCTTTACTGGTCTTGAGTGCAATGGCGAGGGGGCTCTATGGCCAGATCAAACAGCAAGGGGGTAGGAGGACAGCCCTGACAAGTGCAGTGCCTCTTTGTAGTTTAAATGGTTTTGAAGTCTGAAAATTGGTACGAACCATGGCAGATGGTTGCTGGTATAATAATTTAATCCATAAAATAAAGTTTCCTCCAAAGCCAAATCTACCATTGACTGCAAAAAGATAGTCAAATTCAACCCGGTCAAAGGCTTTTTCAGCGTCTAAAGAGACAACACACTCAGCCGAATCTGTGGCACCGGAATAAACAATATTAAGCAGCCTTCTAACATTAAAATATGAGTACCTGTTTGGTCTTTTGAAATAACTGATGGTAAAATGATTTCAAGTCTACCGGCAAGAATTTTGGATAACATTTTGACATCTGTATTGGAGGGAGATGGGTGTGTATGAGGTGCATTTCACTGGATCTTTGCCCTTCTTTAAAATAAGTGTGATACAAGCTTCGTAAAATGATTGAGGAAGGGATCCTTGTTTTAAACAATCAGTAAGGGTGGAGCTGAGCTTCACAGAGAGCAAGTCTGAGAATTGTTTGAAAAATTCTGAGGGGAGACCATCCGGACCTGGGCATTTGCCAGATTGCATTGAGGCAATTGCTAGGGAGACTTCTGTCTGGGAGATGGGTTCATCTAACTTGTTCTTAAATTCTGGTGAGATTGCAGGAATGTGAAGTTTAGCTAGAAAGTCATCAATTATGTTAGAATTTGTTTGTGATTGTGAGCTGTAGAGCTCCTCATAAAAGTCCCTGAATGCATCATTAATTTGTCCATGATCTGTGACTATACTGCCGTCTTGTTTTCGAATTCTTGAAATAGTTTGCCTTGCCCTAGAGCCCTCGAGCATGGTTGCTAAAAGTTTATGGGCTTTGTCGCCATGCACGTAAAATTTGGATTTGTTATGTAAAAGCAGGCGTTCAGCTGAGTGTGTTGTCAACAGGTCAAGATTTTTAAGTTCAACACGCCTTTTGAACAGTTCGGGACACTGATTCACAGCATATTTTACATCGACCTCTTTGATTTGTTGAATTAGGTTGTTCTGTTCATAAGTGGACTGTTTTGTAATTTTTTCTGAATAGGCAATAATCTGACCTCTGATGTAGGCCTTAAAGATATCCCATACTACAAGGCTGGAGATTTCTTGGGAAGAGTTGGTAGCAAAAATAAATTGTAACTCGTCTTGAATAAACTTTACAAAGCTGTCATCCGACAGCAGGGTTGAATTGAGACACCATGGTCCAGTACTTAGGGGGAAGTGAGGAAAGGACAGGGACAGAGTGAGTGGGGCGTGGTCCGAAATAACTATGCTTTGATAGTTACAAGAGCGGATCTGCTGCAGCCATTTAGTATCTGTAATAAAATAATCCATTCTTGAATAAGTTTTGTGTACAGGTGAGAAGTATGAGTATTCCCTCTTGTCGGGATTTAAAGTATGCCACACATCACACTCAGATAGAAGGTTTGGATGACTGATGCAGATTTGCTTATGACATTACTTTTGAGGGATGAACGGTCTAAAGCTGGGTCCAGCCAACAGTTGAAATCGCACCCCAGGACCAATGAGTATTTATTTGAGGTCAGGTAGAGAAGAAAATAGTTGTTTAAAAAAGTTCTCATCATCTGTATTGGGAGCGTAAACAATGACCAGGGCGACCAGATTGCCTTGCAGTTTCCCACTTACTATAATAAACCTGCCATATTTATCAGCCACCACATTCTCGGCCTCAAATGGAGTACTCTGGCTAATGAGTATGGAGACCCCTCGTGCCTTAACCTGAAAATGAGAGTGAAAACATATTCCCTTCCAGCATGTCAGGAGACGTCCCCCGTCCGAGCTCCTGATGTGAGTCTCCTGCAGAAACGCCACATCTGTATTGAATCGTTTAATACCACTGGGTGGTTTAAACTTTTGACGTTCTAACTTAAAAAATTAAAATGCTGACTCATGATTACAGAGTTTGTGCGTTAGCTTATTTTGATAGGTATGGTGTCAGCATGGTAGGCAGAGATTGAAACAAAAGAAGTGAAGAAAAATGACGGTACCCTGCGAAAACCACCAGCATTGACCTTAGCCGCCCCAAAGCATCCCCCCAAACACAAACAGCTGCCAAACAGAAAACAACAATATGGTAGCAAGCTCTTCAAAAGTAACATTCCCAGAGATCCAATCTTCCAGTAACTAACAACCTCGAAATCAGAAAAACAGAGCTACCTATAGCAAACTAACCACTGCTCCTAGTGGGCATGGAATAGATACAACCCCCCCCCCCAGTGACAGATTTTAAGACATAGTTTACTGGCCTCTGCAAACACTCTAGAAAAATAGTAATGTAATAAAATTTAAAGCAACCACAAGAAAAAGCATGGAGAGAGGTTCCAGATACTGTTGGGACAAACCAAACATGTATTAATGAGGCTACCCTTCCATTCATAAAGTCCAGTCCAAGCCAAAAGAATGGCCAAAATAAGTCCATTGAAAATAAGGTAATATGACGACAGACTATACTGTATTTACAGTACCTGCTGCGCCCTGAGGAAGAGCAGCCTGCCTGTGTTTCTGGAGTAAGCCCTCGGTAAAACATTGCTCCTTTATTGGTTTTCCTGTGGTTTTGGAAGCCTCTTGATGAACTGTTCAGCCTCCTCCACCGAACCGAGAAATTTTTTGGCACTGCTGGATTGCGTTATGCGAAGACGGGCTGAGAAGAGAAGAGCTGGCTTCAAGCCGCACTTGAAGAGCTCCGCCATGATGTCCTTGTACTCTACCAGTTGGACCAGGACATCTGGACTGTAGTCCTCCACAATACGAAGAGACGCAACTTTGTAGTCGAGCTTTCCTCTCTTCCTGGCTTCCCGAATGATGAGGTCTTTGGTCAGGTATCGATGTAGGCAAAGGATCACCGGGCGAGGAGGATGTCCTGCGGGCCGTTTAGCTGCCAGGGAGCGGTGCGCTCGATCGAGTTCTGGTGGGGTCGGGAGCACCTCTTTCCCAAATAGCTCACACAGAAGGTTGGAGAAAAAATTAGTAGGGCGCCCACTTTCAGTGTCTTCTGGCAGACCGAGGATGCGGATGTTCTGCCGTCTGCTTCGGCTCTCCAAGTCACCCACTTTGTCTTTTAGCTTAGCATTTTCTTCAAGGAGAGCCGCACATGAGTCTTCGAGGCCAGCCACTCGCTGGCCCAAATCTTCTGTTGCTAGCTCCAAAGAGGAGACTCTCTGCCTGTTCATCCAGGGCCTGCCACATCTCGTCTAGCTTGGAGCTTAGCATGTTGGCAGAAGACTTGAACTCGGATTTCAGGTCCTCACCGTGCTGCTGAAGCAGTGCGGTGATAGCCTCCAGCGTTAGGCTAGCGTCCTCCTTCTTGCTTCCTTTCGCGCTCTTACAGGCCATAACTAGTGGGTAAATAACCAAAATACTGTTTTTGTATTGGTGGGTGGCATAAAATTAGGTTTCTGTGGGGTGAATTTAAATAAAAGGCTGGGTTTTTCCGGAGCAGTCCGTTGCTACGTCTACCATGTCCGCATGGCAAACCGGAAGTCTCTAAATTATTCTTTTATGAATAAATTTGCTCTGCAAGTGAAATGCTTAGAGCAACAGAGACGCTTGCAATCCAAATAAAATATAAAATAAAAAATATATACTTTTTCTTTCAAATTATAAATTTTTCTAAAAACAAAAGTATTGTTTGGCCTGGCAGCAGGCTAGTTAAGCATGGCGGGCCGCTAGGCTTATAATACACTGGGGGAAACCCTGGGCTAAATTCCACAGAGCGTTCTACATGTCCTGTTGGTAACTGCTCCTGTTACATAAATGTGCTGGAGCTCCCACGCAGGTTGCTGCTTGTCTGGAAAAGATGAAGTGAGGTAAACCCAGGAGGGTGACATCATTTTTGGCATAATTCCCCACCGCTCGCTCTACTGCTTGGCCTTTTTCTGACCGCTGTCTCACTCCATATTACCAGATGCATGTGCTACAGGCCCATAAAACCATACTCATCACTCATGAAGGTGAACACTTGAGGGAGGCCAGAAATGCTTGTGTAATCTCCTAATATGTTGGAGTTGAAATGCGGAAGCTTCTGGATTGTTTGTCTGTTTGAGATTTCACCTCATACTGGGAACGGGTTTCATAACAGAGACAAAAACAGTGAGAAAAACAGAGACAAAACATGCCAGATCTATTTTCTGGCATGTTTGCTTGGGTGAAAAAAGAGTGTGAATGCATATTTTTAACTCTTGATGTCTCTTAGAGCAACACTGAATTAAGCAGAGGAAATTATAATAATCACTCTAATGTTCGTCAAGTAGCTTTTCATTCTCAACGTAATCTTTTTTAAAATTCAAATCATCTTCTGTTCATACTAGTTTCCTCTCAGTGAAACATCTGCTCAGTGTCCTCGTTGCTGGTCTCCAAACACATTTGTTCATGTATGTTTCCAAAGTTCAACTTTTGTTTCAATATGTGTTTCTCAGTCTGAATCAAATGGTGACTAAAAACAGACACAGGATCCACAACAGTGACGTCTACTTCCTTTTTGTGTCTGTATAATAATAAAGACTTCAAGCATTGTAGATGATACTCATTAGTCAACAAATTCCTTTAACGTGATGAGGAAAATGACATGTCATACTATAAAATACTTGCAGTCTATTTTCGGCGCTCGCATTCTGTTTTTTCCACAATTTGTGAAACGTTTCCCTCCCCGGGAACCTGGCAAACCGCTGCAGACAATGAAGGACTTCTTCTTCATGCCAAGTGACGCCTAATGAGTCTGGAGCGAGATGTACAAATATATAAACCCAAAATAGAAACTTTTTTTTTTTTTTTTTTCCAATTTTGGCCTCAATTGAAATATTTGTTTTAAAAACTTTTAGTTATGGTTTCATAAATTACATGCTGTTCAAGAATATGATGGCAATAAAAACAAAGGATTTTTAAAATATTGTCAAATGTTTTATTTTTTAATTTTTCATGTTTTTCTGGACTGATCTCTTTTTAGCAAATTAAAAATTAAAGTTGTGTATTAGCTTTATTTGTTTATGGAGGCCATGAGCTTTATTTGTATATGGGGGCTATTGGTTCTATCCTTCTCCATGAATATCTTCATTACTGTGTTGTAAAAGCTATCATTTTAAAAAAAATGTCTGCCTCATTGTACCTAAATAAATGCTTTTTATTTCCTTTTTATTTATTGTTTTTTCTTGAGTTTTATTTTGAATATTTAAAACATCTTCCAGTTCCAGTGTGAAGTGTTCATTACTAAATTAAAGTCTATTGGTCTTGAGAGGGCGACCTTATGACATTATCAATTTATTACTTGAAAATGGTCTCAATATAAAACTATTGTCGTTTATCGTAATAAATAATTTATTGTCCAGAAAAATTAGTTATTGTGACAGACCTTGGGGTTGTTTAGCTGAAGAAGAGAAACAGTGTCAGTTTGTATGGGCGACGTTTTGTCACTGGGTTGAAAAGATAAAAATTGTATTGGATATCAGCCCAAATGTTCATACCTGTGCATTCCTAATTGAAACAGCCAATTTGTAGGTCTGTAATTTTGACCCTTAAAAATGTTGAAATTATGTTAAACAAATTCATAGATCAGTCAAGTGAAGAAATAATTTTTATCCTATTATCATATTTTAGTTTTCTGAGGTACGTCACTAGGTGGAGCATTTCCCTGCAAAACGTTGACCTGTGAAGTGTGTCAGGCTGGATCCAACTGAACTAAATAACTCAATCTCGAAAACAAAAAAAATGTTACTTGAACAGTAAAAGCTTTTAATTATAAAAGCAAATCAGAAATGATTTTCATGTTATCACCTGCAAGGTAACCTGGTGGATTGGCATGGTTCCTATGGAAACCATGAGGATCCATGTGACTGATGCTGCAGTCAACGCTGTGAAGGCGACATTTTGTGTTGATGCCTGTTGAATCATATGGCCTTCTTTACACTGATTCTAGCCTGCAGCAGTGTCCAAACTGGAAATTCTCCAAACAGTGAGTTTATTTAGGTTCGATTATTGCTAAACGATGTTAACAAGTCAGAAGTCTGTAACCATCAACAGAAAGCAACTTTATGAATGATGCAGGCAGACATTAAAACTTTGAAGTGGACTGTCACAGACTAATGGTTTATTTTAACCCGCCTTCTTCCTATGTGTGTGGCACAGGAGCAACTCAGAGCGGCGTAAGGAGAAGTCACGTGATGCGGCGCGCTGCAGGCGCAGCAAAGAGACAGAGGTGTTCTACGAGCTGGCCCACCAACTGCCCCTGCCTCACAGCATCAGCTCCCACCTGGACAAGGCCTCCATCATGAGGCTGGCCATAAGCTTCCTGCGCACACGCAAGCTGCTCACTACAAGTACATTTACACAAACTACTTCTACACGCTTTTATATAAACAAACAGATGGAAGTTGCAGAAAGGGAAAAATGCAAATGGAGAGCACACTCTCGCTACAGGCTTATTGTATGCGACTTATTGTCAACTCACGTTGGAAGGCTCCTCCTGATCCTCCTCTATTTGTCTTTGTAAGATTAGAACCTGAGGAAATTCAACAAAAGCAGCAGACTTATTGTTCTTCTGCTTTTGGTGTCTCAGAACAAGATCTGAGGGAAAAATTAAACAACTTGGTCAATGTCATTGGCTTTTTTGTTTTTTTAAGGTTTGTTTTTCTCCGTTACAAAACCCTTTGCAAGCTGAGCTAACCCAACAGAGGGAAGCTATGCTCAAAGGAAATGAAAAGTCGAATTGTTTATTTAAAGTTGAATCTGCTGTTGGTTTCTTAAGGAACTAGCGGAAAAAGTAAGAGTCAGTCATTTGAAGTGGTAACTCGGCCTGCGCCGAGTTACTAATGTAACTGGCGTGCACCGCCGTTCACACAAACTGGACGATCTGGAAGATGCTCTTCCAGGCGGCTCCAATGTAAACCTTAATTATAAATGCCATACTGCTGTCTAGTCTCAAAAATGCGCTTAACCCGAACTGTCGAAACGCAACTATAACTCAGTCCCTGACATCACTGCTGTACCACCGACAGAGAGAAAAGGGGATGTAAGCTAGGCGGCTGGGCTGATATAATTAACAGTCTACAGTTAACTCACACTTTGTGAATAATGTCAGAGTTGCTACCGGTAACTAGTCCAGGTCCCTGGTTGGGCTGGCAGTTTTGGCGGATCTGAATTGCTGCCAACAAAAAAGTCTGGTTCATCTCCAAAAGGAACAAATTATGCATCCAGTTTTTGGCTTTTCCTTGCTCCCTTTTTTCCATCCTTTTCACTTTGCTGTTCCATGGAGCTCCACTCATGTTAACTTAGTCCGTAAAAATGTTCTAGTTTGCCATCTGTTGCCAAGTGACTGATGATGACGTTGGTGGACGGCTGGTGACAAGCTTTACCCAGAATACATTTGGAAACAATATGGACAATCCACTTGTAATTTTGTGTGTCATAAAGTTAAATGTAAGAGTGAAAATGAAGCACATTTTATTCAATATTTTACACCCACTATGTCACTAAAATTAGTCGGTCTTGTAAAGTTTTTAGCAACAATGACTGGGACAGCCTACAGCCTACTATATAATCTACTGGGGCAAAACTCTATATAATTTTACATACACCATGCTCAACAGGAAAGGGAACCACCTTTTACAACTCTCATCAGACGTGATAAAGGCTTGGATCCCTGAAGTCATATTCTGCCTCCTATCCTCCTACCCATGCTTCTTGAATGTTTTTTTTTCTCTTTGTCTTTATTTTGTTTTAAAGTATTCTAGTTACAATTTAACAGAACATTAGCAAACCTAACAACAAGCATAGGAGCAAACAAAACATGCTATGTTCAGAGTCATCCTTTAGTGAGGGGTTCTTATAAAGTATTAACTCAGAGAGCAGGATACACATTTTCTAGATTTAAAAAAAAAATCATCGTTTATCTCCACTTTTTAATTATGCTCTGTTTCACACTGAAGCTCAATAAAATGCACTTAAATCTGCTATGGTGTTTGTGACACAACATGAAAAAATGTTCACACATTATGAACACTTTTACACTGCAATATCCCAGTTAAATTCTTTTATTTATTGCTTAAGTGTTCTTTAATATTTGATATATATTTCCATGTAAAATTAATTAAAACTCTTGAAATTGTGTCTCACTGTTGAACGATTTCCACCAATATACAACCTAAATATTCCATAGACAATTATATTTAGTGATTCAGATGCCCTTTTTATAGAAAAGTGGTTTCCTGCTTTTAATGATGCTGATTTTGTGTAGCTCTAAACAATAACCAGCAGCTCAACAATTCACTCTTATAACATGTCAGCAAAACAGGAAATTGTTTTGATTTACACAAGAGCTTAATGTTATCTATAAATCTTTACCACCATGTTTAATGTGCCATCATTCTGCTCTTATGTGCCTGTCCATGTTCTGTTTGTGTAATGAACTGCTTTGCATTGTGTGCAGAGGATAAAGGCAATGCTTCCTTAACAAGCAGCCATTGCTGCTTCCCATAATTTGATTTGTACACCTTCATTAATCAAGGAAATCATTTCACAGTTCTGTTGTCGTAGATCTGCTAAAAGGGAATTATATAACATCAAAAATGAGTAAATCACTTTACATAGAAGTAATGGAGAAATTACATTTCATGGAGAGAAATGTTTAAATTATTTTAAAGGGTCTTTCTAAAGAGCTGGCTCATTGATGACATGAATGCAATTTCTTTGTTTTCTATTTTTGATAAATTTGCAAAAATCTCAAAAAGGTTTGTCCAAGTTGTCAAGATTAGGATTTGTGTCTAGAATTCTGAGGAAAGATTAATTCAGTACAATTTGGAATAAGTATCAAAAAATGTGTAAAAATGAAGTGTTGTGAATACTTTCCAGATGCGAAGCATCACAACTGTAACCCTCCACTTGTGAAAGCAAATCTGTTGGGTTCAGCTTGGTACTCGGACAGTAATTCTGAGTGCTACACTGCCGACAGGACAGAAATAGAAATAAATTAATAAAGAAATTTTAAGATACCTGCTTTTGAACCCTCTGCTGGCAGCCAAACGTCAGGGCACCACACAAAACTTAATGAAGTTAACATTACAACGCAATTTTAGCACCTTAATTTCAATTTCCTGAAATTCAAGTTCAATCACCACATTGATTGCACAAATTTTTGTAAAGGAGGAGAAGAAGGAGGTGCGGAGAGAGAAGTGAGCAGGAGGAAAGACGATATAGAGGAGGAGCGAAGGCGATGAGGGTAGGAAGAAGTGTGTGAGAGGGCAGGAGAGAGCAGGGAGATCAATCCGATGCAGCTGCTGATAGTGCTATCGGGCAGCTCTGATTGCTGCCCGATGCAGGGCAGATACCGGAGAGGAAACAGAGCACTACCCATCGTTCGGCTGCTGCTGGCGGTATCCCCGCTAGCCATAACAGCCGACCGCCGTGGCGCCAAACGAGCCACCGCGCACACAGCGCGCGCGCAGAAACATCCACGGCTGTCCGTGCTGCGCATGCAGAGAAAACACCTGGTTACATAACATGAATGTGAGACGAAGCACTTGATGAGGAGCAGCTTTTTTGGCTGACCGGGCTTAAACAGGGAACCTGTTTGAAATAAAGTCTTAACGTTTGTTACATTTTAGTTGAAAGTTTTATCCTAATAATAATAATAATAATAATAATAATAATAACATAACATAAAAGTTATGTTTCTAAAGTAAATTTAGCCACTTCTATTTATATAAAAAATAAATCGGTATTTGTTTCAACAAAGCAACATTATCAGTAGCTGTGCTTCCATTGACCATACAACTGCACAACATTTCACAAATAAATTTGCCTAATGGAAACATGGCAGTTTTGAAAAAAACTTGTCTATAAAATGTTTTGGCGATAGGATGATGTGGGATTTTATTTTTTGTTTGGTTTATCTCACAAATCAGTGATGGAAACCCTTTTTCCCCATCGCACAAGTCACATGTGCAGCGGATGTTGCCATGGTGCAAACCACGAAGAAGATGACGGGAAGTAGTTGGAGGATGATGGCGGCTTGTTTTCTAATGACTATTTGTATAATTAAATGTAGTCATGTGAGTTTTTAATTGCGTTTCTTATTTAATTTCAACACCAAAATTGTGTAATTGTGCTTTTTTTATATTTGTGAAATGTTGACGAAGTTTTGCACACATTTGGAATGTAAATGCAGCTGGTGATCAAACTTATTGCCTCTTTTCAGAAGTGAGCAAACCGGCCATGCTGTGGGGTTTTTTTCTAACAAATTTGCTTTTTTCTTAATTTAACTGGACAGGATATACATCATATTATATGCGCAAGCGTTTTCAAATGATTTATCATTTCAAAATGATAGGATAAGGAATTTGAACAAAGACTTCGGTAACACTTTATTTGAAGGGGGGTGAATAAGACTGACATGACACTGTCATAAACATGACATAACACCTGTCATGAACATAAGTAAGTCTTCATGAATACTTATGACTGTTGTCATAAAGTGTCATTCGGTAAATTATGACACTTAATACAAAGTTGACATTATTCAAAATGTCTATGACAACTTGACATTAATCTAGACAAAAATGTCTTCGTTATGACAACTGGACATTAATCTAGACAAAAATGTCTTCATTATGAGAACTTGACATTAACCTAGACAAAAATGTTATGACAACTTGACATTAACCAATAATTATATGACATAAATATGTCATAATGGTAGTCATAATAATGTAATTGTTATTACACTATCAAAAGCTTTAAGAAAACAGTGATTAATATTCCCACTAAAGCAAAACAAGTAGGACTAACAATAAAGATTTCATTAAGCTTTATTACACTGTCAAATGATTTAATAACAGAGTCAATAACAATTTCTTTTACATCAAGTAAAGTGGAACAAGTAGCACCAGTTATGAAAATGTCATTAAGTGTCATTACAGTGTCATTAATATTAACTCTTACCTCAAGTAAAATGAAACGAGTAGCAGCAGTTATGGAGATGTCATTAAGTGTCATTACAGTGTCAATATTAACTCTTACCCCAAGTAAAGTGAAACAAGTACTGTAGTTTCTGCACTATAAGGCGCACCGGATTATAAGGCGCACTTTCAATGAATGGCCTATTTTAAAACTTTCTTCATATATAAGCCTTCCGCGACTGGGCTGGGGTGTGGCCGGACGATGGTCACCCTTCTCCGTTCGTGCACAGCATGTTTGCGGAGAACGTGGTGCTAAATGACCTGCAGACGACCTGATTCTAGATGGTTGGTAGGTAGATAGGTCAGTCAAACTTTATTAATAGATTACAAACCAGCGTTCTGACAACTATCCCAGCATGCACCGCGTGCTTCTTCTACGGGCGAAAATGAAGTTGGCGGCTGCTTATCACAGTTGCTAGACCTGTTGTGGCTCAGTATTGGTTTATATATAAGGTGCACCGGATTATAAGGCGCACTGTTGGCTTTTGAGGAAATTTAAGGTTTTTAGGTATACCTTATAGTGCGGAAAATACGGTAGCAACAGTTATGACAATGTCATTAAGTGTTATTAGTGTCATTAATATTAACTTTTACCTCAAGTAAAGTGAAAAAGTAGCAACAGTCATGAAGATATCAAGTGTCATAGTGTCATTAATATTAACTCTTCCTCAAGTAAAGTGAAACAAGTAGCGACAGTTATGAAGATGTCATTACAGTATCATTAATATTAACTTTTACCTCAAATAAAGTGAAACAAGTAGCAACAGTTATGAAGATGTCATTAAGTGTCATTACAATGTCATTAATATTAACTCTTACTTCAAGTAAAGTGAAACTAGTAGCAACAATTATAAAGATGTCATTTAGTGTTATTACAGTGTCAAATGCTATGCTAACAGAATCCCAGTTATTAAGTCTTACCTCAAATGAAGTGAAACACACTGGACTACTTATAACTACCATCATAACTGTACATTGGAATAAAACAAAAGATAACTTGTTCTTCAAACAGGGGGTTTAACATCTGGTCAGTATGTTGTTACTCTGAAATAATGGTTGAAAAACTAAAACAGAATTATTTATTCTTTAACTTAAGAAAATATGTTCTTTCAATAGTAAATTTTTTTTCTTTCATTGTGTCAGCCATCTCCTTTGTTACAGCCTTCTTGTAATGCTCTGACAGCAGGAGATCTTCTTGTCTTCATTTTCTGGCAGCAGCTCTTTGAAGGTGTCCATTAATGCTCAGAAATTACAGCTGTTCTTGCAACAGGTGAAAGCCTTTTCATGAATTCAAACTTGGTGAATGTCTTCTGGACATTCTCATAATCGGTGATGACTCAATTCATTGTGGTCACTTAAAAAAAGAACAAAAACAAAAAACAATGTATCATAATCCATTATCCATAATCCATTTGGAATGGTATCCAATCAAATACCATTCCAAAAATGCCCCTTTCTGCACACTGTCAGAATGGTAGATTCGCAGATAAATGTCTAGTTAACAAGACTGGTTGTTATGAAGTGCAATACAAGTATTTCTTAACACAAGTAGCATAATAACTAAAGCTGAACAAAATTATTCTGATCAAATATTTGTTTGGCAGAAGTTCAGACAGACTACCACTGTTGTTGTTGTTCAGATTGCATCATTTAATGTATAGTTTTAGGCACATGAGTGTATCTTTTTACTTAATGAGCATTCTAAATAATTTCCAACCAGATATTCTGGTTTACTGATGTTTGCAAGAAGTTTATTAATAAATAGATTTAACACCAACTTTTAGTTGTCTAAAACGTAACTTATTAACTCAGCTGGTGAATGTTGATTCCTGCTTCCCCTTCTGCACTTACCTGACTATCCCACCCCACTTCACCTGGAGAAAATAGTAACACAAAAATGACTTACCTAATTTTCTTGGGGAATATTTTATGTGCTTCTTTTTCTTTGGTCAAACAGGGACTTCTTTATCTGGTGGCTGGTCCTCATGATCATCCTCCACACTCGTAGCATGTCTTCATTTGCGAACTTTGTGCCCCCCACCAAGTGTCCTTAGGCCAGTGTTTTTCAACCTTTTTTGAGCGAAGGTACATTGTTTTAATTTAAAAAATCACGAGGCACACCACCAACCAAAAATGTAAACAAATATACTCTGTAGCCGCCAATGTTACATATTGCAATTAGGTAATCATTCTTATCAAAGTGTCTTGAATAGGAATCAAATAAACACAAAATTTTTTTTTTTATCATATTTTATATTTCTTATTTCAAATTGAACATGTCCACTTCAAAAATACACCTGAACAGTGCCACAACAATGTGGTCTTAAATTTAAAGAAGTTGTAGAAAACTTCAAAGTGTTTTTACAAACTAATCCACAAGCATTCTTTTAGCCGGAATACAGAAAATAATTCTTATTCTGAAAGAAGCAATAATATTTGGGAAAGATTTCACTGTTACAATATGAAGAGTTGCATGTACAAAAATATTTTACCCACCTAGTGTGAAACCTGTGCATGTTTGGATGAAAGCAGCTGATTTCCTGGCAGAAATTAAAGAAAGACAAAGCTCTTCCTCAACAGCTCTCAGTCTCTGTTTTTAGTTTTTATAGTAGCCAGGCTTGAGAAGCTTGCTTCACACAGATATGTTGTGGGAAATGGACCCATGTTCTTTCCAACTACTTCTGAGCTTCACTCTTTTCCATCACTATGGTCACAGTCTTGCTAGATACAATGCTCCCACAGCTACCTGGAACATTCATGCATCACTAATTCTCTTGTTTTAATGTAAAAATGCTCTGTACCTACTGCCATCTAGTGGTAAAAAAATTACACGATTACGCCTCTAGTCACTACTACAGCAGAGACACTAGAAGATGGCATTATTGGCAGATAATTAGTTCATTTTCAAAAAATCTTTTAAGACCAATTACCGTATTTTCCGAACTATAGAGCTCATCATACTATTAGCCGTACATAAAAAAATAAAATTTAATAAAAAACTGGAAACGTACATGTATAAGCCGCACCGGGCCATAAGCCGCTGGTATCTCTGCTGCTCTCGGTTTTCCATAAGGACCCAGCAGAAGGCTGCGTCCTAATAAATCTGCTGGATATATTAAGGACGCAGTTGTCCGTCTCCAAAGCCGAACCATGAGCTGTGTCCGAATTCAGGGTCTGCATCAGACCTGTCTGAATAATATCGGTGTTTAACTCCCACTCATTGGAGAAAGCTAGCGGGAGTTTTTTATAACACTGTGTCAGGAGTTAGCCGTTTTCTCTCGGTATACCGAACCTGGAGCGCCCGGCCAGTTGACAGGTGGCAAGGGGAGCTGGCTGTTAACGCAGTGGTAGCAGACAGGTCCAAAAATGTCAGAGCAATATTGCAATTAGGTGATGTATTCATGAACCGAGCAGATATTTGAGATTTACACTTACAATCTCGCCTAAAAACGTTGTACCAAATCACGTTGTGTCATTTAAAGCAGTTGTCCCCAACCTTTTTATTACAGCGGACCGGTCAAGACTTTGACATTTTGCTGCGGCCCTGGGGTGGGGGGGTGGGGAGCTGGGGAGCTGGGGGTGGGAGTGAACAGTCAGATAAGGCTTCTGCAGGTTGGTGTTCCCGCTAAATACTAAATATGCCCAATTTGGGTTGTCTTGGCCTTTTTATCACAGCCTGTGGGGTTTTCCCTGACTGGGAACGAGAATATATCCTGTTGAATGAGACAGGTAGCCAATAAGAATGCGCGGTGATGTAAGAACAGAGGGGAATCCCAAACAGATGACATATAGCGCAACTGAGAGTCCGGTGGATATCGGAGATGATATGTGGAAATGTTTATTATTATATGTAAAGGTCATTATTATATATGTTTATTCAGTTAAAAACGTTAACTATGAAAAAACACAGTCACCTCCAAACCATAGTGCAGCAAATAGAGCTGCTGCTCCCGCCGTCTTTTATCCACCGCCTTTTCTTTTTGTTACGTCTTTTATCTCTTAAAATGAGTCCACAAACTATCACTATTGCTTCTACATCGTCATCCATGTTTGGTTATTCTAAATTCCAGTATGTTATGTTGGAGGTTTTACTGGATTATTCTCTGGAATGGGGATGTGTGGTGTGTTGCTCCTGCCGTGTGGCTGGAAACACGAACCGACTTAAGACCAGTGGCGCAACTACACATTATTCAGGTGGATGCGAAAACATAGATCGGCGCCCCCCCCAGGGAAGGAACGTCAGGGTGAAGGAGCGACTCTCGCTGCAACCCCCACCCCTCCCTCCTGTGGGCTCAGTGTTGGCGCTCAAGACGTGACCTAGAGAATCCGGTTAAAGGATTTTCAAAATAAAAGATCCTCCATATTCAAATAATGCATGAAACGGAAATATTTAATTATTTCTTGCGCGGCTCTGTAGCAATTGGTACACGGACCGGTACCGGTCCATGACCCGGAGGTTGGGGACCACTGATTTAAAGCGTTGTATAGCTAAATAATTTGTCGCTATTCACCGCCATTGACGCTCTGCCTGAATGCCCAGTTGGAACCCGCAATGAATTATGGGATATTGTGGGCCGTGAAGGATACACCGGGCCCATCCTTCAAATTTGGGGAAAAGAAGGACGCATTTGAAGGATGCATTTTTGAAGGAGTCTTTGAATTCGGACAGGCCTTGTCGCCACACTATGATGTCATTGGCCTACAAATCCGTCCTTCGAATGGTTTCGTTCACGCCGAGTTTACGTGCAGCGGCTCTATTTCCCTCCTGTAGTGCCAGATCGATAGCCTTCAACTTAAAAGCTGCATCATATGAGTTTGAAAACATTTCTCTGTCGTGCCTGCTGCTAGCATGTGCTTGTTCTAATAATGAAAATTAGCGCATTCTTCTTTGATTTACAATTTTGACTTCGAATGATTCACTTCCTGCCAAAGAGCCCCCTGGTAGTTGAAGAAAAATCCTCAGAAAAGCAGCATGTTCAAAGCGTAGGAAAAAAGTAGCAGCTTATAGTCCGGAAAATACGGTAGGTGAAATTGGATAATTTCCACAGCACACCTGACGATCACTCACAGCACACTAGTGTGCCGCCACACAGTGGTTGAAAAACACTGCTGTAGGCTAACATGGGTCTTCATGTGGCTAAAGTTGCCAAAGCAAAGAACACAAGCACTGTGTCACATCAGCCAAGTTGATAAATAATGCACATAAAGGATAACTTTCACTAACATATTATCTTTTAATTTGCTAGATTAATATTGGAGGGAAAAACCTACGTATTTGCCTGTCTTGAAAATATGTTTAAAATTAAGGGCTAATGTTATTAATGGAGTTTCATAACTTTAGCTAACATTAACTTACAGCAAGGTAGGATTGGCTTAAATTTCTCATAACTAACATTACAAAGAAAGAGAACATAGTCAATGTTATTTTCTCAAAGAAAATGTAAAGTTAATAAGACACATACCTTATATGTATTGGGTAACAAAACTTCGGCTTCTTTTTAAACAGGAGGTCTGTGTGGCCTTTTGGTGAAGATTTCTTCACCAAGGAAGAAATCCTCACCAACAAACTGCACGCCTGTTCGTGCACTGCTGCCTCCCACTGGTGGAGATGGTGTATGGCATTACTTAAAACAACCTTAATGTTTCAAATGCTAAGTTCATAAGTGCTTTGTAGACATCTTGCTGTAAAACTTTAGGATCAATTAAATTAAGAAATTGAAGACTAAACAAAATGGCAGAGCAATATAATATTACCACATAAAGCTAATTTTTAAAGTTTAATCGGTAATACTTTTATAACAAATTTATGTCAAATCATGATTTTTTGGTTAATGTCAAGTTGTCATAACGGAAACATTTTTGTCCAGGTTAATGTCAAGTTGTCATAAAGAAAACATTTTTGTCTAGGTTAATGTCAAGTTGTCATAACAAAGACAATTTTGTCTAGGTTAATGACAAGTTGTCATAACAAAGACATTTTAATCTAGATTAATGTCAATTTTCATAACAAAGACATTTTGAATTAAAGCCGCAAGCGGCGTTGGAGGCCCTCGCAGCAAAGCGCGCCGAAGGCCTGCTTGCAACCGCGGGGGTTCTTGCACCACTCTCTCGCCACCGCTGATGCTCTGGTGCAGTTCCCCCAGGATTCATGTTTCATGGAGAATAGCCAGATTTGAGGCTTGGCCACGCCCATAGGAAAACTCCTATGTCAAAGCATAGGAAGGGGCGCTGTGGAGGAATTAGGCCACGCCCACCAGATTTTCCACTGGATTCCTGCCGGGGGGTGGACAAGGATCGATATCAGTGAGTTTGGTGCAGTTGGACTGAAACATGTGGAATCTAGAGCCAAACGTATGGCGGCGGCGTGGCCTGTGACTTGGCCACGCTGCCATGGCCACGCCCTCCACTGGAAACTCTTGGCGCTTTAAAGCAAGTGAGACCAACTTGTTATCAGTCATCTGACACCAGATCATCTTGATTAGGTCAAGAGAGTCAGAGTTGTATCTTTCCTAGGAAAAAAACAGTCACTTCCGGTTCGGAGGGGGCGGGGCTTAGGTGAGATGAGACTATGACGACATAGGATCGTCAGGCATCCAACCAGGATCCCTCACACCAAGTTTGGTGCCAATTGACCTTTCTATGTGAAAGTTGTAGCGGTTGGTTTTTCTGTGGCGAGTACGCCAACTTCGGCGCCCCGGAACGCCCCCTCAGCATGTACGAAAACTTACCATTTTGATAACTTTTAATGCCACACCTCTTAACTGCATCCTGACCAAGAATGACACTGATAGATGAAAATCCCTAGGAGGAGTTTGTTAAAGATTGACGTGAATAAAATGGAAAAATGGCCAAAATTTGACCTTTGACCCAAAATGGCTGCCTCCCTGAGCATTTTAGGGGGTACCTCCAAGATACTTTTTTTCTTGATTTGGGGAGATCTACCTACATACCAAATTTCAGGTCTCTACGACCTACGGTTTCCCCCAACTCACGTTTGGGGGCGCTGTAGAGCCGTTTGGCCACGCCCATTTCGGATTCCACCAGAATCCGAAAAGTTTCGTTGAACAATTTTGGGTGAAGTTTGGTGAGTTTTTGAATATGATAAAGCCCCCAAACAGCCCCGCGAAGTGACGGAAAAATAATAAAAACAAGATTACAATAGGCCTTCGCAGCGCTTAGCTGCTCGGGCCTAATAATGTCAACTTTGTATTAAAGATGTCATTATTTACCGAATGACACTTTGACAGTCATAAATATTCACGAAGACTTATGTTCATGACAGGTGTTATGTCATGTTTATGACAGTGTCATGTCAGTCTTATTCACACCCCTTCAAATAAAGTGTTACCCATATGTTTATAAATGTTATGCAATTTATTGCACTTCTCATCTTTTTAAGGATTTTTAGTACGTTTTTCTGTCTTTGGTGTGAAATTCAGAAGTATGAGCCTGAGTCCCCTCAGCCCACACTAGAGAGCATATCATATTATCAAGGTTTCCTAATAATTTTTTCAGGAGTTAGCTGCAAACTCTCAACTTGGTCCTTTCCTATTTTCTGTCATATCCTGCTTCGTGTTACACTTCTAAACACAATCTCCTTCGTACCGACGTACTCTGCACATGGCAGCAGCACAAATGTCATGAAAGAAGGGGGAATTATTCGTTCTGCAACTGCGTGTTGGACTCTGCTCTGCAGCCCATTATTTTCAGACGAGGTCGGTTACGCAACCAAAGAACAACAGAGCAGAGAAAAAAGTGTAGCTCGGTCCAAATGACTGGTAGTCGTAGCTAAGTACAGTATGTAGGCCAAAGGTGGCACTTACTCTTTGGACCAGGGTCCCAAAGAACTCTGCTACAATTTTGGGGGTCCTTGGGAAAAGCTCCAGGCTCCTGTGGGAGTTCTGCATGAACCGGGCCTGGATCCAAACTCAATCCCCAGGCCTCACCAGGAGCCTTGGGAACAGCTCCCCTCTTATCTCAGGGAAGCACAGAGGAGGAACTGTGAGCTTCCCACCCTCCACCCCACCAACTACTGGACTTTGTTCAGCTTGAAGCTGCTGTCCAAGCACGCACACATACACAGCTGTGCAAGTGCTTTTTTTAAATAGAAATTATCTTTGGAAGGAGACCTCGAGGACAGACTGGAGTCTCTCTGTGTAAATGTTTGGACACTGCACTGCACTGTGTGTTTGAAAGTAATTGCTTAATATGTTATCTGTTCAAGTCTGGACGATCTCTATTTAGTTGCAAAAGGGGAAACAAGCATATTGCTGAGATTTACGCCGATGCCAGTTCTAACATCAGCAGCCAGTGACAGAAATAATCTCTTCTCCGCTCCCAGGCCATAGAAGCTGTGACGGCGAGGAGGACAGGTTCATGGACAATCTGTACCTGAAGTCTCTGGAGGGCTTCATCACAGTGGTAACGTCAGATGGCGATATGATCTTCCTGTCCGAGAACATCAACAAATTCATGGGCCTCACGCAGGTACACAAGCGCTGTGAGAGAACAGGTTTTTGCTGAATCGAACTGAAAAATAAAATTAAGCATTATTATACGAAAGAGATACAAATACTAATGTCCCACTCACAATTTATTTGTTTTCCCAATTTGACTAACTTAGTGTTAAACTTTTGCAAAAACAAGAATTCCACTCTATTAACACCGAAGTTAAATTTCTGTGGAACAGTCCTGCTTTGTTGCTTTCATAAAAGTTTTTTTTAATTATTATTTTAATTAAGAAAGCTGCTATTAAGCTTTATCATTTCCTTCTAAAGCCATGTGTGATACAGCAGATACATCTACAGTCTCAAATAAACTCTCCTCTAAATCCTGCTGACCACATTTCAACATGGGGCAGTTAGCTTAAATGGTTATGCATGTTTGTTCTTGATTTTGATTTGACTTGATTGTTCTCCACTTTTCACTGTGGTTTTAAGCAATATAATGCAGCAAAAATGTGTAGAAAAAGTTTATTGTTTTTATTGAACTTGCAAAATGCAGCTGCACAGATTACTAGCCTTGTAGCTGCAACTGGCATAAAATCGGTCTGTACAACTTTAGTCTGAATAATTATTTAAAATTCATTTAGAATAACAGTCAGAAAGTGTATGAATATGAATAAGACAAAACTTAAAAGCAGAAAAAACTATTATATGTTGGCTTAAAATGTCTTCAATGACTTGTAAATATGTTTTTTGTGGTTATGTATTACTATTATTTTATTAAAAAGAATATTAACTCAGGCCAACAGAAGACTTTCATGCAAGGTGTCACATAAGCTCACTCTGTTTGTGTGAAGTACTTGTGAGGTCAGCTGTGTGTGTGCTATAGACAGGACAGTTTCAGCTCTAAACATTTCTCTTCTTTTTTTGGCACCGACTTTAAAACTGAATCATCCAAGAAAGGAAGTTCATTATGTGACTTCTGAGCATCTGAAGCTACGTATTTCTGTTTTGGTGCAAACAAGCCAGGTTTCTGAAGATGACACCTTTCTTTTTGCTCCTTACGCTAATCGTCACCCAGTTCTTCCAGTGTGTTTATTACAAAATAAATCACTACTGCTAGCTAATGAGCACAGCTAGTAACATTATTTATGTTGACCTAGAGTGCTTGTTAGCCCAGCGACAAGATGGCTTAAAATAATGAATATCTGAGGAGGACATCCAAATTTGTAAATTAGTGCAATGCCTCCATTTTTTCTTGCATGACTGCTGTTTAATTAGTGAGTTCCTAATAAAACAGCACTAAGTAAACAGTATTGTGAAAGTGTAGGCATGTTCATACTTATGGGTTCTTAGAGTCTTATCCTGACATAAAGTAAATATTTTACCAAGAAGCTTTAATAGAGTTTTTCTGTTTCTGTTCAGTGGGATGTTGCAGTTAGCTAATTAAATAATATTCATAATAATAATATTTTATGCTAACTAGCACCCTTCAATGCCAACCTGTAGAAATATTTCACAAATAACAGTCAAAAACTTATTTTAAAAAAATTGATAAAAGTATATTCTAAAAAACAAAGTATTATATTCTATAAAAATGAATATTTTGGAGAATTAAATAGTATAACTGTCTCGTAAAACATGAGTTGAATACATTATATGGTTAGTCTTTAATATATTCACGTCTTACTCTAGCTGATGTTTTTGTGAGCAGATTAGCTTAATTGCTATGCTAATGCTAGCATGTTTCCTTTATGTTTTGATCAGAATTTTCATATAAATTGATAGCAAATCAAAATGGGGTTACATTAAATTGATTGTGGACAAACATTACAGGAAGCTGTTCACTTGCTTTTTAACCTGTAGCATTAATTAGCCTATACAATGGTCTGTATATCCCATTTAGAAATCAACAGACTTTTTTAGACAACTTCACATCTCACTTGTAAACCATTTTCATGGTACTTAGACTGAAGGCGTTTCCATATATTTATATCTATATAAAATGAATCACAAATCCTATAATCAGGAAAAAGACGCCGCTACATTTTGTTCAAAAACTGTTTGCGGACAGGAAGTAATGTTAGATTGTTGGCTTCTGATTCTGATGAATCTTCATTCTTTTTTTGTCAGGTGGAGCTCACAGGTCACAGCATCTTTGACTTTACCCACCCATGTGACCACGAGGAGATCAGGGAAAACCTTAGCCTGAAGTCAGCAGGTGAGCATTCAACCTTACCAACCCACATTACTACTGCAAGACATTTTTACATAAACAAATCTCACACTCATTCTGTTTGATTTTAATCTAACATATCATATTTTTATACAAGTATTAAAGCTTGTGTTAGCTCACCATACAAGCATAAGTTATTCCACAGAAGCAGATTTGTATTAGTTATTCAAGGCAAACTACATGAAGAGATATTTTTGATTTGTAGTTTAAAACTAATGAAGATGTCTTGGAGGCATGATTAAACATCTAATAATCAATAAACTTCTTCTGTTCTTTTCTATTTTATCTGTGTCTTAACATTACTTTTTATCATTTTGTTTTACATATTACACATCTAACACTCTAACTTCAACATTCAACACCACACATACGTCACTCACATCTAGGGTTGCCCCATATAAAATATGGAACCGTCCCGTATTTGGCTGTTGAAGGTAGTGTCCCGTATTGAACCAATATGGGACGCGGTTTGTTCCGTATTCTACAAATGTGTATGTGTAATAATAAAGAGGTGGTCCCAGAGTACTTTATATAGTAAGCTGCCCCAGTCATTGTTTCACTCACGGTGTTGGTGTTGCGATATTGTGCCCAACTGCTTTCTGGGTAACAGACCAACCGACACGCTGCCACCGCAGTCCACCCCTCCCCCCTCTCCCGGGCTTTAAATATATAGGGACTGGTCCCTTGGCAACCCTAGTCGAAGCACCCCCCCCTGCGCTTATGAGGCTGGGATGACGTGCATTAGTGGGCGTCCCTTATTTTGATTTCTGAAAGGTGGTAACCCTACTCACATCAGCTTGCTGGATGCTTGAAACTGAAAATGAAGGCAACTGCATGCCCTACTTTCTGGTTAGCTTGACAAACTATTATTCTCCCACTTTGGGACACTGATAGAGCGTTGAAGTTTCATTCTGACACAGTCATTTGCCAGAAAATAAAACTTCTTTTTAATTCTAAAGTCAGTATAAAGACTCGGTAGTGAAGTGTTTGGAGATTGTGAATTCCACTCCACTGTTCCCAGTACACATGCACTATTCCCAATGGGAACACATAAAGTGACACCCATACTTTCAAAGCAAGGCAGGACTCAAAGTTTCTCAAAGTTCCCTTGTTTCACTCAGCTTTAGATCCACGTAACGCATTTTTCAACACACCACCATATGCAGCAAGTCGGAAAAGTGTCACAGCAGCCGTGTTATTTGAATGATGGAAATATGCACAATCTCAAAAGAACTGATAAGGTGTGTATATCTGTTGGGAATGGAAGTACATATTTCTATAGATTGGGAAACCTGTGAATGACTGAATGAATGCAGAAGTCTGCTCTATTAGCTGGAAACCAGGGCAATATAAACACACAGCAGGGTTAATGATTGAGCAGAAAATCACCAGACTTAGTTATGCAGAAAATCACCAGATTTAGTTAGCGCAGCATAACTAAACTGCACGCAAGGATCACTGTTACATCTCAATAACTGTACATCCCTTTTTGTGGGGCTTTTTTAACATGTGGAAGCTTTAAAAACAACTGATTTTAAAGGGAAAAAAAATATTTTATTCTGTAGTTACGATTGGTTAGTTCTCCTGCTTTGTATCAGATCTACCAAGCCATATGAAAGCATAAATAATGTTAGTTGTCACAAAATGTGTTAGTATGCAGAACTGGTGGACTCTTAAATCAATATCCTGAAGAACGAGTTTTTAATGTATAGTATTTAGCAGTGGATGTTGCATTTCTGATTAATGCAGGCTGGTTGAAGGAGCTAGGGGGAAAGTACAGAGTGCCATAAGAATGAGGTATGATCTTAAACTTCACAGTAGTCTTAAGCAATAATGGAGCCACAGTCATCCTTATCCTTTGAACTTTCTCAGGGGAACTGATTGCAAATCTTGCCTTCCTAAGCAGTAAATAAAACCCATGTGTTCAGCCTTTCAGCCTTCTCTCCGAGACCCGTAATGCTGTTTTTTCTACTCCACAAGACACAAATTCACATAACAAGCTGAGAGTGAGCTGCAAATTTCTAAAGCTTTCCCATCACTGTTGTCTCAAAAAGGAGCCTCAATATATATATATATATATATATATATATATATATATATATGTTATTGACCTACCAATAAGATATGGCTCAAAATTCTCAATGTATTAAAGCAAGACAGACCCAGAGTTTTACAGAAAGTTGTAAGCAAATAATACATAAAAGAATAAACTTTTAAATAATTAAAAGGTGGACAACGTCAAGTCAGGCTTGGAAGGATTTCAACAACTGTGGCTGCATTTTGGTAAGCAGACATAAAAACAATGTTGCATAACCTTCAATATACATATAGTGCAATTCAAAAGTATTTACATCCATTGAGATTTTTCAGATAAAGTTGCATTATAGCCACACATTTCAATGTGCAAGAAGTTGTAGTGTTTTGGTGGGGAAAGATTCCACTATAACTGACCAGAGACTTGACTCATACTGAAGGTTTTCTGCTTAGTCTCCAAACAGAAAACTGTGTTGCATTCCTGAAATGAGGAATAATCTAATGAAACAAGCTGTTTTGTACTAGAATGACATTTCTGCCCTTCAGACAATCACATTCACCAATTTGTTGGAGATAACTTATCAGCACTGAAGCAGATCAATTCTGTTGGGTTTATAGTCCTCTTCCGCTATTAGTTTACTCATTTTTACATTTGTGCTTTGTCTTCGCTCAGAAAGGCGTTTTTCCCTCTTTGTTTGAGGGAAAAACAAAGATAAAAACGCACTCAGGGATTGGTGTGTTGTGTGGTGAAAAACACCACACAATACCTGGCTCTGTGGCTGCAACTCCACAGCTGAACTCTGACCTCGTGAAGTTCAACCTAATTCCACATCCTGTTGGGCTGTTTTACAGTTCACACATGGGGAGGCAGATATCTGGAGTGTTGACTTGAACTTTTTTTAAATAGTCTGCTACCAAGTAGTAGGATGCATGCTGCATTTACAATATACACCAGTGAGGGATAGAAAAATATTTAGAATAGGAACTTCTGTCACTTTTCTTTTGATCAAAATATAAACCTCTTTTTTCAGAGACAGCCTGTAAAGAAAAGAGCTTTGAGAAAATGGTCACAGTAAGTTGAAGAAACCTTACAGGGTTGTTCTGAGGTTACAGATTGGATTGCTCTTTGCCAGCCACATGGAGAGATCATCCATGCCATGACTGAGTATGTGACTGACTATACAAACTATGTGGACAAGTATCTTACAGTTCCCCACCAGAACTGTGAGATGCTTCCCTAATAATTCAAGGAGGCACATAGGGTGTTATTGTAATGTCAAAGCAAGGAGGGTTCTGAGATCTGAGGATAGGGCTCAGCAAAGACCCCCCGAGCTTTACTGAGCCTGTCCTTTTGATGGATAGTTAAGAGCTTGATGGTTTTTCTCTCTGCAGTAAAAACACAGGTGATTTCTGAATCTCCTCTCCCTCTCTTCGGCAGAGAGCCTTGTCCTACTCAATTGCATGGGCTCCTCAGTGCTAACAGGGGTTGGAGGGGGCATGGAGGCTTGTGATATGCTGCATGGACTGACCTGGACAGTTGAGACCCTTCTTTGAAAATTAGATGAAGACTTCTCCCTCCTTCGTTCACGAAGCCGTTGATCAATTCGCTTAGCAAACCTTTCTAAGACCTCGAGGGTCTTGGGAGGGTCACGGGTAGCAATCTCATCCTTGATATCATCTGACAGGCCCTGGTAAAAACGTCAAACAGGGCTTCGTTATTCCAAAGACAACTGGACTTCAAGGTATGGAAATTGATGATGTAGTCAATAACAGGTCGAAAGCCCTGCTTGAGAGAAAACAGTCTCCTGGCAGCCTCCCTCTCAGGACAGATTGGATCAAAAACCCTTTTCATTTAATCAGAAAACTCAAAAAATGAGTCACAGCTTTCGGCATCATTCTCCCACTCAGAGGTTCCCCACTACTTTGCCTTACCAGATAGTAGAGAGATTGTATAGGCCACCTTGGCCCGTTCAGAAGGGAAGGCAGAGGGCTGCAGTTCAAAAAGCAGAGAACACTGGGTTAAAAAGGTCTGCACTGTTCAGGATCCCCATCAAAATGCTCTGGGGGGGAATCTTAGGTTCATTGTTAGCGTTAACTGTGGGAGTGACAGCAAGGGGAAGTGGCCGTGTAACTGAGGGCCTAGCTTGGGCTTGGGAAGCCCTGAGAAAAAAAAGTCCCTGAAAAAGCTCCTGGATAGGCCAGTAATAGCACCCTCCACATTAGAACACCAATCAGAATATGGCTGTGGGTTCATACTGGCGAGATCGTACTGTAATGTTAAAGCAAACTCAGCCAGAACCCAAAACGCAGTCAAACAAGTGTTTGGTTCACCAAAAGTTTATTACAAAAAATGAGGGTGTTGAAGGGGCTCCACAGGGCATGGTCACGCAGGTAGGTCAGGAATGGGGGATCCACAGGGGCCAGGAATCCTGCCTGGGGAGGGTAGGGTGAATGGGTAGTGGGAGGCCTAGGGGGGGCTCAGGGGACAGGGACAAAATCCACCCACCAGAGGCTCAGTCGTTGAAACAATCCAGGGTCATGCACCCCTCCCGAACATGACCCTGGATTTCATTGCCTGAGGCCCTCCCCCGTCTCATGCAATGAAAATCCAATAATCAGAAGACTGGAGGCAGGATCGGAGGCAGGCAGGGTTCAGCAACGGGAGGTCAGAACTTTTCCTACAGCAGAGGGACTAGTCAATAATCTGTGGTCAAAAAACAGGCAGGATCAGAAAACTCTTTTGAACATGAAACAAGGCTTGAAAGCTGTGACTAAGGCAACAGAAGATATCGCACTGAGCTGGTGATGAACAGTTGTTTAAATGGGGAGCAACACAGTGCAGGTGAGGATAATGAGTAATCAGCACAGTAAAGGTGGAGCTTCAGGGCTGAAATCATGACAGTTCAATAACTGGTGAGAAGTACGCAGAAGCAGCTCAAAGACACAATAATATTTAATTTTTCTTTGGGATCAATAAAGTGTTTTTGAATTTTAGGCGGTTTTTAGTGTGGGAAAAGAAAACCATTTGTTTCAAT
The DNA here is from genome assembly GCF_904066995.2 of Poecilia reticulata. NCBI lineage: Eukaryota > Metazoa > Chordata > Actinopteri > Cyprinodontiformes > Poeciliidae > Poecilia > Poecilia reticulata. The sequence goes on along the minus strand of NC_088844.1, from coordinate 141,898 downwards.
AAAGGAGGCATCTCTCGGTTTCTATTCCAGGCACATCAAGCAGACGTGGGTTTTTTTCAGAAATGTCAGAGACTGGTACCACAGTGTAAATGTTTTTTAGCAAGACATGGATTTAAAGTATTTCTTTACAAAGTTGAAGCGATTACCTCTGAAAGTAAACAGACTCAGACTTGTTCTCAGGAATTAAAGCTCAACTTGAAATAATCAGACTAAACACAGTGAAATATGACACATTTGAATAGTTTTGGTAAAATATATTGGAGTCCCTTGAGATTTCTTTTTGGCTTTGTCTGTGTTGATGTACAGTAAATATCAAATAATTTGGACTGGTTGTGTATTTTGGGAGATTTTCAGTGCCTTTTGAACAGCAGGAGCAATGCTTTTAGCTTTTTACCTTTCCATTGAATCTGATTTAAAATTAATTTCAAGCTGCACTACCATTTCTGTACTGTAAATCTGGCATTTTGCATGTATGGTGCTATGGGCAAAACTGTTTTTGAATAATTTCAAATGACCTGTTCTAAAAATAAAACATGATTAGAATCAGTTTTGCTCTGTTTCAGGTCTGAGCTGGGGTTTAGTTCCTCCATGCTTGAATAATTCCTACACTCTCCGCCCCCACACGCACCTATTTTTTCTATTAAAAACAGAGAAAGGTTGAATTTAACCGCTAAAACTGGCATTTAGATGATCATCAATTCTGAAAATCCATGCATTGTATATTTATGTATGACAATCATAGTTTTAATAGAATAAGAAAAATTTAAAATTGTTTGGTATCCCTTAAAGCAGTGGTCCCCAAACTACGGCCTGCGGGCCGGATCCGGCCCACCTCCACATTTGGTCCGACCCCCTGAACAATACCAGAGAGCATTTAGATTTTTTTCATATACCGTATTTTCCGGACTATAAGCCGCTTATATGTGAATTTTTCGTCAACCTCCAGGGGGCTTTTTAGCAAGAAGTTAATCATTGGAAGTCAAAATTGGAAATAAAAGAAAAAAGCGCCCATTAAAACAGAATTAGGTTTTAATAGGGAATTGAAATTTGAGAATATTGTTGATCAGTTAAATAGCATTGAGGGGAAAAAGAAGATTTTTCGTTTTTTTTAAATACTAGGATCATTATGAGAATTTGAGGTATATATATTAGGATCCAGTAGTGCAACAATAATGGATGCAAGCTGCCGTTGAGATCTCAAGAATAAGAAGAAGATGATACCCATTTTCATTTAGCACTTGCTAGTAGCAGACACGAAGGATCAGCACTTTTACTGTTACAGTTACCATTCGGAAACTACCGTAATCAGTTCAGCAACTTGGCAAATTTTTCTTTTTCAACCGGAGAAAAAGAGCAGTAGCAGCAGCCCCCCTCTGCTGCTACTGCATCGTTGTGGAAAACCTGGAGCGGCAGAGATATCTGCCTCTTATATGTGCATGTTTACTGGTTTAAAAAAAAAAACAAAAAAAACATTGGGGTTGTGGCTTATAGTCCGGTGCGGCTCATAGTTCAGAAAATACGGACTATAATCCTTCCTGGATTTTTTTCTGTGAAGAACCCAGAGAGGGTTATTTGATTGTGCTTTCTGGAAAACAATAATTTTTTACATTTAGGCACTCCTGCAAACGTCACACTTATTCTGTTACAAACTGACCCCCCCCCCACCAGAGAAGGGAAAAGTTATGTGGCCCTCACAGGAATAAGTTTGGGGACCCCTGCCTTAAAGCTTCATGTTTGTATGCCCAAAGGAAACAAAATTAAGAAACCCTCCAAAGTTTTGTCATAAATCTAGTTTCAGTTGTCAATAGTGAGTCATATCAGCTGTTGCAGGAAAAATATACAACTTGTATTTACTTTTTGTTTTTAAATTTATACTTTGTGAAGTTGTGTTTGGCCAGTAGTCCAGACCTGGACACCAGGCACTGTTGTGTAGAGACAGGGATTCTGAAGAAATCTCAGCTCACAACAACTAAAACTGGAAACCGAAGCCACGTGACATGGCTTTGACTCCTCAAACTGCCTAATAAATCATCATGATGGAATGATCAGCAATCTGCACAGGCTCATAGTACTTTGGAAAACCATCAACTTTCATCACAGTCCAGCCGTCGTACATCTTCATTTAAAACGTATAACTTTTTTTGTTGTACTTTTTTTAGAACAGGTACATATAAAGTCTGAACTGTAACAAGACGTTTTTATTCCACAAACTAAAGAACTAGAAGGACAACAGAGACAGATTAGACCATACAGATAAGTCCTACCTCTCTCCTTTGATATTTCTATAAATATAAAGCTGTGCAGAAGGAAAGCATTTTAAAATGTTTGCTGTAGCAGAAAAGAGACTGGAGCGACTGAAATCTGGTCTTTCTCTACAAGTCTGAATCGATTCTGATCCTCCATTACTGATATCAACATTGCCACAGTAAAATTCAAACCTCTTCAGACACTTACAGGGGGACAATATTGGTTGCACTCGATTTTATTTTGAGGTGTCTGAACAAATAGCATGTCTCACTTTAGATTTTTTTTTTAACAGATTGTTTGCAAATACGTCGTTTTTGTTCCACTTCATAATTTTCTGCTTTGGGTTGGTGTGTCAGAAAATCCTGATAAGGGTTTGTGTTTGTAATATGTTTATGTAAAATCCTACCACTTGGTTTTTGTGACACAGATGCTTCAGAATCAAATGTACCATTTTAAAAATAGGTGTTGAAACCCTTGGTGTTGGGTTATTATGGCCATCATTTAGCTATTATCAGAATTAGATCTGTTCTAGGATGAGATTCTGTGAAATCTCGGTTCACCTTAAATTATTACTCTTCTGTTTTCTAGGGAGCTTCCGTAAAAAAGGCAAAGACCAGAGCACAGAGCGAGACTTCTTCATGAGGATGAAATGCACAGTGACCAACAGAGGACGCACCGTAAACCTCAAGTCAGCAAGCTGGAAAGTAAGTCTTGGATGGACATGAGACAATAGACTGGCATTCAAACCGATTCCATCGTAAAAGCCGCAGGAGGCTAAATGTTCTTATATTCCCATCCTCTCCAGGTGCTGCACTGCACCGGCCAACTTAAGATGTACGACAGCTGCCCATCGCGGGTTCTCTGCAGCTACAAGGAGCCTCCGCTCACCTGCGCCGTCCTGATGTGCGAACCCATCCCGCACCCGTCCAACATCGATGCGCCGCTGGACAGCAGGACGTTCCTGAGCCGACACAGCATGGACATGAAGTTCAGCTACTGTGATGAAAAGTAAGCAGGCACCACTATAGCAGTAACGCCGCTCATCATGTGTGTTTTTCTGAGCCGACACCAAAATAAGAATCCTTAAATACCTCTACCAACTGCAGGACTGAAGTGTTTCCAGTGTGTAGTTGACTGTATAAAACCTCTTTTTACTTGCAAGAGTTCGTAACTCTTTTTAGGCTGAAAACTTTTTGGGTACTTAAAATTCAGAGTGACTTCACAACCAGCTACCTGCATGTGGACGATAGCTTGTGTAACAAACCAATGGGTTCTACTGGATGAGACATCGCTCCCTCTCCATTCATTTTCTATGGAACTTGTGCAATGAGTGACAACTGCTTGCCCTCTTTCAGTCAAGTGACTGGTGAAATTCATACATGTGAAGTTTCGAGTTTGTATGCATAGATGCGCACATGCAGGCTAAGCTGCAAAACACAAGAAAGTTGAAAAATATCTAGCTTTTGTTGCTGTTGCAATCCAGTGTGTTAGGTTGACCCTAACTGCTGGAAAACTTTCACTGTCGCTCTTTGTTTGTTGATCCCATAACACGTCGAAATCGGCATTTCTCTTGGCGTACCAAGCAGTCATCTCAGATGTCCGGATCAGTCTTGGAGAGAAACTTCCAGTGCGTCACATTTCAACTTTGCGTTATTTACAACTTACAAGTTCAAAACTATTTTCTTGATGGTCACTAGAGCTAAGGAAAACAAACAACATTTCTTAATGAAAACACTATTAAAAATATAAACAAGGGCACAGTGCAACCTTTTAGTGTACTGTAATCTATAAAAAAGAGCTGCCTTTTTGCTACACTTGAAGATGAAGATGGGAAGCAAAGCTACATCAAACTATAATGTGGAACTGCAGGAAAAACAAAAAAAGCAAATTGTTAATGCATGTTACCATGAGAAAAGCCTACCAAGGTTTGCTTAAAAAAAAAAACTTGTTCTAAAATTAAAATCACACATTTTTGTCTCATGAAGTGAAAAATTTATCTGCAAAGCAAACTTATTTGCCTGACATTTTTTTTGACTCAAAGTTTTGCTTGTGATTCTCACATGACGTCGGGGGCAGGGCCTAAAATCGCAACAAAAAATTTCTGATGTGTGCAAATACGTTTGTTTGGCAAATAACTAAGTTCACGAGACAAAAATTAGTTATTTAATTTACAAAGGTTTTTTAAACAAAATGTTTTGTTTTAAAAAAATAAATCATTACAATTCCAAAAGTTATTAGAATTTTATTTTACTTAACTGAGGTTAGTTTTTTTTTCCATTGAATAATTGGGGAAAAAAATAAACTTCATATTCTGTGAACCAAACTTACTTGAAGTCTGGATTGAATTTTTTCCCCTTCATTAATGACACACTTTTATTACATATATTATATCTATCATGGTAGTTCAGGGTGAGTTATTTTTAATTCCAAATGAATATTCTTGTTGGATTTTTAAGTGCTATTCTCCTTCAAGATACATTTACCTAATGCTACAATAAATGCCTCTAGAATAAATACCTCTCTGCTTAAACCGCTATTCCTTTAGAAATGAAGCAGAAACAATACAACATTCAACGTTTTGCAGCAAAGGACATTAGAAGACATATATCCATTATGGAGTTGATGGGTTTTGGAAGGATGATGTGCCCCCTATTGCATAAGCAATACTGAAGAATGACTGCTATTATTAATGCTACAGGGAAGAAGCTTTTTAGTTATCTTGCTTTGCTAGCAAAATCGATAGCTAGCAGCTAGCTAATAGCACAACAACAGCCTAATGTCTGTATGATAAAAATACTGAATCGATAGATAATGGTTTTTCCTCACCTGGCTGTCTCCTCCCACTCAGTAGTTCTTCAGAGAAAGGCAGACGCAGAGGCCTGTCTGTGTCTGTTGTATGTCATTACCTCTCTGGTTAAACCGCTACTCCGTGCTGAAGCAGAAACGATACAACGTTCAACGTTTCCCATCATCTGACAAGTAGCATGTCTACTCCACTTTATTCGCTAATTATTCACCAAAAACTTTTTTTTTAAATCACCAAAAACAGTTCTGTAATCTGGAACGTTCGCTATGTTGAGCTCCAGTTAGCCGCCTTATCTCACTGTGCAAGAGGCAATTGCGTTGTGCGTCACGGGCAAAAGGTCAAAGGTAACAAGGTGACCGGAGGACTAAAAACCCCGACACAAAACCAAATAATTTTAGTACATGTTATGTGTCAGAAGAGCGCTTAGGAAATACCCCAAAAAAAAAATTTACCAAAAGGGCACTTGGAGGCAAGAAGCAAAAGGGGTAGGTGCTCAAGCCCCCTGAGTCCTCCCCTCTGCACGTGCCTGCCTAACCCTTCCCATGGGCAGTCATATGACTGCAAAGGTGTCCAGGTCCTGGAACACCACCCTACATCATCCGAAAAATACAGTAATGTGGAAAGACATTTCCAGGGAAGGCGCTACATTAGCTGCTGCATCAAGATTAAAGTTACATCTTACATGCCCGATGTTGAGAAGCTGTCCAGTGATGTCTGTAAACAGAAGTGACATTAAACACGTAAGAACATAATCCTGTCTTAGGCACATATATTTAGTAACAAAGTGATTTTTATAAATTGATCTTTGTAAGTATATAGAATGACACTTTGTGATAGTGTTTTGTTGCTCAAGTCCGAGGATGGTTGTGACAGGTCTATCACATGTGAGTGGGAGTCAGCAGTCAGACAGGGGAAGCCCATAACACTCTACACACAATGTTCACAATGCAACTTATAACAAATACACACAACCATATGGACCCCAGCAGAACTAAAATACAGAATCGTTAAAATACTATGGTGGTCAACAGGTGCAAACGCTCAGCAAACACGAGAAAAACAAATACAACAAAAAAAAGATGCAAACAAAAAAGAGATGCAAAAGAATATATAAAAATAAGTGTTCCAGACCACTAGAACTTTGTGTCCTCATTCACAGGGTCTGCATCCTTTCAAGCTTATTCTTTCATGGGCTTGAGAAACGACCTGGTCTATGGAAGAGGGGTCCTGCAAAGGCAGAGAGCATTGCAGAGAGAATCTGTAGCCTTCAGCTAGCTGCCTAGCCTCCACCTCAGCGTTATGTTGCTTAGCAGCTGTGATACAACATGATTTATACAATGTTTGCAGGCATGAATGTAGATATATAAATCGCACATTTCTGCTCTGTTCATCAGTGCATCACCTATTTGCAATATTGCTCCAACGTTTTTGGAGATGTCTGCAGACTTGGGTCCGTTTTTCTTCCTTCGCCGCTCTGTGATTCACATTGTCATGGTTGCTAAGCAACATAACGCCAAGGTAGAGGCTAAGCAGCTAGCTGAAAGCTACAGTTTCTCTCTACAGGTCGTCGAGGACCCAAGGATGCAAAACCTGTCTTCGGACACAGCTGTTCTTTGTTCGACTCCCCCTAGTGGTCGGGATCACTTCTGTTTTCAGCATTTTTTTGTTTGCATTTCTTTTTTGTTGCATGTGTGTGTCTGTGTGTCTCGTGTTTGCTGGTTGTTTGTACCTGTCAGTCACCGTAAAATACAGTGCTGAAAGTAAATATACCTTCAAATACTGGTGTCTGTAAGTTCCAGTATTTTTACAGTAAATGTACTTTTACTACTGCATTCACTTTATGAGTAAGCTACTGCAAAGAAAACTATAATGCTACCTTTTAAAATACACTCTTAGTTTTACGATAGAACATTAATGCCCAACCCAGTGTAGGCTTCTTAGAAGTGTTAAAATTGGTGCGGTTCTAAAATACATAATCTGATAATCAGAACTTCATAACACAAAAGAGGATGCGATAAGTAACCTTCAGAACAAATTTTTTATTTAAAGACCTCAAACCAGATATACATCCAGTATATTCAAACATTCAAAACGAATAACACATAACCATTCCTCAGAGAACTGGTAAAAAATAGGCCTTCAAAGTCAATATATAGTTTCACTAACACTGGAATAAAAATTGAAGACTTTCAGTTTACAGCGACAAACTGGGTTTAACTCATTAATTTCTACAATCTTAAGAACATAAAACACAGTTCTTAAACAAATATCCATGCTGTGGGTATCACTAAACAAATCAAAGAAAAAGGACTTCCAAAATATAAAATTCAACATGGCTGAAATAATGTGGAATTCTAGAATCAACTGGGTTTTAAAATGTTAACTATTAATGGTTTTCAAGAGTTCAAGTGACACTTACTTTATTAGATGCAGATGAAGGCACCATCCAACATGGAAAAAGACAAGACAATATAATTTAGATCCTAAATGATATGGAAACAGAAATATTTCAAAGAAAAGACAACAAAAGGACAACAACTAACCTGAATGAGATTAGTTAATTTATAAGAAGAGGAATAATTAAAAATCTTTTGACTCGTTTTATTTTCTCTTCTGCCCGGATTCATTTAAGTCATCATTGTATCAGCTGAACCATAAAGACAAGACAAAACGTTTCTCCAAGTCCAAAACATAAACAACATTTATTTGACAAACAAATAATGAAACTGACAGAACACCACGACAAAATGTTACGGGGAACCATTTCACCGCCGCACTGTTCCCCGGAGATAGCGTCACGGAAAAATCCCGTAGCGATCTGAAAGCTAAGTTCTGGGTTCCATACTTTTAAAGGGAGGGCGTGTTTCCCTTCTCTGCTGTATTCAAATTAGGGGAGTGTCCTTAGCTAAGTTCATTTTAAATGTAGTTAACTATGTTCCAGTAAAAACCTGTTTCTAAGATCAAAGAAGTGTTTTCTTTTGAATGAAGACAGATGTTTTTTATGACCCTGTCCCGAGAGGAAGCTCTACGCTGCTGGCAGGACCAGATTGTTTTACACCAGCTGTTAAATCCAAGTTATTTTTAATTCAACTTAGTGTATAATGTTTCAATAAAAATATCCTACATAAGAGATTACTCTAATTGAACCATGGATATAATTTGAAGTGAATTTCCTTATTTTGAAACACCATTAATTTTATCTAATATTGAACATATGGTTAAGTTTTTACAACTAGCTTATTTCAAATGTATTTTTCTTAACAGATGCCACTCAAAGTCCATCAGGTTTTTGATGAGGGTAGAAACCTGCACATTTACTGTCTTGCTTTTTCTTTTGAATGGTCTTTCCTGTCTTTTTGGATTCCATCTTCCCATGACCGGCTTTTGTGCTCCTTTCTGGGTCAATCCCAATAAAGCGTCTAAAAAACACAATCAAATATGGGAAAATTCCTCAGAATATAAATAGTGTGGCATTCTGAAGACAGCTGGTATAATATATAAATAAAGCTGTTTTTAATTACGTAAAGAGAAAACATCACCACTTTTGTCAAATGTTAAGCATAACTTGCTTTAAAACTTTAAAAACATGTCATTGTAATTTGCTCATTGTAAAAAAAATTTATAGGAATGGTTTTACTGTTGAATGAACTCCAGTCTTGGCTGCCTCATGTTGATATTGGGTGTTGAAGGTGTAGAACAGGGGTCCCCAAACTACGGGCCGGATCCGGCCCGCCTCCACATTTGGTCCAGCCCCCTGAACAATACCAGAGAGCGTTCAGATTTTTTTTCATGTATTGTATTTTCTGGTTTATATGTGAATTTTTCTTCAGCCACCAGGGGGCTCTTTAGCAGGAAGTCTGTCCTGTAAACTGTGGGTGTTTTGTTTTGCATGGCGTATTGCTGCCATCTGTTGGACTTTTAGGGAACTGCTTGACTTTTATGTTATTTAATCAGTACGTTTTTTTGCTATTGGTAGAGCAGATGAACACACGTGTCTGTTATGAACGCCGCATTCCAGGTCGAGTTCTTCAAAGCAATGCCTGTAAGTAGCAGCTTATACTTCAAAACGAGCCTTTATTTAACATATGACAAAAAAGTTACTTGTTTATTGAATTAGTTTTGGAAATACCTGTGGGCGATTTGATTATGTGCTACATCATTGCTAACTAGCAGGCTACTAAAATTTCTTAGGTCATTATGTAGCATTGCAGCTCATAGCATTCTGAGGTAGCTGTTGTATCAGTTGTACTTCTAATGTATGTATCTGAATGTAAAACACTTTTGTAAGCTGCTATGAGCTCATCCTGAGTTGTTTGTGTTTTGACAGTTTCACTCCATTCTACATAGAAATAAAGGAAGAACTAATTAATCCTGAATCGTGTGAAAGGAGTTTGGCTGATGGTTAGTTTTGGTACAAGACACCTTAGCGAGACCATTAGAAAGTGAATCATTGGAAGTTAAAATTGGAAATAAAAAAACGTGCCCATTAAAACGGAATTAGGTTTTAATAGGGAATTGAAATTTGAGAATATTGTTGATCAGTTAAATAGCATTGAGGGAAAATGCTATTTAACAGTTTTTTAAATAATACTGTGATCATTATGAGAATTTGAGGTATAGATATTAGGATCCAGTAGATGGCAGTAGTGCAACAATAATGGATGTAAGCTGTAATAAACCAAGTCCTTAATTGAAACATAAAAGAAATCATTTTATTGGTAAGTATGTAAAATGATCATCATAAAGAATGTCTACTCTGCCAGGTAAAGTAAAAGCAAGAATTTTAAACTCCTCAATTGCCGTGCAAGTCACATCAATGTTGAAAACTGTAGGCTGGATTAATGTACAGAAGTTGTGCACTGAAGGTGCAAAGTACCATTAAAAGCTACCTTGGATGATCTTGTGATCACTGATGGTGAAGTGTCTTTGGCGCTGCTCTTGTTTCCAAAAACGCAGGAGGAAGGGCTGTCCTGGTTCCACACCAATGAGAAAGGCTTCAACACTGGCTTGCATCTTTGACATAATGACAAAAAGACAAATAATAAAAATTATTAAATATATTTAGCAGTACAGCTACATTCAGACAGCAAACAAACCCAATGAGAAAGTGCTTCTACAAAGAAGTAGGATCATTAGAATAATCACATATCGGAACAAATCTGACAACATGGTCCACAGTTTGACACGAGCTGTTTTGGGTTCTTCTTGTGGCCTTTGGATGTAGGACGAAGCACATGAACCAACAGAAGAATGTCTGGTTTTCCCAGCCTGGAGGAACAACAGGATAAATAGCAGACACATTAGGATAATAAATAAACATTTTAAAGAGAAGTGTGAGCAAAACTAACCAAAATACTTTGTCCACCCGGTTTACCCTGGAGAGCATTTTACACCACCTACAACATAAACCATAAAAATGTCAGAAATAATTACCATGAACACAGCTCAGACATTAGGCATTATAGAAATTAGTCAGCTTATAGAAACATTCTGGACAACATTTCTTCTGCCAACCTGTCAGAAGAAATGTGTTGAAGTCATCATAACAAACTTCAGTCACCAACTGACGTACTGACTGAAAAAAAGAGGCAGCCAATATGTCATTATTTATTATCATTATTATTTATAGAGACAAAAACATTTTGGCTTAGCTTTGATCACATAGATCAAAGCTAATACAGCGCCCCCTAACGTGAGTTTGGGAAAACCGTAGGTCGTAGAGATCTGAAAATCGGTACGTAGGTAGAGCTCCCCAAATCAAGAAAAAAGTTTCTTGGAGGTACCCTCTAAATGCGCAGAGAGGCGGCCATTTTGGGTCAAAAGTCAAATTTTGGCCATTTTTCACTTTTACTCATGTTGAACTTTAACGAACTCCTCGAGTTTTCAACCGATCGGCTTCATTCTTAGTCAGAATGCAGTAAAGGCATTGGGTTTGAAGAGTTATCAATAAAATTGACTTTTTGTATATGTTCAGAGCAGAGCGGCGAACGTGGTGTACTCGACTAAACAAACGAAGCGCTATAACCTTCTAATAAAAAGGTTAATTGGCACCAATCTTGGTATGAGGGATCCTGGTTGGATGCCTGACGATCCTATGTTGTCATCGTTTGACCTCACCTAAGCCCCGTCCCCTCAGAACAGGAAGTGTCTTTTTTTACTTGGAAAGATCCAGCTTTGGCTCTCTTGATCTAATCAAGATGATCTTGTGTAAGATGACTGATAACAAGTTGGTCTCACTTGCTTTAAAGCACCAAGAGTTTTCAGTGGAGGGTGTGGCCATGGTGGCGCAGCGAAGGCAGAGGTCATGCTGCTGCCATATGTTTGGCTCTAGATTCCACATGTTTCAGCCAGGGGTGAAAGTAGTTTTAAATTCTTGGAGGTACTATGACAAAAAATTATATATATATAAGTATATATATATATGTATATATATATATATGTATATATATATATAATGAATCAGTTTCTGTGCTGATTAATTTTTTTGCGAAGCGATAAAAGCTGGGTAGCTCTTGAATTGCTACAAAATGAAGCTGTATTTCCCTCAGCCCACTGGCTTCAATGTTGACACCTTGAGAAGCCAAGCCAAGCCAAGCCAATTCTGAACATCATGACATGGAGTCATCCCAGTTTTCCATGTCTGGCATGTAACTGTTCATTTTAGCTTTTAGACTGGTTATATTGATCCTGTGTCCAGACAGGGATAATCAGTAGGCCTAGCATCATGACCTGTTTGTTCTGAAGATCCTGCAGCTTCCACTTCGTCTTCCTAACATGGCGCCGCCTCACCCTGACTCTCATACTGATAGGAGGAACCACAGAGCTCTGTTAAGTTAAAAGCACATCTTCTGAAGTTGGGATATTTTTCCAGAGGAATCACCTCAAACCAGATGTTGGACTGGATTTTATTTCAATGTCATTTGCTAATATTAGCTCCTCATTTTCAACAGTGGAGTTATAAAGGTTGAAAAATGTTATCATTTTGGAGAAAGTCTAATCAACATCAATATTTCCACTAAATAAGAGGCAAAAAATGTGTTTGATAAAAGAAAAGACTCAGACTCTGAGCCTGACAGCACCAAACAATTTTTAATATTAAACAATTAATTTAATTTCACATAATTATCGCGGTAGAAGCCATTTGTTTGTTAAATACTTAATGAAACATTTACCGTGTTTGATGTTTGTTTTGAATGATGTGATACTCATAGACGAACGAGATAATCAGTCCAAGTTTGTCATTTATTGAATGTTCAGAAACTACAGCGGCTGTGATGCGCCAAGACAAAGGTAAACAAAGGTAAAACAACCCGAACAGGTGATCAACTAAACCTTTTTACTCTCAGTCTCTCTTTGTCTTTTGAGCACACCCGTTGACAAGCCGACCAGCGATTACGTTAAAAACATAATATTAGTCCATTACGATATTAGGTTTGCAGGCTTGATATTGTCATGCTTTTGGTTTCCGGTGCGATGGAGGCGTGTGGGTAGTGAAGATACACGACAAAAAAGAAGGGTCTCTTGCATGAACTTTACTTATTCCAGCAACAATGAGTTACAATGGCAACTGAGCTGTTTCAACGCAAGAACTGTGTGGTTTCCGGCCTCTAGCTCTGGCACAGATGGCATTTAGCAATGTCCGGGCAGTGAGCAGTGAGAGCAATGGCCAACGACAACATGAATACCCAATCTCACGATACTAGCCTTGCCTCCAGAGCTGTGTTGCATTCGCTGATCTAACTTAGGCTCGGAGAACTAAAATACAAAACCAAGCTTAAAGTCTAATAAAGTTTAACCTTCCTTACACTACCCCCCCCTTTTAGGAATACTGAGTCCCTTCAGTACAGGTTACACAACCAAAATTGGGAAAGACGTAGTAGTTATAATAACTTACCGTATTTTCCGCACTTTAAGGCGCACCTAAAAACCTTCAATTTCCTCAAAAGCCGACAGTGCGCCTTATAATCCAGTGCGCCTTATATATGGACCAATATTGAGCCACAACAGGTCTAGCAACTACGGTAAGCAGCCGCCGACTTCATTTTCCCCTGTAGAAGAAGTGCGCGGTGCATGCTGGGATAGTTGTCAGAACGCTGGTTTGTTTATAAAGTTTGATAATAAATTTAAAGCCAGGGGGGTGGAGGGTCTGGGGAAGAGAGACAGAGACTGCGACGGCAGCGTGTCGGTTGATCTGTGTTACCCAGAAAGCAGTTGGGCACAATATCGCAACACCGTGAGTGAAACAATAGCTGGGGCAGCCTACTATATAAAGTACTCAGGGACCTCTTCTTTCCAAATGTGGATGTGTAATAATAGAGTAAGGCAACCCAAACTGTAGCGTCTATTCTATGCGCCTTTTTTCATATATAAGTCCTTATATATGAAGGCCTTATATATGAAAAAAGTTTCAAAATGGGCCATTCATTGAAGGTGCGCCTTATAATCCGGTGCGCCTTATAGTGCGGAAAATACGGTAACTACTGAAAAGTGTATGGTATAAGGGCAATAAAACACAACCCAAATCATTTAAATTCTCTAATTGTAACATTTAACTAACTCACTAACTTAACTAGTGCCTAAATCTCTGTGGTCTATTGACTAGATGACCACTAGATGTTTTAACAGTCTTTTCTGATGTGTTTGGATTCTGTTGTCTTCCATTTGGCTGGCATCCTGGATCCTTGGGCTGGAGGTCTTTATCCTGATCTTCTGGCAGTGGTAGTATGCGAACCAGCGGAACATCCTCTTCATTTGATTGGAATTCTTGGCCTTGGCAATTCTCCAGCAGTCTGTTTCTTTGACGTAAAACCCAGACTGATATCACGTCACTGTCATATGACTTGAGACGATCGTGGTGCTTCACTGTGCTGCGCTTGGGACCTTGTAATTCAGACAGTACAGGACCATGGCGAGCTGCAATGATTAACGGGCCTTTCCATCGTTTCTGAAGCTTAGGGCTTAACCCTTTTTTTGCATCATCTTTGACAAACACCAGGTCTCCTACACTGTAGAAGTGTTCTTTGACCCAGGTCATGGACCTTTTTCTGCCGCTCTTGTGCAGTGCGGAGTTGGTCTCTTGCCAGGTCATGTGTTTCTTTTAAGCTTTCTTCCAGATTGTAGAGGAAATCTGCAGATTCCTGTGCATCGACCTTGAGTTTTGCAGTGCCAGACTGAATGTCTTGTGGTTGGTGAACTTCCCTGCCAAACATAAGCCTATTGGGTGTGAACCCTGTCACTGCGTGTCATGAGCTGCGATAAGCTACTGTGAGTAGTGGCAGCTGTTTGTCCCAGTTCTTTTGGTCCTGGTTCACATAACATTCAAGCATTTTCAATAAGGTCCTATTGAACCATTCTACTTGTCCATTGGAGGAAGGATGGTAAGGGGTAGTCCTGGCCTTAGTGATCTGCTGGAACTTGCATACATTCCAATACAGGGAACTATCAAAATTACAGCCTTGATCTGTGTGTAGCTCGTGCGGAGCTCCAAACCTGGCAATAAAGTCGTAGACTAGCTTCCTTCCAGTCGTTCGTTGAACTGGTCAATAATAACAAGAATGTATTTGTTCCCAGTGCTGGACATGGGGAATGTCAAGATGTAGACAGTCCAGAGTTGCTCCAACTTGGTACCTTTGCAGTTTTGCTCTCTTTGCCAGGCCTGTGATCTTACATATGCTACAGCAGTGGTCCCCAACCTTTTTATTACCGCGGACCGGTCAAGACTTGGAAAAGTTTGCTGTGGCCCGGGGGGGTGGGGGTGTGTGTGTGTTGGAGGGTTATGGCATGATTCCAGGACTTCCTTCTGCATGGACGAGGGGACTAATATCAGCAAGTTTGGATGCTGGTGTCCAATTCTCTCCCAGGAATAATAGAGCACTTCTTGTCTCAGTGTAACTTGAGGCCAACAGAGCCAGAACTTTCTCACTGCAGGGCTCTCCAGTCCCACTTCATTTTTGGTAGAAGTGTCCTTGTTTTTTTTTCATTTATAAAGAGCAGTGGGAACATGGTCTGTTTTATGGAGTGTTGCCAGTTGCTCAGGGCCAAATGATTCAAGCCAATTGACTTCTGGCCATTCTGGTAGGGACACAGATGGTTGATCTCCTAATGTGTGCGATCCATCATTGGTGCTGCTTCTGGGCTGGATGTACCTTACAGCTGGAGGCATAACATCATCCACGTCATCTTCAAACTTGGCCCACTGAATGTGAATTTTTTGGCAGTACATGCACCCTTTACATGGCAGATGTGACAAGTTAATCCCTGCCTGGTAACAGTCACAGTACTCCACCTTTTCTCCTGGCATCCTCGACATTGCATCTGCATTACCATGTTGTTTTCCAGCTCGATGTTCAATTTGAAAGTTGTACTGGCTTAATCCTTCAAGCCAGCGAGCTAGTTGTCCTTCAGGACATTTGAACCTAAAAAGCCAGGTGAGACTGCCATGGTCTGTCCTAAGTAGAAACTTTCTACCTAGTAGATAGTGGCGAAAATGCCATGTGAAATGAACAAGTAATTCACAGCGAGTGACACAATACCTCTGCTGAGGTGGTGAAAGATGGCTACTAGCATAACTCAGAACTCGTTCCTCTCCCCATTGTACATGTGACAACACAGCACCGACACTGCTGTTTGAGGCATCCGTATCCAGAATGAACTTCCCATCAGCTTGGGGGTATCCCAACACTGGTGCATTGGTCAGTTTCTCTTTGAGCCATGTAAATGCAGACTGTTGCTCACCAGCCCATAGGAACACTGTTCCCTTTCTGAGAAGAGCATGGAGGGGGCTTGCCAGCTCCGCAAAATTGGGTACAAACTTCCGGTAATAGTTACACAGCCCAAGAAAGGTTTGTAGCTCTTGCAAGTTATTGGGGGAGTTCCACTGCTGTACATCCTTGATGAGGGCTGGGTTTCGACTGATTCCTTTGCCACTCACAATGTGACCCAAAAAGAGAACTTCTTCCTACAGCAGAATACATTTTGATGGTTTAAGCTTTAATCCATAGCTTTGGAACCTCTGAAAAACCTGCTCGAGCCAGTCCAAACTTTGGTCTACTCCATTTCCGATGACAATGACATCATTCAGGTAGATGAGAAGAGTTTCACACTGAAGGCCCCCCGAGAACGAGCTCCATTGCTCTCTGAAATGTACTTGGAGCGTTGCATAGTCCAAATGGCATTCGAGTGTATTCCCCATTTGGTGATGAATGCCGTCTTCTCTCGATCTTTACTATCCACTGCAATCTGCCAACAGCCAGATTGAAGGTCAAGTGTAGAGAACATTGTGACTCCACCCACAACATCAAGACATTATTCAATCTGGGGTAATGGATAAGCATCCTTGATTGTTAGATTGTTCAGACAGAGGTAATCTATGCATCACATTACTCCTCCATCCTTTTTTCGAACTAGGACCACTGGGGAGGCCCACTCAGATGCTGATGGTGTGATTACACCTTCTGCCAGCATATTTTTAAGATGTGCTTCTTCCTCACCTTGAAATCCAAGAGGGGTTCTTCTCACAGGTTGACGCACAGGTCTGGCAGACCCGGTGTCAATTATTGTCTGTAACGGCGGATAAGTAGCCAAGGTCAGAGTCACTTTTAGCAAAGATGGATTGGTACGTGAGGAGCAGCTGAATGAACCGTTGTTTCTGTTCCCGACTGAGGGCCTCACTTATGGTAGCCACCAAACTTTGGAGGTGCTCCGGAATATCAGAGATTGTTACTACTCTCCCAACCACCAGTGATGGTGCAGTCCCTTCTGGATGGTTAGGCATTGCATTTGGTTTTAGTGCAATTGGGGGTAGAGGATAAACTTCAACTAGGAGTCCAAGACATACTGCTCTATGTAGAGCCACTCGCCTAGTTGAAAAATTGCACACTCTGATCGGCATCTTTGGCTTCATGGTGACAACAACAGTTCCAGAGGTTACATGGTTTGTAATGTTCAAGGGTTCCAATAACTCTGTAACCCCTGACTGTGGGTCCTCCACTTCACCCCACATGACTCATTCAGATTTGACTGGGATGATTGAGGTTTTTTCCAGAGTTACTCTAGGCACCCAATGAAAAATTTGCCTTGGGTATAGATGACAACATCATGGGCCTTCATCAGATCCAATTGAAGAAAGACAGAATCTCTTACAGGGGCTACATGCACTTTCCAGTCTATGGATTTGGACCTAATCTGGAAGGTCACTTTAAGTCCACGTTTAGCTTTCATGCCATCTCCAACTTCTGCATTTAGTAGGTAGGTATGATGTAGATCTGCGGGTGCAGGGTTACAGTTCAGGATTCACTGATACTGCTCCTCTGATATCACAGTTGTCTGAGCTCCAGTATCAGTTACGGCTTGCGTTGGGATGCCATTTAGGGTCAGAAGAATTTGCAGACTCCCACCCCTCTTTTTAGTGCAACCTGTCTGCCTTGTAGTTGGAAATCTGAGGCCATGGTTCCATCTGACTGCAGCCGGTTGTCTATTTACTTGTCACCATAGTTTCTTGTAGTCACAGAACTGGGAGCCCTAATGCAGTCCTTCCTAAAATGTCCTGTCTCTCCACACTTAAAACACGGGCCAGTTGTTCCACGATTTGGACTTGGAGTTTGAGAGCGCCCTCTGCTGGGTTGCATGTGCTGGTAATTTTGTTTTCTCTCTGTTACAGAGCTTTGGGCTGCCTTGGAGTTTTGGGATCCTACGCTTTTGGACTGGAAATTGGCAACCTGGAGCTGTAGGTTTCCCACAGTGCTAACAAGGATCTTCACTTGTTGGTGTTCCTGCTAAATTTGGGTTGTCTTGGAGTTTTATCGCAACCTGTGGGGTTTTTCATGTCTGGGAACGAGAATACGACCTGCTGAATGTGACAGGAAGCCAATCAAAAAGCGCGGTGATGTAAGAACAGAGGGGAATCCCAAACAGCTGACATATCGCGCAACTGAGTCCGGTGGATATCGGAGATATGTGGAAATGTTTATTATTAAATCTAAAGGTCATTATTATGTTTATTCAGTTAAAAATGTTAACTATGAAAAAACATATTCACCTCCAAATCATAGTGCAGCAAATAGAGCGGCTGCTCCCGTCGTCTTTTACCCACCGCCTTTTCTTTTTGTTACATCTTTTATCTCTTAAAATGACTCCACAAACTATCACTATTGCTTCTACATTGTCATCCGTGTTTGGTTATTCTAAATTCCCGCAATGTTTGGTGTATACTGGATTATCCTCTGGAATCGGGATGTCCGTGACTGGAATCGGTTCATGTTGCTCCTGCCTTGGACACATGAACCGATCGAACCTGTTGTACTTTTATCAGCTCTGTGGTCACAGAGGTTTGGAGAAACGGCCGACAATTCTTAAATCTTTCTGTCTAAACCAGACTTAAGACTCAAGCTCTACTCATCTCCTTTCGACCACTGCCCAAACGCTCTGACTCTGGTCGCTATGGTAACGTTTACATATCCCTTCAAAATAAGATACAGATGCACCACAAAAACGAACATTTTACTTTTGTGAAAACTTTAACTCACGATAATGACTAACGGAGCCCTGAGCTTGTTTCTTTGCAACGAGACGGTCCCATCCGGGAGTGATGATGGGAGACAATAACACCCAAGGTGTTGCTTATATCCACAGCCTGCTTGGTCTCTACGTGGCGAAGCAATTTGAAGCTTCATTGCCTCATTAGCAGCCAGTCGCGCATGTTACGCAGAGCGGGCTTGTAGTGTGGGACTCACCTACCGGTCCGGGATAAATCCATTCTCTTGTCTCTTCTCTGGGCCTTTTCCCCTTTGCAAAGAAACTTTCCAAAGACATCTGATCTGTTTCTTACTCATTTTGCTGCTTGTGGCCTCAGTATTGGCGCTCAAGTAACCGAGAGAATCCGGTTAAAGGATTTTCAAAATAAAAGATCCTCCAGACTCAAATAATACATAAAACGGAAATATTTCACTATTTCTTGCACGGCCCAGTACCAATTGGTCCACGGACCGGTACCGGTCCACGGACTGGGGGTTGGGGACCACTGTGGTAGATGATCCCACTTGTGACACCAGTTGTCGTGCTTTTGGTTTCTGGTGTGATGGAAGTGTGTGGGTAGTGAAGATGCAAAACAAAACAGAAGGGTCTCTTGCATCAGCTTTACTTCTTCCAGCAACAATGAGTTACAATGGTAACTGAGCTGTTTCAACACAAGAACTGTGTGGTTTCCGGCCTCTAGCTCTGGCACAGACAGAATTTAGCAATGTCCGGGCAGTGAGAGCAATGAACAACAACAACATGAACACCCAATCTCGCGATACTAGCCTTGCCTCCAGAGCTGTGTTGCATTCGCTGATCTAACTTAGGCTGGGAGAACTAAAATACAAAACCAAGCTTAAAGTCTAATAAAGTTTAACCTTCCTTATAATATTTATTTTGCGATCATTAATAAGCGCTCCCTGAACACAGCGGTGGTTGATTCGTTAATTTTGAACTCCTGCTCTGCTAGTTATTGTGGCATGGAACTGAAACGCACAGAATTGCGGAACACCTTGTTGAAACAATAATTACTGAGATAATTATTGTTGTTGGGTCATTAATCTGAGCATGTTTTGTTGATTTTGTTGTTGTTCTTTAATAAAGTTACCAACGTTTTAAGCGAGTCAGAGGAGAACGTGCTGGTCTCAGCATCCTTGCCACGTTCAGTTTCACTTATGATTGACTCAAAACCTTCCGCGATCGACATATTGCGCCCCTGCTCTAGCAAAGCACGAACAGTTCAGAAACAATATGAAATGGGAAAAAAAATATTTAACTGATTAAGTAGTGTTTTAGATTGTTCTTGAAAAACTAATCAGTCATGGCTAATTACTGGGTGCACTCACGGCTGCACAGTGAACCCATTGAGTTTTTACAGCCGACAGCCGCTCCTTTCTCTTGCAGGTACTGCGTACCCCCACTAAATCTTTTAGGGGTACGCAGTACCGTACCATCAGTGGCGGAGCCAGAGGGGGGGCCAGGGGGGCTAGTGCCCCCCATGTCATCTGATTGCCCCCAGTGGCTCCCCAAGATGATTGACATCTAACAGCACCAGGTTATTCCTGCACATTATTTGGAATCATTCTAAGTCAACCTAATATCTAAAGAAGAAAAACAATAATAAATATATGAAAAGAAAATGTATAAAACTTTATATAAGTCCATGTGATGACATGAATAAATAGATTTTTATCAGGCGCGATACCAGCCTCCTTTATATTCATAAAAACAAGCTGAAATTGTTCTCCTGGGTATTTCAGTTATGCTGCGCTGTGGTGCAACTCAAAGGCTAAAGCACTTCATACCTGGTGGTGATGGTAAAACACCAATAAGTTATTTATTGATCCTCCGTAAAAAAGAGAAAAAAACCGAAGAGGGGTCGACAATGTTCGTAGTTTGGAGCAGAGGTTGCGCTAGAGTTTTTTTGTTGTCCGTCAAAGAAAAAAATAATTTTATTTCCAATTTGTAGCCATCAAACGAAACATTTATTATTTCTCTGCGAGAACGTTTTTGAAATCAGGTAACATTGCATGAAATGACGTGATTAGAAGACGACAGAACTCTGATCGTTTCCTGATCCCGCACTGACTTCCCTCAGCTGATCCGCAGAAGCGGATCAGCTGCAAAGCCTCTGGTCCGTTAAAGCGTCCAGATCAGAGATGATTCTCTGACAGATATTGTTCTTAGTATGATTAATAATGAGCTCCACGATGTTCTCTGTGCGTAAAGTTGAAACTGTCTCGCACCAAGTGTCAGCTGTGCGCTTGATCACATTCTGGACAGAAACCAGCGGACTGCTCTCTGTTCTTATCAAGACGAGGGTGAGGAGGGGAATCTAACATATTAACTCAGTTAAGTTTTTACTGGTTTTGTTTTTAAAACACCATTAACGTAAGCAGTGTAACTATATATTGTATATTTGGCGTTTGTCATCTTATGTGTGATTAATTGGAGCGTAACCGTGGAGCATTTATGCGCATTTATTGCCCAGCGCACTGCGCTTGTTTCTGCTTAACGGATCTGCACTTTAATTTCTTTCCTCTCTCAACAGTCAGTTGTTATTCCTCTACTTAAACTACAATAAGTAGATCACATTCTCTTTAGGTTTTCTCTGTGGGCTCCAAACTCATTAAATGTAAACTAATTAGAAGCCCGAGCCACCATCAGGCAAATAATTCTGGTCCGACCCGGACTATTTTTACCTGTAAAAACAGAGCTTCCTAACCAAGGTGTCCATAACTCTTCAACACGCATTTAGTTCAGTGTCCATGAGATGATATTCAGAAAGGATCTTTTATTTGATAGATTTTAGTTGCCTCTGCGATGAACTCTTAGCGTAAAGTCTATCATGTCTCCATGTGCGCCAGTCAAAGGTGTTAATTATAACATGTCAAATGACAGAGGGGCTTAAAAAATAACCAAATATTCAGTTAGGTTATTTTTTTTTAATTATATAATTTTTTTTCCCTGACTACCAGGAAAAAAAAATATTGTCCAATCACCATTTTGTTTAAATTTCACAATCTTTATAAGGTAATTGGAATACTGAAAATATTTTTTGGGGAAAAAAAGTTTTTATTTTTGAAATACGATGTGTCCACTACAGTGGACATCGGAACCACATACATTTGAAATTGAATCTTGATGGCAACCAGTTTTCTCCCAAAGAAAATTTCCAAACATCAACTTAAGAGTGAATTTCACATTTACAAAACTGAGCACTGTTGCCTATCAAGAAGGTTTTGGGTTCGATTCCCGGCCCGGGGTCTTTCTGCATGGAGTTTGCATGTTCTCCCTGTGTATGGTGGGTTTTCTCCCGGTTCTCCAGTTTCCTCCCACACATGAAAAACATGACTGTCAGGTTAATTGGCCTCTCCAAATTCTCCCTAGGTGTGAGTGTGCATGGTTGTTTGCCTCTGTGTTGCCCTGCGACAGATTGGCGACCTGTCCAGGGTGAACCCCGCCTCTTGCCCGGTACGTTAGCTGGAGATAGGCACCAGCAACCCTCCCAACCCCACTAAGAGACAATGGTGTACAGAAAATGGATGGATGGGTGGACAGATGGGTTGGTGGGAGGATGGATGGATGGATGGGTTGGTGGATGGATTGGTGGGAGGATGGATCAGTGAGTGGGTGGATGGATGTATGAATGAGTGGATGGATGGGTGGGTGGACAGATGGGTTGGGGGGAGGATGGATGAATGAGTAGATAGGTGGGTGGAGGGATGAATGAATGGATGGGTGGATGGATGGATGAATGGATGGGCGAATGGATGGATGAATGGATGGATTGATGGGTCGATGGATACAGAAGAAACAGAAAAATAATTACAAATGTCCTCTACAGAGGACGATTTTTCAAATTTTAAATACTACGATAAAATACAGTCAAAATAATTAATAGAATGTTTTAATATGTTGCTAAGAGACTTATTTAGAATATGCCAACAAAATTTTAAATCAAAATTTGCACAATAAAAAGTTTTATGCACTTACTTTGTCTCTCCCCATAAAATGTGCTTCTACTGATGAATGTCATTTTTATGAATGAGAAAAACGTAAGTACAACAGTCCCACCCCTTCACATGTGGCATCATGGAAAGCCCTAAATGTCCTCTCCAGATAAAAAAGGAATTAATTCAGTAGAATGCAGGGGGTGGGAGATATTCTAGTTTAGAAATGTCCTCTACAGAGGACAAAAATGAACTACTGGTAGTCACGAGGATATATATATATATATATATATATATATATATATATATGTGCACACACACATTTAAAATTTTGCCCCCTCAGAGGTAGTCCTGGCCGCCCTTTGTCCCCCCAACTTTAAAACTCTAGCTCTGCCACTGCGTACCGTACCCCCCTACTTTCACCCCTGGTTTCAACACGCATGCACCAAACTCCAGAGATTGCACCAAACTCACAGAGATTGATCCTTGTCCACCCCCCGATGGGAATCCAGTGCAATATTTGGTGGGCGTGGCCTAATTCCTTCACAGCACCTCCTATAATATTTTTTAAAAATCACCCCCCAGCCATGCTTTGTCTCAGAATTATGAAACTTGGTACACATATGTAACTTGTCAGGACCTACAAAAAAGTCTCTTGGAGCCATGGTCCAAACCCAACAGGAAGTCGGTCATTTTGGATCAAAGTCACCCTTCTGTCTATTTTATTGATGTCGTATCTGAGCGAACTTGTCCTAGAGCTTTCAAGATCCAGGCTTCAAACTCAGTCAAGCACAGACTGGAGGCATTGAGGGTCAAAAGTTATCAAAGGAATTTTCCTATGTGGGCATGGCCAAGCCTCAAATCTGGCCATTCTCCATGAAACATCAAGGTGGAATAACTTGCCCTTATTAGTTCCCAGCTGCACCAAACTCACAGAGATCGATCCTTGTCCACCCCCCGACAGGAATGCCATCCATTAGGTGCGCGTGGCCTAATTCCTCCACAGCACCCCCTAGAATATTTTTAAAAATCTGTCTCCAGCCATGCTTTGACCCACAATTTTAAAACTTGGTACACATGTGTATTTTGTCAGGACCTACAAAAAAGTCTCTTGGAGTCATGGTCTCAACTAAACAGGAAGTCGGCCATTTTTTATCATTTTTTGTCAATTTTATTGACGTATCTGAGCGAACTCATCCTACAGCTTTTGAGATCCAGGCTTTCAAACTCAGTCAGCAGAATATTGAGGCACTGAGGGTCAAAAGTTATCAAAGGAATATTCCTATGTCAAAACATGTGGGCGTGGCCAAGCCTCAAATCTGGCCATTTGCCCTGAAACATCAAGATAGAATAACTTCCCCATAAAAGCTCCCAGCTGCATCAAACTTCATTGGTATAGTCACAGAGCAGAGCTCATCACATTCAATTGGTCAATTGGTGACATCACCTTAGCCACGCCCACTTCCAAAAAGAAGTCACCTGTTGGAAGGGAGTATTACTGCAGTTAAAGCAGCTTTTCTTTGTGTTGGAAGAAAGACTGCTCTAAATCATACATGCCTCATCTTATTAACAGTAAACTTGTAAGGCTTGACCTTTGTTAGCCTCTAAACAGCCCAGTAGCTTGAAATTGCAATTCAGATCGACTGCGCTTGTGTCAGGGAGCGCTGCGGAAGATGTAAGTGTGTGTCGCCTGGCGGACAGCTGTGGGAAGTGCTGGAGAGCGTTGGCAGTGGCGAGAGCATGGCGGTGCTGGAACCCCCGCAGTTGCCAATAGGCCTTCGGCACGCTTCGCTGCAAGGGCCTCCAATGCTGCCTGCAGCTTTAATTAACATTGTATTTTTATCATACTACACCAACACTGGTAATCTAACACTTTTGATTATGCTCTGTAGATTTTGATTCATTCCCTAAAAGATTTATTATGGAAAGTATTTTTTCTTTCCGTTTAATATTGACTTTAAATGCTGGCTCTCTAAGATGAAAATACATGTAAAATGTCTTTCTTGCCTAGGAAAAAAACTGTATTGTACAATTACATTGCGGTAGTTTACTGCCAGTCGTCAGTCTTGATTGATGTCTTCTTCTGTTATCACAAATTGGCGGTATCCTACCTATCCTATCCTTTTGGAATAACAGAATGTTACTGCTGGAATTCCGCTGTAAATTTACAGCCATTTCTAAGAGTGTATCTGAGAGATGCGACAGCTATGGCAGTACTGGCTTTCATTGGTTTTTAAACCTGTCCAGGTTTTTAAACTTTATGGGTTTTCCTCCTCTGAAAAGACTTGACATAAGTAAATTGTCAGAAGTCAACAGCAGTTGCTGAGGTTCTCTTTAACTTTTGAGCTTGAGTGAGAACACAAGAAGTAGTGAGAACACAAGAAGTAGCCTACAAGATGTTGGCTCTTCCTCTTTGGGAAGAGAGCAGGAGGTTTCCAGTGCTGAAGTTACCTTACCACCAGCAATATAATTACCTAGCAGAAAGGAAATGCCCTTAATTGCTAACGGAAACAGGAAAAGTGCCAGAAATCTGTTTTGGTCGCAAATGTACCATAACTCCTTGCAGTACAACACTGTAGCCACAAGCAGACAGCTCAGAGAAAGGTAAGGACTTTGCCAGGAGTTTGCCAAGATAACAGATTGTGAGGATCCAGTATCACGCAGAATACGAACTGGAGACTGATCATTAGGCATTCCAGAAAATGAAACTAACCCATCCAACAGAAGGGTTCAAAACATGATCCAGGGGTACAGTCAAGTTCAGCTTTTTCTAGGATATGAGTTTTGTTCTTAATTAAACCCACACCTTTTGGTTTGGTCTGTAAAGAATTATTTTATTTTCATTTCAAAGCCTAACAGTTAGCAATAAGATAACTTGTTTTGAGACAATAGAAACATTCTTTGTGATCTTTTTGTGGCGTTAACCTGGATTGTTCCGCAACTGTTTTAGCAGTTACACTTTCAATGAGCACAAGACTGAAAGGAAGACTTATATGTAAGAACATATTCATCTACTAACAGCAGCAGAAGACATAGAGTTTACCTTTTGCTCATTCAGATGTACAACAACATGCTCAGTTAGACAATTTGTGAACTCCTCTAGTAGAACTAGTTCTCAGAGAGTTAAAATTTACCTTACTTGAAGCACACCGTCAGTCAAAGAGAGTTCCCTTCTTCCTGGCAAACTCTACATAGGTCTGAGTGGGGCTTTACTTAAAAGACCTACATTTTTGCTGGTAAGCCTCAGGAACAAGCTCATCATCTTTCAAAATGGCAGCTTTAACCACCTCATACTTAAGAGGGAGGGCGGCTAAGAGCTCTTGAGCTTTACCATGGATTTTCCACTGTAAACGTAGTGACCAAACATCAGGTGGCCACTGTAAAGCCTGCGCTATCCACTCAAAAGCAGAAAAGTACAAGTCAATTTCTGTCTCTTGGAACTCAGGTACGAAAGCCACATATTTAGTAATGTCAAAGGGTTAGGCCTGTCACAATAACAAATTTTGCTGGACGATTAATTGTCTCAAATTATTGCGATAAATGATAATATTGTTTGATGACCATTTTAAACTGATGTAATGACATAATAATGCAAGCACATCCTGCCCCCCTCCCCAAAAAAACACTTTATTTTCAAAAGAACACTCCACTTTAAGTGTAGCAGCAAAGATATCCTGAAGAGCTGAAAGTAGCTCCTTTTTAAGATTGCTGACATTTCTAACTGCAGCCTCTGACACAGGTGGAGAGGACTAACCACTAGTTGAGGATTCACCAGCAGGAGCAGGCAGTTGGTGAGACTGGATCGAATTTCCTCCTTCAGCAGGCCTTGGTGGCATTTTAGTGACCAAACAAAAAAAATTGTGTACAATGTAAATATTACTTATATCGTTTGAGGTCGAAGCCGAGAAAAAGTGCCTGGCAAAAATCGAAAAAAGAGCCAACCTAAAGGAGACGCAACTCACTGCACCGCCATTCAACCGGAAGTCCTGGTTGCATGTTTGTCATCAAAATGACCTCGTCATAATGCCATCATCGCTTGCATAATACCAGCCTGGTGGCCAATTTGGCACATGAAAGCAGCAGCTGCCTGTTTGATTTTGAAGAGCAATTGACCATTAAGCTGCCTGGGTGAATTGTTCTGCTGTCTCCCAGACCTCAAGCAGCACAAAGCAGGCAGAGCTGTGAGTAAACAATGCCTCAGGCAGCATTTTGAATGAATCTGTGGAGATACATCAGATACTTGTGTAAAATATTATTTACTGAATATTAAAACATGGACATGCAATCTAGAAGATATGCAAAAAGCTTAAACTGACACTTGTACGTTTTCAGCATCTTGACTAATGGCAACTGGAACTTAAAATTTTCCAGTAGCTGTTATGGAATTGCCGTTATTCATATTTCAGGTGCTTCTTGATTTGACTTTTCATTGAAAAAATTTGTGATTTTAGTAAACGTACCATTTTAAAACCATGAGACACCGGGATACCAGCACTAGACCTAATAATCTCACACCACAATATTCTTGGTTTGAGGTAACAATAGCTGTTTGTAAAGAGGAATATTTTTTGTCTTTTTTTCCCATTTTTTCTGAAAATATAAAAATAAAATAAACAGTCATGTTTATTATGTTGAATCTAAATATCTTGGTAAATATTTCAGTGTTTATTACATCCCGAAGACAGTTTAGGGGCTTGGGGGGAGAGTAACAAATAGCCAGGGAGTGAAGAGGCAAAATGTGGAGAGTATAGTTGAAATTTTATTTAAAAATAAGGCAGGAAGAATCTTGAAGGTGGCAGTTTTTCTTTAGGGAAAAATTTAAAGAACAAAAAATAGAGTGTAAATAACAAAATCCAGGGTTTCTAATAAGAAACAATCCTCCAGCAAACTATCCTGGGAGAAACCAGGAACCTGGCATCTTCATCTACACAAGCCTCCACAAAGCTGCAGCACATATGTTGCCCAATTGACCAAGAGGAACTGAGATCTGTTCCCAACCTAGATTCATACGCTGCTCATCAAGAGTCACAGTGGAGTCAGCTGCACCTGCTGAAGCTGTATGAGCTCAGCAGCAATTTGAAATAGGGAAACACGCATGCAGTCACCACTGCACGTAACAATGTTTCTTGGACATTATATTATATTTTCTCTGACTTCAAAATTATTTCAAAAATAAACTCTAAATTGTATAAGATCCCTCCACAAATTTTCAAACACACTGTTGCAAAAACCATATGAGCATTGGATTTCTTACAGAAACTCTGTCAGAGTTCAGCGGAGTTGCAGAGATGCCGATTCGGACACTGGACTTCTGCCAATTAAAACACGGCTATTTAAGCAGCACCCACACACAAAAGATCCACTTTTAGTAATGATGGTGTGTTGACTGATCAGTTTGACTTAGCAAGAATGACTCTGTGCACTCTAAACCCAGGATGAAATATTAATACCCCAATAGAACGCTGTCAGAGTGGAGGGACACATTTTTGTCTGTCGTCAATCCTGGAAACTCCAAACACAATCAAAGGATTTTTTTGTTTGTTTCTTGCTGCTGATTTGTTTGATCATTAGACAAATAAATGACATAAAACAACATTTAGCAACATTAAAGCACAATAACTGATTTATTTATGATTTCTTTTGCAGAAACTGGAGTTACACAATACGCACTCACGCATATAACCGTATCAAGGTGCTCATGTAGCACAAAGGTTCCCACCTGAAGGAAAGTGTGAGCTTTTACAAAAACAACAAGCTGCTTTCATGTGTTTGGTTTTATTTTTTGACCTTTTTAAGTCCAGTTTAATAGCTGCTTGAATTTTTTCTCTAATTACGCAAATGAGTAGCTGGGTGGGTATGCAGGCCCTGCAAGGACGGGGTCTCATTAGAGAACAGGACAGAGTGTTTCTTTAGCCCAGCTCTGGCAGTGCGAGCTCCTGCTGGATGGAAAACAAAACAGGAGAGGTGAAGAGAAGAGGATGAAAAGAAAGAGAACATTGCTTCAACAAGTGTCAGCTAGTCCAAAATCCTCCGTTTACACAGCTTACATGGTCTTTAGTAAGAGTTTGGAAGTCTTCTCTTTTTTTGACAATGTAGTGATTAATATTAACTAATTCCCATGAAGGTTTGCATCTGAAAGTAGGTGAGGTTTCCTCCATAAATCCCCATATTGGATAATCTGTCATCTTAAAACAAACAAACCTCTACATTTTCTCGAAGGTGAAATCTACGAGGATTTGTCTTTAAACACCGAATGTCACTTCAAGCTTTAAAATTATAAAATGAGCTCCAATAAGATATTAATTCTGAAAAACCTCTCTGAACTTTCAAAGAAGAAAAATGTCTGTAGATGATTTTTAGGATTTTAAAAAGTTTTAACTTTTCTCGGGAAAACCAAGAAAAATGTCATGTTTTATTCCTGGTATAATGGGAATCAGCCAGAAACTGCAGATGAAACTTCAAGAAAGAAATTTAAATTAATTAAATGACAGAATGTTCTCAAACAGTCATAAACGAACATCTCCAGGCGATATCTACAGTATTTCATTTTAAGCATCTTTCAGCTTCTGACGATTACAGTTTAAATATCAGTCTCTTTAAATATCAGTCTTTGTTCTATATAGAGCCAACTGTGTTTAAATGTATGCAAAACTTTGTCGATATTCTGCTAATGTCGAAAAAACACAATTTCACAATTGTGACATACTATTAAATAAGAAACACAGTTAAAATCACACGTGAATAAGTTTGTTCATGCAATCATTCATTAGAAACCATGCGGCGCCGTCGTCCTCCAACTACTTCCTGTTGTCTTCTTCAGGTTTCCACTTGTTGATCACATGACTCGTGATGTGAAAAAGGTGTTTCCATTGAAGATTTGTGAAAAACACTAATTTTGATACTATCTAAGTTTAGCACATATGTGCATATGAAATTTTAAACTGGCAAGACCAGCATTATTAAACTGCAATCTCTGTGTGTTCTCCTGAAAATGCACACACTAACTTAACACTAACTTAACATTAACTGTTAAGTTTCCAAAAGTCAATCACAGAGGCTGAAAGAGCTGAAACAGATTAACTGAGAGAGAAGTCCTGCTCTCTCTCATTTTTTACAGCTTGAATCAGCTGCAGACTATAAGAGAACTCAGTTTTCTGTTTTAGTAGCATTTCTGTTTTAAAGCGTGAAACAAAGGCATTCCAGGGTGAATGCCAGGATTCTTTATGCAACAGAGTACAAGAAATCGTAACATTTTATAGTTCAGATATGGCAGTTCAGATATCATTAGAGCTTTTGAGATGCTGT
This sequence comes from Poecilia reticulata, assembly GCF_904066995.2. Lineage (NCBI taxonomy): Eukaryota > Metazoa > Chordata > Actinopteri > Cyprinodontiformes > Poeciliidae > Poecilia > Poecilia reticulata. The sequence continues at coordinate 112,075 of NC_088844.1, read as the reverse complement.
CTAGCTTCTACAAAGTATAAACAATACCTTGTTATCATGGCAACTGTCTGAAAGTGACAAAGAGCTGCATAGCATCCCAGACCAAAAAGAGTAATTTTCCAAAGCTGCAATACCAATAAGTAAAAGAACAAATCGGAACGAATGTAGCAGAGCTGCTGCCACCACGATTCTAGAGTAAAAATGTGTTAAATCTTTAATGTTTCCATTTTAAGATGTTAAACTTGTAAATTAAATCGAGAACAGTTATATCCTTCTTCCGAGAGTTTGACCACAAATGCATGCTTTAGCTTTCCATGGAAAAAGTAAAGCTAAAGGCTATCTACAATTATCATATTTTTATCTTGTTCCTCTTTTTGTGGTTTAGCTTCCTGAATCCTTGGCTCCCGGGTCATTTCCTGCTGAAAGTTTGGGTTCAGCTCTTATTTTGGGAAGAGTCTCTTCCACCAGTGAACTTTGACCTGATGCTTTTGATTTATGGCAGGCTTAAAATTGACCCGAACAGCTAACAGATAAGTCCAATAATAAAAGAGGAAACAACTGTAAGAACAGTGAAAGGCGTAAAAAGTTCAACATATTGTTGAGGTGGAATACATACAATTTTCACATTTAATGAATGAAGTCTGTTGGTTGTAATGTGACGAAATGTGAAAAGGTGAAAGGGGAGGAAAAACTTTGCGAGGCTGGGTATGTTTGATCTCCTAACATAAAATCCAATTTCAGCTATGTTTGGAGTGTCTCTCTATCAGCTGTGCACATCTGGAAACCCAGAGTTTTGCTTATTCCTCTTTGTAAATCAGCTCCAGTTTAGTATGAACAGACATTTAAAAGTCTTGCCACAAATTTTAAAACCTGCACATCAACTCTATGCAGTGGACTGACTTTGTGACGCATGTCAAACTAGCAGATGGATATGAATAATGTAAAAGAATCAGAAACTCTAAACTAGGATGCTCACATGTCATTATGACAACGAACACATGTCTTTTGCAAAATAGTTAACATTATATGAAAGTTTATCCCCATTTGTTTTTCTTTAATGGCTACTTTAGTAATATTTGTCCAGTGCTTGTTTATTCTTGGTAATTTTTTTATGCAAAAGTATTTGTTGCAATTTAAAACTTTAATTTATTGAATTGGGATTTATGAAGTAGCACAAGCCTGATTGTAAAGTGGAGGGGAACAGACATACACTGTAAAAAAGACTAATAAAATCTAGAAATTATTGTTTTCAGCTTTACAGGTTCTACTGTTCTTTATAGACACATCTTTTGCTGCAATTAATGCAAAAGATGCACATTTGTTTCAGAAATGTCTCAACCAGCTTTACATATCTAGAAACTGATGTTTTTTTCTATGCTTTACGTTGTAAAGTTGTTCAGACTTAGTTAAATTGGACTAGGAGAGTGTATGTACAGCAACTTTGCAGATTCTGAATTGGATTAAATCTTAGACTTTGAACCATTTTATAACTTAAATATGTATTCTATTTACAATTCACTGGATTGCATTATCGTGCATCTCAGTAAAGGGGACACAATATAAAATGCTATTTTTGTTATGTGAAATTCATCAATTTAAAATATCCCTTCCTCTTTGCAATCATATGCTTCTTTGAGTTGAACAGTCATACAAAATCCCCAAAAATTTTGTTGTAATTTGATCAAACTTTTTCTGTGTATCAGTTTGCACCTTAAACATTATATTTTAATCCTACATTTCTCTTCCAAGCCTTGTACACTGATGTGCTGAAAAGAGCTAGACAGAAGTAAAAGAAAAAGGGGATTTCTTCCCTTAAGGCAACAGAGCTGTTGGTGGAGTCCTCATTAAGGAGATGAACTTGTGATGAGAGTGACGGAGAGATTAATCGTTCTCAGACAGAGAATGTGAATGATTCTTGGAATAATATCAAACTATTCTGTTTGATTTTGAAATCATGCGTGATGCCTTTTGAAGCGCAGAGGAGTGTGATGTGGTACAGTATTATTAATTGTGAGAATGATAACATGATTAAACGTGTGTGTGTTGCAGGGTGACAGAGTTGATGGGTTACACCCCTGAGGACCTGCTGGGTCGATCGGTCTATGAGTTCTACCACGCCCTCGACTCAGACAGCGTCACTAAGAGCCACCATAACTGTAAGTCACGCATGTTCAAGCTAATTCTCATTTCATTAGAAAGTCTTTACTTTTTCTTTATTTGCGACTAAAAATATAAATTTTACAATCTTCAGAAATCTCTAAAAGTTGTGTTAGAAAGTCCCACAGCCGGACTGAGACTTCAACAGATCCATTTGAAAGCTGGAGATTTCTGGCTGTTAACACATCCTTAAAAAGTCTTAAATTCATGATTCTAACATTGAGGCCTTAAACTGTCTTAAATTCCTTTAGAAGATTTAAGTTAACATTAAATACATTAAATCTCAGGGCTTAAATTTTGTCATGGCATGACTGTTTAATCTTGGATATTCTGTGTGTGTTTTATTTCTCATCTTTATTATGGTCTGTGACTTGAGGCAGTTGAAGCTAGCAGTAACTAGCTGCTAATATAGCTGTGGTAACTGGGTGTTATAACAGCCTAGTTACCACAGCTATTATACCCTAAGAAAGCTAGAGAATACTGGCTGGGATTACGTTATCACGTGGCAGTGTTCGCCACGTGATAACGTCGTGCCCTTATTATCCATTAATAAGGGATAACATTTGTCATCCCTTATTAATAGATGTTTTTTTATCTATTACTGCATTTCTTCAACATTTTATCAGTTTGAGCAAACGTATAACAACATGCGCCAGTGTTTTGATGGTCTTGGTCTCGTCTCAGACTCGACCGCATTTGGTCTCGGTCTTGTCTCGGTCTCGGGCGCTGAGGACTCTGCATTTTATTTCAAGACCAGTCGAGACTGCAACTGTGAAAATATCACTAAGCGCACAGCGTACTGTCCAGTTTATTTGTTAACATCTTTGTTTTCGGTGGATGCAAAACGCACCGATTAAAATCCAAGCAATTACGTGTTTCTGTTATTCCCCCCTCTTCTCCCCACCTTTCACTCGCATGCGGCGCTCCAAGACATGCGCAGTGGTTTTCTCTCAGCGGCAGAAGATGTCTGTCTAATCGTTAGTAATAGAATAGTGCTGCACAAATCGTAAGAAATCCAATGACCACAGCTAACTCAGCATCGCTTCGCTTTCACAGACAGTGGACACAACGTCTAACTTTTTTCGTCACTTAGAAAAGTAGCTCAAAGAAAAGGTAAGCTCCGTTGACATGATGCTAGCAAAGCTAGCTGTATAGAGACACATAAGCATTTCTGATGAAAAAAAGTCACTCACTGTGCTGAATTATTGTGCGGAGATGTTGACTGACTTTTCACACATATGGGACAATGCTGTGTCCAAAAGTCTCCAATATAGTGATGTGACATTCAGAAACAGTCCGATTCTTCCGCACGGCTCTTTACTTATTAGATAGGACTGGAGTGTCACTGAGAGGCGTTGTTCTATCAGATTACCATACGCTGTCAGAATAACATACATGCAGTGAGTACCATGCCTGCATGCGCATTAAGAAGTCCGACCGTCAGAGGAGTTGTCAGTTCACCCTACGCAACAAGTTATGACGAAAATAAGTCATTAAATTGTTTTCAATGATAACTATATAGATATACATGTGTTTTCGTGGTTTCAAAGTGTGTTTAAAGCAGGGTCTGGCTGCAGTTGGAGTCAGCTACAACACATGGTAAAACTTCTTGACCTACTTAACCGCAAAGTCAGGATGCCATACAACTGTTAATAACAGAGTGTATTACGATCTACGTCATGATTCAATGTTGCTGATTAAATGAAATCTTATGGTAATGATGTCTGACAGATATAGCCATGAGTTCGTGCTAAGCGTATGACGATCTGACCTGACAGAACACCAATTCTTTATTCTTGTAATGCTCTGCGTACACTGCAGTAGGTATCATTATTTTATTTAATTATGTAAGTTGATATTTTTTCAATTAACAAATAACTAAAACACAAGAATGAAAGAGCATGCACATTGCTCTTTGATTGTTTTCTTTCAAAGTGGCAGCTGTAACGTGTGCAATGGTGTCAGACTGCCTGACTTCATGTAGCGGGAGAGAGGGAGAGAACAGTCACGATAAGCGTCTTGTGCTTGGTTACTTCTTGCTTGTTGCTCCTTGGTCAGTGTTCATAGTTGGCCGTTATTTACCATCCGGGCATTGCCTCAATTGCTATGTTTAATGGTGCAGACAGTGGTGGTTTCTGACATGAGCAAAATGGGCAAACGCCCAGGGCATTATCTTTTTAGGGATGGCCCGAGACCACCACGGATTGTAGCACAGAGATGGAATATTTAATATTTGTAAAATGTATTAAGTATTTAATATCTAAGTGTTTTTATGGGAATATGGATCTTTCAGATCAATTTGAGAAGCAATTTTGATCATATTTTTTATTGTGTCATGTAGTATGGGCCGCTGGTCTTGGTCTTGACTCGGTCTCGACTTCCCTCGGTCTTAGTCTTGACTTGGTCTCGGACCCTAAAAGTCTTGGTCTTGTCTCGGTCTCGATACACTCTGGTCTTGGTCTTGTATTGGCCTCGGGTTAGGTGGTCTTGACCACAACACTGACAGGCGCTTCAATCCAAAAATGTTATGATTTCTTTATCCAAAAATAATCAAGAATGAATCAGAAAAGCACTTGAGAGCAAATTATTTCCCTTAAAAATGTCTCATCAAGCTTATAAAAAAACTATAAAGAGATATAAAAGCTCAGAGTTGCAAACTAAATTGTATCTATTATTATACTGTGAGTATATTTGTGATCAAATTAATCATTTTTAGAAGTTTAAATGTCCCTTGTTCTTATCTGCTGGTTGAGCAAATGACTGAGAGTTTGTTGTGAGAAGCTGGCAGGTTTTATACCTGATCACTTCTACGTCTGTTTCTATGTTTCTGGTATCTCTCTCTCTCTCTCTGTCTGTCTGTCTGTCTGTCTCTCTCTCTCTCTCACTCTCTCTCTCTCTCTCTCTCTCTCTCTCTTGGTGGGTGGGTGGGTGTGTGTGCAGAGTGGGGCATTAAGATGTCTTTAATCAAATTAAGTGAAGCCACTGATGGCCTGATGAGGTTTGCACACCTCTGATGCCACAAACCCAAAACCAGTGGAGGTGGTTAGGGGGGGAAATGGGTGGGGGGACCAGGTGCCCTCTTCTACAATGTAATGACACTGTTTGTTTGTTTGTGTGCATCTGTGTGCCAGTGAGGATCTGAGGTGTCAGGGTTTTTCTCTGTACTGACAGGAACGCTCGAACCAGCACAACCCCCTGAAACATAACCTGTGGTCTGAAGGGAAAGACAAAAACATTTGAAGATAAAACGTCTCCAATAGATTTCTGCCATTGATTTAGATAGATAACAAAACGACAACATTTGAGCTGGTAAACAGAGAAACTTCTGGTCATGTTTTATGGTTGAACTCACACAACGTTTCTCTTCAAGAACAAAATCTATCATCTGTTTTCTGATGAAGTTAAGGAACATTTTCATATGAAGCTTTAAATTTTATAGCAAAGAAAGTTTTAACCAAAAGAGAGGGGAAATATGTTTGGATCTAATTATGAAAAATAAACTAATATTATGAGAAAAGCCATACCAGCTAAATGTTTCCTTTTACATAATGCCATTTTACTGTGGAAATTCTGTCCAAATTTAGTTTAAAAAAACAATAAAACTAACCAGAACTGGTGGTGAGGTCCAACGTTTGGAGGCTTTTGGTACCTTCCCGAGAACAGACGTTCCTGCCAGGCATGTCCTTAATGATTGGAAAAGACTTGAAAGGAGGAGAGGAGAGGCTTTGAATGAAGTGAAGATCTGTGTTAGAACTGCATCTGTAGCAATAAAGTTTGATCTGGTTTGAATCTAAAATTTAAAGAAGCAGAAGTCTTGTCTGACTTGTGGGAAAACATGGGAAAAATGAGGAGCGCAGAACATATGGAAAGACAAAAGTGTCATGTTTCAATTATTTTATAAGTACCAAAACTGATATTTATGCATGTGAAAATACATCTAGGACAGTCTTTCTCAAACTGTGGTCCCCAGACCACTAGTGGTCTGCAAGGTACTGCATGTAAACGACCGTTTATTTGCTGTGACGTGAGCTCAAATTGTGAGTAAACTCAGTAAACTAACTCATTTAGTTTACTGTGTTGATGTGTCACTCACTAGCAACTGGATTCCTTTGAATGATTAGAGGTCGGAATTGCTCAGGTTAGAATTGTTCTTCGTTTTTCATGAATTTGCTTGGTAATGCTATGCTTTCAGATCAACAGCTATTGTTATTTTTGTTTAATTAAAATTATTACGTTAAATGAACACAATAAATGAATACAATTGATAGAAATGGGTTAATTTTCAGTCATGAATTTTTATATTTAATGGTGCACCTCTCTCGACCCCACTAAGGGACAAGGGTGTAAAGAAGATGGATGGATGGATGGATGGATGGATGGATGGATGGATGGATGGATGGATGGATGGATGGATGGATGGATGGATGGATGGATGGATGGATGGATGGATGGATGGATGGATGGATGGATGGAATGGTGCAGAAAAGGATTTTTTGTCTCTGTTAAAGCAACTGAAGTCTATTTTTCTTTAATTGTGCTTCTAAATCACAAATAGTTCTAAATGTTATTAATGCACATAACACTTGGTAATAAAGAACAACTTCTTTCCATGTGTTTGACGTCATTGGAAAGCTTAGACACTTTTAGAATACCGTATTTTCTGCATTATAAGGCACACCTAAAAACCTTCAATTTCCTCAAAAGCCGACAGTGCACCTTATAATCCGGTGCGCCTCATATATGGACCAATATTGAGCCACAACAGGTCTATCAACTATGGTAAGCAGCCACCGACTTCATTTTGCCCGTAGAAGAAGAAGTGCGCGGTGCATGCTGGGATAGTTGTCAGAATGCTGGTTTGTTAAAGTTTGACTGACCTATCTACCTACGGACCTGATAATCAGGTCGTCTGCAGATCATTTAGCACCACGTTCTCCACGAACATGCTGTGCGCGAAGAAGGGTGACCATCGTCCGGCCACGCCCCGGCCCAGTCGCGGAAGGCTCTCCTCGCCGACCAAGGGGTGAGGGTGCGGGGAAGAGAGACAGAGGCTGTGGCGGCAGCGTGTCGGTTGGTCTGTGTTACCCAGAAAGCAGTTGGGCACAATATCGCAACACCAACACTGTGAGTGAAACAATGACTGGGGCCGCCTGCTATATAAAGTACTCAGGGACCACTTCTTTATTATTACACATCCACATTTGTACGGTACGGGTGACAACCCTAAATGTAGCGTCTATTCTATGCGCCTTATAATGCGGTGCGCCTTATATATGAAAAAAGTTTTAAAATAGCCCATTCATTGAAGGTGCGTCTTATAATCCGGTGCGCCATATAGTGTGGAAAATATGGTATGTAAATAACTCAAAAAGCCCAAGTAGATGTGTTCATGGCTTTGTTGTGGCCAGTCACATTTACCAAACAGCACCACTCTTCAAATTAGGATGAACAAAGAAAACAACAATATTTGAGTTAAGAGACTAATATTTTAATTTCAAGTTGCATTATATATTGAGATGTGTTATTGCAGGGGCAATTTCAGGGTAGGTGGTCCGTGACTGTTTGTTCAATGGGTTAAGTGGTCCTTGGCCTGAAAAAGTTTGAGAAACACTGTTGTAGGAAGAAGTTACTAAATCGACAAACAATATTTTTGCTGTTCTTCATTTTATTTATTTATTTATTTGTCTTTTTGCGCTGAATAGAAAACAGAAAAATACAAGAAATTGTCTCAAAGAAATGAATGAAAGAAATTAAAGAAATAAAAAAACTTCTCAAAAATAAATATTTGTTAAGCTGAACTCAATGGAAACCTCAGGTTTATATTTTTTAATCAAATTTTCTCAAATAAACGTCTTTGATGATTATTTTTCTGGATTTTTTCTCATATTTTCTTTTAGTTTTTTTTTTTGTATGAAGTATTTTATCAACATTAATATTCCCAAATTCTTCTCAAAATATTTGTTTTAAATAGATTTGTTAGCAGTTTTTATGTAATTTTTCTGTTATTAATATTAAAATACCCAAGAATTTGTCACCTCATCGGAAACCTCTGATAAATCCTGCATGGATGGATTCTTAAATCCGGTCCAGAATGAGACCAGTTTTGTAGGAACCACGCAGGCCCTTTAAATCTAACTTTTCTCCATCCTGTTGGGAAACAGAAACATTTACAAAACGTTTATATGAAAATGTGTAGAAAAATGCATGAAAATTCAGGGCAACCAACAAATTTATGCTTGAGTAATATATAATCAGTGATTCTGGTGCTTATGATGTAGTTCAGCTCCAAGGGGTCTCCAAACATTAGCTGGCTGGAAGCTAACCAGATAAAAAGCGCTCTCTGTCAGCATAACTCTGCTCTCCCAGCCAACGTGAGCAGCCTGTTGATCAGCACATAGAACAGCGTCCCTGCTGTACATGCAGCGCTGGCCTAAACGTCCTCAGGGAGTCACTCAGACACACACACCCACAGTGGGTGTGTACACAGTGGCCTAATGTACGTGTTTTGACCAGTCATGCTTCTTTCCCACGCCAGCGCTGAACCCTGGACTGAAGCCAGCAGATCCCGTTCTCAGCTTAATATTAAAGTCAAACATCTAGCTTTGTCATGCTAACACACATTTGGTTGATCTGGGACTCTTTGCAACAGATGCTTGTGAGATGCTTTTGAATAAAATGATTGGGCAAAGTCATGATTCTGAGTCAGTTAAAATTTTTGAAGTAGTTCCCTTAAAACCAGAAACATAAGTCCAGTTTTACCGAAGTAGAATGTGTCTGATTTTTTTTTTTATCACAAAGAGCACAGCTAAGTCAATCTTTTAAAAATAGAAACCTCCAAGACATTGGTACCACAGTTAAAGCATGAAAAATGAGCCTAAACCAGTGTGCCCCAGCCATGGTTCTGAAGGTGCCGCATGCTTGAGGTGTTTCATTCAGGCCAGATGATTCCAGCTGATGGCTGATTAACAGGCATTTGCTGAAGTCAATAATCTGAACCAAAACGTTGTTCTGGTCAGAAAAAATCCAAATACAATCTGTGGAAACACTAAACGTCACCCTGAACACACAATCTTCACCATGAAACATCCCCTGGGGACTTTTTTCAGCCAGAACAGAGAAGATGATTAGAGTTTACATGGAGATAAATGCATCAAAAGGACAGGAAAAACCCCTAGTCTTCTGTTGGCTCTAGGACAGAGTTTCATCTTCAGAGAAGGACCTAAACATCCAGGCAGAGCTACAAGGAACAGTTTAGATTGAAGCGTATCCCAGTAACGGCCTGATCTTTGACAAGACTTTTGAAAATGATTTTCTCAAACAATTTATATTCAACTACAGTTCTGTAGCTGAATATAAATCAGTTGTGGTGATGAACATGAGTGCTATATATATATATAATATATATATATATATCCACTTTTTTCTCTGCAGTGTGCAGCAAGGGTCAGGCAGTGAGTGGTCAGTACCGTATGCTGGCCAAGAACGGCGGCTACGTCTGGGTGGAGACTCAGGGAACCGTCATTTACAACAGCCGTAACTCTCAAGCTCAGTGCATCATGTGCATCAACTACGTCCTGAGGTAGTGAAGACTTTCTGAGCAAAATGCCTGGAAGAGTTTGTTGTTCTGACTCCTGGAAGCTTACTGTTTGTTCTCACACGGTGCAGTGACGTGGAGGAGAAGTCAGTCATTTTCTCCTTGGAGCAGACAGAGGCACTGTTCAAGCCGCCAAATATGAGCAGCTTCTTCACCACTGAAGGAGCCAGCAAGAACGCAGAATCAGGAGCTTCTCTCTACAAGAAGTTCAAGACAGAGCCGGAAGATTTGGCTCAACTGGCTCCGACTCCTGGAGACACCATCATCTCCCTCGACTTTGGTCAGTTTGAACCTCTGACAATTTTCTGGAAAACTTTTGGGATGTTTTTGCTCTCAAAAAAGACACTATTTGTTTCACTTTTGTTTTCTTCACCTTAGGTTGCACTGAGTTTGAGGAGTCCCAGCAGCCAGCGTCTTTCACCCCAGTGTCTTCTTCGCCCATGCCCCCTCCTTTATGTTGGACAATCGAGAGCCAAAAGCCGGCTCCTGTGGCCACAGCTCAGACCCTGGCTCCAGCTCCTGGGGACGCACCTAACAGAGCTGGGGCATTCACTGTGCAGCAGAAACCTCCACCGGGCAGCGCCACCCCGAGCCTCAGCAGCTGCTCCACGGTGAGGAGGAGGATGATCAGGAGGAAGACTGAGAAGCCCCATTGTTTTGTTGAATGGCTTAATTAGGCCGCCACTGGTTGATTGAGTTTATATCCTGGATTATTCGGTCTGTGTTCAGTGAGGTCAATCAAAGCGGCCAAAGTGTGTGAGAATATCGGGGGTGGAAGTTTGGATGGATCAGACTGTTAGCTTTCAATGGAGCCTTTGTCATGACAAATCTTCTGCTCCTCTTCTTTTCTCTCATGTCTTTTACCTCTTTGTCCGTTCTCCCGGCTTCTCCACTCATCTCATTTTGCCGTTTTCCGTCTGCAGCCCAGCAGCCCAGGTGATTACTACAGTTCAGTGGAGAGTGACCTGAGGGTGGAGCTCACTGAGAAGCTGTTTGCTCTGGAGACTGAGGGAAATGACAGCACTGCACACACAGAGGTGCAACGCATCATATCCAGTGGGAACCAAACATCCACTTCAGGGTTTAACAACAAAAATCAAGGCAGAATTATTCCATTTCAGGGCCGTAATGCTAAAAAGTATTTAAAATGCTTTTTAGAACATTTTATAAATCTCTGTTAGTGTACAGTTAACTAGTTGAGAATTTTAACTACCAATAATCAAATATAGCTTACAATTAATAAAACAAAAAATAGCCTGTTAGGCCAGGTGCCAGGCTGCCGAGCAGATGCTAACTTTAGCATTATTATATTATTATCTTTTTCCTCTCCGATTGAGCATTTTGTTGTTAAAAATAAATCTAAAGAATATGTAAACGGTCCAAATGACTAAAATGGGAAACATTTGTTCTGAGTTGAGAATGTTTTAAGACGCTTTAAAGGTCGGAGTTTTAGACAGATTTTACAAAAGGTAAACATTGTAAAACATGAATACAGTGGAGCCCAGATATTCATGACGGTTTGGGACCACAGTCATCTGTGAAAAACTGAAATCCAAGAATACTTCATTACTGGCATTTTTTTTAGCTATTCCTTATCTGCCCCACCAGTGCATGAAATGTGACAACATTCACCTCTTTTCTATTAATATTCACCACCCCACGCACTGATACTATTACTGCTCAGTAAGATGACATTACTTTTAGGGTTTACCTTCTTTCTTTTACATACTCCACATAAAGATTAGATCTAAATAAACCTGTGCTACACATAAATGTAACAACAAAATTATTCTCAAGTTATTTCTCCTTTTTTTGCTTAATGCGCATCCAAATTCTGCCAGATGAGCAATTAAAAACTGGTAGAAGCTTCTATCAACTTATTTCATCCTTATCACTCAACTTTGTCTGATAAAGGAATTATCAGACAAACTTTACCACAGGAATTAGTTTGTTCAGCAACTATTTTCTGTTTTACTTCAAAATAAGAGTAGAATATTATGTCAGACACCAGACAAAGTCATGCTGGCAGACTTTGACTAGAAATGCTGCAGAGATTTAATGTCAGTAAATGTTCTGGCTCTATATCTTATAAAGTGAAGTTCTTAATCCACTAATTATTAGCAATCTCTACTAACTCAAACTCATGCAATTTGAAATAATCCATTGCTACTTAATAAACACAATTTGGTCATTGTCAAATTGTTACAGGATTCCATAAATTAAAATATCTTCTGTATCAGTTTGTATTTATATTAATGTGATTTTTTTTTTGCTATTAATGTTTTAGTTGAGCGTAACCTTTTACCCATTTTGTTTGTTTCTTCTTTTACAGGAGGATTTGAGTGACTTGGATTTGGAGACTCTGGCTCCTTACATCCCGATGGACGGAGAGGACTTCCAACTCAATCCGATCATTTCGGAGTCGGAGCCCCTGAAAGCGGCTCAAGTGGGGTCCCTAGGTAGTCTGAGCAACCTCAACATCCACCAGAGCTGCAACAATGTAGCCAGCCTCTTCCAGCCACTCACCGGCCCCCCTCAGCCTCAGAACCGCTACCAGCCGCAACCGCAAGCATCCTGGGCCACGGGTGGGAGGAGAAGCTCCAACCCGGGCGCCATGGAAATGCGACAGAGGTTGTGCATGATGCCCCCGATACGGAACCCCCCTTTCCAAGGCCTGGCTGGCACACCGTTGTCTTCCATGCAGTGGCCTCCGGACCCAATAATAACCTACCAACAGCGGCAACGTCCGCCAAAGGCCTGTCTGATTGACGACATGTCGGGCGAAGAGCACCCGTCCTGCCAGCAGAACACATCACATCTAGTGCACAAACAGAGGTGAGGTTGCGTCAGAGCACATTTTATTAAAGCTGCAGTGTTTAACTTTTATAAAAAATGTTTTTTTTTTACATATTTCTTATCTTCATGTTGTGATAGTATGAGATGGATAATCTGTGAAAAAACTGAGCTTCTCTCTGTGTCAACTGCAGTCAGAAACAGCCAATCAGAGCCAGGAGGCGGGTCTTAGCATTGCCAAATACTCTCGTGCTCAGAACCCTGCCTTTTCAGCTGGTTTTCCACAAAATAGCCTGCCACAAATGCTAAGGCTAGTTAGCATAGCAACTCATGTTTCCTGGAACAGTGAGTTATTTCTCCACCAAGAGCAGCATGCATGAGGATGATTGACAAGATTAAGCCCCTCCTCCTGGCTCTGATTGGTTGTTTTTGGTGGGGAGTTGTGTTTCTTTAGATGGCAATAAGAGGTGGAGAGATTGATGTTTTCACAAATAGGGTACGGACTTCCGTTTTAGCACTTCCGCATTTTTATGCCACACAGAATGGTTCCGGTGCACAGGCAACAGTATGTTAACAATAGCTCCTCAGTCCTGCAGGACTATTAATGATGCCTATAGAATTATTCAAACGTCCTGAAACGCTCCAACAACAAAGGATTTAAGCTGGATGTGTCAAAACGTATTAACTTCGAAGGTAAGTTAATAAATTGTTTGTATTCATCATAATGCCTCATATGTCTGATGTAGCTAACAGGGGCAAGCTTACAAAGGTGCTATGTAAATGTTAAGTGTTTTGATTATCTGTGCATTGTGCAATCTACATATCTATGCTTTATAGATAGATAGATATATATCTATATAAACATATATAGATCTGTCTATATTGTGCCCAAGCTATCAGTCGAAGCTTCCGAATGTAGCATCTAATTCGGAAAATAGCTAAAGGGCGATTACACTTAATTTTTCACTATCTTGAGCTTTTTTAATGTGTTGTATTTTAAAAACTATAACACCTAGACATTTCAAACCTAAGTAGATTGTTCTGTACTAACAGCAGAATAAATAAAACATTTGTGAAACCTTCTGATTTGTGAAATTTGTAAAATGTCAATAGATTCCAGAACACATTAAATCTCAATTATTAATTTGGCATTATTTATCATTTTAACTTTCCGTTTTCTTTTTTAAAATTTTTATTATAGTTGGAGTTGGACAGTTCTGTTTGATGGCTTCCTGGAGGGAGATTGGCTGAGCTATTGTTGCCAACAACTTTTCTCCTGCTATTAACGTTTTTGCTTTTCTTTATATAAAGTATTTCTATCAGTTACTCTTTTTTCGTTTTGTATACAGTATTTGTTTCTACAGTATTTTTTTATTTTTACCTTAATGCTTACCTGGTCAGTTGAGGTGGAAATGTACATCCTCTTGATTACTGACAAATGTCAGAACCACATGGACTGAGCTGGTTACATCAGATCAATCTGAATCTTTATTTATCATTAAAACAGCTGTAATTTTAAGACATTGTTATAAAATTTCATCTTTATTCTGCTGTAAGGATGACTACATTCTTGCAATTAAAATTTATTGTATCCTGACCGTAATGCTCCCTTATACAACTCACTGAACAGATGATTGAAATAAAGGCACTTTTTAAAAGTATTTTCTGTGATTTTATTATAGAAATTGAGGACGGGAGGAATCGATTAAATCAAATCTGGTATGAAAAAAAATCTTGTATCATCCAGCCTTATTCAGCATATTAAATTATATGACTAACAACATATTACTTAATTACTTTATTAATTTCTTTGCTGGTATGACCTAAATGTGTTACATTTTAACATCTCACTTAAATTCCTGATCTACATGCAAATACTTGATATAACGTAAACACTGAGAAAAGGGGAAAAAGTTTGTGTAATGTAGAGAATTACAAATGAGATAAAATTTTATTGTGGGTACAAACAGGATAGTATACCAGGAAGTATATTATATATATAATATACTTCCTAGCAGCTAATCAGACATCAGACTTGTTTTGCCTTTACTGGTGATGAAAACTCGTCACTCTGGAGGAGAGGAAGACCGGCTCAGTCCCGTCCAGGATGACTGCAGTGTCAGGGTAGCCAACAAAGTCTGCAGGTAGATTTTTGCATATCTGGTGCTCTGGCTTCAAGATCATAGTTTAACCAAGTACTGTAAATAAAAAGTCAAGTACTGTAAATAAAAAGTTAGTCCACGTTGTGATTATCCGGCAGACCATGGACTGATGGATGCTGTCAGCTGGTCCAGGTGCTTGGATCCAGTGGAAGAAAGGTAATCGGCACAGAGGCTCAATCATGATTCAGAAACGCATCACGAGGTGTTACGATGCAAACCTGAAAAATTAAAAAGAAAAAAAAACTAAGTGTCCATATTTAGCTGCACAACGTAATCAAAACGAATAAATCCTCAGCTCTTTTTGAGAGTTTCGCTTGAAAATAAATTGACAATATCTCAGGAAATTAAATGTGTAAGTGAAATAGTTCTAGTATCACAAAGAAACTGCAAAAAATGTTTCAGAGGTGTAATAACACTGAAGTTACTGAGTAAGAGTGAACTAAAATACTACTTAGAAAATGCATGTTAAAATCTGAATACTCTTTTGAAAGTGTGCAGCTGAAATTAATTTAAACTACTAGCAGGCAAAGCACAGTGTTCGCCTAATATCTGCACCAACAGTAATACAAAAAATGATGCATATAAGAGGCACTAGTTTATAAAAGTCGAGGCAAACCTAAGTTTGCCATTTTAAAAACAAAAAGCAGCAGGAGGATGTAACTTCATAACCTCATTTTTTAAGCAGAATCTCAGAGGGGAAAAAAGAGAAATTACGTTGTGTAACGCAAGAACAAATTATAGCAGCCAAGTGGAAAAATTCACTCTAAAGTGGATTATAATTATGAAACAGATTTGTACCATTTGTTCTGTGGGTTTTTTATGTGGGTTGGTGCCACTTAAACTGCTGTAAAGCGAAGGTTTTGGACCTTAATCTGACTGACTAATTCGGGTTGAAGCATTGCTGCTCTCTGCTGTTCTTAAATTACCTGCTCGGTATCGGAGGGGCTCGTCGCTCCGACTGCATGTTAAATGTATTTTATATAATTGTCACATAAAAAAAGCTAAGGAGTTGCCTAAAAATAATTTCATACTCCGTATAACACAAACGAAAACATCAACACACGTATTGACTCACCTTGTGCCGAATCGCTGCCTCTGTTCACAGCCTGTTCCCGTAGCAGTGGGTTTCCTCCGGCATTATTTTCCTCCAACAAATTAATCCAGTGAGCGAAGCACGTACAGCTGCCTTTTAACCTCCGTCTTCCCATTTCTGACGCTGGATCTTCAATATCCTCAAGCTTTGAAATAGCAGGCAGCTACAAACCGGGTGTTAGCTGTAGTGGCTAAGTTTTGGCTACAGTCCTCTGTCGCCTAAATATCAGCAGGAAAATGAAAAAAACTAAGCACCGGATGGTACCGGCTAACACAACGGCACACCACAAAACTCGGTTGTTGTACCAGTAGCTCACAGATATTTTAAGTTTTGCGTCTTTTTCATGGTAGAGATCTTGCAGCTTTGGGTAAAAACAATAGGAGCAAGCAGGACCCGGAACCAATCTATGTGGCATAAATTCAAACGGAAATACGTCACCACCTCTCGTGGCATATACTCTATTACTTGTCTCATATCAAACTGTTACAACAAGGTGACAACAAGCAAATATGATAAAATCATATTTTTGTAAAAGTTACTTACTGCAGCTTTAAGAGTTTTACACCATGTTCCAAAATATTATGAAAATTGGATTTAAGTGTCATAAAGATTTAATTTTTGTTGTTCCATTAAATTCGTAGATCTCAGGGTTCTTTGAGTCACTATAATAAATTTCAGATACCTATGCTTATTAGTTTGCCAGGTGATCTCAATTAAAGGAAATCTACTTAAGAAAGATGTTCCACATTATTAAGCTGTCTTCAGGTTTCAAGCAGTATGGGAAAGAAAAAGGATTTCTCTGCTGCCAAAAAGCATCAGATCTTGTCTTCAAATTAAGAGAGCAGCTGTTAAAATACCTTTACAAAGCAGCAAACAGTTATTTGAAGCCGCTGGTGCCTCTGGAGTTCCATGAAAATAATGGTGTAGGATCCTGCGAAGGATCAAACCCTGTAGTAGCATAAATCTACTATTTAGGGCACCATGAACCAATGCTCACAAGCAGAAATGGTTGCAGTGGACCCAGACATACATGAAGACTAAGTTTAAAACAGTTTTGTTCACTGATGAATGCTGTGCAACCCTGGATGGTCCAGATGGATGGAGTAATGGATGAGCGGTGGATGGCCACCACGTCTCAACAAAGTTGCCACTGCGAGGTGGTGGAGTCCTGCTTTGAGCAGGAATCATGAGGAGAGAGCTGGTTGCCCCCTTTAGTATCCCTGAAGGATCACTTTCTTCCATGGCATAAAAAGAAGAACTGTACTTTATGTAGCAAAATCATCTTCATGCATGACAATGCACCATCTCATGCTGCAAGGAATACATCTGTGTCATTGACTGCTATGGGCATAAAAGGGGAGAAACTCATGGTGGCTCAAGCAGAAACTATCCACAAACTCACAAGTTCAAGAAGGTGATGTCGTATAAGGAGTCTTATGTTAATATGTAACTAGATCTGTTAAGATATTTTTGATTGAAATAGCTTTTAATTTCAGTAAATGTGATCACTTAATGCTGCACATTCAAAAAATGACATTTTGCAGTTCCTTAAAACTCAGAATGTGTTCATGAATATTTGTATTTATTGGTTTGTAAAGGTCCATTGATAATTTTGTGCAAGCCTACAAAGAACTGGATCCAGCAAGAGTGGCCATGAATAACAGCATCAAGCGTACCTTCAACCAGATGGCACTGGTGAGTTTTCCCTATAAAGTGATGCTCCCATTTTGCGGCCAATTTTTTATTTTATTTGATCCAATAATTTTTTCTTTAACAACTATAACTGGCAGCTTTTACAGTCTTTTTTAGTGGTCATTATTCACTAAACTACTCAGGCGTACTGCGCTCCAGTTAGCGTAAAGGTCCATTTTTACCACCGCATACAGTGTGTAGATTAAAAGATATGGTGGGAAACAAGGCAAGGCAACTGCCACCCCCTGTCACCCTAGTAGATCAGCTCCTGACCTATACCTGGCCAATTTAAGTACAGACAAGGGGGAAATTATTATTATTTTTTTTATATTTAATTAAAAACCATTGAAGTACAAATGACCATATTTTACTATTGCTCCTTTTACAAAAACATAACATCCTGGTTTTGAAAGCTAAAACTAGGATATCGACTACAAACATTTACTGCTTTGCTCCTGTGCATGTCATTAAGAGCTGAAAAGATTTGAGCAGTTTGTGCATTTAAAATTTTTTATTTGATCATTAGAAGGATGGATGGCCTTACTGCACTTTTTGCTTTTCAGGGTGAAAGAAAGCTGACTGATGCCATATGGAAGAAGATGAGGGGCGATGGCTGCATGGACCGCTCCCTCAGTGTGGGGTCACTCACAGGTATCTTTCTGTGTTTGTTTTTTCACTCACCTGGTTGTTCTAAACATCCGTGAGTCTTCATGTTAACTTGTGTCTCTTTTCAGAGTCGGCGACGATGGGCCGGATGATTCCAGGCATCGGGCCCCCATTCCCCGCCTCGCTGCAACAACACAGGACGTCACGGTATCCAGGGGACGGGATTAGTGGGCCAAACGATAAACCCTTTTCCAGAAAGAGTTGCAGCTACACGGAGTATAACCTGATTTCTTCAGGTACAAATGTACTATGCTACATGAACTCTGTAGTACTGTAGTATCAAATAAGCAATTTTCTTTCATACATTTCACGTTACAGGTCATTCATACTGACCTCAAAAAGTAGGTAAAGAAGGTGAAACCTGCAGAAACCCTGTTTTTATTAACAGTTGATTATGCATGTCCACACGAGATTGTGTTTATCCTGACTTAAACCTCAGGATCTTATAACTGATGGCACATTCTTGCTGCGTTTGAAGCAATTCTTGCTAATGTTTCCATCTGAAAAATTAGCAAAGTGACCAAAAGCAAGACGTTCAAACTTCCCCTGCCAACATTTTTGTTTATGTCCTCTTCCAGGCATAGCAAGTCGTTTGCTGGGTCCTTCGTTTGAGCCCTCCTGCTTGCCGCAGCTGACCCGCTATGACTGCGAGGTCAACGTCCCACTGCAGGGCAACCTCCACCTCCTCCAGGGCTGTGACCTGCTGCGAGCCCTGGACCAGAGCACCTAAAGCCCGCTGCCTTTCACCGACTCAAACCCACTTTAGAGCCTGAATATCACCCCTGAGCCTCAGCCCGCAGTCTGTTACTTCTGCCTGTTCTCTGCCTCTAAACCTCTTGGGGCCGACTTCAGAGCCCTGAGACGAAGCTACTTGTAGAGCACAGTATCCATGACCACATCCTGCCTTACTCAGCCCCACACTCTTCTTCCTGCCCTGCCTCTAGTTCTCAGCATAAACTAAAGCATGCAGTATAATACCAGGCTCAAGCTACATTTATGTTTTTTTCACCCTAAAATACTGCGGTATAAACCAGGTGCAGGTTGAGTGGAAGAGTAACCAACCAACATCAAACAGGTCAGCATGGAGAGGAGAAAAAGGTCAATGCTGGTATTTAACAGATTATATCATGTTGCTCTCACTTGTGTTATGTATTAAACTTTTGTCAGGATGTCTGGAGCTGCAGCTGCAGTCCCAGGCCTTGTAGCTTTGAGGAGAACATATTCTACCTACCCATCAGCACACACATTGTGCTCTTTTGTTGTTTTTGTTTACCAACTTTAGCCTTTCTCATCAGCTCGCATCATCTTCGACCTGAGGCATCGTAACACAAACTGGTCACAGCATTAGACCTACTTTATATTTTTTACTTTAGCCTTCATCGGTCTGTACTGACATGATTCCTTCTGCTTTTATTAACCAAACTGAATTGATGCAACACTGCTGTATTAAGACTAGCCTTCTCGTGTATTTTGGGTCCTTACTCAGTCAGCTAGTAGATTCTTCTGTTTGTTTCTCATAGTGGTATAACATGTACTCCTGTGTAAGTTAAATATAAGACATTTCTGTCTTAAATCAGATTATTTTGAATGTGTCTGTGTTAATCTATAATAACATCCTATATGACAACAGGGTATTTCTTTCTTATTGTGCCGATTTTATTCACCAAACTTTCAACTTGCACATAATAATTGGATTTGCACACATTTTTATATGAGATAAAAAAGCAGCAGTGGTGTGCACAGATGACTGGGGAGGGCGGAGAAATACAGATCTGTTATTATATTTCATGGTTCTAGAGTAATTAAATCCATATGGTTTTAATTCCATTACAAATCAGAGATTTGTTCCTAATTTCCGATGTCTAGTTTTGTTTGTTCATAAACCTTTCGTTGCTAGCGGAGCAGAGATAACATACCAAAACTGAGTTTTTATTTTAAATTAAGACAAAATGATAAAACAGCTTCTAGCACTTTGTGTTTGCTATGATGGCTGCTTGCATTACATAGCTAGCTAGCTAGTTAGCTCTTATTTCATCGCTTGGTCAATTGACTCCGGGTTAGTTCGTTCATTCAAAAGTCCCAGATGGTTGTTGTAGCAGCCTGTATGAACAGTCGATATGTCTTGGTATAAAATATGGTTTTCTTTCTAGAAGCTTCTGACGTCACTGAGTTTGTCTGTTAGCTGTATACTTACTGATCTGATAAATGTCCTTTTTTTATTTTATTCCAAGCTATTCATCACTCGAAGTTAATCAATATAAAATTGTACAATAGCAGTCGATTTGTCTGTGCATCTCTTGCTACTAGTTTCCAATTCAAGACTGACTTAATATATATTTTTTAAATCCCTTGACTGAAAAAAAATCAGTAAGTAATCATTTTCAAGGAATACATAAGTATAACTTTTTAGTTTTTCTTTTCCAAATACTGAAGAAGAAATGAACAAATACAATGGTGGAAAGGGCAATTTTCAGTATGGGGAAAAGGTATAAATAAAAGGAATTTGAGATTGTAAGAGAGGTTTAAAGATTGAGATTTAAAGGTGTTTTTGACAATCACTCAGGTTAATCAGAGGGCGTGTGGAGGGACTGAAATGGGCATCTTGGCCAATCAGGACGGCACTTTAACTATGTAGAAATGTTTGAGGGTTTTATGGGTTCGGCTTGTAGAAAAAAAGTCATACAGTTTCAGTCGCCTCTTTAGAGTACTGAGGTCAGCCCATGCTTCTGTGCTCACCGCTGTGCAAACTGGACAGAGGAAGAAGAAAGTCACAAATTTTTCACATTAAAAGTGAACGTTGTATAAAAGCAGCACCCTGTGAAAGCAGAGTTTATATACTTTACAGTTATCAGACAAGGCCAGTTCCTGTTTTATTCTCACCAGAGTGGCTTGCCAACACCAGAGAGCTTTGTTACAGAATATTATTCCTCATAAATTTATTTCCTCCCTGACAATGTCAGTATGCCTTCAGTGAAACTTATTTCTCTCCTTTTTTCCGTATTTTTCTGCGTCTCGCTGTCTGTTTCCGAAGCTAATGTCTTTGTGTGGTGACCACTTTTAAAGTATAGAAATTATACACATACATGTTATGTATTTAAAATCAGAACTAATGTTGAACATGGTGTTTTTAGTGTTTATTGTGTCCTGGTACTTTGTCCTCAGTCGCCCCTCTTCATTAGATGCTGTTTAGATAAGAACTCTCTCTGGGCCAATTCCTGTCGTCCTGTTTCCATGTTGTGGTGTCGGACTCCACCCTCACCTCCCCATCCCTCCCCCTCCTGTTTTCTTTCCTCTCTTTTATTCTGAAATATCTGTTAAATCTGTTGGCTGGCCAGTACTGTTGTTCTTACTTTTACACAAAAAAAGAGGAAAAAAACAAATCAGACCCTAGGTGTGTGCATGGTTGTTTGTCCTGTGTGTCTCTGTGTTGCCCTGCGACTGGCAACCTATCCAGGGTGAACCCCGCCTCTCGTCCGGAACGTTAGCTGGAGATAGGCACCAGCACCCCTCCCGACCCCACTGAGGGACAAGGGTGTAAGAAAATGGATGGATGGAAAACAAATCAGAGTAAAAATGTTGAACATGTGTTTTCGAAGTTTCACTTTTCAGACATGTAGCATTTTAAATATTTTAAGGAAAGTGAAGTTGCCACATAGTTGCATAGTTTAAGTAGCTTCTATAAAATAATGGTGCTTCATAAACCATGTATGTGTCATTTTTAGAACTTTTATTACATGTTCTTGTCCCATTAACACTGAATTTTTTTTTATTTTCTTCTTTGTTGTTTTTTTTTGTAATTAATATTATTTGAACCCATAAAATGTGCCTTATCATAACATGTATTGAGTTCACCCTTCAAGTGCACAGTTTGCTCCCTCCAAATAACTTTTGTGAAAATATTTTTGGTTACTCTGCTCCAACGAAATATTTACATTTTACATGTGAAACAGCAGTAGCCTTATTGTTGTTATTATTAGCATGGGCTGGTTATCACTATCAGCTAAAAATTTATAAAAGGACTTGAGTTTCAAGTGGGATATCTGTAAAGCGGCAACCTGCAGGCTAGCCAGATTATCAGGTTTGAGTTGTTCATAAGGAGCAGAAAAGACGAACAGCTACAACATTAACCGCAAGAACTACCACTGAAATTCATGACATCTAAGAATCTAGGAATCACAGTCAAATTAGTAAAAGGGTACATATTTTTATAACTTTGACTGATGATTTAATCACTCCTTCACACCTTCCCTAAATATCCAAAAATCCCATGTAAAATAAAAGCTCAGTTTATACTGAGTTTATATTATATGATTCCACTATTTGACATTTCAGAAGTAAATTTGCTTCATTTAGAAAAATATCTCGTTTTCCAATAAAAAGTTGGATGAGAGGCTTTTTTGATCATACTGAAATTGGTTGATATAAAGCTGAAATGGAAAAAAAAATGTTCTAGATGTTGCCATGAAAAAGAAACGAACTTCTCATGGAAATGGATTCCTTAGTTCCTCACACAAACAGGAATCTGTCAGATCTGCTGATGAAGCTGCTCTTGTTTGAAAGGTTTTAGGATTAGCAGGAAAAGATTTGACTGCAGGGAGAAGCTGAACTTTTATTCTAGTTTGGATGAATGCTGAAGTGAGGATTTCCTGGCAGTAATGCTATAGGTAATGGCAGTAAGGTGCATGTATGTTACAGTTAAAATCTAGCAAAACTTTATTTCCTTTAAGAGTTTCAAGAAAATCATCAAACAGGCCTCTTTTTTTCAGTACAACACTTTACTTTACTTTAATTGCAAGCCAAATGTTATGTTAATTGGGAAAGATATGCCAGTATCACACATTTTATTGCAGATTTTATACTGCAAAAATAACCTCATCTTACTTCAGAGTCAATAAATCAAATCTCTGATAGTTTTGTTAAATTTCATTTACATCTGAGGAACAAAATGGAAGACAACTGTTCACCCTTTCAAATTAACACACTTCTGGTTTGTGGTCAGGCTAAAACTAAATAAAACAAACAAACAAACAAAAAAAATCAAAGTATGCCATCAGGTCACAAAACCTTAACATGAATGCAACCTTCAGTTGTTATGATTTTACTTTTATTTTTAAACATTGGTGGTACCATTCTGTCTTTTGTAGGCCAGCCCCCAAATAAAGTAAAAGTCAGAGCAAGATTAACCTTCCTCTATGTTTTCACACATTCACCTAAAATAATTACTTTTACAAAACATGAGAATTGTTTTAACACAAAGTTTTCACAACAATTTCATCACTAATCAAATAAGATGTTCCTCGTCTTTCAAAGTGGAAAAAAGTCATATCTGTTTCTGGGATTATGTGTAAAATTATGTATAGAAAGTAGAATTTTTGAATTACTCAAATAACTTTCCAGTAAAAACAAAAAAGCACCTTACTAGATATTTGTTCAAATGTTAGTTGTTGGAAATAAAAGTGCAATATTGTCCAGTCGTTAAGTTGGTGTTTTTGGAGACCAAAGAGAGATGACTGACAGGAAACCAGTATGGTGAATAAAAATCAAACCAGAACAATTCCTGAGATGGATTATGTTGTTCTTTAAGCAGCTCTTGACATTGAAACCACATTAAAACAATGAGCTGCACTACTGAATGTGGAGAGGGTTGGCCAAGCATAAGTTGAATTAGAAACGTTTCCCTAGAGGAGAAATCCCACCTCCCATTTAGATGAGCTTCTGCTCTGACAATTTCAACCAGAAACAAAGATTTCAGAAAATTTGATCAAAGAAAACAGAAAAACAGCAATTTTATATTTAGAAATACAAAAAAAACCAAAAACAAAACAAATAAAATGTGGGAAGCAAATACTTTGGTATTTAAAATAGACAAGGCATTGGCATTGTATTTAACTCAACATACTGTGCTCCTTGAAGGGTTTTCCCCAAAAAGTGACAAATGGATGTGGTGTGAAGCCTTGCTCTTCCACCGTCTCATCGTTTTTCTTCCTTCTGGGATCCATGTTCAACAACTTGTTTTCTGCTGTTGTCATTGCCATACCATACAGTTATATTAGCTAATTCAGATATATATTTAATATGCTAAATTTCATAATGACCTAATAATATATCATTATTACTATATGGGGACTTTGACCTAGTAAGAAGTTTGTGTTTCTGCACTGATTTATTATTAAAGCATACTGATATTACCTAGCAAAGACTCAGCGTGTTTATTGGGCTATATTTAGTTTGAATTGATGTTCTACATGTTGATTTTATCATTAAAGAATAAATTTTAATAAAATTAATTATCTTGACACAAGGTTTTTTTTGACCATCTTTAAAAATGATAGTGGCACAAATTAAAATGTTTGCAGCACAAACATTTGATGCCAGTTTCATTTGATTTAAAGAGGGTGGGACAGGGGATTAAGGGAGGAGGAGGGGTCTAGGGGTATGTGGTGAGGAGGGTAACTTCACTCAGGTGTTTCTCCAGGGGTGTGGATACTTTTTCAACAAACTTCACAGAACAGTTTACAATTGTTGGCCAGTGTTGGATGTTTCAGTTGCATTTCACTTTGAGAACAAAAATAGTTACACATCTAGAGAACAAAAGGCAAAATAGCATCAGAGGACTATGGCGACACCAAACAATTACAATGTTGAAACTCAAAGACCAAAAAGTCTCGCTGTGAGCAGCCGTGCCAACACATCCTGATGAGGCTTATCAGCCTGAAGTCACTCTGCTCTTATGTGTCTTCTGCACTTCTTCCTTCCTCTGTAGGAAGACAGGAACCCAGTGTTTCTTACACACAAAACAAGCATGTAGCCCGTTCAAAGAGAAGCACAGGTAAACATCACACACACATGCACACTCCTTTGTTCCAGCTTTTTCCAAACTCTTTTGCTTCCCTCAAGCAGGGAGTCAGAAAAACGTGGTGGTAAAAAACTGGAAGGAACCGGTGACTCAAGCTGACCAGCTTCCTTTTGTTTCGGGTTTCCAAGCAACTCTTTATCTGATGGGCTGCTGCAGAAATATTCGTGCCACAATAAAACTTTCTAAAAACTCCCATACTCAGCACATGTCAACTGGGAGGTTCAGAAATGTGATGAATTTCATGGTTTCTGTAAACATGTCATCATGTGTCAAACGTCTGCGTCTGCAAATGACAGAGCCACAGGCAGGCAGATGCATCTGAATTATGAAAAAGAAACACAAACACTGAACTATGCTCACATGAATAACGATGACAGAAAAAGACAATTAAATTTTTTTATACATTAAAAGAAAAAAATAAAATGAAACAAAAATGTGTTTTTCTCCATGTGGTTTGATTGTGTTAGTACTTTTTATGAAATTTTTTAAAAACTAGGAAAGACTTTAAGATTAATGGACCTTACCACAGGGGCCGCGTTTCATTGGCTAATGCCCATTTTACGTCACAGTGCAGCTACCACGTGCACAAGCTACAGTACAAACACAAGCTACAGTAGTAAACACATGCTAATGTACATTGTGGACTAGCAGACCGACAGAAAGTTTTTGCGTCAGCACTCGAAAAATCATGGTTCTCCACCATCAGTGGGGTATCTGTACAGGTGATGTCAGGTATCCTGATCGTATTTGTGGAACTAAAATTCACAGATTTCCAAAATCTGAAACGGAATGCCTTGCTTGGATCAAAGCTTGTGCACGACCGCATTTGCAGCTCAACCGTCGTAGGATCAATAAGAAAAAAGGATTGTGTGATGGTGTAAGTATTATTGATTTGCTTTCTTTGTGTTTAGTGAATGAAAAAAAAAGTCAATAATAAACACATCCGTTATGAAAACCTTTTAGCCAAGTACAGCATAATGGCAGTACCGATACAACTTCTACACCTTAAAGCCTGTCTGTTACACAGTCTTACGTTAGCTGAAATGATCAATGTGTACCGTATCTGACATACATTAAAGATTTTATTTTACCTGAAAAGGCTTTTTACTAAACTGTAATCGTGTTAGCCACGCTAGCATCAGGCCTAGGGACACTCAAACATTTGCCAACAACAGAAATCACTGGTTTCAAAAGTAACTATGGACAGTAAGTTCCCCTGTCCATTGTCGTGGATGATATATTGTGAAAATCCGACAGAAATGCTAAACTAATTGACTCAGAAATACTCTGCAGAGAGTCAGTCGAAATGAAAGACGCCATGTTTACATAGAAACTCGCACCGCGGCTTTGTTTGTGAGACATGCAGCCACTTGGGATTTTAGAGGGCGTTTCTGGGTGGAGCTTGGTAAGGTCCATCTTATGAAGAAATGTAAGCAACAACAATCCATGACTCAAACATGCAAACAGCAAAAATATTGAACTGTTTTCATAATTTTACCACATTAAAGCACAAACCTCAATGCATTTACCTCAGCTTTTATGTGGTAAGCACAAAATGGTCCAAAATAGTTTTGTAAGGTAAATTAAATTTACTTTGGCAGAAGAAAACAGAGTTCTAAATATTACACTTGTCAGATTTCTAAAAGATTTTCTTAATACCATTTCTATGGTTTTCTATGTTTTTCTATTTTGGTCTATCAAAAAAAATCCCTAAAATTAAATGAAGCTTGTGGCTGTCACATAGACTGTGAAAAACATTGCATGAATTTTTCAATATACTGCTGCCCTAACACCATCTACTGTTAACAGTAAAACTCATCAGAAGGACTGAGTTCGTTTCGATGTCATGATGAGATCTGACTCATCTTATTTTAATCAGCCCTGACTGTCTTGTTTATTGGCATGCCTGCCTGTCCTGTGGGACCTGCGTGTCTTGGGACTGTTGTCCTCTAAGCTGAACCGAGGACTTTCTGTTTACTTTGTGATCCTGCCTCAAAACATACCACAGCTCCGGCTGGGACTGTTTCCCCCAGCAGAGCGCCGATAAAACTGCAAACAAGCATGCACTTTCCCATGTTAAAGGTCAGCTGCCCAATGCAAACTGAAGATTTTCTGTGCTAATTTATCCCTCACAGCTTTTGGTTTAGCCGTCATATGCTTCTCTTCTAAAACATATGCCAAGAGTTTCAGGCAAAATCAGTTTGAAAGCCTCTTTCACAGTTGAAATGTTGAAGAGCGTAAGAATCGCACCAGAATCTATACTCTGGGATACACAAAGTGCCTAACAGAATGTCTTACTCCATAATCTACATTTGTATAAGATAAAAGTCTTTGTTAACCTGATCACATTATTGAGTCAAAATCCAAGCAACACGTGATTCTGCATTTCAGCTGCCCTTCTGCCGTGTAACTTTGGCTGCAGACAGGCTGCTCAACACATAAAAACTGTCTGATGTCACCAAAAATAAAGATGAAGGGCGAGAAAGATCCTGAAAACTAAGAAATGATGCAGATGATGTTACAAAATTAACATGAAACATGTATGAACTGGAAAGTGAACTCTGTAACAAACTGAAACCTGAAATAACTGGTTTAGAATAATTTTTTATTCATAAGAACAACTCCTATGTAACTGCTTAGCTTAATTTTTGCAAACACAAACTTTATTTTTCTAAAAGTCAAGGTGGCTAAAATGCATATGCTTTCATGTCATACATGTTGCATAGATACTTAATTTTAAAATTAATTTAATTTTAGTTTAATAATTTAAAATTTGCCTTTTAATTTCATTTTTATTTATATTATTTATATACACTGCTCAAAAAAATAAAGGGAACACTTAAACACTTAAGTAAATACTTAAGTGTTCCCTTTGTTTTTTTGAGCAGTATATTTATATATAATTTCCTTCAACAAGAGAAAAAAACCCAGAAATGCCTCCCTTTTTTCTCGTAAACTTACATTAATTGAAGAATTTTCCATTCTGAGAAAAGCAAACCAGACAGTCAGCATTTGATTTGTTAACTCTGGATTCCAACTATTTTGGTCCTTTTAGTGAGAAAAAAACACAATGGCTATCTACAGGCTCCTAAATATTTACAAACTGAAGTCTTTTCTGGGTTTTGTTGCCTGTGGGAATGCTTTCATTCAGCATTCATACAATACTTGGCCAGATCAGGCCTTTTCAGCCTAGAATTGTATTATCAGCAATTGTTCTGACATCGGAAGCACAAAGACAAAGAGTTTATGTCACGATTACTCAATCATTCAACTGTTTGACCATTTTCCATCCTAATTTGGTCTGATCAGGATCAGGGCCACAAAATAAGTCTTTTAATGCTGATTAACAGAAAAACACAACATGTAGAAAGAAAGTTGATCATTGCTTAAAATATCCTAAAGTATCTAAATAATTATATTGGCTAGGTTACAAAGACATATTGATGACATTTTTACAATTCAAACCACACATTTACACTGTAAAAAAACACATAACTTTATTTTCTCTCATTCATTTCAGTGTCCACAGGTGGACACTGTCAGTGTCCACCTGTGGTTTTCAGCGTCCACTTGTGGGAACCACCAATGGTTCTGAAAAACAGCTAATCAAACTTCGTGCATGCAGTTTGATAAGCAGCAGACTGCATTTGTTGATTTACGTCACTGCATGAGTGAAGGCAAACTCTTCAAACAACGTCTCAACTACCATTTTCAATCTGTGATAAAACCATAAGATGGTGAGCTTTAAATCAGTAACTCCATCAGCTTTTGACTTGTTCCATTTCTTGTGATAATATGTATCACAAGAAATGGATACGTAAGAATGCCCATACAATGTCCTTTCTTTATGATGCCATCTAATGTGTGAAGTGCACCGGTGCCTCTTGCTCACACACTAAACACTCACACAACATGTTGCAGTGACACAGTGTTACCATTAGCATGGTGTTCTCAGAATTTCAAGCTTCAGTTTTTTTGTTCAAATGACAAAATACTTGAATTTCAAATTGATCAGACCACTGGACAAGGCACTTAGGTTGTTTGTACCTGAATTTACTTGTAAACTGTCTACTGGCTTGCTGTGTTGCTTTCGCAGAATGGCTCCTTCCTCTCCGAGTGGTTTTATTAGAACCTCATTTCACTGAGGATGATGTAGCTTTTTATGACTTCTAGTCAGCATCTTTAAAGGTCCTTTGCTTTTCTCTGGGTTGTTTAGTATAACTTTCATCCCTATGAAACCAGTGGCGGAGCTAGACTTTTAAAGTTGGGGGGGCAAGGGGGGGCCAGGACTACCTCTGGGGGGGGCAAAATTTTAAATGTGTGTGTACACATATATATAATTTTAAAAAATAACCAAACTGAATATTTGGTTAGTTTTTAAGCCCCTCTGTCATGTTATAATTAACACCTTTGACTGCCGCACATGGAGACATGATAGACTTTACATAGAGTTCATCGCAGAGGACACTAAAATCAATCAAATAAAAGATCCTTTCTGAATATCATCTCATGGACACTGAACTAAATGCGTCTTTCTGACCGGGAGCTGACAGCGTGTTGAAGAGTTATGGACACCTTGGTTAGGAAGCTCTGATTGGATAGGTCATTTGACGGGTAACAATATTTCGGGTCGGACCAGAACTATTTGCCTGATGGTGGTTCGGGCTTCTAATGAGTTTACATTTAATGAGTTTGGAGCACACAGAGAAAACTTAAAGAGAATGTGATCTACTTATTGTAGTTTAAATAGAGGAATAACAGCTGACTGTTGAGAGAGGAAAGAAATTAAAGTGCAGATCCGTTAGGCAGAAACAAGCGCAGAGCGCTGGGCAATAAATGCGCATAAATGCTCCACCGTTACGCTCCAATTAATCACACATGAGACGACAAACGCAAAATATACAATATATAATTACACTGCTTACGTTAATGGTGTTTTAAAAGCAAAACCAGTAAAAACTTAACCTAGTTAATATGTCAGATTCCCTCCTCACCTCGTCTTGATGAGAACAGAGAGCAGTTCGCTGGTTTCTGTCCAGGCTGTGATCTGCTGACCACTTGGTGCGCAGACAGTTTCAACTTTACGCACAGAGAACATCGTGGAGTTCATTATTAATCAGACTAAGAACAATATCTGTCAGAAAATCATCTCTGATCTGGTCGCTTTAACGGACCAGAGACTTTGGAGCTCCTAGCGCAGCTGATCCACTTCTGCGGGGTTTTTCTCCCGCAGAGGGAAGTGATGCGGGATCAGGAAACGATCAGAGTTCTGCCGTCTTCTAATCACGTCATTTCGTGAAATGTTACCTGATTTCAAAAACGTTCTAGCAGAGAAATAATAAATGTTTCGTTTGATGACTACAAATTGGAAATAAAATTATTTTTTTCTTTGACGGACAACGAAAAAAACTCCAGCGCCACCTCTGCTCCAAACTATGAACATTGTCGGCCCCTCTTCGTTTTTTTCTCTTTTTTGCGGAGGATTAATACATAACTTATTGGTGTTTTACAACCACCAGGTATGAAGTGCTTTAGCCTTTGAATTGCACCACAGCGCAGCATAACTGAAACACCCAGGAGAAGAATATCAGCTTGTTATGAGTATAAAGGAGGCTGGTATCGCGCCTGATAAAAATATATTTATTTATGTCACATGGACTTATATAAAGTTTTATACATTTTCTTTTGATATATTTATTATTGTTTTTCTTCTTTAGATATCAGGTTGGCTTAGAATGATTCCAAATAATGTACAGGAATGACCTGGTGCTGTTACATGTCAATCATCTGGGGGTGCCACTAGGAGGGCCAATCAGATGACAGGGGGGGCACTGGCCCCCCCTCTGGCTCCGCCACTGTATGAAACAAAGCTTGTTACCTCCACTGAACAGTACGATGGCTGGACGTTCTGCCTAATCCAAAAAATAAAATAAAAAATCTGCAAAGATTCCATCCATCCATCCATCCATTTTCTTTACACCCTTATCCCTTAGTGGGGTCGGGAGGGTTGCTGGTACCTATCTCCAGCTAACGTTCCGGGCAAGAGGCGGGGTACACCCTGGACAGGTCGCCAGTCAGTCGCAGGGCAACACAGAGACAGACAGGACACACAACCATGCACACACACATTCACACCTAGGGACAATTTGGAGAGGCCAATTAACCTGACAGTCATCTTTTTGGACAGTGGGAGGAAACCGGAGTACCCGGAGAAAACCCACGCATGCACAGGGAGAACGTGCAAACTCCATGCAGGAAGACCGGGGTTGGGAATCGAACCCAGAACCTTCTTGCTGCAAGGCAACAGCTCTACCAACCGCACCACTGTGCAGCCATCTGCAAAGAATTTGCAGATTTTTTTTTTATCTCAGTAAATGAAACTAATCAAATTAATTCTATCTGCATCTCAGACATCTGACAGGTTATGGAATTAAAACCAGGGAGTACTCAAAATGCAGATTAAATCTGTAACCTTTAGAAAACACAAGTGGTGCTGTGGTGCTGCAGGGTGAAGTCCAACCCACCTCTGGAGGCCTTCTGAGTCCTGGCCTGATGACCTTTGTCACATGTCTCCCCCTCTCATGAGAATCACATCTAAGATCCTCCTTCCTGTCTGACCTCTTTCAAATAAAGGCCAAAAAACCTTTGAAAAAAAATCCCATATGGTTCATGATCTGATTCTTTACTTTACTATATACTTTGTTTTACTTTAAAAGCATAAAAAGGCCAAACCATCTGTTTTAATCGATTGTTACTAAAAACAACTGAAAAATCAAATGATGCATACATACATAAATTATTTTCATTTCCTTTCTTCTTCTAATGTGTGAAGAGTTTCATTGATTCCCTTATTCAAGCCTGAAATAATAAACACTTTTATACTAAGCAACATCTTCTTATCTGTGTGTCGATCTCTTGACGTTGCATCTTTCTGTCTCCGCTTAACCCTCTGTAACCTTGGAGACACTTCCTCTGGGGAAAGGAAGTACACAAGCAGTGCGTCATTCTTTTGTAGTGTGTGTGACAACGTGTGTCTAAGTGAAAGCCACAGGCAGTGCAGACTATAAATCTCCTGTAGAGTAAACATCAGCTTTCTCATGAATTCTCATGAGAAAGCTTCTCCTCTAAGATTCTACACCAGGGGTCCCCAGACTTTTTCCTGTGAGGGCCACATAACTTGTCCATTCTCTGGTGGGGGGCCAGTGACAGAAAAAGTATGATGTTTGCAGAAGTGCCTAAATGCAAAACTGTATTGTTTTCCAGAAAGCAAAATCAAATAACCCTCTCTAGGTTCTTCACAGAAAAAATCCAGAAAATAGCACTTTTTATGAAATAAATACTATTTTCCGGACTATAAACCGCACCGGACTATAAGCTGCAAACCCCGATGACCACAGGCACCACTATGGTCTTCAGGCCTTTTCCATTTCCTCTCTGAGACCCTGGTATTTCTCCAGTTTCTCGTGCTCCTTTTTCCTGATGTTGTAATCACTTGGTATTGCTATACAGCTTTCCTCTGTTGTTTATCCACCACCACAATGTCTGGTTGGTTCCCCATTACCATTTTGTCTGTCTGGATCTGGAAGTCCCACAGGATCTTAGCTCGGTCATTCTCCACCAACTTTGGAGGTGTTCCCCACTTTGAGCTCGGGGCTTCCGATCCATATTCTGCACAGATATTTCTGTACACTATGCCCGCTACTTGGTTATGCCTTTCCATGTACGCTTTTCCTGCCAACATCTTGCACCCTGCTGTTATGTGCTGGACTGTCTCAGGGGCCTCCCTGCACAACCTACACCTTGGGTCTTGTCCAGACAAGATCTGTGGTAGATCT
Source organism: Poecilia reticulata (assembly GCF_904066995.2). Lineage (NCBI taxonomy): Eukaryota > Metazoa > Chordata > Actinopteri > Cyprinodontiformes > Poeciliidae > Poecilia > Poecilia reticulata. The sequence continues at coordinate 79,248 of NC_088844.1, read as the reverse complement.
GAGCCTCTATTGCTCTAGTGTTATATATATGACATGTCCACCTCAAAATCTAGCTGTTTTTTAAACTTTGAAAGGACCAGTCCATCTAGGAGCCAACTTATGTCTAGACAACGAGGGGATGTCAACCCACACTAGATCCCCAGGATCATAAGCTTCATGTCTCACTTGCCTGTCATAATAGTCCTTCTGTTGTATAGCTGTAGCAGCCATGTTAGCAGCTGCAGTGTCAAAAGCAGAACACAGTTTGTTTAGGAGACTAGTAGCATATTCATTAGGTACACATGTAGGTGTTTGCTCAATGTTAGTGGGAGCACTAAGGAAAAGATCGGCGGGTAAACGAGCCTCCCTACCATGAACCAAAAAGAATGGGGTGAAATTTGTAGTGGAGTGTACACAAGTGTTGTATGCAAACTCAACCTGTTTCATGTGTTCATCCCACTCACCCCCTTTTGAGTAAAGGTACTTGGCTAACTGGTCTTTTATTGATCTGTTAGCCCGTTCCACCATTCCATTTGACATTGAATGATATGGAAATGTCCTTGTTTTGTGTACATACTCAAACACAGACATTTAATAAGGTCTGAGTCAAACTGGCATCCTTAGTCAGTGTGTAGGTTGCGAGGAACACCATGGCGACAAATGTAGTCCTCAAACAAACACTTGGCTACAGTAACGGCTCTCTGGTCAGGAAGTGCATACAGGTTAATGTACTTTGTGAAATAGTCCATTACAGCAAGCATGTATCTGTTTCCATAAGTAGTGAGGGGCAACTCAGTGAAATCCATCGCTATTTATCAAATGGTTTTGAGACAATAACATGTTTCAAAGGGGCCTGCTGATAGGGCGTTGGCGGCCGCCGTGCCTCGCACGCCACACATTCTAAACACCACTCAGTTATATCCTGAGACATGTAAGGCCAGTAGCACCTAGCTTGAGCACACTGTAAAGTCTTTACTGCATCAAAATGTCCAGCAAGAGAATGACCATGTAGTGCCCTGAACACTTCTTTTTGCAGACCACTTGGAACAACAATCTGCACAACAGGATCGCCAGGGGGATGCCAAACCTGCCGACAGAGAAGAGAGTCACTAATGATTAGTTTTGGAAACTCCCTCCAAAAGTGTCTATGCTCTGCAGAGCACTTCTTTATCTTTGCAAAGGGAGGCCTGTTATTTGTAAGAACCCGTTCCAGAACAGTTTTTAACACAGGATTGTTGTTCTGGGCCTGTCTAAGATAGTCAGTGTCTCTGTTCAGGAAAGAGAGGTCAATAGGGTGACCTTGAGCCACCTGGTGGACCGATGCAGTAAAAGCCACAGAATTTGCAGTCACTGTTGGAGTTTGAGGGATTTGAAGCAGTAGAGCAGTCAACTGCAGGGGATGGTCGGTGTGACATTGAATCAGCATTTGCACGTTTGTGTCCTTCTCTGTGTTCAAAAACCCAGTCATATAGATCTATTTCAAGGGCCCACCTGGTTCTACATCCAGTTGGGTCACAGTCCAAAGCCATTTTCCTCAGACTAAGAAGAGGTTTGTGGTCAGTGATGATCCAAAAGCGGTGTCCAGTTATATATTGGCGAAAATGCCTAATAGACCAGACAATAGCCCATAGCTCTCTGTCATAGGTGGACCAACATTTTTCTCTTTTAGTGAGGACATGACTACCGTAGGCAATGACATTTTCCATATTCATGTCATTTGTTTGCGATAGTACACAACCAATGGCCACATTTGAAGCATCTGTAAAAAGCAGAAATTCACGTGAAAAAGTCTGGATAAGAGAGAACGGGAGCGCTGCTTAGAGCATGTCGCAAGGTATCAAAGGCACTCTGTTCAGTTTCTGTCCAACAAAATAGTTTTCCTTTTTGGGTGAGTGCATGAAATGGCTGAGACAGCTTGGCATATTGATAGATAAACCGTCTGTAGTATGAGCACAAACCTAAAAAGGCTCTCACTTCTGTAGGGCTGTTTGGGGTGGGCCACTGCTTTACCTTTTCAACATTTCTGGAATCGGGCCTAAGGCCTCCAGCAGATACAACATGCCCAAGAAAAACCACTTCTTTTTGCGCAAAGTGGCATTTGGAGGGTTTCAATTTCAGATTGGCTGCTCTGAAGCGGTCAAAGACTTCTCTTAGGTGTTCCAAATGAGTAGAGAAGTTAGCACTGTATACAATTACATCATCAAGGTAAACAAGGCAGGTTTTCCATGACAGACCCTGTAAAACCAATTGCATCAGATACTGAAACGCAGGTGGAGCATTTACCAGTCCCATTGGCATTATATTAAACTGGTAGAGAGCTCTACCTGTGGTGAACTGTTTTCATTTTGTCTTGTTCATCAAGCTACACTTGCCTATAACCTGATGGTCCATGGTGCTGAAAACTGAAGAGCCTCTGAGCGCATCCAGTGTGTCATCAGTACGCAGCAAAGGATGAGCATCTTTAGTGGTGACGGCATTTAAACCCCTATAATCTACACAAAACCGCCATGAACCGTCCTTTTTTCTCACTATGGCTTTCACAGATCAGTGTGAAAAGCTAGAACTTCCTACTGATTGTTTCCCAGACAGAGAAAGAGCAGTTCAGAGATCTTGGCAAACAATCTGCTTTAACTACAGTAAAATATAGATCAATAGGTCAGAATATGTTATAAATTTTAAAACTATAATTATGGTATTTCAATCAAGTTATGATAAATTCTAAAACTAACTTATTTTAAATTTATTTTCTTAACACTATCCGGCCTCTTGTGGCTCTACAGCCATCTGGGCCAAGAGAAACAAATGCAGGAAGCTCACAGGTAGCTGTGAAATTCTGGTTTCTCTTCTGCTCTGCCAGAAACGAACCTTTAATACTGTACTTTTAATTCAATGAAAAGTTCTCCAAAAACCCAATTTGTTCTTCTGCACTCAGCATCTCCAAAGTTTAGTCCTGATATCAAACCAAAAGCAATAGACAATATTAACAGAAAATAATGGAGTACAATTTCTGTTTCTAATTATGAATTAGAAACAAATAAGAATTAAGACATTCATTCACCATAAACCTAAGTATTTTCTAATACTAAACAAAACATTTTCATTTGATTCTAATATAGTCAGAAATAATACAATTTCAAATACATTCATCATTGACTAAATTAATTCTAAAACAAGATAATCTTATTTTCAGTCAAAACATGTTATTAATAACTAAGAAAAATGTCTTACAAATTAAATGTTAGTGATTTAAAACATTTTATGTTATATTCAGTTTTTTTCACCATGTCAGATGTTAGTTTTGGAAGACTTCTCATCCTGGTTACGTGAACCGACCAAAGTTCCCTTTCTCAGAGTAATTCAAGTGATACTGTCCTCCACCTTCCTGCATATGTTAATTTATGACCTGCTGTCTTTAATGATATGACCCCAGGGGTCTGAGCCGAAATTCTCCTACAGATCTCTATTCTCCTTTGTACTTTAAATGCTTAACCCAGCAATAGTTCTTCGGGTTTTAAATCACTAACACAAACCTGTTAAAGATTAAGAAATTCGTTCTAAAAGGTTTAAACTGTGTTAAACACTAAAAATAGTAATTTTTTCTCAACAGTGGACAACAGCAAAACCATTTCTTGCTGTGGATAGAATACGGGCCACCTAAATGCCAACCAAGTCCAACTGGAAAGGCTCAAGGCAGCCATCATAGACATCAGGAATGTCCACAGTTACTGTTGGAGGTGTTAATGACACTTCACAGTTGACCTCACAATGTGGTGGAACCACTGTACATTCTGTTATACATGCTGTACAGTTTAAGGGAGCCAACTGGGGTTTTCTGAGGAGAGGAATCTCTGCTCCATATAAATTGCAGATTCCCCGACCAAAATCCAGAACTGCATTATGGAGTTGTAGAAAGTCCATAATAAAAAGAGTGCTTTCAATAACATTCCTCATCACCTGCACATCATGGTGTAAGGTATGTGAGCCCATTTTCAGAGTCAGATTAGCGTCCAAATCCACGGTACTGTCTTTATAACGAGCCTGTTGAATAACCTCATAGCCGCGAGCCCACAGTGTAAATGGCTCACGGCCGTTGCTGCAGAAGGGCGGAGGGAGTGGGATTCCCCTCATCAAAACAACCGGAAAACGTAGGCTGTCTTCAGCCCATGGTGAATGAAACTGTATAATCCGAGCGAAAACGCCTATGTAACACTGATAGCTAAAAGAAAAACGGAAAGCAACCGCCGACACTGTACTTAAGTAACGGCTAGCTCACGGGAAAAAAAAAATCAGACAAATCATGGGAAGAGTCCCAAATTCGACACCGCTGCCACCAGTGTAAGACTCGTGGGTGTCCAGCTACTGTGATTCTCCTTTGTAGAATAATCCACAGAAAATAATTGAGCTCTTTCTCAGTGTCGAACATTACATTTTTTTTTCCGCTACACCATCAGCTGTCATCAAACTCAGCTGACCGGCCCACAGCTGTCATCGAACGTTCGCGCTCTCTCTCCCCCATTCGGGGAGCCTTTCACAATAAAACATTTTACATTTGATAACTCCAATTTTCACGCTTACACTAGCGTGGCTAACACGATTACAGTTTAATAAAAGTTAGTGTGGCTAAAACGATTATAGTTTAGTAAAAAGCCTTTTCAGGTGAAATAAAATCTTCCATGTATGTCAGATACGGTACACACTGCATATTGATCTGTTCAGCTAACGTAAGGCTGTGTAACAGACAGGCTTCAGGATGTAGAAGTTGTATCGGTACTGCCATTATGCTGTACTTGGCTAAAAGGTTTTCATAATGGATGTGTTTATTATTGATTTTTTTTTTCATTCACTGAACACAAAGAAAGCAAAGCAATAATACCAGCAGACACTTTGTTCTTATTGATCCTATGACGATTGAGCAGCAAACACGGTCGTGCACAAGCTTTAATCCAAGCAAGGCTTTCCGTTTCAGATTTTGGAAATCTGTGAATTTTAGTTCCACAAACACGATCAGGATACCTGACATCGCCTGTACAGATTCCCCACTGACGGAGAACCACCTTTTTTGAGTCCTGACGCAAAAACTTTCTGTCGGTCAGGTAGTCCACAATGTACATTAGCATGAATTTGTGAGCCGGTAACCCACGTGATAGCTGCGCTGTGACGTAAAATGGGCATTAGCCAATGAAAGGCGGGTCCTGTGGTAAGGTCCCTGAGTACTTTATATAGTAGGCTGCCCCAGTCAATGTTTCACTCACGGTGTTGCAATATTGTGCCCAACTGCTTTCTGGGTGTAACAGATCAACCGACACGCTGCTGCCGCAGTCTCTGTCTCTCTTCCCCAGCCCCTCAGTCCCCCCCGCCCCCCCTGGCTTTAAATGTATTATCAAACTTTATTAACAAACCAGCGTTCTGACAACTATCCCCGCATGCACCGCGCATTTCTTCTACAGGGGAAAATGAAGTCGGCGGCTGCTTACCGTAGTTGCTAGACCTGTTGTGGGTCAATATTGGTCCATATATAAGGCGCACCGGATTATAAGGCGCACTGTCGGCTTTTGAGGAAATTGAAGGTTTTTAGGTGCGCCTTATAGTGCGGAAAATACGGTAAGTTATTATAACTACTACTTCTTTCCCAATTTTGGTTGTGTAGCCTGTACTGAAGGGACTCAGTATTCCTAAAAGGGGGGGGGGGTAGTGTAAGGAAGGTTAAACTTTACTAGGCTTTAAGCTTGGTTTTGTATTTCAGTTCTCCGAGCCTAAGTTAGATCAGCGAATGCAACACAGCTCTGGAGGCAAGGCTAGTATCGTGAGATTGGGTATTCATGTTGTTGTTGGTCATTGCTCTCACTGCTCACTGCCCGGACATTGCTAAATGCCATCTGTGCCAGAGCTAGAGGCCGGAAACGACATAGTTCTTGCGTTGAAACAGCTCAGTTGCCATTGTAATTGTTGCTGGAATAAGTAAAGTTTATGCAAGAGACCCTTCTTTTTTGTCGTGTATCTTCACTATCCACACGCCTCCATTGCACCGGAAACCAAAAGCATGACAATATCAAGCCTGCAAACCTAATATCGTAATGGACTAATGTTATGTTTTTAACGTAATCACTGGTCAGCTTGTGGAGCGCAGGAGGTTGCCATGGCAACGGGTGTGCTTCAATGACAAAGAGAGACTGAGAGTAAAAAGGTGCGAGTGGTTTAGAGTTGATCACCTGTTCGGGTTGTTTTACCTTTGTTTATCTTTGTCTTGGCACATCACAGCCGCTGTAGTTTCTGAACATTCAATAAACGACAAACTTGGACTGATTACCTCGTTCGTCTATGAGTATCACATTATTCACAACAAACATCAAACACGGTAAATATGTTTCATTAAGTATTTAACAAACAAATGGCTTCTACCAATAATTATGTGAAATTAAATTAATTGTTTAATATAAAAAAATTGTTTGGTGCTGTCAGTCTGAGAGTCTTTTCCCTTATCAAACAAATTTGTTTTGCTCCTTATTTAGTGGAAATATTGATGTTAATGAGACTTCCTCCAAAATGATAATCTTTTTAAACCTTTATAACTCCACTGTTAAAAACGAGGAGCTAATACTCACAAATGACATTGAAATAAAATCCAGTCCAACATCTGGTTTGAGGTGATTCCTCTGGAACCAGTTGGAGGAAAAATATCCCAACTTCAGAAGATGTGCTTTTAACTTAACAGAAGTGCTCAGAGAAGAATTCATTTCAGAAGCTAACAAGCCAGCAACCGGCTGGCTTTTAGCAACCGGCTAACCTCCTAGTAGAGGAAGAAGGGATGAGAGGGGGTAAAGAGGGAGGAGCGGATGGGTGGGGGGAGGTTTGGGAGGGAGTAGTGGGAGATGAGGAGTTGATGGGGGGTGCAACAAACTGCTCAGATTGCACACAATGGTAAATCAACATTGAATTATGTTGAATGGTTGGTTTTTGGTTGAGGTCGGCAAATGATGGTGGATCAACCATGAAACAACCATCCAGCTCTAGCCAAGTAACCAATGTTAAAACTGTGTCATTGAATCAGTGTTGTTTTGTGGTTGAAATCTAATGAATGAAATGCTGAGGACTGATCAACGTCTGATCAATGTTGAATCAATGTCAGCTGTTTTGCCACACACCTTCCCCTCCTCTCCTCCTCATCAGATCTTTGGGTCAGAGCATTTTATTAGTTAGTGGTTTTAAATTAACTATCCTTTACCACGGTAAAGGATAGTGGGTGATGATTCATTTCTGTACATTTTCTTACTTGTTCATAAAAATTCTCACTGACTGTTTGTGTGTGATATATTGACACAAAAACATCTACAACACACTACCAGGAGTGGAGCGGTCCACCCCTGCCATTTACATGAGTGGGATGTCCCAAACACACAGCCACTTCGCTGTTGGCTTGTTGGCAAAAGATGTTAATTCAATGTTGAATTACCATCATGTGCAATCTGGGTACAGAATGGAATCACAACTCAATGTTGTCAACACATAGTGCTTAAGTTAAAACGTGATTAACCCTCATCTAAAATGGGGTGTGCTGTGTTGGTGCAGGGGTTAAACACAACCCACATATCTTAGCCTTAGTCCTCAACGCAGCTGTCGCAGGCTCAATTCCTGGCCTTGACGACCTTTGCTGCATGTCTTTCCCCTTCTCTCATTACCCACTTTCCTGTCAATTAACTATGAAATAAAGGCCACTAGAGCCAAAAAATTCTTTAATAAAATGTGAAAATGAAAAACCCTCACCTAAAATTAAAATTGTTTCACCCAGAGCCCAAGGAGGAGGGGAGGAGAGTGGAAAAGGGGGGAGGCTGAGGGGAGGAGAGTGGAAAGCAGGGGAGGTTGAGGGGAGGAGAGTGGAAGGGGGGGGAGATTGAGGGGTAGATGGGGCCAGGTGAGGGGTGTTGGCTCTCGGAGTGAGAGGGGTGTGTGAATGTCTTTGGCAGGTGGAGGGGTGTGAAAAACAGCTTACATTGATTGAACATTTAGATTACTAGTTCTTCCCCAAACCTTGTCCTCAAGGCAAACTGACCTGCCTGTTTCCATATTGATATTATTAAAATGCAAACATTTCTTCAATGATTTTTTGGGGGGGTCAATTCTAGACTTTTCCAAGATTGGGGGGTCGGAACCATAAACCTTCAGTTCGTGGTACAATGTTTCACACAGGAAATATTTTCTATTTCTTGAGTCTTTAGGGCCACTGGAAATCGACTTAATCCAGAGTAGTCACAGTGCACAGTAAATTTGCTAGTAAATCTGACCAGTCCTTACATTTTCTTAATTTTGGGTGATCAGTGGTGAACCAATTACACTTTGAACCGATCTTAAACACCTCCACAAAGACCTGTACCCCATTGTTGTTGTCTTAGTGATTGTGTCACAGCATCAGTTATAAAATATTGATTGACAAGTGTTTTTTCTGTATTTTATTTGTAGTGCATACATTTATGTATACACTACATGTATTTTGTCTTTGATTCCATCATTTTAAAATATTAACTCAAACTTTGTTAATATTTAGTGCTTGTAGCCCTTTAACCAAATGCTTTTCAACTCTTTCCTGAGTAATTTTTTGCATGGCTACTTTTTACTCTTACTTGAGTAAAATGTAAAATGTGTATGCTACCGACACTCTAAGAAATAATCTTGTAAATTTACAGTAACATACTGGCAGCTATAGACGCCAGAAGTTTACTGTAAATGCACAGTAGCTGTACCGTAATTAATCCTGACAGCAGATTACCGTCAATGCAAATACGGTATGGATACTGTGAAAGAACTGTGAAAGTTACTGTGAAAGAACTGTGAATACTGTGAAAGTTTTTTTAAAACTAACTGTCATTTGGGCTTCCCCAAATGACAGTTAGTTAAACACAGATATTAAGTCAGGTAACATCTAGTTGCAATTTTTTGGTTCACTAAAATATTTCATTTATTTCTAAGCAAATCGGTTTGACTGATTAAAGTTAAGCCTAAAAACACAATAGTTTGATTAAACTGTATTGTCTTACCCGAGATTTGGAAAGCATCTGATACTTTGATTACATTCCTTGTGTAAATGTATACGTATAGACGTGTTTAAACATTGTAGAATCATACTAGCAGATTTTTTAAAATATGCAACAGCCTTTATTAGAAAAGGTGAAGAATAATAGAGAAATCAGGAGAAAAAAAAACATACTCCGAACCTGTTTTTTGTTTTCCTTCGCCGCTGTGTGATACACGTTGTCACGGTTGCTAAGCAACATAATGCAATGGTAGAATGTATTGGGCAGGATAGCAGCTAGCTGAAAGCTACAGCTTCTCTTCCGGTCGTCGAAGACCCAAAGATGCAAAACCTGACTTCGGACACAGCTGTTCTTTGTTCGACTCCCCCTGGTGGTCTGGATCACTTTTGTTTTCAGCATTTTTTGTTGGCATCTCTTTTTTGTTGCATGTGTTTTTCTCGTCTTTGCTGGGTGTTTGTACCTGTTGGCCACCGTAAAATACAGTTGTGGAAGTAAATATACTTTCAAATACTGGTGTTCCAGTATTTTACTGTGAATTTAGTTTTACTACTGCATTAACTTTATGAATAAGCTACTGCCATGAAAACTGTAATGCTACTTTTTAAAGTACAGTCGTAGTTTTGCGATAGAACATTAATACCTAGCCCAGTGTAAGCTTCTTAGAAGTGCTATGATTGGCGCGATTCTAAAATGCATAATCTGCATTAACCAGAACGTCACATAACACAAAAGAGGATGCGATAAGTAACCGTCAGAACAGAATTTTTATTTAAAGGCACCACTATGCCTCAAACCACATATATTTCCAGTATATTCAAACATTCAAAACGAATAACACAAAACCATTCCGCAGAGAACTGGTAAAAAAAATAGGCCTTCAAAGTCAATATATAGTTTCATTATCACAGGAATAAAAATTGAAGACTTTTAGTTTACAGTGACATGAACTGGGTTTAACTCATTAATTTCTACAATCTTATGAACATAAAAACACAGTTCTTAAAGAAATATCCATACTTTGGGTATCACTAAGCAAATCAATGAAAAAGGACTTCCAAAATCTAAAATTCAACATGGCTGAAATAATGTGGAATTCTAGTATGAACAGGGTTTTAAAATGTGAACTATTAATTGTTTTCAAGAGTCCAAGTGGCTCTTACTTTATTAGATGCAAATGAAGGCACCGTCCAACATGGAAAAAGAAAAAACATCCAATTTAGATCCTAAACAATATGGAAACAGAAATATTTCAAAGAAAAGAAAAGGACAACAACTAACCTGTTGGCTGGACCCTCTCAAAGACAATATGGCCTTCATGCTGACCATGCAGAAAACTGCTTGCCACAGGGACTGTAATAAACCAAGTCCTTAATTGGAAGAACATAAAACAAATCCTCTCATTGATACAGTATGTATTTAAATGATCATCATAATAAAGAGTGTCCACTCTGCCAGGTAAAGTAAAAGCAAGGATCTTAAACTCCTCAATTGTCGTGCAAGTCACATCAATGTTGAAAACTGTAGGCTGGATTAATATACAGACGTTGTAGAGGAATTCATTGTACTTTGCACTGATGGTGAAGTGTCTTTGGTGCTGCTCTTGTTTTCACCAACATGCAGGAGGAAGGGCTGTCCTGGTTGCACGACAATGAGGAAGGCTTCAACACTGGCTTGCATCACTGGCTTGCAACTAAGCCAGTGATGCTTAGTTGCATCACTGGCAACTAATTGGCGCAAATGGTGCACCAATTATCACACCATTTGATTCAGGTGTGTTAATTGGCGCGGGGAAGCATCTGAAAGTTGCAGGATAGCAGCTCTCAGGGACTTGAGCAACCCTGTACTGAACAGTTGTACCACAATATCCAAACAATAAACTTACGTTAAGCCTAAGTAAATACTCTTGCGCAAACAGAAAGTTAATGCATTCATAAAAAATAATCAAAATCAAAAACATGATGGTCTTAACATGGAACTTATCTTGTTTTTTTTGTTTGTTTTTCTTTAAATAAATCTTTATTGAGATACAGAATACATAACAGTATAAACGCAGCATACATTGTGGTATGGTATGTCCGCCAGGGAGTTACAAACATTAAGACAATACATCACCATAACATTATATAAAAACATTAAAGAAAGAACAAAAAGAGCATGTTTAAATAGTTTTGGGGAACTTACCTTGTTATGATAAGATCCAGGCAAGACGCCATACTGCTGTCTCCAGGGCAAACACGTGACGTCACAGATACGTTGCGATTGTGGGAGCAACTCTTTATCAAACACAATCGTTTTAGGGAAACTGACAAACCTATCTTTGAATTTGACTTGTCTGAATTAAACAAGTGTTTAATTAACATTGTATTTTTAACATACAACACCAACACTGGTAATCTAACATTTTTGATTATGCTCTGTAGATTTTGATTCATTCCCTAAAAGAGTTGTTATGGAAAGTATGTTTTTCTTTCAGTTTAATATTGTCTTTAAATGCTAGTTCTCTAAGTTGCAAATACAAGTAAAATGTCTTGCCTAGGAAAAAAACTGTAGTTTTTTGCGGTAGTTAACTGCCAGTCGTCAGTCTTGATTGTGACAACAGAAGAAGACATCAAATTGACAATATCCTACCGTATTTTGGAATAACAGTATCTTACTGCTGGAATTCCACTGTAAATTTACAGCCATTTCTAAGAGTGCACCCACTTTTGTGATGTATTCGCCATTTATTTTCTTGGCAACTCATAGTGGATTGTGGGAGTAAACTGGAAGTAGAGCTCAATCAATGCAAGTTTTTCTATTGCAGATTTTGATATCAGTAGTTCAGATTTCAGATAAATGAGGCTGGATGTTTACTTACATCGCTTGCCTATTGGCCTATTCGCTTGCTGTATGTACCAATTTGGTACAAACAGCTGTTGTTTCAGCTGAATGTCCTATTGAGTTGGATAAGCTATCAGGTTTCTGCCTTTGTATTTGGAATTCATGATTGATGTTCATCCTGTACCTTAGCATTTACCTTTGAGTCTTGAGCAAGTATAATTTGTTTCACTGCACCCGTGCTTTAACTGTAACTGTTTATTTTGCACACAAACAAAATTATATGTCAACATGCGGCATTATTACCAAACCTTCAACAGTTTTTTAATCAACCCAATCAGCCCACAAAGCTTTTCTACTTTAAGTGGTTGTTAAGTGGTTGTTCTTTTGAAGATGTTTAGCTTTACCTTCAGGACAGATCTGACTACTGCAGCTGTGAAAAGTTCTTGTGTCTGAGTTTTAACATTAATACAAACTTATACAAACTGATTTTGTATTCATTTTCTTTAAAATCTCACACATTTATTGTTCCTTTCGCCTGAGCCTGACAAATTACACTAACTTCTAACTAGTTGAAGTTAGAATGACTGAGATTTATTTTCAGCCAGAGGGACAAAATCCTTCATTCAACATTCTATTGAATGTTGAATGAAGGATTGTCAATGTCAACATTGAATATTGAATGTCTCTTCTACAATCATTTTAAGCTTTTCCAGTTCTATGGCAGTGTTTTTCAACCACTGTGCCGCGGCACACTAGTGTATCGTGAGTGATCGTCAGGTGTGCCGAGGAAATTATCCAATTTCACCTACCGTATTTTCCGGACTATAAGCTGCTAATTTTTTCCTACACTTTGAACACTGTGTATTTTTCTTCAACCACCAGGGGGCTCTTTAACAGGAAGTCAAAATAAACGTAAACTCGGCGTGAACAAAACCGGATTTGGAGACGGAGAACTGCGTCCTTACTATATCCAGATCCAGCAGTTATTAGGACGCAGCCCTCTGCTGGGTCCTTATGGGAAACCGAGAGCGGCATAGATACCAGTGGCCTGTAGCCCGGTGCGGCTGATGTATGCAAGTTTCCAGGGGGGGTTAAAAAAATTTGAAGGTAAATTGTCATTAATGAATGCAGGCCTTAGAAATAAATAAATTCAAAAATAGTGGCTGGCCAATCAAAAATGAATCACATTGATGACCTTGTGGCCTTTTGTGACCCAAAAGGTCATAAAGGAACTAGTCTTTTGTCCTTTTGGGCAAATGACTCAAAAGGACAAAAAGACCCATTTCATATTTGTCAAAAGAGAATGCTTGATGCTTTCCAGAAAAAAATATTTCTGGGTGATACTGAACAAAAGTAGAAGTCTTTGGAAGATGTGCAACCTGATACTTTTTGTTGAACACTTTTTTATTTATTTTCAAAAACAGTACGAACACAACACATGAAGTTAAATATAAACTGACGTGAGGAGCTAAAACAAAAAACAAAAACACACTGTTGGGAATGGAAATCCCGATCGATGAATCACACGGAGCATAAAATCAGCCAAGAAAAGCATTCAGACTTTACTTATTTTATTCACTTTCAGCGCTGAAAGGAGACGCTTTTACCATTACATCCGAGAAGAGTTTCTAAAAAAGTCTGTGCAGCGTCTGAGGAGAAGGAGGAGGGTAGCTGATTATATGAAGACACTCCCTGAAATCACACCATGTCTCTGTGTCCTGGGAAAACGTTTCTTTTTCGTGAGAAATGGTCCTTGGAGTCTAACAGAATCAAACATGTAACTCTTTACTATGGGCCCTTTGTCTAACATCGTGTGACTCTTTCTTGGTAAAGCGTCTCAACATTCCCCCTGTTGGGCTCTAAAAGAGCCCAAAAAGGGGAAGACAAACCCTAGAGTAGACACTGTCCCTTCCGGAAAACATCCCCTGAGGCTTTTGCAGATGTTGGCATACATAGCATCATTTCAAGTATAGATGTTGTCATGTTGTCTTTCATTCATTTCATTTCATTTCAACTTTGGGGGTAAAAACGGACAGGGCACCCCTAGGCCTCTTAGGCGGTGGATCGAAATCATAATGTCCCCCTTATAAGCTAATAAAGAATATGTAAAGAGATAAAATTTTAAAGAATATTAGGGTTAAGATTGGAAAAAGGAAATTCATGGCATTTACTGTTTTCTTTTTTGTGGTGGGAAAAAACGTTGCCCTGCAGTCGTGCAGAGCTCCGTAATTTGGATCGTAAAATGTTATTTTTTAAAATTATCATTTTATTTATTTATTTATTTATTTTATTTTAACCAGATTTGTTTGTTGATATTATGTTTTCATGTTGATATTAGCTCAGGTCAATGCTATGCCATAGAAGGTTAAAGAACTGTAAAAAAGCAAAATCGGAAAATCTGTTTTTTCTTTAGTAATAAGTTAAGAGATAAATGCTATATTTAATGACACATGAAATGGTTAAAAGTTATATTGAGGGAATTGTTTGCAAATTGCAAATGCAAATTGAATGAAATGTTAGGATATTATTTCAAAACTTAATAAAATGCCAAAAGAAATAAAGTGTTGGGTTAATATTTTCAAATGAATAGAATATAAATGAGTAAGAGTTACTAAAATGCAAAATCAATAAAGTGTTACGTAATGTGCAAAAAGTCAACAAAATGTTAGATTAATATATGTTTTAAAAGTTAAGAACTAATTTAAATTTAAAACAGGAACTACATTTAATAAAAGGTCAAATGAATAAAAGGTAGATATTACTGAAACGTTAATAAAATGTAAAATTAGAAATGTTAAGATACTGTCCTTTAATGTCAATGAAGCAATGAGGAATAATGCGTAAAACAATCTAGTAGTACGTCAATAAACCAAACTTATTTGAAATTTTAAGGTAATATTTAAAAGTTAATGAACCTCAGAAAGGATAAATGAATTGGAATGGTAAGAAAAGCTTAGAGGTAATTAGTCTGGAAAGGCACAAAACATACAACGAACACTAAACAGCAGACCAATAAATCAGGATCAAGGCAGCACAGTCAAAATATACTGGTATGAATGAACTATGATGAGGAAACAAGTAAAAATGCTTTCTAAGTAAAATGTAATAATAGTAATAAAATCTAATCATATCTCGCTATAGAGAGACTGCTCTCTATAGCGAGACCTATCAACGTCAAATCAGTTTCTGCATGTGTCCAGATGGGAGCCAGTGCAGCTCGATGGGAAACCCCGACAGTGGCTGCGAGGCTTCAGTGGCATTTCAGCTGTAAATTGGTCCACCAATCGTGGAAGGCGCCCACAGTCTCACATCCCGGCACACCCAGAAAGGATTGGACTTCATTCTGAAACAGAAAAAACATAACAAAAAGCAAAATCATTGGATTATATAAAGTACATTAAAGTGAATGAAAACATATATTTTTGTCACTAGTACTGCCCTTAAACTCTGGAAAGCTGGAGTTTTACGGTCGACTTTTGGTTCTAGGATAATCAACAATTACACATAGCACTAGATCTTTTGTTTAATTCTGTCAATTTGTTTACTGCTTTAAGCAGTTCCATAATTGCTTATTTGTAAACCCCAATTTGGACCAAAGTAATTTGAATCTTCGAATTTTTCTTCTCATTTTAAAACCTCATATAATGATTGGCCTGTTTTTTTTACAAGAATAAAGTTAACCCTGTCACTACATATTTAACTGCCTTATTTTATTCTCATCATGGTTTTAAATCCCAAAAGTTCAATAATTTTAACCTTTGACAAATTGGTTCTTTTGAAACCCTTCTATAAAATATATATTTTAAACTGAATTACCCTCTTTTGTAGTGTTTATCATATTTATCAATGTTTTTGGCAGTTTTGGGGAGAAATTTGATACAACTAGATTTATTAAATTATATAATGTTCAGGTTAGACTTTTCTGCAGGACTTGGTTAAACAAATATTTTGAATTATAGTAAGAGAGAAGCACCAATCAAACAATTTATTCCCTTTTTTTTAAAAAACTATTTTGTAGAACTCTATTTGACACATGACATCATTGTTAATCTTAATGTATTCATTTCAGAATATTCAGTATTACTTTGGAAACTCATTCAAGTAGTTGACCCCTTTGTGAATTTTGATTTAACCTCTTTTGTATTTTGCTGAAGCCCAAAACTGAAAAATTTCTCAATAGATTATTATATTAACTCACAATTTGTCGATTAGATTAATTCCATGCATCTCCCCGTTTCTGTATCGAAACACTGTCTAAGTGTTTCGGTACAGAAAATTCCAAGAAACCCACTCAAATCAGTTAGCCCACATTTCTTTCATTGCTAACTATAACAGTTGGATTTAATTTGAACAGGGTGTTTACACCTCAGTGAAAGAATTGAACAGTTGATCGAAAATATGTGCAGTAAACCCATAATTTGGTTCAGTAATTTTCTGAAGAGTAGACTTTCCTAAGATTTGAAATGGATTCAAATAAATTTAAATCAAAACTTGAGATATGTTCTCAAGTTTATATTTGTAGCCACAGTAATTTGAGCCAACTAGAACTTAGACTATCCTCTTTTGTATTTGAAGTGTGGCTAGTTGTGCTTTTGTAAATCAGGAAATGATCAGTTTTTACCGTACTTTTATCTTTTTTCAATTGTTGTCATGCTGGAGGAGAGAAACACATTAGCCAGATCTTGGACAATCAGGCAAACAAAATATTTCTGTAAACTGCAGAGAGTTCTGACACCCTGCTGCAACGAGCCTTCACTTGTACCGTTAAACTTATCCTGGGGATCAAATAGTAGAGGTCAGAATACAAAGGCAGTAGACCATGAATGTGCTGTAAATAAACTAAGGTGAGAAAAAGTGGCATCACACAATTCGAAAATTCAAGAAAAACCATTAAACACTACCAAGTTTTGCTGGCAGCCATTTTGTCTCCAACCTGTAAACTGAGGGAAATCCCAGGGGCCCCGGAGCCCAGGTCACATGACCAGAGACGAAGAACCCAACCAGGGCAACAGACATCCTGAGTCTCAGGATGACTTTACATGTGATGTTCCATTTGCCCCATCAGAAGCTGTCCAGGGCAGCATTCCCGATGTGCAGAAAAAATCTGGACAAAGTGTGTGGCCCCCCCTTGACAGAGCGAGGGGGGGACGGAGCATGTCATTGTTTTCAAACCTCCGTCTCACGTCGGGCAGAATCCGGTGGTCTTTTCTGCCATGTGAGACCCTCAGAAATGTTTTATCTTTATTAAGTTTTATCAGAACTTTATCAAGTTTTATCAGAAATGTTTTATGTTTATCATTTACCATTTCCCCCTTTTGTTTTCTTATGTAAATAGAAAACAAACATTTCTGACAACAACATTTCTATTGTTATCAGAAATATTTTTCAGAGATTCTTTTGTTTGTAATTTTTTTTTTTTAAATGTCCAACTGAAACTTTGCCTTTTGGCCTTTGCCAAACGTTTTATTATTTTAAAGAGTTCAGATCAGAATTTGTATTGTTTTCCTAGAAGGCAGTGTCAATGTTTATTTTGAACCGACAAAAGAAAAAATGATCAATTTAGGCAGAGGAGCAAAAAATGTAGACAATTATTATGCAGTACTGTAAGATGTCATTGTATTTAAAATCAAATGTTTTGCTGGACTTGAATTTATATATCAATTCAATCTAAATTTAAGGCACACAAGTGTTGTGAGCCAGTTGTTGTCCAATGTTTGACATAATCAAGTACTATCATATCCACTTTAAAAGTTTCATCATGTCCAATTTGTGCCTTTCTACCAAGACATGCATGTGTTTCGAAAGCAGCCGTTAGTTAGTTAGTAAGTTAGTTAGTTTTGTCATTAGAAAATAAAAACAACAATAATATTAATAAAAATTAAAAGAAAATAAAACATGTCAAACTAAATGAAACAGTCTCGTAATAAATGCCTTCTGGTTTTAAACCAAAGCCGAAATGTGATTACTCCTTTTCGAACTTTGAAGTAAGGGAACCGAATTATCTAGATTTAGAATCATTAATTGTCTTTGAGACAAGAATATGTTGTAACCAATGTAATGAACCATCTAGAGCTGTTTCATAATCATCCTTTGAATCAAACACATACTCATATTTATTTACCAATTCTGAACCCTCTTTAGACATTTTAGGATGACCAAGTTTCAAATGAAACAAAATTCTGTTTTGATAAGATAATAAGAGAGAAAAATATTGTTTAGTCCATAATAAAGTTCAAGTCTGCTACAAATCTCAATTTTTCAAGTTTCATTAAGTTTAAATTTAACCCTGTCTACAGCTAAGCCGAGTTTCAAATGCTTCAACCCATTAGATGTCACTTTATTTTGTTTACAATTTTACCTGTTATGTAATTTCATTCATCTGTGGTAAAATATTACCACATTCAGATGTGGTAATATTTTCACTATTACCACATCTGAAAATAGTGAATTGTGCCGGATTAGTTTAGTTCCAATCAGTTTTCCCTTAGCGTCATTCCTTCCAGCCGGTATTTCCCCGAGGGCTGTCTGTTTAACAGGTCGCCTCCTTTCTTCTGCACCAGGTATTCTATCCCTTTTTTTGTTTTTCTCTTTTTCCCTTATTTTGATATTCATCATGATCTGCCAAATAAGTTATTAATGGTTCTATTTGCTCACCGAGCGTAATCCATGTCCTGGCGTCCCACTTTGGATCGTATTTTTCCTTTTCAAGTTCACCCTCCATCTGTTTAGGCTCAAAATTTAGACTCAGAAATCACCTCTCTTCTCTTTTTTTCTTTTTTGCAAACACAGCAAAAAAAAAAAGAAATCAAACACAGCGGAAAATCAAACCCAGTAGACAAAATCAAAAACCTCCCACAGATTATAATTTTCCAATGTTGACCATGGTTTTAAAACACATTGCAATAAACAGAAAAAAGTACATTTAAACACATAACGTCTGCTCAGCGGCAGAAGCTTACACACACAGCTGACAGACACACACAGCTGACAGATACACACACAACTTTACACAGAAATGGACCCACGCTTTACAGCTCCTATTTTTGTCCTCTTTTATCACTTATTACTCTACAGAGGATCAGACCGCGATCAACCGTTATTTCATTCTTATGAAATAACGGTTCTCAATGCGTTGAGAGCATTGAGGACCGCTCTCAACGCTTTGCGTCTCTTGGGAAAGTCTCAGAGGGCAGCACTCCCCGAGGATAAAACCGACAAAACCTAGCCTTAACCTTCCCCGCGTCCAGGAAAAGCTGGGGACGGCCAGCTCCCACTGTAAGCCAATCGACCTTTACACCTAAATCTTCACACCTAAAAACTATTTTATTTCTTCACACCTAAAAACTATTATTTCTTCACACCTAAAAACTACTTTATTTCTTCACACCTAAAAACTACTTTATTTCTTCACACCTAAAAACTACTTAGTTTCTCCACATCTAAATCTACTTTTTCTTGTCTATACTCCTATGAACAGTTAAACATGTAGACAGGCCAGTGAAACGCAATTTGAACAGAAATGTAAAAGCAATATGAAATTTAGACAAACCTGGGAAACGGTACAGACGACGGCTGATAACTGAAATTTATACACACCTGAGAAACAGTACAATGGTGTATTAAGGAACAAGTGTCCTTACCTTTCATATGGGCCAGAGGACCAGAGTACTGTTCCGGAAAGTCTGCGCCTGAACGGCCAGTCCAATCTCCGCTCATGTGTCAACACAAAACCATCCTCTGCTACCAACTGTTGGGAATGGAAATCCCGATCGATGAATCATAATTTGTGATTTACACGGAGCATAAAATCAACCAAGAAAAGCATTCAGACTTTACTTATTTTATTCACTTTCAGGGCTGAAAGGAGACGCTTTTACCATTACATCCGAGAAGAGTTTCTAAAAAAGTCTGTGCAGCTTCTGAGGAGAAGGAGGAGGGTAGCTCATTATATGGACTGAAGACACTGGCCTGGGAAAACATTTCTTTTTCGTGAAAAATGGACATTGGTGTCTAACAGAATCAAACATGTAACTCTTTACTATGGGCCCTTTGTCTAACAGCGTGTGACTCTTTCTCGACCTTGGTAAAGCGTCTCAACATTCTGGATGAAAGAGAGAAAAATAAACAATAAAATAAAATAATTAAATACATAACTAAATACATAAGTACAAAGCATAAGTATATAGCTAGATAACTAGATCAGAATCAAACATGTAACTCTTTACTATGGGCCCTTTGTCTAACAGCGTGTGACTCTTTCTCGACCTTGGTAAAGCGTCTCAACATTCTGGAGGAAAGAGAGAAAAATAAACAATAAAATAAAATAATTAAATAAATAACTAAATACATAAGTACAAAGCATAAGTATATAGCTAGATAACTAGATCAGAATGTAGATCACTCGGCAGGTAGTCCATCAGGGGTCACCAAAGGGCCTTAAAGTTTTCAATTTCGCCATTTGATTTTGCACTTTTCCAATTTTGGATTGGAAAAGTGGCATTTGCTAAATATTTCCCTGTACCACTGAGGGTACAAGAGGCTTATCACAAATCCAGTTTTGCAGAATACATTTCTGACCTAACAGTTCTGTCCTGCTAGTTTATTGGTCAGCTGGACTTGTTTACATTATATTATTTTACCTGGGGAAGACAGCTCCAATAGACACTGCCCCCAATCTTTACAAACTCTAGTCCTTACTGATCTCTTTAGATAGATAGAAACTTTATTAATCCCTTTGGGATTTTCCATCAGGAAAATTGTAGAGTTAGTTACACATTTCCAGAACCTAGATATAGAACGGCATTCCCAAAAAAGATTAAAATAAGTTCCAATGCTTGTCCTACATTTGAGAAACAATGATGATCAATCGGAATTTATTTTATTAAGAAAATATGGAATCCTGTGTTGTATTATCATCTATTGAATTGCTTTAAATTTATTACTCAAAAACAAAGAATGGGATAATTTAAACCAGTTCTACCAAACCTCTTTGGGTCTATGGACCTAGTCTATGGTCTCAAGACATTGGTCTGAAGACATTCCCAACATCATTGTAAAACATAAAATCTTGAAAGAAAAGATTTTAAGGTAAACATGATAAGGAATTTTTCTATTGGCCCTGGAAGCATGTAAGTGTTCTGCAATGCCCAGTTGCTACAAAGTGACAAATTTGTAACATAGAAATCTTTGGATGAGAGGCCAAATTTATTTTGATGCTGGGCAAAGGCTATCAATGTGTTATTATTGTCAAATAGATCTGCTATTATTTTGATACCTTTTTTATGCCAGTTTCCAAATACTGCTGAATTCACTCCTGGGAGGAAGTCTTTATTGTTGATAATTGGTATAATATCCTTCCTGCTAATGTAACTGTTCATATATCGCCAACTTTATCCTGATTTGAATGTATCAGGATACATTCAAATGTACATTCAAAAGGTTTTGCCTTTTACTAAAGGCAAAACCTTTAGTTTTGCCTTTAGTAAATTAGCTTGAAACAGGTAAGTGTTTCAATCTTGAATTCACTGATCAGAAGGAATGATCAGTTCCTTGCTTTTGGCAATGTAGTTTATGTCTAGTCAGGTTTATAGAAACATTTTGCTAGATTCTTACTTTACTTGGTCTCAATCTGACCGTAGATGAGGATCAAAGGATAAAGAAAAAAAAAAAAAACAGGCGGATTTGAGTAGAAACCAAATCTGCAGCATTCACTATGATTCACCTGACACTGAAACTCTGAATATGGAGAATCTGGCCAACAAACTCATTGAGTCTTCATTATCATAAGAAAAATTTATTAAATATTGTAAAAGACGTTCAGTCATGTTCCATCAAGAATCCACACTAGGTTTTTACTCCTAATTTGAGGTTCATCTGGAGATAAATATTTCTCACATCAACAAAACAGGTGGTATCAAAGTATATTTATTGAAACTGATTTTGTTCCCATTGCTCAATTTTTGAGCATATTTTGCAATGAATGGCATCTTTAAATATGTTCCATTTATCTTCCATTAAATTTTATTTGTTAATTAAAGAAGTCCAACAGGGGGTTAATTCATCCCACTGAAAACACAGGATGCTCACAATGATCTCTACTGAATATACATGTCTTCAAAGTCTTGTTTCTACAGTTTCAGTCACAGTTTCTACTGTGGGTGTCGTGTTTTCTTTCTTTTGTAATTTTTTACAGCAGGGTAGAGCTCGCAGTACCTCTTTTGGACCCTTGGTCATGAAGATATAAAGGAAAGGGTCTACCAGCGGGCTGAGGTAGAGAAGCAGGTGAGACACCAGCCCCAGGTAGGGGACTTTGTCCTTGAAGGATAAAGCCTCCAAGAGGATGCTGAGGATAAAGGGGGTATAAAGAAAAGTGTAGTTGGCCCAGATTGCCCCAATGCCAAACACTGTCCTCCTCTTCTCTGGGCTCGGTGGGTTGGATCGGGAGCAGTGTAGGGCCCGCCAGGAATCCACAGTGAAAAAAAGGAGAAAGGGAAAAGGAGCGAGCAGAGAGACAGCAAACCACAGGTTGTAGCCTAGCAAGGCGAGGGTGAGCATGGCGAAAGGACTGGCCCACGCCAGAAAGGTCACTGCAGATGACTGTCTGATACTGGTGCAACAGCCAAGACACTGTGGGTAGGCCACCAGCAGATGGCGCTCCTGGGCTATGAACAGCATGAGGGAAATGTTGGAAATGACCCCAAAGTAAAAGATGATGTCTGTGCCATTTCTGGAGAAAACCTGGTCAGTTTCCATACTATGATCCACAGAGGGACGGCTGAAGAAGCTGATGATGTCCGACACCAGGAGGAACATGATATGCATGGGAACCTTGTTCTCACCTAGAAAGAAAACACAGAGTTGGAAAAAACTTACACTGGAAGATTGCAGTGTAAGGTCTCAAATGAACAGGACTATTTGGTTATTTGATGTTTGTCTACAGCTCGAGTTAGATAAAGATCTTTGATCAAATACAGACAAAGATAAGTGTATTGCTGATAAAGATGCTTGCCTTACAATAAGGCTGGCCTTGTACAGAAAACTTCTTAAAGTCCAAATTCCAATATTTCAAAGCTAATGATTTTTAGCAAATTCACACAGGCACAGCTTTTTGTACCCCTCCCCCCCCCAATAACTTCTTTAAAGTTGCAATGTGTCACGTTTATAAAGAACGTGTGTTTTAAATTTTTTTAAACTGTCACCAGGTTGTGACAGTTTGCTATGAAACAGATAAAGATGGATCTCCTCCATGAGCTGCTACTGCTGTCTGAAGATATGCTGTCTGAAGAAGTGCACCCAAAAACAACCAATCAGAGCCAGGAGGCTTAGTGCAACAAATCAACCAGAGAAACAGCTTACTGTTGCCGAAAAACAATTTATCCATCGTGGCTATGCTAACTAGCCTAAGCATTCACAAAAGCATAAGCATTCACAAAAGGATCACAGGATAGAGAAAAAACTGTGAACCAACTATCATGTGAAAGAATGTTCTTCGACTGGCATATGTTAATATATGCCAGTTGAGGCATTTAGAAAACAAAAAATGCTCTTACAGAAAAGCCTTGGATGTTCAACCCTTTAGTGTAGGTGTTTTTATAGCTGCAGAGTAAATGCAATATCTCTTTTTTCCTATTACAGCTGCAGTGTAATAGAAAGCAAAGGGCTGGGTAAGGGAGACAGCTCTGGTTGGTCATTGCCATTTACCACTGGGAGAAGACACAGGTGCTAATTTATTTAAACTGTCACAACACAGTGTACAAATATGTAACATATATATATATACACACACACACGCAGTGTATTATACGTCTGGCGGCCCGCCATGCTTTACTAGCGCCACCGCCAGGCTAAGCCTTTCTTGTTTTTTTTTTTTAGGAAAATAAAATAAAAAAAGAGCCTTTTTTTCAAGGCTATTTAAAAAAAAAGTGTTTCTGTTGCTCCGAGCGTTTCACTATCAGAGCAGATTTATTCCTTAAAGATATGTTTATAGTTTATGCATTTAAAGCCGGACCAATCACACCGCTTTCTCTGCGCGTTGCCTCGCGGGCTACAGCAGCTGGAT
Organism: Poecilia reticulata; assembly: GCF_904066995.2. NCBI lineage: Eukaryota > Metazoa > Chordata > Actinopteri > Cyprinodontiformes > Poeciliidae > Poecilia > Poecilia reticulata. Next base: position 55,365 of record NC_088844.1, on the reverse strand, counting down.
GTCTAAAACTAATCTCAGCGCGGATCCCGCTTCTCCTTTCACTCGAACTGGACACAGGCTGACCGCTATATTTACATTCCTATGAGGAATTATGATCAGTTATGAGGAGTTATTGATTAAGGTAAGAGTTTAAACCCACCGCGTTAGCTCTGGTCGCGCAGCTCTACGTGAACCGCAGGAATAACTTGTAGTCGCGCTTTCAGAGGTGCTTTGAGGAGCGGTGAGAATTATGTATATTTGTGAACAAAACATTATGCGGCGTTTACATCTCAACACGCTGCCCAGCGTTTGGCCCTGTCTTCCCTGTAAAGTTTAGGTCTGCGTTAGCTGGTGCGTTAGTGGTTAACGACCCAGTGCTAATCACTCATTGTGCAGGTTTAACCCGGTCAGGAGCTTTCGCGCAGTCACGCATCACGCTGATTATATATTATTATCACCAGTATTATTTTTCCGGTTACACTAAGCACCAAATCGTATCAAATGTTTTGCCCACTTAGACAAGAGTTAATGCGCGCGGCCACCGGACATCTGAAAAACTCGTCCATAAACTCGACCAACCAAAATAGTTTCTGTGTCCCCTTGTTAAAAACTCAACAGACACGAAATGAAAGAGCTACTAAAGTTGAATTAAGCAGCATTGAATTAAATCTCTCATTTGTTGCGCATCTCTGCGCAGTGCAGCAGATTACCACATCATGCAGGGCCAGTCCAAGGGTGCATGAGGCCTGGAGCAGAATACGACTTAGGGGCCCCTTTTGTTGCTAAAAAAAAACAAAAGGGGCAGCTTCTAACAGCTTCTGTGTTTGATTTAGTAAAATCTAGGACAGGGGGAGTAGTTTAATTGGCAAACCTAAAAAGCAATAAATTATAACTGCAGCTTACTAATTTGTATTTGTGAACACACGGAGCTGAAACTCAAAGATTATACTGACAGCATCAGATCGTAACAAACCAATCTGACTATGAATATTGTTTTTTTTTTAAAGATTTTTTTTGGCTCTAGTGGCCTATATTTCATAGTTAATTGACAGGAAAGTGGGTAATGAGAGAAGGGGGAAGACATGCAGCAAAGGTCGTCAAGGCTGGGAATCGAACCTGCGACAGCTGCGTCGAGGACTAAGGCCTCCATATGTGGGTTGTGCTTAACCCCTGCACCACCATAGCACACCAACTATGAATATTGTTCTTTGAACTTCTACAAAGTAGAAGTTCCTTAAAATCTCACATTAAATAATTTAAAGTCTTTTAATTCATATATGCTGAAACCATTATGTCCAATTTAGCAGCAATGATAATCTCAATAAACAAATGTTTATTGAGAAATGTCATTGATATATCTGGGGTCTATGTTAAAATGTTAGCATTTAAGGGGCCCCTGAAGCTCTGGGGGGCCTGATGGAGCCACTGACTTAATTTGGATTTAACAGAAGTGGACATAATTGATATTTATTTTAATTGTATTTTTTTGATTAGTTGGATTTTAAGACTAGTTGTGGGGTTAGCAGTTCACTGACGATGTTATCCCATAACATATAATTACCCAGTAATTTTTTTACATAGGCATAAACAGCAGAAAAGCCTAACACCAACTCCTTGTAGACCACACAGTCGCCCGAGACTGCAAAACCTGACACACCAACCTGTGCAAGACTTGGATTGATTACAAGAAAGCCTATGACTCAATGCCACATACTTGGATCATTGAATGCTTAGAGATGTACAACATCAATAGAACCTTCATTGCAAACTCGATGGGGCTGTGGAAAACCACCCTTGAAGCCAACTGCAAACCACTTGCACAAGTGTCCAACAAATGTGGCAAGGAGATGTTCTGTCCCCACTGCTGTTCTGCATAGGCCTGAACCCCCTCAGTCAAATCATGAACAAGACTGGCTACGGATACTGACTCAAGGATGGAGTTCTCTACATGGATGACATCAAGCTGTACGCCTAGAGTGAGCGAGACATCGTCTCACTGATCCACACCACCAGGATCTACAACACTGATATTGAGATGTCCTTCAGACTAGAGAAGTGTGGTCGGATGGTTACAAAGAGAGGGAAGGTTGTCCACACAGAAGGGGTCTCACTCCCAGAAGGAACAATAGCAGATATAGTTAAAGTTACAGCTACCTGGGAATACCACAAGCAAATGGCAACCTTGATGAGGTCACAAGGAAAGGAGCCAAAGCCAAAAACCTCCAATGAATAAGGCAAGTCCTGAGAAGCCAGCTCAATGGCAAGAACAAGATCCGTGCAATAAACAGCTATGCCTTAACAGTAAGGCATAGCTGCAGGAATAATTAGATGGCCAATGGAGACTGATGTTAAGACTTGGAAGCTACTAACCCTACTAGCATGCATGGAGGGTTCCACCCCAAATCCAGCACCCTGAGACTGTACATGAGCCATAAGGAAGGAGGCAGAAGACTAGTGAGTGTGAGAGCCACTGTCCAGGATGAAACATTAAAGATCCATAAATACATCATGGACAAAGCCTCAACAGACAATGTGCTCAGCGAATGTCTCAGACAATGGGGAACAGAGGATGAGTGGCTGGAGGTACCATCATGGGAGGACAAGCCCCTACATGGGATGTACCACCCACAAATAACTGAAGTGGCTGATATCAGGAAATCCTACCAATGGCTGGAAAAAGCTGGATTCAAGGACAGCACAGAGGCACTCATCCTGGCTGCACAGGAACAGACCCTAAACACCAGAGCAATAGAGGCTCAGATCTACCACACCAGACAAGACCCAAGGTGTAGGTTGTGCAAGGAGGCCCCTGAGACAGTCCAGCACATAACAGCAGGGTGCAAGATGCTGGCAGGGAAAGCGTACATGGAACGACATAACCAAGTGGCGGGTATAGTGTACAGAAACATCTGTGCAGAATATGAACTGAAAGCCCCGAGATCAAAGTGGGGAACACCCCCAAAGGTGGTGGAGAATGACCGAGCTAAGATCCTGTGGGACTTCCAGATCCAGACAGACAAAATGGTAATGGTGAACCAGAGGAAAGCCGTTGTGGTGGATGTAGCAATACCAAGTGATTACAACATCAGGAAAAAGGAGAATGAGAAACTGGAGACATATCAGGGTCTCAGAGAGGAAATGGAAAAGACCTGGTAGGTGAAGACCACAGTGGTGCCTGTGGTCATCAGGGCCCTTGGGGCAGTCCCCCCCAAACTGGCCAAAACACATCCCAGGAACAAGATCAGACATCTCAGTCCAGAAATGTGCAGTTCTAGACACAGCCAAGATAGCAAAAATAGCTTAATTACTCAACCTGTTGTTTGAAAGAAATGCCAGATTAAAAACAAAACAGTTTTGTTCCCATTATCACTAGTATAACCATATGAAGTTTGGTAAACATTACTGAGAATTTAAGTGGAACCATGAGACAAAACTTTACTGAGATGTTTGTCAAAAACTTAAAAGATGTACATGTGGTAAATGATCTTACTGCAACTGTAAAGTATAGGGAAGAACCTGTGATGCTGTGGGCCGATTTCTCTTCCAAAAGACCCTGGTCGGTTTGTTGGGGTGGATGACATTATGTACTCTTTGAAAACAAGACTTCACATCTTCTATCTTATCATTAAGGCATAACATGGCATCACATCGCAGAGACAAACTGGCACATGTTCATTCGCCAGACCAAATCAGAGAAACGTATCAATATGAAAAGGTTTGAACAGAGCAGCAGAGACTATTGTTGACATCTGGAAATTGCACACATGTGCAGAAGGCTGGAAGACATGAAGGCAATTCTTTTACATGTCAACCACAGTGGCACTGCTGCAGGAGAACCATTCTGTGCACAAAACGAGACCTGGAGATGTTGGTGGTCAGGTCAGTGCGCCACAGCAGAGAGACAATAACGCAGAAAAACTGTTAAAGAACTCAAAACCACTTGTATTATTTTTTCTTGTTCTCTGTGTCAGCTATGTTACACACAGATGCATTGCCATAGCAACTGACTAACAACAGTTCCAAAAACAAGCAGAGAGAACATTCAGTGTGTTACAGTTTTATGTTTTCAGGCTTGATGTTTATTCTTAGATTATTAAGTGCTCATCTGGGCACAGTAGACTACTTTAAACATGAGCCTGGATAAAAAAAAATGCATGTATTAAAAATAAATGTATAAAAATCTAAAACAAAAGCCAATGATATTTGAGAGAAAATGTTTTTGTTTTTTCTATTACATATTTTGCATAAGTAAAATGCAAAATATGGGATTATGTCAATTTAGTCTTGTGTAATAAAAGTTTAAAAAAAATCCCTTCAAACCTTTGGAGAGGTTCTTGACGGAGTAAAGTGCCAGGACGAGAACGGGCAACCCGATGCCAAATGTCAACCACTTCATCACAGTGGCTACCTGCACAGCTGTTGCAGTGCTGTTGCTGGTTAAGTTGCTGGTGAAGTTGATGATCTCAGACTGAGTCGTGATCTGTGTGCTGGTATCAGCCATAGGAGGCAGCGCTCTTCCTGTTTATGTCATCCTGTGAAGTTGTTTCTCAGCTGATGTTGTGTGAACAGCAGCAGGTCATGATGATCATCTAAAATAACGAAGAATAAAACTCACGTCATCTAGTTAAGTTGTGACAAAATTAAAAAGTTCTCACATTAAAACCACCAACTTCAATGTATTCCATCGGGATTAGGTTTAATGATCAACATAATATATTACATAACTTTGGAATTGAAGGAAACATGTTAAACATTGACGTCTGCTGAATGTTGTGTTGAAGGTTCACCTAACGAACGCTGACAACATTTTCCAGACGTAAAAATGAAATACCATACCAGCGGACTTTCAGTTGAAGGTATGCTGACAATTTTCAGTGTTCATTTGCAGCAGATCAAAATAAAATATATATAGTTCAGCTAGGTCTGGAAATGATAATATGGCAGCAATTTCTGTTTTTGAAGGTTTTATTGGCTCTAGTGGCCTTTATTTGATAGTTAATTGACAGAAAAGTTGGTAATGAGACATTAAGCGCATGAAACTCATGCAGCAAAGGTTGCCAGGCCGGGAATCAAACCTGCGATGGCTGCGTCAAGGTCTAAGGCCACCATACATGGGTTGTGCTTAACCCCTGCGCCACCACAACACACCCATATGGCAGCAATTTCATTGCAAGGGTTTCCTGTGGAGCATTTGTCTTCCATTCCTAGGATATTAAGGATATTAAGCCAATCTTGTAACAAATTGGAAAATTGACAACCAAGTGGTTGTCAATTTTCACTTTGTCAAGTGTAAGTACACTTGACAAAGAATGTATTAATTTTACAATATCCCTTGGCCTTGATACCACCTGCATGGCCTCTGGCGTACAAACAGGAATACGTCATTATGGGCTGTTTACCTATAAACCTATAAACGTAAATTAGACACATCAGACAGTAAAGAACCCACCTTGATATAAAAGTAATTGATCTAAAACAGCCAACCATATCACTGAGGTGGAATTGTCTTAACTGCCACACACAATGGTCTCCAAATGCGCGTCTTCGTATTTTTGTATTTTCCTAAGTGTGATATCTTCACTTCCAAGAAGTAGAGTCACTCTCAGCAGTTGTCTTTTACTTCTTTATTCGGTCTGGTCTTGAACACAACCTACACACTACAGGCGCTAGCTCATTCTGCCCTAGCCTTTCTTGCTTAACTCTGCTTCTCAGGGGCGAATATACTGGGGTGGCACGGGGTGGCAGTTGCCACCCCAAATGAGAGCCGGCGACTCTCATTCATAGCTGGCGACTATGAATTCAATAAATAGTTATGGGAAATTGGACATTAAGCGCATGAAACTCTTTTCCCCGACAACATCGAATGCAACACAATCTAACCTGACACCTACTGCTGAGTAGCGGGAAGTGCGAGAGAAGGACAGAGCGCGAGGCAGCAGCATTGATATGGATGGATATAAATGACTGGACATTACGTGACTTATCGTGCGCCACACATGCGCCATGCTGTCCATTGAGTCAACATTATGGGTGGTCAGGAAAATACCACAGTCGCGCAAAGAATCTGAAAAATGGACGCAATATTTAGCGGTTAATTCAACCCTATGAATTAGATAACAAGGGCTTCAGATTTAACAGGTGAGGAAAAAGTTTTAACTTAAGGAAAACATTGAACAAGTGAGCAGTGGGTCAGTTATGCTAGCCTTCTATTGACTTTGATAACCTTAACATGTGCTGCGCAGTTCAGTGTGTTTTGGTTCCGTTAGCACTAAAACAGGTCAATCCGCCCACCAAGTCATCAGTATAGCAGCTGTTTAAATCAGTTAATCAATCACCGCTGTGCTCAGGCGAAAACTTAATAATATAGACATCAAGCCTGACAGCATAATGTAACAGACTGAATGTTCTGTTTTGGTGTTTTTGCTACTTTTTTGTGTGGGAAATGTTTGTTTTTTGGTGTTGATTCCCCTGATCGGTAATCTCTGCTCTATCTGCTCGATTGAGCTGTTGTCTGTCGGTTGCCATGGCAACGGGACTGCGTAAAGACACAGAGCAAGAAAAAGCAGAATAGAAGTGGTGTTTGGTTCTTCACCTGTTTATCAGATTTATTGTACCTTTATTGTGGCGCACTGTCTGCAGCCACTGCAATTCCTAAAAGTTAAACAAGCGACAAAAACTGAACTAATCATCAAACTATGGCTCCTACAGCATATTTAAAATAAAATGATTGTTCAATGTTTTCCTTAAGATGCTTTTTGCATCTTGACAGAACTAACAGAAACTAACAGAAACAACATTATTTTTGTGACAGATTTCTGCTCGTCCTGCATTGGGATAAAATGGTTTTCTGGACATAACTCAATGAATCACATAGCGACTAATAGACGCTGTCCAATCTAGTAATACAGATCAATTAGCAGGAGTATGAAAGACATAAAAATAATTAACTATACTATATTAAGAAATTATATTTAATCCTCAGTGCTACATGAAGCTCATTTTGAAACAATGCAAGTTAAAAACAATATTTTGCAACAAGTAAATAAAGTCCAATGTTAGGTCTGTGTAAGCTAAATGTGAGAATGAGACATTATATATATATATATATATATATATATATATATATATATATATATATATATATATATATATATATATATACTGGCATATGCTGACACCCCTGAATAAATTCCTGCCCCCCTCTTGCCACCCCATAAATATTTTTCTAGATCCACCCCTGCTGCTTATATCTTCCCACTGCTCCTTCTAGTGCAATGTTTCCTCAAGGCACACTATCCTACATGTTTTAGAGGTTTCCCTGCTTTTCCCTGCAATTCAACTGATTGCAAACACCTGTTAATCGATTGAAATAAGCTGGACTGAAGCAAGGAAATACCTAAAACATGCAGGGCAGTGTGCCTTGAGGACCAGGGTTGGGAAACACTGCTCTAGTGGCCTGGGGGCGATCCCCCAGACCACTAGATGAGGAACTAACTCAGTCTACTACACTAAGGTAATTAATTTCTTCTTTGTGGCTTTGATTTTTGATTATGTTGAGCTGTTGGTGTGATTTTAGGCACTTGATTGTTTAAATAAAATTCTGATTGATTGTGAAGTTGAACAGTGACTGTTGTCCTTGTGGTTTCACTTTTACACACGAAATTAACGGACCTGGGGAGACGAGATAACAACGAGCAAATGGTAGTAAATATCTTGCTTTCTTAACATAGGTTAAGTGGTCCTCGGTCTTCAGCAGCCTGGCTCAGTCCGGCTCAGCTCTACATAGAAGTGAATGCATTTCCACAAGCCCGGCTCGGCTCTGTAGCAGGGTGACGCCTCACCCTCCGGGTTTCAGATGACGTAGCACCGATGTCACCCAATACAGATGGAGGGCCGGAACAATACAGCCCGGTCTGCTCCATAGCTTCAAATGAAGGCATGCCAGTTAAAAATGAGGTTGTTTATTTAGGAATAAATATCACAAAGGATCAAAACAAAAGAAGCTCTCTAAGCTTTGACCCGTTAATTCAAAAGACTAAAAAAAACTGAATCAGTGGTTAATTAGCGTGGCCGTATTCTGTTTACGAAGGCTGAACTCCTCTCTAGACTCATTTATGCTGTACAGTCGTTAGACCAGGGATGTCAAACTCAGTTTGGCTCTGGGGCCGGATCCAGACTTTCTGTTCTCAGGTGGGCCGGATCAGTAAAAGAATGTCACCTCCAAATATTTAGCTTTGTTTTTCAGTACTATGCTTTATCATTCAGCCTACATTTGTGGCCTACCCTACATATCATAATTATAGATGACAAGGGATCTTTTCTGAGCACAACACATTTATTCAACAAACAGGGGAAAAAAAATATTTTCATGTTTGGGTATGAATGTGTTAACAACTGGTTTATTTTAACAGTTGATTGAATGCAGTTTTACACCTGAACCAACTCACCACATTAACAAACTCAAGTGGGAGCTATGAACAAAATATTTTCGCCTTAATTGTCATACTGCTTTGAAATAAATAAAAAAAGTGCAGTGCATGGGCAATAAGATTAGGCTACGCCAGATCAAACTACTAGGCTGGGCCTACTGAAGCTGAGAACATACTGCACAATATCAATTGTCCTTAATATGAAACCAGATGAATCTTATTTTTAATTATCTGCATTCACAAGTGCAAACAAAATCGTGTCATCCCACTTTTTCTCTCTCTCTCAATGCACTCCTGCAGTCTACGTGCTGCTGCTGGCTCCTGAAACTTGGCATCTTTTTGCCTTCACAAGTGCATCGACATTAGGTGTCAAATCCTGAGTAGCAGCACATTTAACAATGTCATTCAAGTGTTTATTTGTTAACTTTGAGCGCTGCTTTGTTTTATTATTATTCATTACCGAAAACACCTGTTCACAAAGATAAGTAGTCCCAAACATGGATAGAACCTTTGCAGCCATGGCTGTTAATTTGGGGTAACCTGGCACGAGATATTGATAAAACGTATCCAATCCCACTGTCCTAAATTTATCCTTCATAGCGGAATCGCATTGCAAGTCAATAAGCTCGAGCTGAATGTCAGCTGGCATATCAGAAGGCTTCGCTGTAAATGGCAAGCGAAAAAAGCCAAATTTGTTCTGAAGTTCACCGAATACCTGAAACCTCTGCCCAAACTCTCGCAGTAAATCTGTTATGTTATCTTTATATTTATCCAAATCATTATCGGGACGGTCCGGTGCCTTCGGACGCACAGCTGTGAGACAAGAGAAATGCGCGGTGTCACCGTTGGATAGCTGCGTCTCCCACAGTGACAGTTTCATCTTCAACGCACTTATGCTGTCGTAATATTGAGTGACAACTCTGTTACGGCCCTGCAATTTAGTGTTAAGTGTATTCAAGTGTTGTGTAATATCAACCATGAACGCAAGATCCTGCACCCATTCCTTGCATTTAAGTTCCTTTACTGGGCATCCCTTCTTCTCCATGAACTGTCCAATTTCCCCTCGTAGCTCAAAGAAGCGCTTAAGTACTGCACCTCTGCTTAACCACCCACCGCACGTCAGTGTGGTATGGTAGGCCAGCATGAATGTCATTATCACTGAGAAATGTGTCAAACTGACGGTGATTTAGCGCGCGCGCTCTGATGAAATTGACAGTTTTCACAACCACACTCATAACATGGTCCATTTGCAGTGTTTTACAACATAACGCCTCCTGATGTAAAATACAATGAAATATCCAAAACTCTTGTCCTCCATTTGCAGTCTGTACTTTGTCACGGAATTTTGTGGCAACGCCTGCCTTTCTCCCGACCATTGATGGCGCACCGTCGGTAGCCAGGCTCACGGCACGGGACCAGTCCGCTCCCACCTTGTCCAGCGCTCCAACGAGAGCGCTGAAAATGTCATCTGCTGTTGTGGTGTCATTCATGGGCACCAATTCAAGCAGCTCCTCGGTGATGGTCAAAGTTTCATCAACACCTCTAATGAATATGGCCAGTTGAGCAATATCTGTGACATCGGTACTCTCATCAATTGCAATTGAAAATGCGATAAATGACTTGATTTTCTCTTTCAGTTGGCTGCTCAAGTCACTTGAGAGTTCTGTCACCCGATCTGCGACAGTGTTCCTTGTTAGACTAATATTGGCAAAAGCAGGTCGCTTTTCAGGGCACACGACTTCTGCAGCCTTAAGCATGCATGTTTTTACAAACTCCCCATCAGAAAATGGCTTGGATGCCTGCACCAGCTCGTTGGCAATAATGTAGCTGGCTCTTACAGCCTCATCAGAAATATCGCGGCTGCGTGTAAAAGTAGACTGCTGTTTCTTCAGACCAGCGACCAATTTGTTTATCTCGTCTTTCCTTATTTGTCCTTTCAAGTGGTCATACTTTTCTTTATGATGAGTCTCATAGTGGCGCCGAATATTAAACTCTTTGAACACTGCAACTTGCTGATTACATACCAAGCACACTGGTTTTGAGTTCACTTCCGTGAATAAATACTTCTCAGTCCATTTTTCCTGGAAAACTCTGCATTCCGTGTCCACTTTTCTTTTTTTTTGACAGTGCCATTTTGGGAAGGGTGTGTTGACCGATAACTTGTTTAGTAGTGGTGAATGGTGAAGTAAGATTGCCGGTTTACTTTTACTTGGACGCATCACGTTGCGAATGTTTACATCCTGTGACTAACTCGTATCAGTGCCGCATGCTGGACGTGAGCGCTTTTACACATTTACTGCCCTCTAGCGACCGGAGGGAGCATTTGATTTATATTTATTTTAAAAAATCACAACTTTTGATAGAAATGAGCTAGAGACTCAGAAATTTATGCCGGGCCGGATTAAATCATCCAACGGGCCGGGTCCGGCCCGCGGGCCGTATGTTTGACATGCCTGCGTTAGACATTGACAATAAAAGTGAGAAAGAAATTGATAAACTGTTATTTAATTTTGTGTGGAAGAATAAGACTCACTATATTAAAAAATCTACTCTAATGAATTCATATGAACATGGAGGACTTCATTGTTTATCTTTCTCTATTTTGACTAATACTTTTAAAATAAATTGGATCCGTCAATTCCAGCGTCTTTCTGGAATTTTAAACCTTCCCATATTTTTTCTAAATTTGGTGGTCTGAATTTCTTTTTAGTTTGTAATTTTGATATAGCGAAACTCCCAACAAAACTCTCCAACTTTCACCGGTAGGCCTTTTTATTATGGTTACTCATCTACAAACACAGCTTTTCTCCTCACCGGTATTTCATTTGGAATAATAAGGACATCCTATATAAGAAGAAAACTATATTTGATTCCTGGTTTACTCGTAACATTATTCTGGTTGACCAATTGTTTAACAGTTATGAGGAATTTCTCTCTAAGTTAAATTTTCCTGTCTCTCCTGGAGAATATGCAAAAGTCTTTGGTGCCATTTCTACAAAAATGTGCATGTTATTCAAGCAGAAGCCGAGAGTCGGTTATCATTCTCCCATTCTAACTCCCATAGATTCTCCTGTTGGCAAAATATGTCTTAAACTTCTTCCTCGTAACAATAATAAATCGATTAGATCCCTGTTTCACAGGGAAGTGACCTCTGCTCCTGTAATTGTATTGCAATCGCTTTCATATTAATTTATCCTGGAAATTGACCTGGCTGCTCCCAAATCACTTTCTTTTCACTAACAAGGTAAAAGAAGTGTCTTTTAAACTCATACACCAAATCTACCCCGTTAGTCTAGATAGACTAACGGGGTAGATTTGGTGTATAACATTGATGTACACTGTTCCTTCTGTGACATTTGCCCAGAATCAGTCACTCATTTGTTCTGGTTGTGTTCTTACTCTAAAGTATTTTGGCAACATTTTTGTAGCTTTGCTGACTCAAAAATATCAGCAGGCTTTCAATTATATCGGAAAAATATTTTGTTTGGATTTCAACAAAATGAAAAAATGAATTTGAAAAGTTTCTTTATCAATTTATTACTTCTTAAGGCTAAATTTCACCTACATAAATGTAAATTTTTGAGGAAAAAAACAGACTTTTCAGGGTTTTTTTTGATTGAACTTAAACATTATATATTTACAATTCAACCTTCAACTAATCAAAAAGCAAAAACAACAATATGGACTTGCAATCAACTTGAAATTTTGGATTATCTCCTATGTTAATTCACTGTGACATCTGGCACATATACCACAATTCGTAATATTTTCTTTATGCAAGATTATTTTGACTGTCATTTTCTTGTCACTATTGTACTTTATGTTTCCCCTGGTTTGTTTTGTTTTTGTTTTTACTAATATTTACTTTATATAGAGAGAATGATGAACATTATTTTCGTGTTACGAAGGTCACAAGGGAGTTCATTTTAAAAAACTTACCAAAAAAAGAGGAGTAAATTGGATCAACAATCTAGAGCTAAAAACAGGAGGTGGCAACGAACAATGCCATGCAGCGCCCACTTTCTAATAGGTAACGATCGCATCGTTTAAATTGTATTTTCTGGACATAGGGTTGCCACCCGTCCCGTAAAATACGGAATCATCCCATATTTGGCTGTCAAATGTTGCGTCCAGTATTAGACACGGGAAGCGATTTGTTCCGTATTTCTATAAATGTCCGATAGACATGCCTATCACACACATATTAACACTAAGTCAACAATGACCAAAATAAAACACAGGAAATAAAGTTTATTTTGGTCATTATTAAGGTCAACTAAATTCTCGTGGCGGGAGCGAAAGGATCCCAGAACACTATGGACCCACGCTGTTGCCATGGTTGCTTAGCAGGCACATCACTTAGCAGTGGGGTGTGGAGGGAACTTGAGCCCCTGCCCCTTTTATTCTTGATGCCCCTGTGGCCATTTTTTTTCCTAAAAATGTTTTATTTAATTTTTTTAATCTGTATGTCAGAAGGCCTGCTTGTGCCCCTCAACAATAATATTTAGCTAAATATAATTTAGCTAAATATAATTTAGCAAAATAAATTTGTCTGGCTGCCCTCAGTGTAATAATGACTGACCCAGTTTCTGACTCAGTTTCTCTGCCTCAATGTTGTTCAGACACTGGGCCCATGGTGAGGAGGAGGTGGGGTGGATCTGCGCCCTCTAACTATCAAATTATTAAATTATTTTTTTCAATAAAAAAGTAAAAAAGTTTTGTGAATAAAAAAGTAAGTCTGATGTTGAAGTGAAAAACTGTTTCCATTTATATTTTCACAATTGTCCTCGCAATAGCGGGGGGAAAAAACGACATCACAGAAATTGTTTGGCTGCAGAGAAAACTTCTAAATTTAATGTTATCAGGCTGTCCCAGTGCTGGACTAAATGTCCAGTTCCCTACAGGTAGCCTTTTATATCTAAAGAATGTCTGTCTTTATATCAGACATCCTCAGGGGCGGATCTAGAAAAATATTTATGGGGTGGCAAGAGGGTGGCAGGGACTTTTTCAAGGGTGGCAGCATATATATATATATATATATATATATATATATATATATATATATATATATATATATATAGTTTTTTATATTTCGTATTAAGAACAATACGAAATATTGTTTTTAACTTGCATTATTTCAAAATGAGCTTCATGTGCCAAGGCTTTAATACAATTTCTTAATGTAGTATAGTTAATTATTTTCACATCTTTCGTACTCCTGCTAATTGATGTGCATTCCTGATATGCATATCAATTGACATGCATTGTGTCCAGAAAACCATTTTATCCCAATACAGGACAAGGAGAAATCTGTCACAAAAATATTAGTAGCGCCATCATTTGTTATTCGATATATCTATTAAATACGACTTAAAATAAAGATTAGAAAACTGATAAATTCTCCATGATACAAATCTATAAACTGTTTAGTTTCTGTTAGTTCTGTCAAAATACAAGAAAGGGTGAATATCTACTTATATTGGTCAATCGTTTTATTTTAAATATGCTGTAGGAGCCGTAGTTTGACAACTGTTATAAATATCACCATGTTTTTAGAACACAGGGGATTAGCTCAATTTTTGTCGCTTGTTTTAGGAATTCAAATGGATAATGAAATAAAGAAAAAATAGCTCCAACAACTTCTATTCCCCCTTTTCTCACTCTGTGTCGGCTTTACGCGGACCCGTTGCCATGGCAACCGATAAACAACAGTTCAACGAGCACATAGAGCAGATTACCGAGCAGGGGAATCAACACCAAAAAACATACATTTCCCACACAAAAAAGTAGCAAAAACACTAAAACAGAACATCCAGTCTGTTACATTATGCTGTCAGGCTTAATGTTATTAATACATTTTCACCTGAGCACAGCGGCTGATTTAATAAAGAGCTGCTCTACTGATGACGTGTGGGCGGGTTGACCTGTTTTAGTGCCAACAGAACCAAAACACACCGAACTGCGCAGCACATGTTAAGGTTATCAAAGTCAGTAGCAGGCTAACAGTTAGGCTAGTATAACTGACCCACTGCTCACTTGTTCAATCTTTTCTTTAAATTAAAAATTTTCCTCACCTGTGAAATCTGAAGTCCTTATTACCAGCCCTTATTATCTATGGTTGAATTAACTACTAAACATTGTGTCCGTTGTTCTGATTCTTTGCGTGATTGTAGTAGTTTCCTGACCACCAATATTCCTGACTCAATGGACAGCAATGGCGCATGTGTGACTTACGATAAATCACATAATGTCCATATACATCTATCAATGCTGCTGCCTCGCGCTGTCTTTCTCTCGCACTTCCCGCTACTTAGCAGTGGGTGTCAGGTTACATTGACACCCACTGCACAATGTAACCCACAGGTTACATTGTGTTGCATTCAATGTTGTCGGGGAAAAAAAGAGTTTCATGCGCTTAATGTCCGATTTGCCATAACTATTTGTTGAATTCATTGTCGCTAGCTGGGGTGGCAACCAGTGGCGGAGCCAGAGGGGAGGCCAGGGGGGCCAGTGCCCCCCCTGTCATCTGATTGGCCCCCCTAGTGGCCCCCCCAGATGATTGACATGTAACAGCACCAGGTCATTCCTGTACATTATTTGGAATCATTCTAAGCCAACCTGATATCTAAAGAAGAAAAACAATAATAAATATATCAAAAGAAAATGTATAAAACTTTATATAAGTCCATGTGACATAAATAAATAGATTTTTATCAGGCGCGATACCAGCCTCCTTTATACTCATAACAAGCTGATATTCTTCTCCTGGGTGTTTCAGTTATGCTGCGCCTGCGCTGTGGTGCAATTCAAAGGCTAAAGCACTTCATACCTGGTGGTTGTAAAACACCAATAAGTTATGTATTAATCCTCCGCAAAAAAGAGAAAAAAACGAAGAGGGGCCGACAATGTTCATAGTTTGGAGCAGAGGTGGCGCTGGAGTTTTTTTCGTTGTCCGTCAAAGAAAAAAATAATTTTATTTCCAATTTGTAGTCATCAAACGAAACATTTATTATTTCTCTGCTAGAACGTTTTTGAAATCAAGTAACATTTCACGAAATGACGTAATTAGAAGACGGCAGAACTCTGATCGTTTCCTGATCCCGCATCACTTCCCTCTGCGGGAGAAAAACCCCGCAGAAGTGGATCAGCTGCGCTAGGAGCTCCAAAGTCTCTGGTCCGTTAAAGCGACCAGATCAGAGATGATTTTCTGACAGATATTGTTCTTATTCTGATTAATAATGAACTCCACGATGTTCTCTGTGCGTAAAGTTGAAACTGTCTGCGAACCAAGTGGTCAGCAGATCACAGCCTGGACAGAAACCAGCGAACTGCTCTCTGTTCTCATCAAGACGAGGTGAGGAGGGAATCTGACTAGGTTAAGTTTTTACTGGTTTTGCTTTTAAAACACCATTAACGTAAGCAGTGTAATTATATATTGTGTATTTTGCGTTTGTCGTCTCATGTGTGATTAATTGGAGCGTAACGGTGGAGCATTTATGCGCATTTATTGCCCAGCGCTCTGCGCTTGTTTCTGCCTAACGGATCTGCACTTTAATTTCTTTCCTCTCTCAACAGTTAGCTGTTATTCCTCTATTTAAACTACAATAAGTAGATCACATTCTCTTTAGGTTTTCTCTGTGTGCTCCAAACTCATTAAATGTAAACTCATTAGAAGCCCGAACCACCATCAGGCAAATAGTTCTGGTCCGACCCGAAATATTGTTACCCGTCAAATGACCTGTCCAATCAGAGCTTCCTAACCAAGGTGTCCATAACTCTTCAACACGCTGTCAGCTCCCGGTCAGAAAGACGCATTTAGTTCAGTGTCCATGAGATGATATTCAGAAAGGATCTTTTATTTGATTGATTTTAGTGTCCTCTGCGATGAACTCTATGTAAAGTCTATCATGTCTCCATGTGCGGCAGTCAAAGGTGTTAATTATAACATGACAGAGGGGCTTAAAAACTAACCAAATATTCAGTTTGGTTATTTTTAAATTATATATATGTGCACACACACATTTAAAATTTTGCCCCCCCCCCCAGAGGTAGTCCTGGCCCCCCCTTGGCCCCCCCAACTTTAAAAGTCTAGCTCCGCCACTGGTGGCAACAGGGGTGGCAAGGCTCTGATTTGGGGTGGCAAGTGTCACCCCTGGACATCCTGATGTAAAGAAACGGTACAGCGACAGCGACTGTCACTGCAACGCACCTAAAAGCCCCGGTACCACCTGCTCACTGTTCGCTTTCTGCCTTACTACCAGGCGTGTTAAAGCCACTGCTGACGGGATCTGGGCTGGAGGTGAGCGGCTGTGAATAGAAGTTATTGCAGAACCTCAACTGTTAAAGGAATGTTCGGCTCATGGCTTTTGGAGTTCACAAAATATCACAACCATCAGCGAAAATACTGTGCCATTCTACTCAGCTGTGCTGCCAGTGTTTTGGAACCTTTTTTAATCATTAAATATCCTTCATCACTGCAACCTGGGTGGGTCCTAAACGTTTCTGCCTCACCACCGTCACCGCACAAATCATGACAAATGGGTTCTTAATATAAATTCTTATGGGTATTGGTGTGTACAATGTTTTAAGATCTTGTTCAATGAGCCCCTTTTAACTTTGAGCCCCTGCCCATCCAAAGGTCTCTGCACGGCTCTCAATCAATCACTGAAGGATTGACATTATTTTCTGGTGGTGTTTTTTGTTTTTAAAAAGTGATCCATAGAGCAAACGTTCATACATAGAGGTCGGTTAGAGCAGTGGTCCCCTTCCCCCGGGTCCGTGGACCGCGCAAGAAATAATTAAATATTTCCGTTTTATTTGAGTCTGGAGGATCTTTTATTTTGAAAATCCTTTAACCGGATTCTCTGGGTTACGTCTTGAATGCCAACAATGAGCCCACAAGCAGCAAAATGAGTAAGAAACAGATCAGGTGTCTTTTTGGAAGTTTTCTTTGCGAAGGGGAAAAGGCCCAGAGAAGAGACAGGAGAATGGATTTATCCTGGACCGATAGGTGATTCCCACATTACAAGACCGCTCTGCATCGTATGCGGCGACCGGCTCGCTAATCAGGCAATGAAGCTTGCTCAGTCCACAGAGAAACTAGCTGTGTTTAAAATTATAGAGAACGACAAACTAAGTTATTTTAATTTAGCAGAATTTCACAGCTACCTGTGAGGTTCCTGCATCTGTTTCTCTTGGCCCAGATGGCTGTAGAGCCACAGGGCTTAACACAGAAAATAAATGTAAAATAAGTTAGTTTTAGAATTTATCATGACTTGATTGAAATACCATAATTATAGTTTTAAAATTTATAACATATTCTGACCTATTGATCTATATTTTACTGTAGTTAAAGCAGATTGTTTGCCAAGATCTCTGATCTGCTCTTTGTCTGTCTGGGAAACAATCAGTAGGAAGTTCTAGCTTTTCACACTGATCTGTGAAAGCCATAAACCCCCATGAATTCGGAGAGTCTGCTTCTACCTTATTTAACAAAAGGTGTTTGATCTTGTGAACAAGTTGCAGGGACTTTTTCTAAATTTAAAAGGACCAGAGATGCCTTCCAATTGGTCAAGTAGAGATATGCCTTATTTGAATACATTAAAGAGGAAAACACACCTACAGGTATAAAAGTTTGTGCACAAGGGAAACAATTTAGAAAAAAGCTGATTTATTTTACTTCTGCACCAGCTCTTTCTCCAAGGACGTCCTTGATATTTCTGTCTTCTTGTCTCAGGTAACAATGTTTGTATCTGTGTTTCTTCAGTTTCCTGTACTATATTATACTTTCTTCTGATTGGATTAAATTCTGTAATTCTGTGACGTCAACACGCATTGTTGTGTTTTTGTCCCCACATGTGGCCACGCGAGAGAACCCGGGATCAAAAGAAAGAATCGGAGCCAGAGTTTTGCTAAATTTAATTGTAATATAAAAATTCTTCCTTAACAGTTTCAATAGAAATATCCTACATAAGAGATTACGCTTTTTAAACCATGGATATAATTTGGAGCAAATTTTCTTATTTTAAAACGCTGTTACTTTTAACAGCGTTAAAATTAACGCGTTAAAATTAACAGCGTTAATTTTTACTTGTGGTTAACACATGTGTTAACCACATGTTAACACGTGTTAACGTGGTTAAGTTTTAAAACTAGCATATTCTAATTTTATTTTCCTAACAGTGTCAATATGTTAAAGAGATTTGAAGAGCTTTGTTGTGTTCCGGAGCCAGCAGCGGCTAGAGAAAGTAGCCAACATGCCATGATGCTAGTTGGTTAGCACACTGTAGAGCGGGTTACATAGGTGCAAACCACTAGCAGCAACCGGTTGTAGGGGAATATATACAGTTTAATATACTGTATATATTAAAAGTATATTTTTAATATAATTCTATGACAGAATTAGTACACTCAAAATATAGCTCTTGAATAGTACATAAAAAAGTATAAAGTATACTAAGTACAACTTGAAGTTTTTCCAAAACAGTACGTTAAAGTATACTAAAAATTGTAATGTAATACTATTTAAATACTAGTGTTACAAAGCACAAAAAAGTTGTTCCAATAAAGTACAGTTTAAGTACATCAAAGTATGCTAAAGTATGTTTAAAATTTAGTATACTAAAGTACACTTTTTTTTTATTACTAGGGCAAGTTATACTGAGAACAAATAAAGCTGTATTCCTTCTAATCTGAGATGTCCTAGTTTTAATCAAACCTTGTGTTGATGTTGCAGTTTTGTTGACTGTGCAACATTTAGAGAAAACGGCAATAATGTCACATTTTTGTCTAATTAACTCAAACTGAACAATACAATAAGAGCTGCATCAAAGAAACTCAACTGATACAGGGTAAAACATCTCACTAGATTTTATTGTTTTCCATTATCACTGGAAAACAATATCATTTAATTTTAAATGTGAAATAGTTTCATTGTCAATTAATTAAGCCCTTTTTAAGAAATCTCATGCCAACATAGTGAAAAACTAAACGTCATTCTGTTCTTACCTGTGAAGAATGTGTGAACCTTCTACTCCAAATATCGTGCACTGACTCCAGGCAAAAACTTCATTTGGCAGAAAATATAGTTAAACATGCTGTAAATATAATGTGCTGTTCCAGTCTGGCAGATGACTGCATAAAGTGTTTGCATGACACAAGGTATAATTCCTCGGAACCCAGCTGCCACTGCAGCTTCCTTATCGCCAGAGTTCAGCTGCCTACTTTGAATGAGACCTGGACATGCTGAACATCCTCTTGTCATGTATTCCGATCATCCTGAGTTGGCCATGAGGAAGAGGCAATTTGCATGTCAAACCAATGTCAATATCTTTAACTTTGTTACCTTCATTTTAAAGGCACGGCACACAGAAGTGTTGAATTAATTGCTCTGATGAAAACAGCTTGTCCTTTCCAAAGTCATATTTTTAATGTTCCTGCAGGAAGACTGGCCAAGTGAAGAACAGCCCAATGGCAAATCAGTGATGGCACCAAGATTATGGGAACATAGATATTCAGCTCCTGGATTGAATTGGGGAGAGATGAAGGAGATGCAGTGTGATACATACTTCGCTTGGTCCAAGCTTCCATCTATCCATCAAATGAATTTCATTTAATTCATTTGTGAATTAAATGAAAATGTAATTTACAAGACATGGTTCATAAATTTTATTTCTAAATGACATAACATGTGATGGTCCAAATGGTCCTGTAAAGAAAAATGCAGGATTGCCAGAACACGAGCGCCATATTGGTTTGGCACAATCCACTTTTGTTAAACTAATATTTCCCTCTGTTGAATTATTTTTATGGCTTTTTCAGTTCTTCCAAAGTTTGCAAAACAATTTTTTTTGCTACAAATGTTTTTGTGCCTTTTTTTTTAAAATTCATGTTTGCTTTCAAAATTTCATCCCTAACCTGCACCTGTTTTTTTTCTGCAGGAGGATGTTTAGCATCCATGAATAACTAATAATTTAAAGTAATTCCTTCAATGAGCTTCATCAAATATGACTCATCTGAGTCATATTTTTCATCAGGAGGAGGTGACTCAGTTCCTCCAATTTGATCATAACTCATAATATTTATATTATTTAAGAATCAATGCAGTGGCGCAAAAAGTGGGTATGCAGGGTATGCAACGCATAGGGGCGCAGCACCAGAGGGGGCGCCAAAACCCCGTCTGGAGGGGGCGGCGCGCCGATGATTTTTTCCCTTACACTTCTGCGCGCCTTACGCTCCTTCACCTCGCGCACATAACGATGTAAATGTAGCGAGTTTTACCCTTCACGTATCGTCGCCTCGGGGGGCGGGGGGGGGGCTGAGTGAGCGTCGCTCCTTCACCCTGACGTTCCTTCCCTCGGTCGGGGGCAGGGGGGGCGCCGATCTATGTTTTTGCATCCACCTAAATAATGTGTAGTTGCGCCACTGAATCAATGGACCAAAATGGAGCCATGATGATTGGAAACAGGGATACAATTTTCAGAAAAAAAAAATACACAAACTGAACTGTGGGGTTTGAAAGTTTGTGACTACCAAGAAACTGACACTCAGTGCCAAATACATGGGAGCTGCCATTTGATTAGCAAACTGAAGCAGATCTTACATGAGGGGAAAATAAGTGAATGCAGTGACCAATAATAGGTTTAAAGAGCCTGCAAAGCAAGATGTCATTTGATACTCATCGGTACTAAAACTAGTAGGTTTTAATTTGTATACATGTACTGTGAATGAAGAGTCCCCCATACTGATAATATAAACGCCCCGTTTTTCCATTCAGCCCAAATAATTTTTACCTGGATGGAGTAAGTCCATCCAGGTACTAACAGACCGCAGTGGTTTGAAACCAGAGTTTTGTGATGGTCTTTAGCTTTGTACCAACATGAAGGGTTGTGATAAACCAGGCGTTCCATCGGCAGCTCAAACTCTGGTGTGTTTGAACCTTTGTCCAGGACAAATAAAGAAGTGACTCTGGTCTGTTAACCGAAGTCAATGCAGGTACTTCCAAGTTTCTGAACTTGAAGCAATTTTTTCAGTGATCTAGCTGCTCATTTAATTTCCCATCTGCGTCTAATAAATTCTGTCGAATTGAATGACCTAAAATGAACCAAAACTGAACACAAAGTGCTTCCAGGTTGCTTGCCATCATAAGTCCAAAAACACGCAACATATTTGTTACGTCCGAGTTGAATGTGAAGTTGGTATGGACTTCTTGTGTTTAAACATATATTTCCAATGAGTGCAGAAAGTTGATTAGAAGTTTATGAATGTCATTGTGAATACAATCGTAGAAATTCTAAGATACCAAGGCTGAATGCATGTGTGATCAAACTAAACTTAGCAATTCTTGTTAGATGGTTTTCTCTTTCCTTTCTTTAGTCAACACGTTAAATTGTTTTTCTGTTCTTGACAGAAAAGATATTCACGTTATCCAAGTTTTCCAAGTTTTCCAAGTTTCTAGTGAATGGGGATAAATCTGTGTTACTACATAAACCACATAAATCTTGTAGTAAATGTTGTAAGTAATGTTTGTTTTATGCAGTAATAAAACTCTTCATAAGAGCTGCTATTTGGCTTTTATCTGTAAAATACTGAAAGCAAAACGAGTCTTCCAGAGATTCGGGTGACTGACGGAAAACCTTAGTAAATTTTAGTGAGGCTATGCTGACACCTGCTGACCAACAGGCAGTCATGGCCAACATTTTGAGAATGATTCAAATGTTAAGTTTTACAAAGGCTACTGCTTCAGTTTTTATAATGGCAATTTGCATATACTCCAGAATGTTGTAAAGAGTGATCAGCTTAACAGCAATTAAATGCAATATTTGCCTAGAAAATGAACTTCATCCCCCAAAACACATTTCAACTTCATTGCAGTCCTTCCTTAAAAGGACCAGCTAACATCGTTTCAGTGATTGTTCCATTAACACAGGTGTGGGTGTTGATGAGGACAGGGCTGGAGATCAATCTGTCATGATTAAGTAAGAATGACACCACTGGACACTTTAAAAAGTGTCCAGTGGCATCATTGTTTCTCTTCTGTGAACCATGATTATCTCTAAAGAAACACATGCAGTCATCATTGCACTGCACAAAAATGGCCCAACAGGGAAGAGTATCGCAGCTAGAAAGATTGCACCTCAATCTATCGCATCCTCAAGAACTTCAAGGAGAGACGTTCCATTGTTGCCAAAAAGGCTCCAGGGCGCCCAAGAAAGACCAGCAAGCGCCAGGACCATCTCTTAAAAGTGTTTCAGCTGCGGGATCGGGCTACCAGCAGTGCAGAGCTTGCTCAGGAATGGCAGCAGGCAGGTGTGAGTGCATCTGCACGCACTGTGAGGCGGAGACTCTTGGAACAAAGCCTGGTCTCAAGGAGGGCAGCAAAAAAGCCACTTCTCTCCAGGAAAAACATCAGGGACAGACTGATATTCTGCAAAAGGTACAGGGAAGCTGCAAGCAAAATGCAAGCTGAGGACTGGGGTAAAGTCCTCAGCTTTACCCCAGCCGTTTTCCGAACAAGCTGGAAAACGGCTTGTTCGGAGAAGACGAGGTGAGCGCTACCACCAGTCTTCTCATGCCAACTGTAAAACATCCTGAAAACATTCATGTGTGGGGTTGCTTCTCAGCCAAGGGAGTCGGCTCTCTCACAGTCTTGCCTAAAAACACAGCCATGAATAAAGAATGGTACCAGAATGTCCTCTGAGAGCAACTTCAGAGGATATTCACAATGAATGTGACAATGAAAAGAATAATGAACAATGCCTTTTCCAGCATAAAGCAAAGGTAATAACTAACTGGCTCAGGGAACAAAACATGGAGATTTTGGGTCCATGGCCTGGAAACTCCCCAGATCTTAATCTCATTAAAAACTTGTGGTCAATCATCAAGTGTCTCTTGATGGACAAACAAAAACCTAGGAATTCTGACAAAATGCAAGCATTGATTGTGCAAGAATGGACAGTTTGGTCCAGAAGTTGATTGAGAGCATGCCAGGGAGAATTGCAGAGGTCCTGAAGAAGAGGGGTCAACACTGCAAATATTGACTTGCTGCATTAACTCATTCCGTCAATAAAAGCTTTTGTTACTCATATGATTGCAATTGTATTTCTGTATGTGATGAAAACATCTGACATACACGCATGAAAACCAGAGGGCAGCAGATCATGTGAAAATATATTTGTCATTCTCAAAACTTTTGGCCATGACTGTATTTCATCATACTAATATTGAGCAGTGAATAATACAAAGGTGCACTGTGTGGGAACTGAAAGATTTTTACGTTATAACCACAAACTTCAGTGAAGTGCTGCTTTACAATTTAGGTTACCTTAGAAAGAGAAACCTTAAAGTTTAATGTATATTTGTGTTCAGCTGCCAGACATTACTCCTAATTTATACCAGAAGTTCAAAATACAAAGAGTAAACTTTCTTATAATTATCACTATTATAAGTGATAATTTTAAAGGAGCTTCATTCAAAATATAGCAAATCTGATTCAAAACTTCAACAAGCACTCAAGCCTCTACTGATTTTTAACTTTTTTATTAACCAGGTGTCCCATTTTTTATTAACTTCTGTTATTGGAGTTGATAAAAAAAAAAAAAGCTAAGTTTAAACTTCAAGAGCAGCTTCCTGTTTGGATTGGAAAAAGTTTTGAAAACTTCTGCTTCAATAGACCACTTCCCCCAGTAGTAGAAACTTTAGAGAGACTTCCAAGCCAACAGAAATAAAACCTTCCCACAGAGGCAGCAGTCTGTCCGCTTTGATTCTGTCTGCTGGGCGTCACGAGGGGCCAGATGGAGCGTCTGCTCTGGGTCTGTTAGTCGGGTCTAGAGACGTTCCCTCGTACACTACCTTGTTCCGGATGCCCTCCTGTATGACTCTCTGCTGCACTCGTAGTTTAGCGTTGTTCATTCTGCAGTAAAACCTGAAATGACACAAAATGGTGAGAAAAACAACTTTTCTTTTCGACAGGGAAACGTGATAATCCCAGAGAATATACCAAGACCCGAGAGTGGTGAGCATGAAGCCCGCAAAGCCGACGTCAAAGGTGCGCCTCACTCGACCTGACGACAGCAGGAGAGAAAGAGCCTGAGTCAAGTACAGCTCATTTTAGCTGAAATAAAAATGTTTTATTAAAGTCAATGAATAGTTACTAGAGATGCAAATCTTTTTAGATTCAGAAACCATTTTTAATTCAGAAACTTTTTTTTTTCAAAATGTCTGTTTATATATTATGCAACTGACAAGAAGTAAGGAAGTGTAAAGATTTATTTAAATCAATTCTAGAAAGTTTTATATTAATTCAAATTTTAGCAGTTTAGACTTCAACAAAAGTACATTTATGTAAAAATTCTCTAAGCTACTGTAGCAGTATTAGGTTATTTAATACTGCTATATATATATATATATATATATATATATATATATATATATATATATATATATATATATATACTGCTCAAAAAAATAAAGGGAACACTCAAATAACACATCCTAGATCTGAATGAATGAAATATTCTCATTGAATACGTTGTTCTGTACAAAGTTGAATGTGCTGACAACAAAATCACAGAAAAATCATCAATGGAAATCAAATTTATTAACCAATGGAGGCCTGGATTTGGAGCCACACACAAAATTCAAGTGAAAAAACACACTACATGCTGATCCAACTTTAATGTAATGTCCTTAAAACAAGTCAAAATGAGGCTCAGTATTGTGTGTGGCCTCCCCGTGCCTGTATGACCTCCCTACAACGTCTGGGCATGCTTCTGATGAGGTGGCGGATGGTCTCCTGAGGGATCTCCTCCCAGACCTGGACTAAAGCATCCGGCAACTCCTGGACAGTCTGTGGTGCAACGTGACGTTGGTGGATTGAGCGAGACATGATGTCCCAGATGTGCTCAATCGGATTCAGGTCTGGGGAACGGGCAGGCCAGTCCATAGCTTCAATGCCTTCATCTTGCAGGAACTGCTGACACACTCCAGCCACATGAGGTCTAGCATTGTCCTGCATTAGGAGGAACCCAGGTACCTATGCAGCATAGGTACTGAGATGAGATCTCATCTCGGTACCTAATGGCAGTCAGGCTACCTCTGGTGAGCACATGGAGGGCTGTGCGGCCGTCCAAAGAAATGCCACCCCACACCATTACTGACCCACTGCCAAACCGGTCATGATGAAGGATGTTGCAGGCAGGACCGCTCTCCACTGCGTCTCCAGACTCTGTCACGTCTGTCACATGTGCTCAGTGTGAACCTGCTTTCATCTGTGAAGAGCACAAGGCGCCAGTGGCGAATTTGCCAATCCTGGTGTTCTCTGGCAAATGCCAAGCGTCCTGCACGGTGTTGGGCTGTGAGCACAACCCCCATCTGTGGACGTCGGGCCCTCATACCATCCTCATGGAGTCGGTTTCTAACCGTTTGTGCAGACACATGCACATTTGTGGCCTGCTGGAGGTCATTTTGCAGGGCTCTGGCAGTGCTCCTCCTGTTCCTTCTTGCACAAAAGCGGAGGTAGCGGTCCTGCTGCTGGGTTGTTGCCCTCCTACGGCCTCCTCCACGTCTCCTGGTGTACTGGCCTGTCTCCTGGTAGCGCCTCCAGCCTCTGGACACTGCGCTGAGAGACACAGCAAACCTTCTTGCCACAGCTGAGCCACTTGTGTGGGTTGTAGAGTCCGACTCATGCTACCACGAGTGTGAAAGCACCACCAACATTCAAAACTGACCAAAACATCAGCCAGACAGCATAGGTACTGAGAAGTGGTCTGTGGTCCCCACCTGCAGAACCACTCCTTTATTGAGTGTGTCTTGCTAATTGCCAATAATTCCATCTGTTGTCTATTCCATTTGCACAACAGCTGGTGAAATTGATTGTCAATCAGTGTTGCTTCCTAAGTAGACAGTTTGATTTCACAGAAGTTTGATTTACTTGGAGTTAGATTGTGTTGTTTAAGTGTTCCCTTAATTTTTTTGAGCTGTGTGTGTGTTATATATTTATATATATATGGGCTGCAAAGTGGCGCAGTTGGTAGAGTTGTTGCCTTGCAGGGAGAAGGTTTTGGGTTCGATTCCCGGCCCCGGTCTTTCTACATGGAGTTTGCATGTTCTCCCTGTGCATGCGTGGGTTTTCTCTGGGTACTCCGGTCCAAAAACATGACTGTCAGTTAATTGGCCTCTCCAAATTGCTCCTAGGTGTGATTGTGTGTGTGCATGGTTGTGTGTCCTGTTTGTCTCTGTGGTGCCCTGCGACAGACTGGTGACCTGTCCAGGGTGACCCCCGCCTCTTGCCCGAAACGTTAGCTGGAGATCGGCACCAGCACCTCTCCCGACCCCACTAAGGGACAAGGGTGCAAGAAAATGGATGGATATATATATATAACTTAGAAAAACTTCTGCTTTAACAGAAAACTTCCCCTAGTAGCAGAAACTTTAGAGAGACTTCCAAGCCAACAGAAATTAAATCTTCCAGCAGCAATCTTCCAAAGGCAGCAGTCTGTCGTTTGCTATAGAGATGAGCAGCTGGCATCACGAGGGGCCAAATTTATATATAAATATTTATTTATATACAAATATAAATAAATATATTTATATTTAAAATAAATATATAAATATATTTATATTTATTTAAATAAATATATTTATATTTATTTAAATATTTAAATAAATATATATATAAAAAATTCCCTTCTCACCCTCCGCGGGTGGTCTGTTTCATCCTCTGAGCTCGGGTCCTCTACCAGAGGCCTGGGAGCTTGAGGGTTCTGCGCAGTATCTTGGCTGTGCCTGCACATTTCTGGACTGAGATGTCTGATGTTGTTCCTGGGATCTGTTTGAGCCACTGCTCCAGTTTGGGGGTGACTGCCCAGAGGGCCCCGATGACCACAGGCACCACTGTGGTCTTCACCTTCCAGGTCTTTTCCAGTTCCTCCCTGAGGCCCTGGTATTTCTCCAATTTCTCATGCTCCTTTTTCCTGATGTTGTAGTCACTTGGTATTGCTACATCCACAACGGCTTTCCTCTGTTCTTTATCCACCAAATCCATCTTGTCTGTCTGGATCTGGAAGTCCCACAGGATCTTAGCTCGGTCATTCTCCACCACTTTTGGGGGTGTTCCCCACTTTGATCGCGGGGCTTCCAGTCCATATTCTGCACAGATGTTCCTGTACACTATGCCCGCCACTTGGTTATGTCGTTCCATGTACGCTTTCCCTGCCAGCATCTTGCACCCTGCTATTATGTGCTGGACTGTCTCAGGGCCCTCCTTGCACAACCTACTCCTTGGGTCTTGTCTGGTGTGGTAGATCTGAGTCTCTATTGCTCTGGTGTTTAGGGCCTGTTCCTGGGCGGCCAGGATGAGAGCCTCTGTGCTGTCCTTGAGTCCAGCTTTCTCCAGCCATTGGTAGGTTTTCCTGACATCAGCCACTTCAGTTATTTGTCGGTGGTACATCCCATGTAGGGGCTTGTCCTCCCATGATGGTACTTCCAGCACCTTGTCTTCTGTTCCCCATTTCCTGAGACATTCGCTGCGC
Organism: Poecilia reticulata; assembly: GCF_904066995.2. Classification (NCBI taxonomy): domain Eukaryota; kingdom Metazoa; phylum Chordata; class Actinopteri; order Cyprinodontiformes; family Poeciliidae; genus Poecilia; species Poecilia reticulata. Next base: position 27,428 of record NC_088844.1, on the reverse strand, counting down.
ACATCGTCCGTTGAGGCTTTGTCCTTGATATATTTATGGATCTTGGATGTTTCATCCTGGACAGTGGCTCTCACACTCACTAGTCCTCTGCCTCCTTCCTTACGGCTCGTGTACAGTCTCAGGGTGCTGAATTTGGGGTGGAATCCTCCATGCATGGTTAGTAGCAAGGCAAGGCATAGCTGTTTATTGCACGGATCTTGTTCTTGCCATTGAGCTGGCTTCTCAGGACTTGCCTTATTCGTTGGAGGTATTTGGCTGTGGCTCCTTTCCTTGTGACCTCATCGAGGTTGCCATTTGCTTGTGGTATTCCCAGGTACTTGTAGCTGTGCTCTATGTCTGCTATTGTTCCTTCTGGGAGTGAGACCCCTTCTGTGTGGGCGACCTTCCCTCTCTTTGTAACCATCCGACCACACTTCTCTAGTTCGAATGACATCCCAATGTCAGTGCTGTAGATCCTGGTGGTGTGGATCAGTGAGACGATGTCTCGCTCACTCTAGGCGTACAGCTTGATGTCATCCATGTAGAGAACTCCATCCTTGAGTCAGTATCCGTAGCCAGTCTTGTTCATGATTTGACTGAGGGGGTTCAGGCCTATGCAGAACAGCAGTGGGGACAGAACATCTCCTTGCCACATTTGTTGGACACTTGTGCAAGTGGTTTGCAGTTGGCTTCAAGGGTGGTTTTCCACAGCCCCATCGAGTTTATATCAGCTCATTGGTTTCTGTTATGGTGTTGGTAGGGATCGTTCTCAATGCTGCATTCACATCTTCAATGAGACTTTCTGATGGTACTTCACTCAGCCGTTGTAATTGACGTCGGGGTCGTCTGGTGTTCATTCGGGCCATGATTCTCTCTCTCAGGTCAGTTGCTGCCTCGTTCAACTCAGATGGTTCGTTCATTACTGGGGCTACATACCCAGTCTCTGGGCGGGGAGTTGTAGTTGACTCCCTTCTGACCTGGCTCCTTCCCCTTGCCGTAGCACTTGTGACAGCAGTTGCCGTTTGCGGATGTTGGAACACTGAGCTACTAGTTGTTTGGCAGTTAGTGTTGACTGGGGATGTCGATCTAACCATTCCTCCCACAGTCTTTGCATGTAGCCCCTCTGACTAGGATTACTTGAGTAGTAGCATTCCAACAGATCCATGTTTTCACCTCTCGCCCATTTCCGTCTTGTTCCAGTAGCCCATTTTTCATCAGGGTGCTCTGGTTCCCCAGCACCTGACGCAGACCTTGTTTGGCCGGGCGACGTCTGAGCCAGCATGTCGTGCTTATTTGTGTCTCTCATGGTATGAGGTAGGCTATATAGCTCCAAGGGTCTTGCCTAAGGACCCACACTGACAGCTCAATGTCACCGTTGTAACTTTTTGCCCCAGCCCCCAGCCTGGCCTCGAACCCGGGTCTCCCGGGTGGAAGACTGGTGACACACACACACACACTATACAGGACTTTACAGTCATAGTGCATTTAAGTCTGAGTCAGTGGATCAATTCAATGATTGTAATCCCAAATCCTCACTCTTCCACCTTGCACTTATGAAAGTAGTTTGCTTTTCTCTATATTAATTCCAAACATCTCAAGTCTGGTTTCATCTGTCCAAAAGGACGTAAATCAAAAACTCCTGTGATGGAAAATTTACATTAAAAAATAAATAAATAAAAATCTGTTTTCTCTAATGATAAATTGAATGAGCATTATTAAAAACAAGCAACAGATGATGCTTAGAAAAATGAAAACCCAGTTTTAACTTGAGTCTTACTGGTGGAAAGAAAGAAAAGCATGCCAGCAGCTACTGAGCCTCCAGCTCCATGCAGGATGGCGTCTTTGGCACACGGTGTCCTCTGGACATCCAGGATCCCCAACAGCTTAAAACCCTGAAGAATGACACAGGAAGTTCTAAAAATCAATGACTGTAAGCCTTACCTAAAGGAGTAGGCAAATATCAGTAAAGTAAGCATTGCTGTCTAAAGAAGTAATTTATGAATCGCAAGACTGTCGTCTTGTACAGTTAAAAGAAGTTTAACTGTACAACGGTCATAAATAAAGTAAAGAAGAGAAAAGAATAAAGCATTGTGTAAAATACATTGAGACATTAAAGAAACAAAAGGTTCCAAACGCCTCATCAGTCAAGTTCTTCAAACTAAAGCTGCCGTAAACAATCATGTTTTCATATTTTGGGTCAAGACCATTTAGCGTGTTAAAATTCATTCTTTGACATATGAAGAAGAGGCAGTGCTGTGGTTTGAGAACTGTCAGGATTCTAGCAACAGCAGCATTTTGGAAAAAAATTCAACTATTTGCATAATATTTTACAGATACAAGTAAAGACATTATTGTGATAATTAACTCAATTTTGGCGCTTTCAAAAACCAGGTTCCATCTACTGAAAGAAAGAAAGAAAGAAAGAAAGAAAGAAAGAAAGAAAGAAAGAAAGAAAGAAAGAAAGAAAGAAAGAAAGAAAGAAAGAAAGAAAAAGGGAGCTTTTGCTATTTTAATAGAGAAAACTATTAGAGAAAACGTGACATTTATTCTAATCATAAAAAACGCAAAACATCCAACGATTATTTTTTGAACTTTTCATGCCATAAATTAAATTATTACAAACGAAACAACTTTCCACCGCTTTCAATGCAAACTGAGGATCGTAGCTTTCAAACGCCTGAGCTGTTAAACCGAGTCTGTGACTTCAGCTCCGCATTAATTCTAAGAACCCTTATTGAAAAATGACTGCATAAATGTAATGCGAGTAAAATGTTGTGGTGATACTTTTAAAAAATCTGTGTATGTCTCTTTATGTCCGTGCATGTCCTAAACTTTTTCCTGTGAGGGCCACGTAACTTTTCCCTTCTCTGGTGGGGGGCCGGAGTCAGTTTGTAACAGAAAAGTATGACGTTTGCAGAAGTGCCTAAATGCAAAACTGTATTGTTTTCCAGAAAGCACAATCAAATAACCCTCTCTAGGTTCTTCACAGAAAGAAATCCAGAAAATAACACTATAAAATAAATACTATTTTTCGGACTATAAACCGCACCGAACTATAAGCTGCAACCCCAAAGTTTAGAAAAAAAAAAAAGAAAAAAAAAGTAAACATAACATTTTTGTAACTTTTTTTTTTTTTTACAAAAAATAAGCCTCAGATTTCTCTGCTGCGCTAGGTTTTCCACAGCGATGCAGCAGCAGCAGAGGAGGGCGGACACCCAAAATTTGAGTCATAACAGGTCAATTGAGTATCATTTATTACGGTTCAAAAAGAAAAAGTTGCCAAGTTTAGATTTAGCTGAACTGATTAGTTTCCGAACGGTAACTGTAACAGTAAAAGTGCTGATCTTTCGTGTCTGCCATTAGCATGTGCTAAATGAAAATGGGCGCTTTCTTCGTCTTCTTTTTCCTCTTCTTCTTTAGATTTCTACTGCCGTGCTATAAGCCACGTGGTTCAAAGCTTAGGAAAAAAGTAGCGGCTTATAGTCCGGAAAATACGGTATATGAAAAAAAATCTAAATGCTCTCTGGTATTATTGTTCAGGGGGCCGGACCAAATGTGGAGGCGGGTCGGATTCGGCCCGCGGGCCGTAGTTTGGAGACCTCTGCTTTAAGGAGTAACAAGGTGAAGTAATGAAGGTTGTAAGTTTGCGTGTTTATGACCCCTTTGGCCCGTTTGTTTTTATGTTTATAATTAATACATACAGAATATTACCGAGACAGAAAGTGAATGAAATAAGAATAGATGACATTTAAAAACAGCCAAAGGTGTTGTTATTATGCACGTCATACGGTTTTTTACCAGCCTTTAGAATTGGTCACATCAGTCATCAGTCAGAGAACAGGTACAGGAATCAGAGCAGAAGCAGAAACCTGTATCTTTTTGTCTGAACAGTAAAATAAAACCAAAGAACTATATTTTGACTTTTTGATCCTTTTGTGCTGCGTAAACCAGAATCCACGGGGTGCATCGGGTGACTATTTGAGTTGGATTCACTTTTGTTTTGATCACCTTCGAGTTTTGAGTTTTTTTGATTTTTGAATTTAAGTTTTGGGATAAATAGTCACCGATTTGATAACCCTCGTAAAAACTGGAAGCTACGAAGCCATTGTTTCTCCAGTAAAAAGGAACACGAACTCCGACCTTTTCCTGGCCTGCCCCTTCTTCTCCTGCCATCACTGTTCAGTCTCGCTCTCCTTCTCGGAAGCTGATTTGGTGGGAAAATACACTGAACGGTAATTTTTGTAACTGCGCTGCTTTTGCGCATACGCCAGTTTGTCCGCCCATTCTTCATAGCCGTCGAACAACAAGTATACAGAGAATACTTAGTTCCGGACCCGACTGTTGAACCCATAGACATAATATAAGGATGGACCGCTCTCGCCTATTGTCGCTGAGGAGATTTAGGGCGGCCATCTTGGAGCGGTACACCACTCCACTCAGCATTATGTGTTTAGCAGGCACAATGACGTATCAGCGCATTTAATCGATCATAACACGCTTTTTTGTTACTGGAAACCATATTCAAACATCTATCAAAGCTACATTTATAAACAATTGCATTATTTAAGTATGTTTGTAGGAGCTATTTTCCCATTTTTTGGTTAAATCTTAGAATTTAAATTGTTTAGTTTATTCTTATTTGTTTATTTTCTAGTTGATTTATCATTTGAATTTTTGTTTAATTTGTTGTTTAGAATAAGTTCTTTAATTAGCAATTCACTAATTGCTAATCAAAGAATTAATTAGTTAATTAATTTCAGGTTGGGATGTGGGTATATCACGGCATATAGGTTAGGTAGCTTAGGTAGCTTATTATGCACGTCATAAGGTTTTTTACCAGCCTTTAGAATTGGTCACATCAGTCATCAGTCAGAGAACAGGTGCAGGAATCATGAGCAGAAGCAGAAGCCTGTATCTTTTTGCCTGAACAGTAAAATAAAACCAAAGAACTGTAGTTTGACTTTTTGACCCTTTTGTGCTGCGTAAACCAGAATCCACGGGGTGCATCAGGTGACTATTTGAGCTGGATTCACTTTTGTTTTGATCGCCTTCGAGTTTTGAGTTTTTTGATTTTTGAATTTAGGTTTTGGGACAAATAGTCACTACAATGTTTTTAATACATAGTTCAGCATATTTAAATATGCTTAGTGGCTATAACAATAGAATAGGAATGAAATATTCTGATATTGATGTATGATGGGCATATTACAAAGCCCACAGCCTTCATAATTTATTCAATAAATTATTTAGTAATATCAATATATATTTATATAACTATACAAACATAATTAAATAATGGTTAATAATGGCACAAATAAATAATGATTAATACTGAATAATATATATTGGATACATCATGTTTATATGTATCTATGTATATACATAGATACATATATATAGATGTGTTTTTCAGCTGACGAGTTCTAGCTTCAGAGAGATTCAGCAGCTGAGATCGAGTCCAAAATCCGATGTGAGATGTCATCCGTGCTGCAGTGAATCCCTCTCTCTTTATAGATATCTCCCTCTTCTTCCTCACATCGTGTCTTTATGAAACTTTCAAAACAAAAACGGAAGATTTAGGATGTATCTTACTAGTGAAAGAATTACATATAAATAATAGTCCTTACCACCTGTGTAAACTTTACTGGTGAATGTTATAAAACATAATCCATCCATCCATCCATCCATCCATCCATCCATCCATCCATCCATCCATCCATCCATCCATCCATCCATCCATCCATCCATCCATCCATCCATCCATCCATCCATCCATCCATCCATCCATCCATCCATCCATCCATCCATCCATTGTTTCATTTCTAATGTAGGCTCTTGTGTCAGATAATCTAAGTCAATGTTAGAGAATAATTAATTTTTTTAGATTTACAGAATCTCAGTTAGCCTTCATAGCGGGGCTGAACCCCGTTATTACACCGAGCACTATAGCTAATATTAGCTGGTATCTCGCCAGTGGACATAAATACAGTAAAGTAATATTCCAATCACAATATATACACAATAATATGTACATCTTACTTGTGAAATGTTGTCTGTGGAGCCCTCACATCAATAATCCATAGATCCGAACAACAATATCCTTCAGTGCTGAGGCATCTTCTGCTGTTTTGATTGAGCAAAGTAGGAGGATATACCGCTCCAAGATGGCCGCCGTATTTCCTGCGCCGGAGTAGCCAATGCGGGGTCTACTCATATATTATTTCTATGGTTAAACCATAGACGTCTATGTTAAACAGCGTCCGACGCATTTGGTCACGACGTCCGATACGTCACGTTCTGCTCCATAGACGCTCTGCTCCTGTTCACGTAAAAATCTGTTATAATTTCTATAATTTTAATAAACAACTACTAGTTAATGCTTATTTGATTGCATCTTTGGTCGATTCAAGGTGTTCATAAAAACTGAAACAATATTAGTTGTTCAGGAATAAATGTGTATTTCATTTAAATGTAAAAAGTGCATTTGAATCCTGGACAATAAAATAACGATTTTCTATATAGTGAATATAGAAAATCTGTATTTTTTCATTCACCCGCATAGACATTCTTTTTTTGTAATAAAGACAGGCGGAAAGTCTAAAGAACTTAAATAACACATTACCTGTGTAATTTGTTATTTAAAACCAATTCCACACGCACTCTTCCTGTCAGGACGCTCTAAACAAGAGGATCAAAATCTGAAGTTGACAAAGCCAAACGGGAAGCAGGGCGATCGTTTCAAGATAAAAGAGGATTAACTCGCCAGGTGATTAACCATTACCATTACTGTCTACATCCTGTTCAACATAATATCATTTCATATCGCAGCGAAAGTAGCAGTTGTGTAATGTTTTTAAAGCTTATGAAATCATGATTTCATAAACTTTACATACTATAACTATGTATTCAGTATTATAAAATCAATTTATCTCATGCACGTTTGTTATAAAATGGGATCAGGGTAAACTGAAACGGAAAATTTGAATTCCCCATAGCGGAAGTCGAACCCGGTCCGCGTGGGTGACAATAAGGGAAACCTCATCGCTACATATGGGACAAAAATCGACATATTGTGTCCAACAGATCAATAAATGCCGTTAAGAGGCCAATGTTTGTGCCATAGGATTTAGTGGACCTATGTTCCTTTGAAGCATTCCTACTTACGCTTAGGTAAGGACCTCTGACATTCCAACGACAGTTTCATAAATGTTATTTTGAAAGAAACTGATTTTGAAAAAATATATATTTTGCCTGTTTTTTTATTTTGTTATTTAAGCGACTTATTTTCATTTTAAGGTAAGGTAATTTTATTTATATAGCACATTTTCAGCAACAAGGCAATTCAAAGTGCTTTTTACATTAATAAAAAGGAAATACAAACATAGGAAAGACAAAAAGAAGAAAGAGAACTGAATCCTTTTCTTTGTTAAAAGTAACATAAACTAAGCAGTGATGTTCCTGTTAAGTATTTCTGGATTCTAAGTTTGCAGTTATTCTACTTCTGATTCCATTTCCATTATTATCAGATTCCAGAAATGGAAGCAGATAATTATATTGATCTAAATAGGGTGTACTCCACAATTTCTAATATTACTAATAAACTAAAATAACCCTTTTAGTCCTTAAAAATACCAAGATCTCCATGTATAGCTTTATATTTTTGGTCCGCCTGATGATTTTTAAAGATTAAATGATTCATGTTTGGATCAGCTACTCATTACTTAAGTACTTTTACCAAATATTTTACTCTTACTTAAGTAGTTTCTTGGATGGATACTTTTTACTTTTTACTTTGATTTGAGTAAAATTATGTTGAAGTAATGCTACGCTTACTCAACAAAAAATTTGGGAACTCTACCCACTTTTTTAATTGAACTGCTGAAATAAATCAACTTTTCAATTACATAAAAATGTTAAATACCTATCTGGTATAAAAAACCAAACTCTTGTTAGTTTTACTAAATTTATAGCTTGGCGTCATGTTGTTTCATATCATCAGGTTGAACTGAAGCCCAGGGGCTCTGCTACAGTCCTAGTGACCTTGAACGAGGCGCAGCTCTTAATCCTGATACTTGGTGTACCAGGATGTAGAAATTATTCAATGAGAGGTTGATCCCTGGGATGAACAAAGATTTTAAAAACCTTCCGTCCTTGTACCAAAACAGGAAATCAGAGTTGATCCGATAAGCTCATCTCTGCTGTATAAAATCAGAACAGGATCGTCCTTGTACCAAAACAGGAAATCAGAGTTGATCTGATAAGCTCATCTCTGCTGTATAAAATCAGAACAGGATCGTTTTCCCCCATCACACTGCCTGAAGACACCCAGGAGGTAAGTGTGTGCTTCTATTCTTAGCAGGGCGATTTACATTAATGTAAATCTCAATGTGAAGAAGTGGCAAAAAGAGAATGCCAAGTTAAATTTTATGATGAGGCTATGGACTTTGTTTTAAATTATTTTAACATCTGTTACTAAACCCAGTACTTCCAGAAATTGAAGGGTCAAAAATATACAATAATATTTTACTAAGACATTGTTTAATACTTAAAATGAGATGGTGAAAATAATAACTAAAAAAATTATCCTCACTTTGTTTTTTCTTTCAGGATAATGGCTCAGGATAAGAGAGTGAAGTTCTCACTGACGGTGTGTTTGTTTCTGGGAGCCTCTTTATTCATTTGGTCCCTGGCCCCAACAGGTAATCTTCATAATAACTATAATACTAGTTTTATACAACAAGAACATTATAATGACTTATATTTTAACAAATTATTTAGCTAAATGATGATTTTTAATAGCAGGTGGGACACAAAATGTTTTATGACTTTTAGGTCTCATTTGTGTTTCAAAGACACTATGAAAGAATATGTGATGATTTTGCCTTCAGAAATTTACACATCTCTGTTAAAATGCTAGGTTTTTATGACGTAAGAAATTACTTCCAAACTTTTTCTACATGCAATGAGACACATATCCTGTACAAATCAACTGAAAACACATCTGGAATAATAAAAAATATCATAATCAATCACATTTTATTTGTATAGCATATTTTAGCAACAAGCCATTTCAAAGTTCTTTACATCATAAAACACAAAAAACTCAAAGTCATGCAACATGGAATCAACAATCAAAAGTACCATCATTAAATTTTTTATTGATTATGTTTCAAAGGCAACTCTAAACAGGTGGGTTTCTAGTCTAGATTTAAAGGCACTCAGTGTTTCAGCAGTTTTGCAGTTTTCTAGAAGTTTGTTCAAGATTTGTGGTGCATAGATGCTGAATGCTGCTTCTCCATGTTTGGTTCTGGGGATGCAGAGCAGAACCAAAACAAGAAGACCTGAGATGTCTGGAAGGTTGATACAACTATAGCAGATAGTTGTATCAACTATCTGCTATAGTTAATACAACTATGTATTGTGGTGCTAAACCGTTCAGTGATTTATAAACTAACAATATTTTAAAGTCTATTCTCTGAGATACAGAGAACCAGTGTTGGAGTAATGTGCTCTATCTTCCTGGTTTTAGTGAGCAGCAGCTTTCTGTATGAGCTGCAGCTGTCAGACATAAATATCTTGCAACATTTTCACACCCTTTCACACCCAAGACGTTAGTCTTTTCAACACTTTTTATTCATTTCCAACAGTCAGTCTTGTTTTATGGGAGTCATCCTCCCATGTCTAGATAATATTTGTTCACTCTACCAAAGTTCTCCAAATCTCTCAGACTATAAGGCTATCTGTCCACATTCAAATTCAAAATTATTGAAGCGGAGGACCCATGTTCAATCAATAATGATGATGGTTTTACTGATGACATACAAAATACAAAAATCAAGGCAGCACAGGTGAGCAGAAGGCTAGGAGCTCAGAACTAGTAGCAATTACAATAACAAAAAACAGGCACTGGGGAGACACAGGCTGACACGACAAATGACAGTATATACAAGGACCCGACAAGGAGCAGAGAACACAGGTGGGATTAAATACACAAGGGGTAATCAGGGAACATGAGATACAGCTGGGAGCAATCAAGGGGTAGACGGGACAACAGCGAGACTCAGCTGAACACAGAAACCTAAATTAATACACAGAAAAACTAAATCCTTACAGTATTCCCCCTCCAAGGCCGGTTCCCCAAAACAGAAAAATCCAAAAACACAAAACAACCCAACCAGGGTGTTGTGGAGGGTCGCTGAATGGGGGGCCAAAGTTCAAGGAAAAACACAAGGAAAACAAAACAAAATAAACTCAGTCTCAAATAAGTGGGTCAGGGTGGGGTTTGCCGCAAGGAGTCTGGTGGGCGGTGATGAAGGAGGCGGACCCATGGAAGTGGGTCTGGAGGATGGCAGTGGTGCAGGAGGCATACCCACAGAGGTGGGGCCGGAGGAGGCGCAGGAGGAGGACCAATGGAGGAGCTCTGGCCTTGGAAGGTGGTCTGAAAGCCAGCTGGAACCGGTAGAGGGCTCAGAGGGGCCGATGGGAGGAGACGGGGAGTCACTGGGAGGAGCCGGGGAGTCACTGAAAGGAGCCATGGAGTCACTGGGAGAAGGGGCGGAGGACCCACTTACTGGGGCGGCAGGTGCTACTACTTCAGCAGGGGACACTGAGATCTTCACTGCGAGAGATGTGGAAGCTGGAGCAGATGAAGACGAGGAGGGTGTGGGTGTGGTGGATTTTTTTCTCTGAACGAATGAGTCGTAGAGCTCAAAAACTGTTTCTAAAATAAAAGAGTCATTTTTAAACTGTTCACAGAGTGGACAAAAATCCTCTTCTGAAACTAAATCAAAAATGATGTTCTGATGCACCGGGGAAACATCAGTGGAAGCCGTCATAGTGATTGTTGAAGGGGTGAAGTAGTCCTGTTGAGGGGTGAGCAACAAGTTCTTCAATTGATCATTATCTGACTGCAGCCCTTGTTCCTCCAGCAGCAGTGGAGAAGGCAAGATCTCAACATCCTCGTATAAATCCTTCTGGGCCAACTCCAACTGCTGTTGGATCCGCCTCTCTCGGTCTGTATCCATAAGTCTGGTCCTTACAGACTGCGATCCTCACCTCTGTTTGGTTGGGTCCTTCTGTGGTGAAATGCGGTTGTAGAATGGGGAGGATGGAAGCGGAGGACTCAGGTTCAATGCAATAATGATGATGGTTTTAATGATGACATACAAAACACAAAAATCCAGGCAGCTCTGACTGAAGACACAGTTTTTCTAAGACAGTTTAGGACATTCCAGAACTCTGAATTCCATTTTTATAAAGTTATTCTTTTGTTGATTTGCATACAACTCACTAGAATCAAAAACTGACTGGCTGCATCATGATCTAACCCCACATACCATGTTATACAGCAGGTGTTGTGGTCTGTTTGTCATTGTTTTTTGTTTTGTTTGCTTGTTTGTTTGTTTTTTGTCAAACACACCTTTGTGCATTGTCATCAGACTGTCACTCATTCTCCCTGAAGATTTTGTATATGTATGCAGGGCTGGTCTTTGAATAAAAGGATTAATGTGGTCGCATGGAGAATTCAGGTTACTGTAACATGTAGGAAAATCCCACGAGGACAGCTGAAGTTAAATTCTGGTCAATCAGATTCACTATGATGATGGATGTTACTGTGAATTCAAGAGACTGAATTCGCTGCTGACAGAGCTGGAGGGCTGTGTTGAGACTGAATAAATTTGTTAACATTGATTATGCTGCAATGTATTATAAATCTAAATGAGAAAAAACACAAGTTCAAATTTAGATTTATTTTAAAATCTAATGAGAAGATGGTTTGAAATGACTAATGAGTAAAATCTCCAGAAAAATGAAACTCCAAATCTAGTCATAAAGATTCTCATTGCATTTGAAGGAATGTTTTGGATGAAGGTGGCCAAAACATTCCGGGTATTCTGAAATTAAGATTTCTAGAACAGTCATTACGTACACTTTTAATGTCATGTAATAGCATTAATGTAATGTCAAAAGCACAAACAGGAATCTGTGATGAGTGAGTGAGTGAGTGACCTTTTTTCTATTAGCAGCAGCCTTCCAGCTTCCACGCTGCCAGCTCATCAACCAGACAATATCTCTAGAGAAGAGAGGCTGCTCTCGCTGCCACAGAGTGGAAACGACCATCTGCAGTGGACACTGTACCACCAAGGTGGGTGGTGGCGTACAAAACAAAATACTGGAAATCAGAGCCGTGCAGAGACCTTTGGAGAGGTAGGGGCTCAAAGTTAAAAAGGGGCTCATTGAACAAGATCTTAAAACACCAACACAAATATAGCAATAACCCATAATAATTTAATATTTAATCAGCTCATACTGTATCTTTGTCATTATGTGGGGGCAATGCAAAGCAAATGTAGTATATTTTCCCCATCAAGTGTAATGTTGCTTTTTCCGCTGCTGACAGAGCTGGAGGGTTGTGTTGATCTGAGACTGTAGCTGTTAAACAGACCAGAGGAGAAAAGGTCACTGGTTATGAAGTTATAAAATAAGGAAATTTCCTGCCATTTTACTAAATAGCCCTAATAATATCCTATTTAACCTCTATAACAACTTGGCTGCATATTGTTCTAAAGATCAAAAAAGCTCAAAGGGGATAACTCTACATCATTTTTTGATGTTGGTGTAACACAGATGAGAAGGGTATTTTATGTATATTAGATGAATGGGCCAATAGGTTCGGCTATCAGAGCATGGTGGGGTGTTTAAATGACACACAAAGGGAGTTAAATTAATTCAACACCGCTCACATGAGGAGAATTTCCTACATAGCAGTTCTTTATAAAGTTCCAAATAAAAACTGGTCCAAAAAGTAAGGTCAGAAATTCCTAGATTAAACAATAAGAATGAAAAATGTCAGTCAGTACTCATAATCAACGATGTGTGAAGATGTGAGTGATACAGGCCTACCACACCGCCGGGTGCAGCAGGACTCCAAATGGAAAAGAATGAATCCGGTTCTTTCTAAGTCCAGGTGGGAAGGCTCGCCATCGAAGTCACAGGAGGAATCCACCTCAGGAACAATCCAGCATAAAAAAAAACCTGACCTGTCAACAGACAGGACCAGCAGAACAATAGAATTTTATTAAGTTGTTCTAGCTTTAATCCTTAAATCATGTTTCTGTAGACATCATATTTGTTATCAATTTGTTATCAAATAATTTTATATATAACAGTTGTATATATATATACTCAAGAATGGGGCCACGATCAGTCACCTCCTCTACATGGATGACATCAAGCTGTACGCCAAGAACGAGCGAGACATCGACTCACTGAGTGTCACTGAGAGTCGATGTCTTGCTCACTCTTGGCGTACAGCTTGATATCATCCATGTAGAGGAGGTGACTGATTGTAGCCCCATTCTTGAGTCGGTATTCGTAGCCAGTGTAGTTGATGATTTGACTGAGGGGGTTCAGGCCTATGCAGAACAGCAGTGGGGACAGAGCATCTCCTTGGTATATGCCACATTTGATGGACACTTGTGCAAGTGGTTTGCAGTTGGCTTCAAGGGTGGTTTTCCACAGCCCCATCGAGTTTGCAATGAAGGCTCTTAGGGTCCTATGTTGTACATCTCCAAGTGTGTGGCATTGAGTCATAGGCTTTTTTGTAATCAATCCAAGCCGTGCACAGGCTGGTGTGTTGGATTTTGCGACTGCAAAACGACTGTGTGGTCTACAAGAAATTGGTGTTTGGCTCCTCTGCTATTTATGCCTATGCCCTTCTGTGCCGTGCTCATGTATTTATCCATGTGCCCTTTATCTTAGCTGCTATGATCTCTGACATGAGCTTCCATGTTGTAGAGAGACAGGTTATTGGATGTGACTGAACCCTTCTGAATCCAGGGATCCTTCTGAATCAGGATTGTGCGCCCTTCAGTCAACCATTCAGGGTGAGTCCCATTTTGTAGCAGCTGGTTCAGTTGAGTTGCCAGTCGCTCATGGAGGGCAGTGAGTTTCTTCAGCCAGTAGGCATGGATCATGTCAGGTCCTGGTGCTGTCCAGTTTTTCATACCTGAGACTCTTTCTTGGACATCTGCCACAGTGATGGTTACCAGGGGTTGTTCAGGGAGGCTGCTGTGGTCCTCTCGTAGAGAGGTTAGCCACTGTGCATTGCTGTTGTGGGACGCCTCCCTTTCACATATACCTTTCCAAGGCTTGGAGCCTTTGTTTGGCAGTTTTGAGTGCTTCATTTGGCTTCAACTGCAGAACACTTCTGGCTGTACTTCTTCTTAGGTACTGATCTTTTCATTGCACTCTTTTGAAGTTCTGACAGTTGGCTCACTTCCCTCCTTGTTATCTTGATTTTAGCCGTCTTTTCCATGGTGGGTATTGGGTCTCATTGTTGCAATTATAGCCAAGCATCTCAAGGATCACTGATGCTGAGTTGTATATCAGCTCATTGGTTTCTATTATGATGTTGGTAGGGATAGTTCTCAATGCTGCATTCACATCTTCAATGAGACTTTCTGATGGCTTCACTCAACCGTTGTAATTGGCGTCGTTGTTGCCTGGTGTTCATTCGGGCCATGATTCTCTCTCTCAGGTCAGTTGCTGCCTTGTTCAGCTTTGGTGGTTCATTCATTGCTGTGGCTACACACCCAGTTTCTGGGAAGGTAGTTGGAGTTAATTCCCCTCTGACCTGGCGTCCTGGCTCCTCCCCCTTGCCGTGTAGTACCTCGTCAATCTCAAGTTGTGATAGCAGTCGCCGTTTGCGGATGTTGCAACACTGAGCTACTAGTTGTTTGGCAGTTAGTGTTGACTGGGGATGTCGAACTAACCATTCCTTCCACATTCTTTGCATGTACCCCCTCTGACTAGGGTCACTTGAGTAGTAGCATTCCAACAGAGCCATGTTTTCACATCTCACCCATTTCCGTCTTGTTCCAGTAGCCCATTTTTCATCAAGGTGCTCTGGTTCCCCAGCACCTGACGCAGACCTTGTTTGGCCGGGCGACGTCTCATGATATGAGGTAGGCTATATAGCTCAAAGGGTCTTGCCAAAGACCTCTGTCCCTAAATCAAACCTGGTTCAAAGAAGTTTTGGTTGGAAAGAAAAGAAAACACATCTTCACTGAAACCTTCGTTATCAGTTCCATAAGTATAACACTTGCTCAGAAACCTTCCTTATCAGTTCATTCTTCCCAGTAAATAAGCGAAAGTTTTATTTTCCAAGACAAAATCATTTTTCCACCATGGTTTTGGCGCCTTACTCTAACATAGCGGTTCTCAACGTGGGGGGTACCGCCCCCGGGGGACGTTCAGAGGACGACAGGGGGCGCTGGTGGAAATTTTTACAAAAGGGGGGTGCTGAGATTCCTTTGGGGGGCGTTTGGCCGAAGGTAAACTTTACACCTTATATGCACAACAATACCAGTTTAGACTTTGAGCAACTTGCTAAAACTGTATTGTGTAACATTAAAGCATGCCTGGCTGCAACTGTATGGCAGCTGGCAGCTCTCCTTCTATTCAGTGTTTGTTAGCTTTTTGCGCAGCTTTGTTCTCCTGCTACTAGTAGCTTCACCGCATCAGTTCAATGTTACACCGGCTGATGACGTAGCTGTGATTCACTTTGTCTGGTGTTATTGAGGAGTTTTGTACATATGTTTTGGCAGTTCTATGATCATCTCAAAGCAGCAGCTTATATTAAAAAGTGTTTTATTTCCGTTTGAAAGCTGCATGCTTCCATGGAAGGACAACAGAAAATTTCTCTTATAAACATGTAATTACTAAAATCACGATACCCGGACCACTTACACTGGCGCTGGCGCTGTAAGTGGTCCGGTATGAAACGGATGTGATAGAATAACGGTACTACCACAGCACTTTTAAATTTCAATAATTAGAATACCAAAATTGTTTCCATTGTTTTAAAATGGCCTTGCAACAGACTGGCGACCTGTCCAGGGTGAACCAGGGTGAGATAGGCACCAGCAACCCTTCCGACCCCACTAAGGGACAAGGGTGCAAGAAACTGGATGGATGGATGGATGGATTTTTAAAAATGTTTATGTCAGTCTGCCTTTTCCCCACTGATATGCTTCCTGACCGCCCTGCACCTTAGGGGGTTAAAAAAAACAAAAATAAAAAAATGACGCGCACATTGCACAAAACTCTGAAACAGGAGAAGCGGGACATAAAACGGAGCGACGAACTAGATGTGAATTATGGCATAAAAGCAGAGAATCCGACGCTGAACAGTGAAAAATCAACACATGATGTGAAACACATGACAATTAGGCGGCACATTAGGTGATGAGTGAAGATTACTGATGGTGAGCGTCAATAAACGATAAAATAAATCTAGCAACAGGAAATAAACTAAAGTGGACATAGCAATAAACCAAGAGGGGATAATACTAATCAAAGGAAACTAAATGAAAATGAATGAAGAGCAAAATGCAAGAATAAACTAAGAAACTAAAGTAAATACAGAGGAATATACCTGTATGGCAAGACCTTTCGAGCAATAATTAATACTGCTTATTCTTGTATGGCAAGAATAAGCAGACACTATTTCCAGATAATTAATAGTTTTACACACAGCTGAATTTCCCCTTGGTAGTATCAGAAACACATCTGTAGGTGGCCCTCACACTCAGTAGGTCTGATACTACCAAGGGGAAATTCAGCTGTGTGAGCTGTGGCCAAAATACTAGGTCCAAAGCAATGGGAACACTTCTGCCCATTGCATTTAAATTTCTTCATGAATTTTATAGTTTCTTCAATATTATTTTTCATGCCAGTGTTAATGTCATGAGGCTGATGACTCCATGACACTTTCAATTTGACTCATTAGGATTTAATTAACAACCAGATTTGTTCTTTGTAAATTCTGTCCAGTAAAACTAGTAATCTATAAATCAACAGACAGGTCTATATAAAGATATAATCCATGATTCTGTCTCATATTTGTATGGCATTAAAAGGACCTGGAACTTTAGTTTTTCCACCGAAAGCTCTGGTTTACACAGTAAATGCCATGTGGGTGAAATTTTATAGATGATACTCTGATGTCCCATTCTCCTGAAGGCAGCACAGAGCTGCATCACCAGAAACGGACAGAAACACTGAAGAGAAGAAGAGCTCTGATTAATTACAGTTCTATCCATGTTTTAATGTTGCTGAGCTCAGTCGTTTTGCAAATAGATCAAAGTTTAAACTGGCGTTGTTGTACATCTTTTATCTGCTCATTTTGTGTAATATTTAACACACTAGAAAATGGCACAGAATAAGAATATTTTTTGCACTCTGTTTGCCTGCTCTTAGGCCTACCGATTTTAAGTGTAATGTCAATTCATTGCATTTTTTGTAGACACCTGTGAAAATAATTTCTATTCACATTGCTTTTATGTTCTCTGGAAAATTATTTTTGATGATAAATACAGAACAAGCATAAAAATCAAAACATCTACAATAGTGATAGTAATATTAATAATAAAATAATAGTCAGTGCAAAGTAGCCTACAAATTCTTTGGTGGGGGTCGGTGAGGGACCTGGACAGGCACGTGCAGAGGGGGGGGTGTGTGCTTGAGCACCTGCCCTTTTTGCTCCTTGCCCCCAAGTGCCCTTTTGGTCAATTTTTTTTTTTTGGTATTATTATTTTATAGGCTCTCTTCAGACACATAAAAACATGTGCCAAAATTATTTGCTTTTTTGTTTCTTTTTTGTATAACATAATAAGCCTAATAACCTTGTTACCTTTGATCTTTTGCCCGTGACGCATGACGCAATTGCCTCTCGTGCAGTGAGATAAGGCGGCTAACTGGAGCTCAACGTAGCGAACGTTCCAGATTACAGAACAGTTTTTGGTGAATTAAAAAAAAATGTTTTTGGTGAATAAAGTGGAGTAGACTTGCTACTTGTCAGATGACGGAAAACGTTGAAGTATCGTTTCTGCTTCAGCTCGGAGTCACGGTTTAAGCAGAGAGGTAATGAAATACGACAGACACTGACAGGTCTCTGCATCTGCCTTTCTCTGAAGAACTGCTGAGCGGGAGGAGACAGCCAGGTGAGGAAAAACTTCTTATCTATCGATTCAGTATTTCTATCGTATGATAGAAATACTGAATCGATAGATAAGAACAGTTTAGGCTGTTGTTGTTAGACATTAGGCTGTTGTTGTTGTGCTATTAGCTAGCTGATAGCTAACGACTTTGCTAACAAAGCTAGATAACTAAAAGCTTCTCCCCTGTATTTAATGATATCAGTCCAAAACCGTCCAAAACCGATCATCTCCATAATGGATATATGTCCGATCTTCTAATTTCCTTTGCTGCATAATATACATTTCATTTATTCTAGTGTTAGGTAAATGTATCTTGTATAACGCTTAAATAATTGTCCAACAACATTCATTTAGAATTAAAAATAACTCACTCTGAATTACCATGATAGATATAATGAATGTAATAAAAGTGTGTCATTAATGTAGGAAAAGACTCAACCCAGACTTTAAGTTTAGGGTCTGGTTCGCAGAGTATGAAGTTAAATTTGTTTCCCAAATATTCAATGGAAAAAAGAACTAACCTCAGTTAAGTAAAATAAAATTATAATCAAAACTTTTGGAATTGTAATGATTCCTTTAAAAAAAAGTTTTGTTTAAAATACTTTTTTTTTTTTAATTAAATAACTAATTTATACCAAACATAAACATTTATTTGCACACATCAGAAATCTTTTGTTGTGATTTTAGGTCCTGCCCACGACATCATGTGAGAATCACAAGCAAAACTTTGAGTCACAAACAAAAACTTTCAAGCAAAAAAAACTTTCAAGAAAAGATTTCTGACAAGCGCAAGTGTTTTGCAAAAAAGAAAGTTAACTTCATGAGTTAAATGTGTGATTTAAATTTTTTTTTAAGTTTTTTTTAAGCAAAACTCAGTAGGCCTTTCTCATGGTGACATGCATTAACAATGAAATTTTTGCCTTTGTTTTTTCATTTTTCTGCAGTTCCACATGCAGCTCTGCTTTCGTGAATGGACCATCTTAATCTACACTGCAAGTGTAGCAAACAGGCAGCTCTTTTTTATAGATTACAGTACACTAAAAGGTTGCATTGTGCCCTTGTTTATATTTTTAATAGTGTAATTCTATAAAGACAAAATATGTCTGGTGGTCTAGCTCTGATTTACATATCTTGCTAAATTGCGGGTTTGAATATTGCAATACTTTCCTATAACAAAATAGACCTGCAGAAAGAAATTACTAATAAAATATCTTACATAGGCATAGTGTTATGCTCTATATAGAGATATTCGTTAGCTTTGATTGTATATCTCACAATTTTGTAATTGATCGTTGTTTATTAAACTCTGAAAGCTGAGAGGCTGTTAATATTCTGTCCTAGAATGTGGTTAGATGTGCCCTTTTTTGTTGTTGAGCACCTGCCCCTTTAGTGGTCTCTGCACGGCCCTGGACCTGGATATAAAGGATAAGGGGGCGCTGGCCCAAAAAATGTTGAGAAACAATGCTCTAGCACAAAACATGCACTGAATGTACAGTATGTTACAGTCAGTGCATACTGTACTGACTATAAAAGTGGAAGTATTTTGGTGGGTTTATTTTTTAGATGTTTAAACTTTAAAACAACATAAAAAGAATAGAATAAGTTGGACACAAACAACTTAGAACCAAATGAGCAGAATTTGTAAAGTTACAAATCGATACAAGTCCTGGATTTTTCATGAATAGAAGTCATGGTTTTATTGTTTTTGCCTTAAAATGAATTAGGTTCATTTTAAAAACAGAAATGATGTTATCAATGCATTTTGAGCAATTTGATCACAAAGACAATGTTGCTTTAAGGGACTATAGCTGGTTAGCAACTATTATTCATGCTGAACAAGTCCTGCTTTTCTTTCATAACAACTAAATTCTTTCTCAGGTGATATTGAGAAAAAAATTTGCTATCAGTGGAGAGTGAATCATTTTGTTCAACTGTGTAAAGATGCTGCAGATAATCCATCCGCTGATAAATTCAAACGTCATTTGAAGATGACTTTCAGTTTCAGTGTGGGCTTTCTATGATTTAGAACTTTTCAAAAATTTCATTTTTAAAAAGGCAGTTTAGTTTGGTGGTGTAAAACACCAAACTTTGGTGGTGTAAAACATGGCAACAGCTGCATTTGCGTTAAAACAGGGCGAAAACCTTTGTCTGCACTTTTTACCAAAACGTGAGGTTTTTTTGGACTTGGCGTGTTTCCATTAAGAGAATTTATGTTTGTAAGTTCAATTTGTGCAATTCTATGGTTAATGGAAAAGCAGCTAGTGATTGTTTTCTACTGTCAGGCAGCTGCTATAATGAAAAACCATGACAACTAGGTACTGTATTGCTTTTAGAAACTATTACTAACTTCTGTTGGTAATACTAATAGTAGATTATTATGAAAGACCAAAACTGACATAAGAAATAAAAAAGCATAAATTTTAGCTTTTCCTTGTCCTTACACATGAGTTTCCATCGAGATATGTATATATTTTCATTTTTCATTTCCCATAAATATACGTTTTCTGACAAAAAATTAAGATATTTTCTTTTTCATTTCCCCTAAACATGCGTTTTTGTCAAGAAAAGTAAAGCCCTCGTTCTTTTGTCATTGCCTTCTCCTGTTTTTACTTTTCCGTGTGCATCTTCATGTTAATGAGGAGAGCTGCCTTCTATGTCCAGCTCCTCTACTATTGGCCAATAAAGCTTTGGAACCAACATCCCTGCGTCAGACATTGCGGGGTGCTTACGTCTTGCGCAGTCGTTCGGTGCCATCTTTATAGGCAACAGTCCAAAACAAACTTTATCCTGGTGGTTTTCTTGTGTTACCGACTGCAGTGAAGTTAGTTTCGAGTTGGATATTGGATATCCACCGAGCAAGCGGCGCTTAATTAAGGATTGATCCGATTTATGAACGCTAATTTCGGCCAGCCGTTCTCCATCTCCCTCCTCATCGCTCGGAGGTCCACTTAGGGACTGTCAACAAATTTCCGAACCAAACACTCCTGTCAAACAAATGTTAATAAATGTCTTGCCTTGCGACCAACTGGCAAAAAAGTGGTAATTCATGCTTTTACTTGACACACATTACCCTCTACTAAAATGTCAAGTCATATTCAATATTTTAAATAATTTTCATAATAAATAATATAAAATTTTCTTCAATAGCTTCCATATTGTGTGCCACATTAATTAGAAATAAGATGCGTAAAACAGATACATGTGCCAAAACTTTCTGCAACTGAACAGAAGCAAATTTGAAGTTATCTTTGGACCTACAGAGAAACAATCTAGAGTTATAGATCTAGAGTTGTAGATCTATAACTAGTGATGAACTCTGACCTGAACCTTCAGAACCACATAAAGACAGTCACAAAGTTCTTCTATCACCTGAAGAACATTTCCAGGATTAGAGGACTTATGTTTCAGTGAGCTCTAGAGAAACTGTCCAACTGCATTTATCTTTAGTTCACAGGTCTGTCCAACAAATCAATCAAACAGCTGCAGCTGATCCAGAACGCTGCTGCTGCTGTTCTCACTAAAACCAGTAAGATAGAGCACATAACACCAGTTTTAAAGCCCTTCACTGGCTCCCTGTAGCTCAGAGAATAGACTTTAAAATACTGTTGTTAGTTTATAAATCACTGAACGGCATAGCACCACAATACATTAAAGATCTGCTCTTGTACGCAAGACGTAAATGTCCCACAACGTCTGACGCAAGGATGTTGGTTCCAAAGCTCTATTGGCCAATAGTAGAGGAGCTGGACATAGAAGGCAGCTCTCCTCATTAACATGAAGATGAACACTGAAAAGTAAAACCAGGAGAGGAGGCATTGACAAAAGAACGAGGGCATATATAATGAAAATAAAAAATAAAATATTTTCTTTTCTTGATGAAAGCGCATGTTTAGGGGAAATGAAAAAGAAAATATATAAATTTCTTGACGGAAAACGCATGGTTAGAGGAAATGAAAGAAGAAAATATATACATTTCTTGATGGAAACTCATGTGTAAGCACAAGGAAAAACTAAATATATATGTAACCCATGTTAATTTAACAAATATGAATTTGTTAAATTAACATGGGTTAACATGGGTTAATGTTGAAACCATTTACTGCCACCTGTCGGCAATGTGGTGTATTACAGGCTATAAAATGCAGGACAGGAGTGTATTACAGGCCTGTAATACACCACATTGCCGATAGGTGGCAGTAAATGGCTTCAAAGTAGTCTAAAACTACAGTGATATGCCTCAGAATGTGGGCTAGAATAACCAGAAGAAGATACAGGGGAAAAAAATCGTGGTCATTTTATTGACAAAACTCAGTTTTATTTTCAATATTTTTTCAAGAATTAGTTTTCATCGATGGTTTGATTTTTGATTCCTGTGTACCCGGACCCAGAAGAACTTTGTTTTTGACATTAAATTTCTTTGTTTTCTTGCTGCAAATCTCCGTTGAGTTCTGTGCTATAATTAGCTTCGTTAGCTATCAATTAGCCACAAGCTAATACTTTACTATTGTGTATTAAATGTTATATTGTAATTTCATTTCATAGTTTCAATGTTGAAATTTGTTTATGGGTAAGAATGTATGTTCTCTACATGATGCTTTGTATGTGAATTAGCAATGCTTACGGCTAACTCACAAAGGCTATTCTGCTAAAATTACGCATTTTTTCTTTAAAATACTGATACTGATGAAGCATCTAGTGACAGTGAGTTATTTATTCCACTGTACGGAATTTAAGAATGCTGAAAAGATATGTCAATTCAGTGAATATTATGTTGTGATGTTTTGTTGAGCTAAAAGACAAAATTGGTTATCACAGCTGGAAATTATTTTATCTACATGGAGTGAAAAGATAAACGTTCACTGAAGTGAACGTTTATCGTTTAAACGTTTAAATGTATTTTACTATCACACTATAGTAAAATACATTTCTGCTATATGCAGGTTGTTTTTGTTGTTGTTGAGAGATGTTGCGTGAAGAACGGCGAGCCAGGATCCAAAAGAGCAGATGTCAAAGAAGAACCTTCTTCTGTTCCACTTGATCGGTGGGATTACATATATTAACACTACCCGGGTAGCTACCATATAACATTCAGATCTGAAAACTGAACTGAATGAAACACTGACTATTTTGTTCTGTTTTATTATTGTCAAAATGTGTAATATGTTTTGTTCTACAAATTTTTTTCCTTGCTCCTCCTGAGTTGAACCTAGTTCTGATGCGCATTTTAATTGTAAAGATTCATAGTCACTGATTCCTTTGTCACAGGTGACTTACCAGATAAGTACAAAATCTTACATATATTTATGCTTTTATTTCTTATTATGTCAGTTTTGGTCCTCCATAGATTATGACCCAAATCTTAGAATAATTGAAATGAGGCTTTTACAAATGAAGGGCAGAAACAAAGAAAAGAAAAATCTCTGCTCTTTGGGCTAGGTAATGATTAAAAGAGGAGCAAAAGAGAATGATTTAGATTAGAGGTGCTTGCCAACAGTTGATGCACATGCTAGTGTGCATATGTGTGCGTCTGGATTTGTGTCTGTGTGGGTTTCGTATGTTTCCACCCTGCAAAGAAATGCTGCAGCCTCGGTCTGAATGTGAGAAAACATTGTCAGGCATGAAGAAGATGCACAAAAACACTTTCCACACCCTGCCACATTCTCCCAGGCAGCAGAGAAGAAGCATCTTCTCTGCTGCCTTGGAATCAAGCTGTTAGCATGTAAGGACCATCATGAGACTGTCATAGAGAAACAGTCTTCAGCCAGAAAGATTTTTTAATTGGTTTGAGTTGACTTCATAAACTCGGCCATCACTTGAACCAACTTTCCGTGACCCATTTTTGAAAGTCTCAGTATAGCGCAAGAACCTGTTTTTCAATTTGCTTGTTTCCAGGATCTCAACATGAAGATACTGTTTAGCAAAGCGTATCAGCATGTGTGCACATATGGGGAATTGTACTACAAGACATTTGAGTTTCCTGACTGTTTGCCTGAAGTTGACCCTGTCGTCACCTACCCAGTTGCTTTGAGGTGCCACTGTGGCGGCTGCGCCATGGCCACGTCTGACTGCACCTTCGAGAGCCTGCAGCCTGATTTCTGCATCAATTACATCCCATTTTACCACTAATCTGTGTAATAAATGAATACGCTTGACAATTTTGTGTATATAATTTACATGTTTAGAAGAGAAATGGCAGGTTGCAGAGAAAAAAATTCAAGAAAAAACATTTCAAACTAAAAGTTAAATATGAAAACTATCGAATAGTTGTAGACTTATAAGTACATGCAAGCAACAACCACAGTATAAAATAAATATCAACTTCAGCCCAAAGATTTCGGGGTTGTTTTTTTTGGAGTAAAACAACACAGCGTAAATGTAAATGTTGTCATTTCAAATAAAAAATTACAACAGCCTTGCATTGCTGCGTTATTTGACAAAGTTGAAACTTAACTCACTCTGCACAATGTATTTAGTATGAATAAATTTATACAATGTAAGTATAAGTTTCAATGTATAAGCCATTTTATAAATGGCTTGATGATCATGAAACATAAGATGTAGACCTGGTTCCAGTTTAAAACAGCCAGACCTACTGCTTCTCAGCATTTAGGAGCTGTCCCGCGTCTAATAATGCTGAAAATTGAACGTAGAGTTGCAAATTCACAGGTTGTCGCTGAGAAAAAGCGTTTTTGGCCTCTACATGTTCTCTTGAAACCTCAGATTTAGACTTGCTTCCAATTTAAAACAGCCAGAAATACTGCTTCTCAACAGTCCGGAGCTGTCCAACATCTAATAAGGCTGAACATTTCATGCACAGCTGAGAATTAACAGACGGACAATTTTTCATTTCTTTTGCTGAGATAAAGCCTTTTTGGCCTCTAGGCATATCTCTTGAGACCAATGATTTAGACTTGATTCCAGTTTAAAACTGCCAGATATGCTGCTTCTCAGCAGTTTGGAGCTGTCCAACATCTAATAAGGCTGAAAATTTCATGTAGAGCTGAGAATTAACAGACGGACAATTTTTCATTTCTTTCGCTGAGAAAAAGCGTTTTTGGCCTCTAGGCATATTCTCTTGAAACCTAAGATGTAGACTTGATTCCGGTTTAAAACAGGCATATATACTGCTTCTAAGCAGTTTGGAACTTCCCAACATCTAATAAGGCTGAAAATTGAATGTAGAGCTGCCAATTAAGAGACAGCCCATAATTCACTTCTTCCAGTGAGATAAAGCTTTTTTGGCTTCTTGCCTGCTGATCAACTGAAACGTAAGATTTAGCCCTGGTTCCACTTTGAAACAGCCAGATCTACTGCTTCTCAGCTGTTCGGAGCAGTCCAACATCTAATAAGGCGGAAAATATAATGTGGAGCTGCGAATTCACAGATAGCCCATTTTTCAATTCTTTCGATGAGATAAAACCTTTTTGGCGTCTAGGCATATGTCATCTTCAAACCTAAGATTTAGACTTGAATCCAGTTTGAAACAGCCAGATCTACTGCTGCTCAGCAGTTCGGAGCTGTCCAACATCTAATAAGGTGGAAAATTTCACGTAGAGCTGAGAATTAACAGTCAATTTTTCACTTCTTTGGCTGAGATAAAGACATCTAACTAAACTGAAAATTAACTGGAGCTTCGTAAACCCAACAAGTTCATTTATTACTTCTTTCGCTAAGATAAAGCGATTTTGGCTTCAACTCCATTGAAACATAAGAATTAGACCTGATTCCAGTTTAATACAGCCAGATATACTACTTCTCAGCATTTCGGAGCTGGCCACAATCTAAGTAAACTGAAAATTGACTGTGGAGCTTTGTAAACCCAATAAGTCCATTTATTACTTCTTTCGCTGAGATAAAGCGATTTTGGCTTCAACTCTATTAAAACATAAGAATTAGACCTGATTCCAGTTTAAAACAGCCAGATATACGGCTTTTCAGCATTTTGAAGTTGTTCAACATCTAACTAAATTTGAACTTAACTGTGGAGCTTCGAAAATTCAAGATGTTCATTTATTACTTCTTTCGCTGAGATAAAGCGATTTTGGCTTCAACTCTATTAAAACATAAGAATTAGACCTGATTCCAGTTTAAAACAGCCAGATATACGGCTTTTCAGCATTTTGAAGTTGTTCAACATCTAACTAAATTTGAACTTAACTGTGCAGTTTCGTAAACTCAAGATGTCCATTTATTACTTTTTCGCTGAGTAAAAGCTATATTGGCTTCAATTCTATTGAAACATAAGAATTATACCTGATTCCAGTTTGAAACAGCCAGATATACGGCTTTTCAGCATTTTGAAGCTGTTCAACATCGAACTAAATTGGAACTTAACTGTGGAGTTTCGTAAACTGAAGATGTCCATTTATTACATCCTTTGCTGAGATACAGCGATTTTGGCTTCAACTCTATTAAAACATAAGAATTAAACCTGATACCAGTTTAAAACAGCCAGATGTTCTGCTTTTCAGCATTTTGAAGCTGGTCAACATGTAACTAAATTGGAACTTAACTGTTGAGCTTCGTAAACTCAAGAAGTCCATTTATTACTTCTTTCGCTGAGATAAAGATATTTTGGCTTCAACTCTATTGAAACATAAGAATTAGACCTGATTCCAGTTTAAAACAGCCAGATGTACTGCTTCTCAGTACTTTGAAGCTGTTCAGCATCTAACTAAATTGGAACTTAACTGTGGAGCTTCGTAAACTCAAGATGTCCATTTATTACTTTTTTCGCTGAGTTAAAGCAATTTTGGCTTCAACTCTATTAAAACATAAGAATTAGACCTGATTCCAGTTTAAAACAGCCAGATGTACTGCTTTTCAGCATTTTGAAGCTGTTCAACATCTAACTAAATAGATACTTTACTGTGGAGTTTCGTAAACTCGAGAAGTCCATTTATTACATCTTTCGCTGAGATACAGCTATTTTGGCTTCAACTCTATTAAAACATAAGAATTAGACCTGATACAAGTTTAAAACAGCCAGATGTTCTGCTTTTCAGCATTTTGAAGCTGGTCAAAATGTAACTAATTTGGAACTTAACTGTTGAGCTTCGTAAACTCAAGAAGTCCATTTATTACTTCTTTCGCTGAGATAAAGCTATTATGGCTTCAACTCTATTGAAACATAAGAATTATACCTGATTCCAGTTTAAAACAGCCAGATGTACTGCTTTTCAGCATTTTGAAGCTGTTCAACATCTAACTAAATTGGAACTTAACGGTGGAGCTTCGAAAACTCAAGATGTCCATTTATTACTAACTTCGTTGAGATAAAGCGATCTTGGCTTCAACTCTATTAAAACATAAAAATTAGACCTGATTCCAGTTTGAAACAGCCAAATATACGGCTTTTCAGCATTTTGAAGCATTTCAACATCTAACTAAATTGGAACTTAACTGTTGAGTTTCGTAAACTCAAGAAGTCCATTTAAAACTTCTTTC